>NC_140965.1:98504489-98739489 GCF_056783735.1 Eptatretus burgeri | reverse complement strand
GGTTTGTGAGGACAAACTGATGAGATTTTGGTGAAGATCCGGATGGGGATCCAACTGCTAGAATTTTAAATGATTCTTCACGATTGAGAGACAGAGCAAAAAACGATATATTATAGCACGATGTCTAAAAAAGTTGTGAACGGATTCGGATGAAACTTGATGGACATGTTGGGAGTGGCACAAGGACGAATTGATTCAATTTTGGTGAAGATCTGGATCTGATAATTTTTAAAGTGATTCTTCACCATTGAGAGATATGCCGAAACTGATATATAGCACGATATCTCAAGAAGTTGTGGATGGATTCGGACGTAACTTGGTGGACAGGTTGGGTGTGTCGCAAGGTCGAACAGATTTAATTTTGGTAAAGATATGAATCCGGATGTGGATACGATAATTATAATTATTTATTTTTTAACTGATACTTCACCATTGAGAGATGGGTCTAAAAACGATATAGTGCTGCATTGCATGATATTTCAAGAATGTATTAGGCCCGATATGTTCTCGTGGATCAGGCATTACGTGGCAGAGGTATGCGCTCCACCAAGTGCCCTTCTTGTTTAAGTATGTAAGGGATAAAGTAAAGATAATGACAGGTGTGTGCTCCTTAAGGAAGAGAACAGGAGGATTGGTGGATGATGATGAGATGGCAGGCTTATTAAAGTTTTTGTTTTTTTTTTGCTTCTACATTTACATAAGAACACTCAGGGGAACTTCCACTAACTCAGAATATCTATCTCACAGGTGAGCAAGAGCATCTTGAGGAGGTCCAAGTCAGAGTGGAAGTAGTAAAGAAACAAGTCTGAAGACGACGATGGTTCACGAGCGTTATTTGACGATGTAGATTGTTTCAGTAGTTAAGGATGAGACAATGTGACAATTTTTGACCAAGTTATAAAAGTGATCAACATGATGTGGTACGAGTGACAGGTTATTAGCTGCAAAATGTCGAAAACCCGGTTTCGTTCAAACAACTTTCAAAATTTGACCTTTGCATAACCTTAAAGGTCACAAAACAATGTTGTGGACATTAAAATAAGGAAACAGGATACGTGCTATAGCTTATTGGAGTTAGGTCATCGAAGAAGGTCGAAAACCCGGTTCGATTCCCACAACTTTGAAAATTTGACCTTTGTGGCCTTTAAAGGTCAAAGGTCAAGGATTATGACCTTTGATGCAAAACTTCCTCGGGAACATTCCAGGAACAATACAACGTCATATAGGCTATATGGTATTTCGCACTCCTCGGATTAACCAGACTTTGATGAAATCAGCATAAAAACAAACTTGAAGGGGGCGCCACGGGCAAGGTGTTCGAGATAGAGCAAAATGGTTTGAAGACTTTAGGTGGGGAATGACCTCAAGATTATGCATAAAAATATTGACATCCGAGCTCTCAAAGTTTGGGCGGTCCTATGATTTTTATGTCAAAATTCGCAATTTTCTAAGTTTTTGACCTTGTGACCTTGACCTTGGGCCAAAAATGAAAAATCGGACAACGACAAGTTTTAAATAATTCATTTTGCTATTCAAATACCGAAGAATCCATTCCATTCAGTCAATTTCCTTGGAGAAGATAGATTTTTAATCCGACTACCCCCTAAAAATGTCTATTTTTTGGGGCGTGGCTCCGCCCACAATGGGCGTAGCACGCCCCCATCCAGGAAAACACAACTAGACATTGATATCGAACACAAAGCCAAGTTTCATCAATATTGGATCAAAGTCCACGGAGTTATGCTCTGGACAGACAGACACACAGACATAACGAATATAGTGGTCACTCTGGCTGGTGCTCGTGAACCAACAAGATAAGAATGATGTTAACTGATGTCTTTAACAGCTAATTGGAGTCAGGATATGTACAAGAGGATTGAAGAGTATCAAATGTAAAACCACTATTTAAAAAAGGATCCAGAGAAGAATTGGTATAGACCTGATAGTTTAACTTAAATTGTGGGGAAGGTGTTGGGGTTTTTTTAATGAAGAAAAGGATAGGGAACCATTTGAACAACTTCAAACTAATTAAGGTAGTAGTATCGATTTACTAAGGGGAGATCATGTTTAACAAATCTATTTGGAGTTCTATGAGGGAGTTTCTGACTGGGTGGATGATGGAAGTGCAGTGGATGTCGTTTATCTAGACTTTCAAAAAGCTTTTGATAAGGTACCACATTGAAGGCTGTTGGCCAAGTTGAGTGCTTGTGGAATTTCTGGAAGAGTAGCTAACTGAATTGGAAACTGGTACAGTATAATGATCGGAAGCAAAGAGTGACTGAGTGGGAGGATATCCACCGAGGAGGATGGAAGTTGTGGGGTATCTCATGGATCAGAACTCGGACCATATGGACGGATCCAGATGAAATTTTTTTTATAATTTACATCAATGACTTAGGTAGTGGGGTCAATTGCTGGCTTTCCAAATTTGCAGATGACACAAAGCTTGGTCGAAAGAGTAAGGTCGACAGCAGAGAGGGGGTTGAACAAGTTCAGGAAGGTCGAGATACTTTAATAGACTGGGCAAAAGATTGGCAAATGCGGGGTGGTAAGAAGACAGTCCAGTGCCAGACAGCTATAGGTAAAGATAATTGGATTTTAGGTTGCATTTGTAAGGAGCTAATTATAAGTCAAAAGAAGTGGTGTTAACTCTGTATAGGAATTCAATGAAGTCTCATGTGGAACATTGTGCATAGTTTTGGACACCACATTTGAGGGAGGATATATATATATATATAGATAGATAGATAGATATATATATATATATATAGATAGATAGATAGATAGATAGATAGATAGATAGATAGATAGATAGATAGATAGATAGATAGATAGATAGATAGAGAGACAGAGAGAGAGACAGAGAGAGAGACACAGAGAGAGAGAGAGAGAGAGAGAGAGAGAGAGAGAGAGAGAGAGAGAGAGAGAGAGAGAGAGAGAGAGAGAGAGAGAGAGAGAGAGAGAGAGAGAGAGAGAGAGACAGAGACAGAGAGAGATATGTTGAGCAATTACATTTATCCCAGGCCACGTTTGACTAAGCTATAAGAGTGGCTGACAGAGGGGGGACTTTTTTACATTAGAAAGGAGGTGATTGAGAGTTGATCTGATCGAGATGTTTAAGACAATGAAGGGTATAGACAGAATAGACACTGAAACGACAAGGGGGCACAGTTTAATAGTAAGGAAGAAGAGAGTTTGGATAGTCCTAAGGCAGTGGTTTTTCACTACAATATTGGCGAATGTACAGAATGGTCTCCCTGCAAGGGTCAGTGGATATTTTTGAAATAGAGTTGGATAGGTATTTGGAAGTAGTGGACATGGAGGAGTATGAAGATGTTGGCATGATTGTGCAGGCTTGATGGGCCTAATGGCTTCCTCTTGCATTGGAATTCCTTGTATAAGATGGGTAGTCAATTCTTCAATTAAAAATATGTATTTTCCAATACTTACTTGGACGATATCGGTATCAGTACTTGGCACAGGCTAATATTGGCAATTTTTCGGTAATCTGCATCGGCCGATTGGAGTCAGTCTGAGTGCCGATTACCAATTAGAACCTTGAGTGGCTTTCACCTTTGTTCCAGGCAAATTTCAATTAAAAACTAGAGGGAGAGCACTCGGTAGAGTGCAAAACCTCCGCCGCCAATACTGCTGGTCACTTAAGTGAACCTGATATCCTATTCATTGTAGGTCAAAACGGATCAGACTCTACTGAACCACGATTGAATAAACTAAACTAGATCGACGCGCATGTAGAAATGCCCAAAAAAAAAAATCAATTTTTTTGAAAAAACGGTGCAAATTTTTTTTTTTGGGGGGGGGGGGGTTGGATATCACTAAAACATGTAGAAATGCAAAAAAAATTCAAATAAAATCGGAATTTTTTTTGAAAAAAAGTTGCAAAATCTTTTTTTTTTTTCTCGAACAAATTTTTTTTTTGGTTGGAAATCACTTAAAACATGTAGAAATGCAAAAAAAATTCAAATATTTTTCAAATAAAATCGAATTTTTTTTGAAAAAAAGTTGCAAAATTTTCTGTTTTTTTTTCTCTAACAAATTTTTTTTTTTTGGTTGGAAATCACTTAAAACATGTAGAAATGCAAAAACAAAAATTCAAATATTTTTTCAAAATGGCCACCATTGCGGCCATATTGGACTTTGAACCAAGTCCAAAATGTAATGGCATGATCCTTGGACCATACCTAATCCCCCCACCAAGTTTCGTCAAAATCTGCCCAGGAGTTTTTCCGTAATACTGTTCACAAACAAACAAACAAACAAACAGACAGGGGTGAAAACAGTAACCTCCGTCCATCTTCGATGGCGGAGGTTAAAAAAAATTGCATTAGACGTTTCAAGGAGATGTGCATAATCATTATTCTTCATAAACAGCTGGCAATCGTCGTGTGATGGGAAGAGGAAATTTGGCTCGGTCATTTGGAAAACATGTTAATACGGCAAACGGCTCGGAAATCGGGTGTTATCAAATTTATTTTGCTTTGAAACTCATAAAGAGAAACAACATAACCTTTGTAAAGCACACCCAATTCGTATAAAATACTGTAACCAATTGCTTTAGAAACATCCGTGAGTACAAAGGGAAATGCGATCACTTGTACGCTGCTGAGGTTAAAAGTTAAAAACAATTGTAGCTACTTCCTGGCCAAGTACGTCTTGAGGTTATACGTTCCTGGCATACCCGAATGCATCAAAATGTCAGTGAAATTTTTTTTTAAAGCATCAGATATCACCATTTAGAACACCGAGTCAGCGGCCGATCTATTTCTTTATTGTATGAATGATTGTTCGGAATGGAATCCCTTTGTAACGCGGGGACTCCTAATACTGTATAGTGTATAAAACGCTTCATTTTATATCCGTCTATAGCTTATCAAATGAGCACATGGTCGCTCATCATTCGTTTGAAAATGACAGGAGGCTGTGCCATTCGATGCACCAATCATTTTGACAAGCGATTTAAAATGCATCGATTCACAGCTACTCAACGTCAATCCGTCAACCGTGGACATGGCACCGATCTAGCAAAGTATCCACTTCATGTGTGTACAATGCACTATGATGTCATCATTATTTACCACTTTATAAATCGGTATTGGTCAATTTGTTTTTCTTTTACTTATTTTTTAATCAGTAATCGTCAAATTTTCTAATCGGCCCAGTATATGAGTGGAAGTATTTCTATCACCAGAAGTGTCTTGCTCAAAATACTATACGTATGTAAAAAAAAAATATATATATATATTTACATACACATATACACATACATGAGTGCTTGCTTGATACAACCTCCACCCCTCTCCTCAGCAAGAGGGCAGAGCCAGGAGAAAATTTTGGGGTACCTCGCATGCCAAGCTCCACATTCTCATCAGCAAGTTCACATTCTATCCCCACCCAGAGGGTGGCGAAACGGCGAGTACAACATGAAATCCAAACTTGCAATAAAGTATTCCACTCTTTTGCAAGTTATACAATCCTGCATTACCATCTCCTGTGTCACTGAAAGGGAATAAAAGAAAATAAAGATGAACCCAGTAATAGGAGATTTTTCAGTTGAGGCCATGAATGATTAAATATAAGAAGATGCAAGGACAAGCTTGTGAATGTGAAGAAGACTAAAATTGATATACCATTTGAAATACTGACAAAGGGGTGTCAACACGGCAAGGAAATGAATCGATAAGCCGTGCAAGGAAGAAATGGAAACCTTTATAAAAGGATAAGGTACAACATTGTCATTGTGTTTGCAGCTGAAAGAACTGTGCTTAAATGTTAAAATTGTTCACTAAATCTCCATAAATAGCGTTCACATTTATAATTTTCTTTCCACAATCTCATCTCGCTTTTCTTCAAGTGACAATCATGTAAACTCTCAGTATATACTGTACATCAGAGCAAGGTGAGCAAATCTGTGTGCTCACATTATTAGAAGTTGAAAGATAAGAACAAGGACGATTTAAGTTAAAATGTCAAAAACTCTTTGAAAAGTAATGTGTGGCAAAAACAGAATTTAACGAAATAGAATGATAGCATGCTTTGTTAATATGAGCCATTGGAATTAATTATGTTAGACCATTAAACATTTCGCAGCTCATACGCCCATTCTTTCATGTAAATCCGTCTGTATAGCATCACCAACTGTTCGTATTCTGCTTGAAATCTTCACATCCCAAATCTGCTCTCACTCTTCATAAATGGCATCTGAAATTAAAAAGCAATGAGAATAATAAAAAAGGGCATGTGGGGATGTCAGGGATATAAAATAAATTAAAATTTAATGAAAGATGATGAAAAGGAATGGTAATAGATGAAATAATAAGTAAGGCCAGACTCAAGTATGAGGATTAAGAGGAAAGGAGCCATAATCACAATTGACTACCACTGCTGGACAGTATTTCGTTGAAAATTCTTCAGCAAGTGTTTAAAGGGTATTGTATTGATATATTTTTTTGTTCATTTACACTGCAAGATAACACACGTGGCACGCTAACAAAGAAGCTGTCAGTCCTCAATTCCATTCCCACTAATTGCTCTCAGTTAACGGTATAAAACACAAACGTTGTGACCTGTTTGAATTCGACTGACCGTTATTTGCTTACAATCCCCACAAATGTTCATGCATCCTTTGTTGCAAAGACCTTGTAAGTCACTCTATCTGTCATCAAACCCTCTTGCCAATGGTCCATGAATAATATCTTGCTCAATCACCAGAAGTGTCTTGCTCAAATTCGGAAGGTCACACAGCAAGGCTCCAGAATATATTAAAATCGGATTATAATCTATTCAGTTTGCCAATTCCTGGATTAAAGTCTTTAATTTTAAAATTACTTCGACAATCATTTGTTATAAAGTGGTGTCTAAATATTGATAATGAAGACTGATAATATTTATAATTGCTGTGACAATAATGCAATGTATTATAAGGAGGAGGAGGAGGAGATTGGGACCATACTCTGTGCAGAGCGTTGGTGCTGCTTTAGCAGTCTCCTTCGGCTATTGGGCACAATCCTGGACGGGTCGCCACTCCGACACAGTATACCAGCATGCTGGCACTCATTTTGTCGACCTCTGAAGGATGACAGGCCGAGGTAACCCCACCTGGTATTAACTCAACAGCTGAGAGGGATTTGAACTCCAGCTGAGAGGGAGAGGGATTTGACTTCCGGTTCCGGTTTTAGAGCAGCGAGAGGTCTCCTTTGGGGCTCCCTGCTGACGTTCTCAAAGCTAAGTTTCCGGTTGTTATTTGTCCCGTTTTAACTGTTTAATTTTCTCACCTACATGTTACTGTGTGTAGCTAGTTCGGTTTTGTTTCAAAAATCGTGCTATTTTGTGAGTATTTTTGTCGACGTTCTTACCCGTGCTTGAGGCCTACCGGTTCCACTCGGTGTTCAATCGTTTTTTTTTTGTTTGTTTGTTTTTTCTCCCCATTACCTTCAATTTCTATCCTCCCCATTACCTTCAATTTTGATCCTCCCCACTTTCCAAACATCCCCCATTCTCCCAACTAATCTCTTTCTTATCTCAAAAAAAAAAAAAAAAAAAAATATATATATATATATATATATATATATATATATATATATACCCTACAACAACAACAACACGCTCACCTTCTCCCGATTCTGCTTCTTCTTTTTCCTCTTAACTTCCTCCTCGTCTTCTTCCTCGATTTTTTTTTTTTTACACTTCCATGACCTAATCTGTTGAACTCTCTCATATATTAATATTAACAACAACAACAAAAAAAAAAAAAAATATATATATATATATATATATATACCCAACAACAACAACAACACGCTCACCTTCTCCCGATTCTGCTTCTTCTTCTTCCTCTTAACTTCCTCCTCGTCTTCTTCCTCGATTTTTTTTTTATTTTTTTTTTACACTTCCATGACCTAATCTGTTGAACTCTCTCATACATTATTTTTAACTACAAAAACGATCTTATAATGCTTCATCTTCCTCTCTCACACATGTGGTACTCTTTACTGTTTCACAATGCACTACTCTTCTGCTATTTTAACAGACTGCTCTCATTTCGACCTCTCCTTCATTCCTTGCCTAAAAAATCCAACTATTACAGCGCTTCTTCTCTCCATGCTCTGAATTCGCCTTCATTGCATCCATCAAGAATTGTGTTAAATCGCATCTCTGACCTAAAACTTCTAAAAACCACAGTTTGCCATGGATGCTCGCTTTCCATCAACCATTCTTTTTTTCCAACTTCAGTGCCAACTCACCCCCTCACCCCTCACTCTCACTCTCAAAGCAACCATCCCACTCTTCTCCCTCCAAGCCTCCCTCTCACCTCTCTCAAAAATTCCCCCTCACCTTTCTCCCACCTTTCATCCCCCTCACTCTTCCTTCTCAAAGTTGCCCCCCTCTCATCCACCAACCTGCCTCCCTCCACTGCCCTCTCACCTCCATCTCTTCACTCCACCTCCTCAAATCCTCAACTGCCTTCTTCCTTGTCTCTTGTCCCCCTCTCCCCCAGTACCACAGAGCCTTTTCTCCTCCTCATTCGGCCCCCTCCCCTCGCTGTTCTGCAATACCCCACACTCCTTCAGCAACCCTCCTTACCTGCCCCCCTCGTCCCTTGTCCTACCCTCCCCCTCCCCCTCCACCTCCTGCACCCAAAGCCTCCTCCCCTTCCTCTTCATTAAAAGTGTGGACCTCAAATATCCGGGGCTTTCGCTCAAACCTTTCAGATCTTTCCATACAGGTTGCCACTGACAAACCAGACATTATCTGCCTAACAGAAACTTTCCTCTCCCAAGACGTGTCTGACTCCCAAGTATCTCTCCCTGGCTACTCCCTCTTACGGTATGACAGATCTGAGCCTCGTCCTGGTGGAGGTGTTGCTCTCTTCATCAAAGACTCTATTCCTCACTCTCCATGCACTGCTCTCACTCCCCCACACCCACAGGAATACCTCTGGCTTCGGCTTCCCCTCCACTCCCACCTCATGTTTATATGTGTACTGTACCGTCCACCGAACAGTGATGACTCCATCTACACCTCACTATCCGAAAACATGGACCATCTTCTATCTTCTCATCCAAACTCTCTCTTCCTCTTATGTGGCGACTTCAATTGTCATCACGCCAGTTGGCTAGGTGTGGGTACCTCTCTCACCTGCCATGGCACCTCAGCAAAAGCTTTCTGCGACTCATTGGGACTGACTCAATCGGTCAACTTCCCGACCCGGATATCAACCAATGGTACTCCATCTCTTCTGGATCTGATTTTGACAAATTTCCCTGACAATATCTGCTGCTCTTCCTTCGCTCCAATTGGTTCTTCTGACCACGTCCTTGTCAAAGTGGACATCTCTCTGGCTGTTATCAGAGAACCACCTCACCGCCGTCGAGTCTGGCATTTCACTCAAGCCGACTGGCAGGGTCTCCGAGCAGCCATCAAACTTACAGACTGGTCTCCTATCACTACTTTCTCAAACATCAACTCATCCTGGGAATTATTTCAAAGAAACTTGCTCTCCCTCATGCACAGATTTATCCCCTCTCATCTTCAGTTGTCCTACCCTTCCCCCCCCCCCCCCGTCCTTGGTTCACTGAAGCTTGTGGCGAGGCAGTTGTCCTGAAACAACTTGCCTTTGCCTCATGGAAAGCAAACCCAACTGAGGGCAATCTCAGTTCTTTCCACAAAGCTCGGAACAAGTGTGTATCTACCCTCAGGAGAGCCAGAAAACAACATCTTTCTCATTTCAAGTCTGAACTCTCAAACCTCTCTCCCTCCTCAAAATCCTGGTGGCGTTTAATCAAATCTGTTTCTGGTGTATGTTCCCCCTCCATCCCCTCCCTTACCTCAAATGGCCGCACTGCTGATTCCACACGTGATAAAGCTGAATGTCTAAACTCGGTGTTTGCAGCTAAATCTTGTGTCCTAAACCCATCACTATCTCTACCCACTTTACCCAGTCGCACCCAACTGTCCCTGGACTCTGTGTCCTTTTCTCCTGACAAGGTGGAGAGCTTGCTTTCAAACCTCGAGTCAGATTCTGCAACCGGTCCAGACGGCATCAGCCCACGTGTCCTCAAAGCCTGCTCTTCTGCTCTTGCTCACCCTCTCTCTGTTCTATTCACCCTCTCATTTGCCCAAGGTCATCTGCCATCTGCTTGGAAATCTGCTAACATCACTGCCCTGCATAAAAAAGGTGCAAAAACAGATCCCTATAACTACAGACCAATCAGCCTTCTCCCAATCATCAGCAAGGTGATGGAATCGATCATCGCTTCAGACATGAAATCCTTCCTCTTCTCCAATGGCTTGATTTCCAATCATCAATTTGGTTTCAGATCAGGTCACTCTACCCTGGATATGCTGCTTCTGATCTCCCATCAATGAATGGAGGTCCTCAATGCCAGACAGGAAATCCGAGCCGTATCCCTGGACATATCACGTGCTTTTGACACAGTCTGGCACCCTGCACTACTCACCAAACTCTCTTCCCATGGTATTCAAGGCCATCTCCACTCATGGCTCGCAGACTTCCTCTCCTGTCGCAGTCAACGTGTGGCCCTAAATGGAGTTCTTTCATCCCCTCTTCCTGTGCAGGCTGGAGTTCCTCAAGGTAGCGTTCTGGGCCCTGTTCTTTTTCTGGTTTTCATCAATGATCTCTCGGACTCTCTGTAAAATCCTCTATTTCTCTTTGCCGACGACTCCACCCTCTGCCGTACCATCTGTCATCCCTCAGACCGGCAAGCAGCAGCTTCTTCGCTCACTGCAGATCTGGATAAAATCACAAACTGGTCCAACACGTGGAACATGTCTTTCAATCCAGACAAATCTCACACTCTCACTATGTCTCTTCGAAAGGACCGTTTACAAAACCCCCCCATCCACTTTCTCAACAATCCTCTGGAAGAAGTCTTTTCTTTCAAGCTTCTGGGTCTCACTATCTGCCATGACCTTTCCTGGGAAAGTCACATTTCCAACCTTGCCTCAAAAGCCAGTCACCGACTGGGAATCCTCCGTCGTGCTAAGTCCTTCCTCGGCCCTCTTGAGCTCCTGACCACTTACAAAGCTTTTGTCCGTAGCCTGATGGAGTACTGCTCTCCCCTCTGGGCTGGTGCTCCTGCCTCCCACCTTTCTCGGCTTCACGCTGTCGAAACCAGGGCATTTAAGATCATCGGCATCTCCCGCAATGAAGCTGAGTCTTTGGGCCTCTCACTCAATCACCGCAGGTTGGTCGGTGGTCTTTCTGTCTTCTACCGACTCCTCTCCAGCCTTGCCCCCCCTGCTCTCTCTGCGATTTGTCCCCACCACATTTCCACAGGGCGCTCAAGGTCCGCCAACAACCCCCTTCTGGTAAAACTACCAAAATCACGAATCACTGCTCATCTTCACACTTTCATTCCTCTTTTTTCCCGCCTTTGGAATAAATTTCCTCACTCTATTCTTTCCCATTCTTCTCTCCAGGCTTTCAAAACAGCTGTTCACCACCACCTCTTATCTTCCCCCATCCAAATCCTCGATCTTTTCTACCCCCGATAATCCACCCAAGCCCACTTCCTTCATTTCTCCTGCTTTCCTTCCTGAAAGTCCCTGAAATGTCCATCTTCTCTTCACCATGTTCCCCGTCCCATCCCCATCCCTCTCCCTTCCACAGTTCACCTAATGTGTCTGTTCCCCACTGTTTTGTCCCTTCCACTCCCGCCCCTCTTGTCTCATGCCTCCTTGCTGTGAGTTGTGTGTTAGCTCTCATACGAGCCTCGACCAAGGTATACAAAAATAAATAAATAAAAAAACTCAGGACCCCGGGATCCAAAGCCCACCACCCTAACCATTAAGCCAACAACAGGCATAATGTATTATAATAATACTTATATAAATGTATTACCATACAAAGAGCCATGGAAAGATGCTGTCTTGACTTGACCAAAAGGAACAGGAAAAGAAACCAATGAATCACACGGAAAACAAAATTCCTTGACATTCTGGTCACAATGAATAAACTGAGATGGAACTGGGTTGGACACATCACAAGAAGAACTCAAAGGGCATTCAGTGGAGCACATTTCTCTGCCAGGCTGATTAGTTTACGTTTTGTATCCCACTGACAGGCTGGACCTGGATTCAGACCTGAACTAAATTTAATCGCCGTATCCTTGTCACCTACCCAACTCATCCTCTAAGTTTGTCATATTCAAAGTACAACTTTTTGAAATATCATGCTTGTATGTCGTCTATGGACCCATCTTTCAATGGTGAAGAATCTCGTAGAAAAATCAAAAATTAAAAAAAAAAAATATTGGATCCGGATCAAGAGCCGGATCTTCACCAAAATCGAATCAATTTGTCGTTTTTAGCTTGCCTGTTCGAAGAACAGAGAGCTATAGCGATACCCCCGGCGTGAGCATCAGCGTCAGCGTGAGCGTGAAAATCTTAAAGTTTTTGGTGCAAGTTATTTCCTTTCTAATATTTTTATCTAACACTATTTTTTACTGATTAAAATATACAAATACATATATTGCTTTAAAATTATTTGGATCAGACTTCACTGCAATGCTTTATAAAAAAATATTATTAGACTAGTCTTTTAAAAACGATAAATGTATAAACAGGCGAGAATTGGGTGGCTTTGACACCAACTCTCTGGTCATACTCCCAACGTGTCTTCCAAGTTTCGTTTGAATCCTTCCATAACCTTCTGAGATATTGAGCTATAAATCATTTTTGGCCCGATCTCTCAATGGTGAAGAATGACTCAAAGAATTTCAGAATCCAGATCTTCACCAAAATCTAATCAATTCATTCTTGTCACACAACCAACCTGTCCACCAAACTTCATTTGAATCTGTCCATAACTTTATGAGATATCCTGCTCACAGGCAGACAAACAAACAAACAAACAGGGGTGAAAACATAACCACCATCTAACTTTAGTGGCAGAGGGACAGTGCTTACAAAATGTCAACACCCCTTTAAAAATTTTCACCTTTTGTTGCCTTATAGCCTGGAATTAAATTGCATGAAACCAATTTTATTTACACACATCGTAACCCAATGTCTCAAAGCAAATTGATCCTTTACAGAGTTATACAACGCTGTTGTTAAACCATATAACTTCAAGGGACGGGCATGGCTTTGCGATTGCGAAGAGGAATGCATGTCACACCACTTACCAGAGCAGATAGTTTTGGCTTACCAGAGTTTGCAAACAGGCTGAGTGGAGATTTGGGGGGGGGGGGGTCTGAGTGCTTTGGATGATCCCAAGGAGTTGTGGAGTGCCTTCAAGACCTCCGTCCTTGATGTTGCCGGTAGATGTCTTGAAACTCACCAGAGGGCAAAAAAGAATTTTGTCTCTCAAGAGATACTGGATACCATTGATCAGAGTTGCAGATCTAGGCTGAATAGCAGAGCTGAGCTGTTCAGGGAGCTGAGGTGTAAAACTGCAAGTGCACCAAGGGTGGACAAGGAGGCCTATGTGCAAGGAATCTGTGAAGGGGTAGAGCATCACCTGTCGTCAAGTGATTCTCGTCTCACTGACAGGGGAATTCGCACATTGCGTTTGTCCAAGCCCATCCCTCGGTGTACTGCAGTTAGAGCAGAGGGTGGAGGGCTCTTGACAGAGGAGTCCGAAGTGAAGGCCCACTGGGCCGGTTAACTTTGAGCGGTTGTATCAGACTGATCCATCAGCTGTCAATTTGGACGTCAAGGGTGTTGCAATCCCTGTTGCCGAACCTCCAATCAACTGTGCTCCACCTTCACTTGTGGAAACACGGGCTGCGTTGAACTGCTTGAAATGGGGTAAACCTCCAGGGATCTGTGGCATCCATGCTGAACTTCTCAAGGCTGGCGGAAATGCTGCACTCGTGTCGTTGCATGCAGTTTTGTGCTCTGCCTGGAACACAGGCATCATCCCAACTGATTGGCAGAGAGCCTTGTTGTCCCTCTCTGGAAAGAGAAGGGTGATCGCCAGGACTGCAACAACTACCGAGGGGTGACGCTGCTCTCAGTGCCGGGCAAGGTCTTTGCTCGGATAATTCTCGATCAGGTTCACCACCATCTGCTTGAGCACAAGCGTCCAGAGCAGTCAGGCTTAACAGGAAAGTGGTAAATGATTGACTGCATCCTTGCTCTTCGGGTCCTCACCAAACGCAGATGAGAGTTTCGGCAGGGGCTGCTTACATCCCATGTTGATCTCTGTAAAGCGTTCAACTCAGTGAATCGGGATGTCCTCTGGAGGATTCTTGGTCTTCGTGGGGTGCCACCAAAACTGATCAATCTGATGTCTGAACTGTACTCTGGAAACTGAGAGTGCTGTGACATGTGGTGGTCCATCTCTGACTTATTTCCAGTTGTTACTGCACTTTGACAGCGGCGTGTACTGGCCCCCACACTTTTCAGTACTTGAATGGACTGGATTCTGGGGAGGATGTCGGAGAGATCAAGCTGCGGTGCATCGTTTGGGAATGTCAAGATCTCTGACCTTGCTTTTGCAGATGATGCAGTCATCTTTGCGGAGACTCGAGATATCCTTTTGGAGACCCTCGAGGTGCTGAATGAGGAGTCGGAGCCACTGGGATTATGGGTTTCCTGGGTCAAAACTAAGATCCAGGCTTTCGATGACATCTTGGATGCTGCTGTCCTGTCTGTACCTGTTTGTGGTGAGGAGGTTGAGGTCGCGGAGAGATTCACTTACCTTGGCAGTCATATTCATGTCTCTGTGGCTGTGAGCCAGAGGTCAACAGATGTTTGGGTCAGGCCTGGGGAGTCATGGATTCACTGGATCATGGGATGTGATGCTGTCGGTACCTGTGCGGGAGGACGACAGTCCATGTCTGCAGGTCCGTTGTGCTTCTAGTCTTGCTCTATGAATGTGAAACTTGGACTCTGACCAGGGACCTGAGACAGATAATTCATTCCTATGGTTCCAGGTCTCTTTGGAGAATCCTTAGCTATCGCTGGTCGGACTTTGTGTCCAACGAGCGGTTGCTGAGAGAGACTCAGATGAGATTTGTTACCTGCATATTCGATCAGCATCAGCTGTGGCTGTACATACACGTTTCTCATTTTCATGCTGCTGATTCTACTCACCAGATTCTCTCAGCGAGGGAGTCTCATGAGTGGAGGAGGCCAACGGGCTGACCACATGCCTCGAGGTTGCAGCAGGTTGATCAGCATCTGAAGCAGATGAGGATGGGCCAGGCATCTGCCTGGGGGATAGCCAGACAGAGGCCCCTAGAGTATCGATGGAAAGTGGAGACAGCGACGCATTGCTCTGGCGTACGTCATACCTGACTTGACCTGATGTCATTCAGAGCGAGTGGTCCGTGCTCCGTCGCCCTGAGCGAGTGGTCCGTGCTCCGTCGCCCTGAGCGAGTGGTCCGTGCTCCGTCGCCCTGAGCGAGTGGTCCGTGCTCCGTCGCCCTGAGCGAGTGGTCCGTGCTCCGTCGCCCTGAGCGAGTGGTCCGTGCTCCGTCGCCCTGAGCGAGTGGTCCGTGCTCCGTCGCCCTGAGCGAGTGGTCCGTGCTCCGTCGCCCTGAGCGAGTGGTCCGTGCTCCGTCGCCCTGAGCGAGTGGTCCGTGCTCCGTCGCCCTGAGCGAGTGGTCCGTGCTCCGTCGCCCTGAGCGAGTGGTCCGTGCTCCGTCGTCCTGAGCGAGTGGTCCGTGCTCCGTCGCCCTGAGCGAGTGGTCCGTGCTCCGTCGCCCTGAGCGAGTGGACCGTGCTCCGTCGCCCTGAGCGAGTGGACCGTGCTCCGTCGCCCTGAGCGAGTGGACCGTGCTCCGTCGCCCTGAGCGAGTGGACCGTGCTCCGTCGCCCTGAGCGAGTGGACCGTGCTCCGTCGCCCTGAGCGAGTGGACCGTGCTCCGTCGCCCTGAGCGAGTGGACCGTGCTCCGTCGCCCTGAGCGAGTGGACCGTGCTCCGTCGCCCTGAGCGAGTGGACCGTGCTCCGTCGCCCTGAGCGAGTGGACCGTGCTCCGTCACCGTGAGCAAGTGGTTGTGAAATAACATCTGATTTCCGAGCCGTTTGCCGTATTCACGTGTTTTCTCAAAAAAAAAATTCCACCCATCACACGCAGCTGTTTCTGAAAGATGAAAGTTTGGGAATATATCCCTGAAATGTCTATGTTAATGCAACGTTCTTTTAATGTGAAAGCTACTCCAGGTTTTTGGGTTGTCTACAGTAAGTACTACAGTTGGTAGTCACACTGACTCCATCTTGCTGATTCCAGAAAAATTGCTGATATTGGCCAAGAATGTTTGTGTGTGTGTGTGTGTGTGTGTGTGTGTGTGTGTGTGTGTGTGTGTGTGTGTGTGTGTGTGTGTGTGTGCTTCATAAAGCAAAACGTTCTCTCTGCTAACTCCCCTACCCCCACGCCTCTCTCTCTCCCTCCCTCTCTTTCTTTGCCCCATCCTTGCTCTACTCCATCCCAATACTGTGCACCACTCTCCTCCAACACCTCTTTCACTCTCCCCTTCCCTCTCTGTCTGACTCTGTCTCTGGACATATCCAGAGGGTGGTTCTGTCTGGATGGTGTAAATCTCCGGACATGTCTGGGCAGCGCTTGGCTCTGGACATGTCCGGGCGGCATTTGTCTCCAGTCGCGTCCGGGCGGCATTTGTCTCGAGTCGCGTACAGGCGGCGTTTATCTCTGGACACGTCAGGGCGGTGTTTGTCTCCGGAGACGTCAGGGCGGCATTTGTTGCTAGACGCGTCCAGACAGCATTTGTCTCCAGTTGCATCCGGGCAGTGGTTGTCTCCAGTCTCGTCCGGGCGGTGTTTGGCTTTGGACGGTGTGCTTCTCCAGACGTGTCTTGACGGGAGTTTGTCTCTGAACAGCTTAGCTCCGGATGCGTCCGGGCGGCGTTTATCTCCGGACGCCTCCGGGTGGCGTTTGTCTCTGGACGCGTCAGGGCGGCGTTTGTCCGCTGACGAGTCTGGGCGGTATTTATGCCAGGATGGGAGCTTGTCGCTGGATGCGTCTGGGTGGTGTTGTCTCTGGACGCATCCAGGCAGGAGTTTGTTTTCGTATGTCAGAGCAGTGTGTGTGTCTGGACGGCTTGGCTCCGGATTTGTCCCACTGTTTTGTCCTTCCCACTCCCGCCCCTCTTGTCTCATGCCCCCTTTGCTGTGCGTTGTGTGCTTGCTCTCATACGAGCCTCGACAACGTATACAAAAAATAATAATAATAATGATAATAATAATAATAATAATAATAAAATAACTAAAGTCGAAGTGGACAAACTCACCTGGTTATTGATTAAAAACTAGAATTCCCATCCATTATAGTTTTTATTTTATACAATGTTCAACTTTGAGAATTTTAGATTTTCAGTTGTGTTTCATCAGATGTAATGTTTTACAACAGTAAACTCACCCTGATCAATATCATCATAGATGTCATCATCTCTGCAAGGAATCAAAAAGGGAGAATAACAGAAAGAAAGACAGTTATATGGACAGAAATACAGATTCAGAACTTGATGGGGGGGGGGAATATGATTGCTGTTGTAAACTATAATGAGGTATTTTTGAACAACTTTCTTCCCAATACATCTAAAGAGCTTCAGCAAGATGTCAACAACTGGGTAAGAATTTGTAGAAGAAAGATCAAATCAATCTTGGCTTAAGGGAGCACAACATTTTATGCACATTTAATGATTGTCAGTCTGAAATCATGTCAATCATCATTTCATCGTTGAAGAAAGAGGTTCTTCAAGGATTGCTCAACAGTGAAACCTACCCAACTGTAGGGACTGGTAGAGTGGCCTGACCTCCACCTATAAACAAGGAGAGGGACACACGTAAATATTAACTTTGGTGTGAGATTTTTTTAAAAATCCAGATTAAAAAAAAAAATCCAGAAACAGAGATAAAAAGGAATTAAGAAAGTTCTTCGTTCGTATGCAGCACAAGGCTGCAGGGTAGCATCATTGGCTGGGGGCGCGGTTGTGCCATTCGCTGATGCAATTCCCTCTGCTGGTGAGGGCAGGAATTTGTAATTTGTTCAGGATGCCGGCGAAAGCTCGCCTACTCTTCACAAAGGACACCATGAGATTTGTAACGCCCACCAACGAATGCGGGCAGATGGAACACCAGCTTCATGTTCATCCAAGGGACGGCACGCACATTGATGAACCACCCTGCCTGTGAAACACCAGGATGACAGTTTAAAGCTGGGTCTGGATTCAAACCCAGGCGAGAGAGCTTAGAGGCAAGTAGGACACCTTTAGGCTATCCTGTCAGCCATAATTAAGAAGGTGAATAGAAATGAAAGGCAATGATGGCCATGTTGTTGGCACATCCTTTATGCTTGGGTATGAGCATCTTTTTGAGCTCATCCACTCTTCGGCACCTCTGCATTGTGTGCTCATTTGGTGGATAGTCTGTGGTTGCAGAGTGGCAATACCATGAATCATATGACCAAGATGGCTGCACCGTTGAAAAGTTGGACATGTCAGAAACAACGAGCAAAAATATCCTTTTTCTAGATGTGGAAGGTGGAAATGGAATTTAAATTTATAGAATGAGTGTATGGTAAAGGGCATCATGCCTGGACCGAAGAAATTTATACACTTCACAGGTGGATAGGAAAGCTTGAAGAAGGCAGACAATGTGTGTGTGTGTGTGTGTGTGTGTGTGTGTGTGTGTGTGTGTGTGTGTGTGTGTGTGTGTGTGTGTGTGTGTGTGTGTGTGTGTGTGTGTGTGTGTGTGTGTGTGTGTGTGTGTGTGTGTGTGTGTGTGTGTGTGTGTGTGTGTGTGTGTGTGTGTGTTGAACAATGTCTTGGGAAACCAAAGGAGGCCATGTCCGCACAGAATATCGCCCGTGGGAAAAAATTTGTCCGTAGTGAGAGTACATGATGTTAGATGACGTCAACTAGAGTTGCATCAGCCACTGTACTGTGCACACGACTGTCCAACACAAACTCAACTTTCCAAATATCATGCAGGTGGGTGACAAAAAATGTGGAAAGGCCCAGTGTTTAGAAAGCAGTAAAATCTTCCTCCATTGGTTTCATAATGAAGGGAATGACTCCCTGTCTCATAATATGACTGGAGAGGAGATAAAGGCTACGTCGGTATTCGAGTATGAACTGAAATCAATGTGATAAAGCATGGAGTGGAAACATCCAACAACTTCTATGAAGAAATTTAAGGTTCAGCAGCCTGTTGGCAAAATAATGCTGATGGTTGTCTGCAGCATGGCTTCGAGATCCTTTTGATTTAATTCCACGAACAGACTCTGGATGGTGCAACACTTGCCAGTTAACACCGATTGATTAAAGGACCTTCAGGTGTTGTGACATAGTGGCCAAACATTGTTGACTATGTTCAGGTGCAACAAAAAGTGAGAATGTGATTGTGGCCAAATCATGTTTTCACTTACCTCCAGAAGACCCTTTATCCCGCCCTCCTTTAAATAACTGAGGAATGATAGAAGGGGCAGGAGGGATGAAATCTTAATCATATGAATAATTCAAAGGAGCAAGAAAAGCAAAAGCAAAAAGACGAAACATCTATATAAGAGGATGAAAATATAAAACAAGGTAAATTTAAAAGGCAGGTGACATGTTTCGACATATTTGCTGCTCTTATGATGATAATGTGTGCGATATTAATTTCCATATGACAAACGTATGCGATGTGTTTATTTATTTTTTTTACCACTTGCTCTTTCTTTTCTCCAAACAAAATAACTGCGTCCTAGAGCTTCCTATCAATGCAGCATACGATTCTCTCTGTTAAGGGGAGTGTTAAGCACCGACGGTTTCGTTTTGAATTTAAAACTGCTTCCCCATAGTGTAGTAAGTAAGAATCAGATTCGGAGTGAGCCGACTGGAGGGGTGCAAACGTCAACGCATGTGTGAGCATGCAGGCCTTTGTCAGGTAGATGGTGTGTGTTTTGAATGTTCTTGCCTGGTTTTATATAGAACCTGGCAGTTAAAAAGAACATGTTGCAATTTGGGTGCATTTCATCGCCCTTCCCTTCCCCTCCTGTCATGCTGCCTTCCCTTCCCCTCACACCGCCTTCCCTTCCCCTCCTGTTATGCTGCCTTCCCTTCCTCTCGCACCGCCTTCCCTTCCCCTCACACCACATTCTCTTCCCCTCACGTTGCTTTACCTTCCCTTCCCCTCTCCTGTTTATCTCATCCCAAACCTCATCCCCTCTCCATCCCATGTACATCTCCCGGTGGTCTCCGCATGCTGTATCAACGTGCTGTTTTAACATACCCAATTTAATTCAATCCTGTACTACCCTCCACCCACGTTCTCCACAAGTCCCACGAACAAATGCAAGTCGAGAATCCCTCCCCTCATGCCGACCTCTTCCCAAACCCCCTCCCTGTCCTCACTTCCCCCTCTCCCCCACCTCCTCTCTCCTCCATTCTCCTCGCTCCCACCCCACCGTCCGAGAGCGTATAGCGATGTTTGGTGAGGCATCACTCTACACCCCCCACCCCCCACCCCACGTTCCTTACTCTTCACCCCTCCCTTTATTACGAGAATATGGAGAAGACTAATCAATACTATGTACAAAATATTTACTTATTTTTAGCTGTTGTTTGAGTCAAGTTGTGCTCAAGTACAAAGTGGATGGGCTTTGCATTTTGGGATGCTTTACAGTTATATCTGCATGCTTCCTCGGTTAAATGCCAGCAGTCCCCCCCCCCCACACCAACCCCCTTCCGCCCCATTCCCCCGAGGGTTAGCGATGCTTCTTGACGACCACCGTGCAAAACAAAATTTGCCTTTTGATGAGTTAATACTTGTTGCTCGTGAAAACATGAAAATGTATACCGTAATATTGCTTTGGTACATCTCCCTTTTTATTATTCATGTTTATATTGGCAAATTAAATTCATGATTATATTGGCACTTTTAAGGTAAGTACGATTAAATCCTAATATAATGGACCTCACCTTGAATTTCCTCCCCTTTTCCTCTTTCTCCTTTTCCATTTTTTTTGAACTGAAAAAAAAAAACATTTAATTCAAAAACATTGTTATATAATCCAGTACCACATGATTGATCTAATAACCATAGCCAATGTTACGCATTTTGCAAACAATGAGGATACAATGCAGATGTGAAAAAGCCAAACTACACTGCAAACATTCCAAAATTTCATTACAAACCAAAGTTGCAAATCAACGAAGTTCAAAACAATTAATTCTCTCACCTGACTGGACTCTCTTCAATTTCCTGATCCACGTCATCATATATGTCTTCGCCATCTACAAGTGGAGGATTGATTAGCAATTGAACTTGGCTTCTTCAGCGCAAGTATGGCCGAGTTCCAATCTCGGAAAACAAGCAATCAATTTGGCAAGCTGGGATAAAAGGACATGTATGATCTCCCTTGGCACCACTCATCAAGTCTGGATAACAAGTGCAAACCACAATGAACAGAAGTGAAAACGAACGAGCGAGCAAGCCGTCACCCAAACAAACTATTACTTGTACAAACATGCATTTGTAACCACTGTTTGGAGACAAAATCATAATCGATAAAAGGACCTCCATCGTGGGTCAAAGAGCTTATGGTTTGATTGTGGTGTGTTAAGTGACAAATTATACTGTCATCTGAGAGTGCAACATTAGAATGTTGTAGAGAGAGAAGCCAGTGGTACTGAGTTTGCAACTGATGTTCTGGGGAGGAAAATGTTGATACGTTACCTTCGGGGGAGGCCTTTGCTGAAGATTGTCGCTCTTTACTAGACGGTCAACAATGCAGAAAGGTACAATCAACCTTCATCATCAATTTGTGTGTTTAACAGAGGAGAAAAATATACACATATTTCATTAAACAAGAAATTTCAATATTTTCTCACATCGCAGATTATAAACGTACAATTATTAGCATCAAGATGCACACCTATCAAACTGATATGCTAATCCTCTCGCCCCCATAACAGTTGTTACTTGCCTCAAAAAACCCATTTGGGGGACTGTTACAAAATCTGAAGGTTCATTACTCGATCGATACACACACTGGCAGGCGAGTGTCCTCCAAACTTGTGTTTATTTCAAGGTACAACATTCAAAAGCAACTCAGGAATGGATATTCTTCTTTCTCCCTCCTTCTCACTCTGCTTTCCCATTTCCTCAGAGAGAGAGAGAGAGAGAGAGAGAACAATTTACAAAGTCTCTCCATTTTTACAAACCAAATCGAGCGTACTTCCTAGACGATTTCACATCCACAAGTAACTCGAAATCTCTTAAACCCTGATGCTCTTTCTACACAAGTTAAATAATTACTTCGACAATGTAATTTGTTACCCTTTTCCACAAATCAACTTTTAGAAGAAACATCTCATCTCAACAAGAATTACAAATCAAGTGTAATAAATAATACGATAATTAACCTGAGACTGTACCAACACAACACTAAACAGATGAGTAAATAATAATTTGTCATAAGTAGAGTGTTCGCTGATTGGTGAGGTCAGGACCAAGATTTGAAAGGTCATGGATTAAAATCCATCTGAAGGCAGGAATATTAAGAATTTGGATTCTAGTCAACAGGAAGTGATGCTTGACTCAGAAGCATCACCTGAAACTATTAGATTGTTGCTAAAATCCAGCTAGTTCATTAGGTTATTGGTGGAACCTATCTCATTCATAAAAGGAGTGACAAGCCGGTAGGCGACATGGCTGCTCGCTCTGGATGGAAAGCTGGCCGACGCGACTAGCCGATATTCATGTACATGATATCAATCAATTTAGCACAATAAATATGATTATCACAGCCCTCTTAGTTTGCACCCAGAAACCCGCCTTGTGAAATTTCAGGCATGTTTCCAAAGAGACTCTAACAAATGGCAGCCCTGGTAATTCCATTTATTTATTCGCTAAAGATTTTATTTTTTTATATGATGCTGTAAGACATTCTCCTTGGGCACAAAAAAAACAGGTCCCTCGGAGGTCCAGTTTCGGAGGTATTGATTTTTTTGTACAGTCCACAATAAGTGTACGATGTACGATAAAGTATTTTAGTTGTTGCTAAGCAACGGAGGTGTGCATAGCAACCACTCATTTTTGTGTACATGCTCGCCACATTGTACACATTTCACCCAAGTTTTATCAAAATCAGACTCTTTCTCTTCGAGATATTCGCAATTAACCGTTTCTGAAATGTTCGACATGTACTCACCCAAATCCTATCTCCTACAAATATTTTTTGTTAGGGCTGCAAATTGGCATGAAGGGAGCGAGATAGATTTGCGCACAGAACTGTAAGCTTCGATTTTTTTTCGATTTTTTGACCACTTTAAAGGGCCGTTGCTAGGGCCCGGGGTCCCATATTCGAAATCACACGATTCCCAGAAATATTGGTCCTACCTACCAAATTTCATTGGAATCGGTTGAGTGGTTTAGCCCCGAGGCTTGACCAAAGTTTCACGGACAGACAGACAGATGGAAATGTCCAGAATAAGGGCGCTCTAAGAGCAGCCAATAATCTCTTGCCTTACTTAATCATGCACAATCTCATTCCATACTCTTCCTTCCTTCCTTCTAGATAAGTGCTGCTTCATCAGGATGAAGATTGCCACACTGCGGTTGTGCGCAGGCATGGAACAGCGACGGTACCACCATTATACCAGTACATAGGTACTCATTTCACACAGACCTTGTAAGGATGACAGGCTGAGTAAACCCCACCTGGCGTTAATTCAGCGGGAAAAACAGGGCTTGAACTCAGGACCCCAAGATCCCAAGCTAGCCACCCTAACCACTTTATCCCATTTTCATCATATTTACTATATTCCAAACCATTATCCCACAATCTGACTATTATTTGGTCATACAACAAGAGCACATTTTCTAATCTCAACGAATGTGTTTATTCTGCTTGATAAATCAGTATAAATCCAGGGAATTAAAATAAAATTGCATAGAAAAAAGGAATTCAATTGTCAATTAGTTTGTAAAAAGAGAGGATATGTGAATGGTATATCGAATTTTATTAAGAAAGATCCAGATACAGGTAAACTCACCTTTCCTCAACTTTCTTAAAAGGCTTCTTGCTATCCTTCTTGCTTAATCGGAACGGAAGCCATGACTTTTGCTTTTGCTCTTGCCTGAAGATAAGAAAGATCACACTTCATGTTGTTTTTTTATTTAAAAAACAAGGCTCACATAAAAAGCAGTGTTAAGAAATGTTTGCTAAAGTGTAATTGCACACACAAAGGAAGCTCAACACAGTACGAGGCCATTTGGTCCATCGTGCCTCTGCTTTATACTTCAGTTCAAATTAATTTTGGGAATGATACCAACTCTTTCTGGAAAACTTGGCCAAGGTACCAGCACACAATGACCCATTCTTTGTAAGAGAACCCATGCGATATTCAATGTCCAGGACTTTTGCAGATAGGAAAGCTGACTGACTGGCACCGTCTGAAAGATTGCATGCTACGAGATGCACTGCTCCCTGATGGTACTACCTCGCAGAACTGCAGTTTCTTACCAGCTACTTCTTTGAGGATTGAACCTAGACATGTTAATTCAACAGTGAACAGCTACCTACTACGCTATCTTGCCATCCATGTGGGATCTCCAAAAGCTTATATGAACAAAATAATCATATTGTACTATGGCATGCAAACAAGTATCACAAGGCATATGTGTGTGTATGATTGGTGAGGTGTGTATATATATATATATATATATATATATATATATATATATATATATATATATATATATATATATATATATATATATATATATATATATGTATGTTCGACCCCCTAACTTGGTGCAGCAGCAAGGCACAGATCGGGTCCCATACCGGCTATTGCCACATGACCTGTTAGCAATAAGCATCGTCTGCCACATGGATCATGAATGTATTGTTTCTGCTCTGCTGAGCATCAGTTAGGAGGTAGGGTTGTAGCCAGGCAAGATATACAAACAAAAAAGGCTCTTACGACCTCAAAAACGACATGACCCTGATGTCACATGCAACTACAAATTGTCAATTCACCTACAATCTCGGATGGTTTCTGTGAAGTTATTCAAGTCTTTAAGGACAGAGATTAAATGGACAATGGAGGTTTCAGTGAAGATGAAAATGCCAGTCGCATGTTCACTACAGATTGGTAGGTTTTGTTTTTACATTCAATTAACGCTTGATCAGGGATTTGATATAAATTTATAAATCAGCTCTATTACTCCAGCAGAAACATGGCACAACATGGACACAGCACGGAAACAACACTGCATGGATGTGGCATTGGATTTAGTTCAGGGACTTTGGATTTAGTTCAGGGTGCTGGCGATAGCTCGTCTAATCTTTGCAAAAAACACAGATGTTTAAGGTCCATCAACATATGCCGGCAGATGGGACGCCCAGTTGAACGTCCATCCAAGGGATGGTGAACGTTGATTGATGAATCAACATGCCTGTAAAACACCAGGATGATAGTTTATAGCTGGGTCGAGATTCAAACGCAGGCGAGGCAGCATAGAGGTGAGTATGCATTACGAATGGGGTTATGTGTCAAATACAAGTCACAATTGGGCCCTAAGGGTGGCAGGGCCATAGCCAGGAGAAATGACATTTGAGGCCCCAAGATATGTTATAAACAATCAATGTACAGTCCACAAAATGCTATGGCTAGAAAAATCAGACAGGCAATGGCATGCGTAAGGACTCATTTGCGCACCTTACCTGGAGCCTAGCAAGTTGGGATGGCTCACATCTGTTAGTCTGTGGGGAACGCACGCGATAAGCATAGAATGCCTCAACGATGTCAGGTTTCCTCCTAATTTTGTGTTAAACAACAGTAGCAACTGTTTAAAAAGCTTATGATACGTTGGAAAGAATTGACCGAATAGTTTGTGGTTATAATAATTTTTACTTCCGGTCGGTGTGCCCCACAAAATGCCATGTTGAGCTATTTATACACCTTAATATGGAGTTTGTGCACGGCAGAAATCATTCTTGGGGAGGGGGGCAAGTTAAGTCGTTACAACTTCTGCCATGTGACCCTTAGTCCCCCTGGCAAGTTTAGTTGAGATTGGATAAGTAACGACCGAATGCATCACGGTCAGACAGATAGATAGACAGACGAAAAATGAAACGGGTTGTTTCTTAAATATAAATGTTTTCTTTGGGCTTCACCTTACATGGCAAGTGAGCCGTATTTTGTGGGGTTGACCTACTTTCTTTCTTTAAACCCACGGACCCGTTTTTGTTTCATCAATATCAGTATTGGATGGAAAGTACAAGCAATTTCAAAAAAGCACTGTTTTGCTTCCATTCCACTCGCATTGATTCACACAGAGTGTTCAGATCTGTAGCAATCAGGCACCGCTCTAGCCTGACTCGATTGGCTGGGTGAAGTCACGAGCTTCACCAAACTGACCATATCCTTCAATCCTTATCCGTACACATCATCACTTCCTCTCGTCTATCATTTGTCATCACCCCAAATCAACCGGTAGGTCTATTTTGCTTTCCAATTCGCCCTTCGACTTCCTACTGAGTTATTTATCAGTACTTTTGAGTCTTTTGAATGGTAGGATTCGATTCGGATTGTTTTAATTAGTATACAGGGTGTCGACAAATTATCGTTCCAAATTCAAACCATAATAAATAAATAAATGAATGAAATGGGATACAATGATGCGGTTTGATGCTTGTGAATGAATGAATATTTCTCAAAGTTTTGTTGTCAAGATTTAACAAGATCATTATGTGACATTCATCATCATTTAGCATCTCTTGGTCTCTCTATAAATCAGGTAACACTGCTCGTTATGGTGGGGACGAGGGTGTACCACTTTTGCAAAAGTAGTTGCTGGAATGAAGCACTATGTGCCAATCGATTCCACTAGTATAGTGAAGTTAGGTGATCGACCAAAGTTTGAAAATTTTCCCGCCTTTTTTGACATTTGGCCGACATTTTGAAATTTCATGAAAAATCCATATTTTTGGAAATAATATTGATTTTTGAATATTTAAAAAAAATATATTTCTCTGTGTTTAGATGGCCAAATGCACTTCAGTAGGCACCAGTATGAGAGTAAGTACCCGTAAATATTATTCACAACTTGTCCCAACATTTTGAGAAGGGGTTGCCATTTTGGAATTTCACTGAAAATCCCATATTTTGACAATTATTGCACGGCACATTGTTAGGCATTTACAGAATATCAGTAGTAGCGTTTTCATAAAGACATTATTAATGACAAATGAGAGCATGATCAATTAATTATGAGAACAACCAAATATGTTTTAAGCGACATGGTTTTCATATATGACAACATAACAATCTAGCAAACAAGCAACCACACAGATATCTTACAGAGAACATAGCGTTTGTTTTGTATAGTCTGGGTAAAGCTTCCTGTGCTCTTACACGCACTCTAGCAATGCTTGACATTGTTTCTCATCATTGCACATATTAATAAAGTCAGACACTAGCTTAATTCCTATTTCAGCTAGATCATTTACGACACGCAAAGAAGACCCAAACGCAATTAGGCCGGGGGGCAGTGGGACCTACCTTGCACCCCCCCCCCCTTGCGACAATTTTTCACTGATACCACAGTGTTCATATATATCCCAAGTATCAGAAAAAAGATGTTCCCAGAAAAATAACTCATTTGCACTATGCTTTATTAAGCTGTTTCCATGGCAACCAATCAAAAATAGACGAATCTCACAAAGATCAGCAAAATGTCAATATCTCCGTCAAATATAAACATGAAATCACAAAATTGGTGTCGAATTAAAGCTTATACATTTACGTATTAAAATATATTCTGTTCATGCTAATTAGCTCATTTGCAAATTAATTAAGTTTGACTTAAAGACAATAATTCCCACAAAAATGCAAGAATTTCCATTTTCTTTCCTTGCAATTACCACACATGTCAGTTGCCAGATACAAGCCAGGTTGGCAAATTTTTTTTTTATGATTTTTGAATTTTTAAAGTAGATTAATTAGCATAAATACAAAGCACAACGAATCGTTCAAAAATCATGTTACATCAAATTAATCATTGAAACTAATTACCTGGGCCTGATATAATACATAATTGCGACTAATGATGGTTGTGGTGTTTAAAGGACACATAACTCTTTTCTGTTTGGGTAAAAGTAGTGAAAATAGTCATAACTAGCAAAGTACCCGCCCATGGGTGGGTACAGTTATCTGTTGAATGGCGTTGGTCCCGTCTCGATTGGATGAAATTGACGTTATCCGGTGACCTTGACCCCGTGACCTTTGACCTTGACCTTGACCCCTTATGTCCGTTCCCAAGGATCACATATGCCAAGTTTCATCTCATTCTATCCAAAGGTTTGGCCGTCTATAAAGGACAAACAAACATGAAAAGTTGACTTTTTAGTCAATTTATGACATCATAACTCGAAAACCGGAAGTCAGAAGTGAATGTCGTCTGTGTCATTTAATTTTGATTATCTGTCAAATGGCGTTGGTACCGTCTCGATCGAATGAAATTGACCCGGTGACCTTGACCCCCCCCCCCCCCCCACGTCTGTTCTCACGTCCCAAGGATCACTGATGCCAAGTTTCATCTCATTCCATCCAACAGTTCAGCCTCCTATAAAGGACGAACAAACATATTCTGTTTTTTTTTTGTATAGTAGATGCATTGATATGCTAATTAGGTTCCGCCATTATGGAAATTTACATTTTTGTAAATATCTCACCTCCGGTACATAGACATTTGTAAATGAGGAATCTACACCGATGTTTGGAGGGTCAATGAATAGAGTGAACAGATTTCCTTTGTTGTCGGAGATGTTGAATAGTCTTTATGGATGATATGTTAATTATAATCCCCGATCACCAGTAAGGGGGATCATATTGTTATCGCTTTTTTGCGTGCATGTCTGTGTGTTGTCACTTTTCGCTTCCGTCGATGTAAATGTGAGGTTGTATGGCTCTATAGCCTGGAGGTGTAGGTATGCATGCTGTGATATCATCATCTACAGCTTGACATTGCTCCTTCTAGTTGTGATTGTATAATTCTTATTGTCATATACAACAATACATTGAATAACCAATTTGATTTGTTTCTTGCAGACATAGTGCGTTGATGGCCCAATTTGTTGCATGGAGATGAAACCTCAGAAGAGAAGGCAGGAACAGACTGATGTCAGTGCGTAAAAGAGACAGATATGTATCCTGCATTGTGAGGGAGCAAAGAGTGATGGATTCACCTATTTGTCAGACTTGATGCTTTAGTTGGAACAGTTCACGTGCGTCATGTATGGCAAGAGTCGATTTCAGGAAGTGGATGAAGTAAGGGTGCTCCTGATAAGGGAGAAGTGTGGGGACAAGCCTCTGGACGCAGGCCACAACATTGACCTTGGGAAACTACCTCCATGTAGAAAGTGCTTAGAGCAGCACATCCGAAGAGCTAATTATCAAGTAGCTGTTTGGAAGCATTCTCATATCGCAGATCCAAATATACCAGATGACATGCAGGAACATGGCTGGACATGCACAGATGATGTTATGGAGCCACTGTGGATATCAGGCGATATTCTACCCAAGTAGTCGATTGGTTCACTGCAGAAGGCACTGGAAGAAGACAGTGATGATGAGGATGATGACGAGCCATGCGAATGTGAAGATTGTATGGACTCGGACATTGAATAGTATGATGGCCAATGAAGGACATGGCAAGCAAACATCAGGCTCAGAATCTGCAAACTAAGGACACTTCTTCTATATATGACTGATAGTTAATCGAAGCAGCGTGATTATCAACTGGTCGAGATTGTCGAACTCAGATGTGTGCTACGAAGTTTGCTAAGACTCCAACAGATTGCAGATCATCAACTCATAGTTTTTGCCATTGTATCGATCTACTTCATAGTAGAGTGCACATGCAGGCGAACAATGTGAAGATAAACCATTTGTCAGATCTGGTGTGTGGCTAGTCGGCTTTCAAACATCTGGTAACTCTGGAAGAAAGGGGATACAGTAAATATTATTAGATTAATGTTTTTATATCCGAATGCATTCAAAGTGTGAGATCTTCAATTACTGCACTCAGATGGACCATATGAATACATTTTTGCTCTATATTAATCTGGATGTACCTTTTTGCTGGATTATATCCTTTAGCCGCAACTAATTACATATCAGTTTAACTTTTGTGCCGACAGGATGGTCACTATTTCCAGCCTCTGGTAGAGATACATTATGATATAATGACATCCACTCACCTTATTTACATACCACTGCATTTTAAAACATTTGATTTAACTTCAAGGCCCAATCTTATCAAAATATGTAGTCATGAGGCTTACGTGAAACTCAAAACGGAGGATACATCGCTCTGTGCATTCTGTTCATAGGGAATAAAGATGTATAGGAAATTCATTTTTCTATGATTTTTGCATGTAATTAAGCTCTCCAAACATTATTCTACATCTCTGACAACAAAGAAAATATGTTCGCTTTATTCCTTGACCCTCCAAACATATGTGTAGATTCCTCATTTACAAATTTCAATGTACCAGAAGTGGAAATAATTACGAAAATGAGAATTTCCATAATGCCGGATCCTAATTAGCATATCAATGCATTTAAAATTATTTCCACTTTTACTCAAACAGAAAATAGTTGTTACCCTTAAACACCAACAGACATCATAAGTCGCAGGTCAGGTCAGGTATGGGAGCATGTGCCAGAATAGCGCGTCCCTGCGTCCACTTTCTGCCGGTACTCCAGGGGCCTCTGTCTGGCCATCCCCCAGGCAGATGCCTGGCCCATCCCCATCTCCTTGAGATGATGGTCAACCTGTTGCAACCATGAGGCACGTGGTCGGCCCACTGGCCTCCTCCACTCATGAGACTCCCTCGCTGAGAGAATCTGGTGAGCAGGATCAGCGTCAGGAAAACGAGCCACATGTCCATACAGTCGCAACTGACGCTCACGGACCATGCAGGTAACAAATCTCATCCGAGTCTCTCTCAGCAACCGCTCGTTGGACACAAAGTCCGACCAGCGATAGCCAAGAATTCTCCGAAGAGACCTGTTACCAAAGGAATTAAATCTCCGTCTCAGATCCTTGGTCAGAGTCCAAGTCTCGCATCCATAGAGTAAGACTGGAAGTACCAAGGACCTGAAGACTCGGACTTTCGTCCAGCCCCTGCCGAAACTCTCGTCTGCGTTCGGTGAGGACACTAAGAACAAGGATACGGTCAATCATTGACCTCTTTGGTGTAAAGCCTGACTGCTCTGGACGCTGGTGCTCAAGCAGATGGTGGCGAACCCTATCAAGAATTATCCGAGCAAAGACCTTTCCCGGCACTGAGAGCAGCGTCACCCTCGGTAGTTGTTGCAGTCTTGGCGATCACCCTTCCCTTTCCAGAGAGGGACAACAAGGCCCCTAAGTTGCAGTTGTGTATTATATCAGGCCCAGGTCATCAATTCTATTGATTTATCTGATTTCGCATGATTTTCGAACGATTCATTGTGCTTTGTATTTTATGCGAATTAGCCTACTTTTAAAAATTAAAATTTTAATATATTTTTTGCCAACCAGGCTTGTATGTGGAAACACTTAAGTAATGTTTTTTTGACAAAAAAAACTGACATGTGTGGTAATTACAAGGAAAGAAAATGGAAATTCTTGCATTTTTGGGGGAATTATTGTCTACAAGTCAAATTTAATTCATATGCAAATGAGCTAATTAGCATAGACAAAATATATTTTAATACGTAAATGTATAAGCTTTAATTTGACACCAATTTTGTGATTTTATGTTTATATTTGACAGAGATATTGACATTTTGCCGATCTTTGTGAGATTTGTCTATTTTTGATTGGTTGCCATGGAAACAGCTTAACAAAGCATTGTGCAAATTAGGTTTTTCTGGGAACATCTTTTTTCTGATACTTGGAATATATATATGAACACTGTGGTATCAGTGAAAAATTGTCGCGGGGGGGTGGGGGGGTGGTGCAAGGTAGGTCCCACTGGCCCCCGGCCTAAATACCTTTTCCTGCAGCGGGGGTAAATATTATTTATTTGAGAAATGTCATGCTTTGTAAGTATGTTTGCTCTCTTACTTGGAACCTATCATTACTGATTAGTCAACATATCGAATAGTGTTTTTACCAGTTTAGTTAACCCCTCTGTGTGCTGCATTGTTTACGGCTGCATGGTTCCCTGTTGCTTCATTAATTTTTTTCCATAGGGCTATGCATTTCCAGTGGTATTTGCAAAAAAAAAAAAATCACAACTTGTGTGTCAAGTTAGATAAATAACCAAAATTAAAACATAAAATAATTTGCAATTTTTTTTATCTCGTCGCAAATCTGTGACTGCAGCACAAAAAGGGTTTAAAAAAAACCCCCCACTTTCGATTCCGACCAACCCGTTTTTTGTTGCATTCAACTTGTTATGTATAGCTTTACATGTCCCCTATTTAGCAAATTAATACATGATAACGTGATGTGTGGAAGATGACAGTGTTATGGTTTGAACATTTATCTGGTATCCCATATCTTGTAGCTTTAAACTGGTTTAAACTAAAGTCAGTAATTATTAAAGCTCGAGGGTGGGGTAACATACATCCAAACATACATTGTTATAATAAGTAAATGGTGATGTCCATAAATTTGATCTGATATCTTCCTGGATGAGTTTCCTTTTATTAATGGTTGCCTGCACAAATGCACTAAGCTGAATTCCATGCTTGTTTAACCCCTGACGTGTGACACCACTTTATGAAATCACTACAATGTGCACCCATAAAGCCAAAACAACTGTTGTTTATTTCATTTTATTTAAAGTAACTAACAAATCACACGAAGAAGATGTTTGTATCATTGAATCCAATCATTTAAATGATTAAAACATAAAAAGTACTGGCATTGTGCTTGAATTTCCTTGTGTTTGGGTTCATATTGGCAGGCAGGATAGAAAAATCATTCACCATGTGACATGTGAATAGTTGGTAACGTAGGCCCTGGAGAATTCCACATGCACCATTGAGCCGTCTAGCCTGGGTTCGAATCCCAACCCTGCTATAAACTGTCATCCTGGTATTCCGCGTGCATGGTGAAGTGTTCATCATATGGACGTGAAGCCGGATAATTTGTCTGTGTCCTGCAGTGTCTTTCGCAATGAATGGTGCGAGTTATCACTGGCACCCGAGATAATTTGCAAATTCCTGCATAAACTGTAGGTAGTACATGATCTGGTCTACTCAGGTATTCCTTTACACAAGGTTACACTGCTTGGCATCTCAATTTGTGGTTGCTGTCCAGCTCTGATACTTTAAACAAACTGACGTTTCCAGCTATTCACGTCATATGGTGAATGGTTTTCTTCAGTTACGAAGGGCAATCCATTATCATGTTTGGGTTTATCAATAAAATAAAATTAAAAAAAAAAAATATATATATATATATATAAATAAACCTTCACTCACTTTTGGTGTTGCAAAGCCATCTCCAAAGGTAAAACATCATCATAGTCTTCGTCTGAATATGAACAATCATAAAGAAGGGAACCATTATTTTCCTCCAATTATAATTGTGACTGCCATAAGATTCAAATTAACTCTAAGTTTAGGTTATTAGGTTAAGATTAATACTGAATGGAAATTTAACATTGAGATCATTATGGTTAAGGATATATTGTGTTAAATTAGGTCTGGTTACAGGAGCAGGTTTAACCCTTACAGTGCCACCATTGATACAGACAGTTACATTCAGATTCATTCAACAACAATGTCGAACTGATTTCAAATATATAATTCAGAAGGAATAACATTCTGCAGAGAGGAATATGATTCAGAAGTTTTTTTTTTCACAGGAGGAAATTGGGAAAATTGGTTCAAACCGATTTCCTTGGTGAAAATTGTGGCCTTACAATAAATCAGTTGAAAGTGAAAGGGTTAATGATATTTTGCAGCTTTAGTGTTTGCTTTTCACAGGGTCTAAGGCCCATTGAGGAGCTGCAACTCAAACACACACACACACACACACACACACACACACACACACACACACACACACACACACACACACACACACACACACACACACACAATGACTTTAGACAAGCACAAAGCCATCTGAGGAAGGGACGCAATTTCTCAGGGCATTCCAGATGCCAGCGACACCATCTTTATGACGTCACGTATATCTCCACACCCAGCAAGGCAATGAAGGCCAAATTTTCTTCTCCCCATGGATGCCAATCTGCAATTGTTTTTAAATGCTGAACATCAAGCAAGGAAGCAGCATGTCCCATTTTCAAAGTCTGGTGGACTTTGCTGGGGTTGGGTTTGAACCATCGACCTCCCAGACTCAGAGCAGACACTGACCATTATGCCACCGAGGCTGGTTAACTCAGTGGCTTGAGAGTGATATGAAAATGTCATAGGTGTGACATCACACATTTTATACTCACCATTCTCATCAGCACTGTGAAAAACAACAACAATGGTAGAAAGTGAGATGATAGTACCAACATTTATACAAGGGGTAGGGGGTGGGATCAATCCCCAGACCGTTCACAAGTTACTTTCTCATTTGTGAAGCTATGAAATGATCTGCTCATTAATAAATGTACCAATATTAAGAATATTCCATCACTTAGTCAAACGTAATCGATTTATATTGTACTTCCATGTGTTAACCCCTTTTGTTAATCCATTGTTATGAAGCCACAATCGAGAGTTATGACGGTATTAACATGCATAAGAGCACTCCTAGTTGTAGATAGAGTCCTAAAATTGCCATTTTGAAAAATGTGCATTCCAAAAAAGTCCGCAACAAGTGGGTGTCCACTCTCAGGAGAGCCAGAAAGCATCTGTCCAATCTCAAGATTGAACTTTCAAACTTGTCTCCCTCCTCTAAAACCTGGTGGTGCTTTGTTAAGTCTGTCTCTAGAGTTTGCTCCCCTTCCAACCCTTCCCTCTCTTCAAATGGCACCACAGCTGACTTCACTCGTGAGAATGCGGAATGCTTCAATTCTGTGTTTGCTTCCAAATCTTGTGTCAACAACCCCTCACTCTCGGTAATCATCCTTCCCTGTCTTACCCAACCGCTCCTGGACTTTGTCTTTTGCACCTGAGGAGGAGGAGAAGGTTCTTTCAACAGGCAACTCTGACTCTGCTACTGGACTGGACGGCATCAGCTCACATGTCCTAAAAACCTGGTCTGCTGCTCTTGCACATCCTCTCTCTGCCGTTTCACCCTGTCATTTGCACTAGGTCATCTTCCATCTGCTTGGAAATCCACCAATATCACTGCACGATATAAAATAGGTTCAAACACCCTATCCGCTTAACTACAGACCTGTCAGCTTACTTTAAACTATCAGCAAGGTCATGGAAACCATCATCGCAGTTGATATGAAATCCTTCCTTTTCTCCAACAACCTCATCTCAGATCACCAATTTGATTTCAGACCAGGTCACTCCACAATGGACATGTTGCTGCTACTCAGCCAACAATGGATGGAGGCCCTCAATGTCAGACATGAGATTAGGGCCATCTCTCTGGACATATCTTGTGCTTTTGACACAGTCAGGCATGCTGCCTTATTCTCCAAACTCTCTGCCTATGGCATCCAAGGCCAACTCCACACATGGCTTTCTGACTTCCTCTACTCTCATAGCCAATAAGTAGCTCTCAATGGCATCCTTTAATCTCCTCTCCCTGTTAAGACTGGAGTGCCCCAAGGCAGTGTTCTTGGCCCAGTTCTATTCCTAATCTTCATCAATGATCTCTCCGACTCTCTGGAAAATCCTCTTTATCTCTTTGCTGATGACTCCACCCTCTGCCATGACATCCCTCATCCTTCAAACAGGCAAACAGCAGCCTCTTCCCTCTCTTCAGACCTTGAAAAAACTCACAAGCTGGTCAAAAACTTGGAATATGTCTTTCAATCCTGACAAATCTCACACTGTCACTTTCTATCTCCAAAAGGACAGTCTGGCAAACCCTCCTATCTACTTTCTTAACTATTCTCTTGCGGAAGTTGAGTTAAGTTCAAAATCCTGGGTTTCACTATCAGCCATGGCCTCTCTTGGGCAAACTACATTTCAGGAATTGGCCTCCAAAGCTAACCGCCGACTAGGCATCCTCCATTGTACAAAGTCCTTCTTTGGCACACCTGAGTTCACATCCACCTGCACTGCCTTCATCCACAGCTTGATGGAGAACTGCTCTCCCCTCTGGGCTGGCTCACCTACCTCACATCTTGCTCAGATTGATGCTGTGGGAACCAAGGTTTTAAAGATTATTGGAATCTTCTGCAATGAAGCTGAGTCAATGGGTCCATCGATACTCCATCACAGACAGGCCGGTGGTCTCTTTGTCTTCTACTGCCTCCTTTCTGGTCTTGCACCCTCTCCTGTTTCTGTGCTTTGTCCCCCACAGTTTTCTGCAGGACTCGCATGGTCCATCATCAACCCCCTTCTGGCAAAACTACCAAAATCTCGGATCGCTGTTCACCTCCACTCATTTGTTCCTCTTTTTTCTCATCTGTGGAACCAACCTCCACATCCTCTTCAATCTCAATCTTCCCTCCAGATCTTCAACACAGCTGTTCACTAACATCTCAGATCGTCCCCAATCCAAAACCATGAACTTTTCTACCCTTGTTAACCCCATCCAAATCCCTTCTCCTCCTAATTTTCCAGTTTCCTCTCCTTGGAATTTCCTTTTTTATCCATCTTGTCCACCCCATGCATGCATGTTTTACATCATCTTTTTGTCTGTTACGTCCTGATCCGTTGAGTGCACGAGCTCTTCTACGAGCCTCGAATTTGTTTTTAAAAAAAATTACAAACGGAAATGTACCTGAGGTCCTGAACTCCGGTATCATCGTAAAGATCATCTGCTTTGGGCATTGACTGGTGGCACAAATCAACACGTCAACAAAATTAGAAACCATGTCATGCCTACCATAATCTCACACTGATCAAATTAACTCAAATAAGCTTCATTCATCAATATGATTCCCTTTTTTTTTTTTTTAAACATTTATTTATTTTTTTGCTTCCAGGAATGGAAATACCAACTTCTTCGTTTCACCTTTCAAATAACGGTTCTTCCATAAGCCCCGTCAACACTCATCACCCTTTTGTGGCCACAAAGTCAGTCATTCAACAAGAGGATAGACCGAGAGAGACACTTTCAAAAAGGCAACTTCCATAAAATGTAGTCCGAATGTCTGGATTTTTGCTATGGTCCCAATCAATCGTTTGACTTGCTCCTTTACAGCTCAAATTATAATGAGTACATTACAATAATGAATGCTTCGTGATGAATACAATTCCACCCTCCGAGCTGAAATTACACTTCAGCCAAAAATCTGTGGATACATTTGCATGGCATGACTGCCTTTCTTACCAAAATTTGTTTTAGTGTTGTAAATCATTTATACCTTGCGCTCTCCACTCGCTTTCACACCTGAAACACAAAGCCATAAAAAACTCAGCTGAAAATTATTCGCACAGATTTGACTTGCCCCATAATCCTTCCACGTCTCAAAGTCGAGAACAAGTGCCTGAAACACAATCTACTTATCTATTTATTACATACATCCTACTGATTGATAACTTCGCAGTCAATCTTAAATGTTAATGGGGTTGCCTTGTCAGGTTGAACTTGCTTGTGGAAGTTCAATGTCATATTTAGTCTTTCAAGGAGAAAAGCTTTTAAGCAGCCTTGATGCATATATTCCAAGAATCTGCTGAAGCGCTCACAGCCTTGAACATTCAGATTTAGATTACATCCAAAGCTTGCTTTGTCACAACAACATTGACATCGACTTCAGTACGTCACATACAAAGGCTAAACAACTGAAGATGCGCCTGATTTTGCATTTGTAATCAATTGAAAAAAAACTTTGTTGTTGTTTTGCTTTCTTCTTCCTGCGTTTGGAAGCTTGGCTGCTGAGTAGCTTTCATTTTGTTCGGGCACGACTATATCACTGATGCTGTTCCCCTATACCAGTAGACTGGTACTCATTTCACTGACCTCAGAAGGTCTGAATGACAGGTCGAGTCAACCCCACCTGGTGTTAATTCAGCATCCAACAGGGCTTGAATTCAGGACCCGAAGATCCCAAGCCAGCCACCCTTACCACTAAGCCAAAATCAGGCTCCTGTTTTGTTTTCACAAAATAAACGCAGTACATTCGTGAAACATCAAAACTATGCAATTTTTTTTACAGAACATGTTAAAACCACAAATGAAACTTGCCAGAAAATTGTCTGAATGTTCAATATCAATTTGATGCCTCACTGGAGCAACCTTGTGTTGCGGTGAAGCGTTCAGCCAGAGCTTATAAGCTCCCGACTTGGGTACAACTGTGCACGAGCTGTGTGTCCTTGGGCGTGTGAGCAGCAGTGACAGCACGTACGTGCTGCCAATACACATCATGCATGAGACTGTCATCTATAAAGTCCATTGTGTATGCCCACATCCTTTAGTTTAGCTTTGAGATGTGTGCACAGCCTCGCTATGACATGGAAATGGGAAGTCATGGCCTCTATCAATTTGGAAGTGACCTTTCTTTTTATAGCAAATTTATTTGGCAGAAATAGTAACAAATGGAAATCGAGAAACAATTGTTTTCCACTGACTGGTCATCATCACTGAAAAAAAATTAATGTCCTCATGGCCAAAACGTGAGCATTTCAACTTTACATTTGAATGTTATGGGGCAGGTGGTATTGCTGCACTGTTCATTAAGCTGTCTCTTTGTGCTCATCTATAGAGGTGTTTCAGTACCCATGATGCAGTGCTCGGGTGCCATATTAGTTGACAAGCTAAATAACTGAGAAAAGGTAAACAAGACCTAACTGGAGGGGGAGCACTCGGTGGAGTGCAAACCCTCCGCCGCCAATACTGCTGGGTCACTCAAGTGAACCTGAAATCCTATTCATTCAATTTGACGTCAACAGTGCTCACAGAATTATAGTTTGCAACTTTCCCTTTTACTTTTAACTTTTACATACTCAATTCATTCGTCATAACTAGATTCCTTGAGACAGAAATTGATTTTATGTGGGTATATCCACCTGAAGTTCCAAAATCAGCCGCAATTATAATTTTGGCATGTTTTTTTTTGTTGGAAATCACTTAAAACATGTAGAAATTCAAAAAAAAAAATTCAAATATTTTGTCAGAATGGCCGCCATAGCGGCCATATTGTACTTTGGACCAAGTCCAAAATCTAATGGCATGATCCTTGGACCATACCTAATCCCCCACCAAGTTTCGTCGAAATCCGTCGAGGAGTTTTTCCGTAATACTGTTCACAAACAAACAAACAAACAAACAGAAAGGGGTGAAAACAGTAACCTCCGATCTTCAATGGCGGAGGTTAATAACAAGAAAGAACAATCAGAGATTGCAGACCCTCTCCAGGACTTCCTTCGTGTGGTGTATTTTGTGTAGCAAATAAATGGAAGGATGTGCTGAATGAAAGGTCTAAATGGTCGAGTTGTAAATGTGTAAAGGTCAAAGGTCTGAAAAGTTGTAAATGTCAAATGTTCTACAAGTCGAAAAGTTTGAAAATGTTGAAGGGGTTTCAAGAGTGTCATTTAAGGTCTGATGGGTCACAATTGTCTGAAGGGGAATAAAGGGTCTAAAAACATCTAAAAAGGGGTTAAAGGTCAAAGGGGTCTCTAGGGTATTAAAAGGTCTGAAACGTGTGAAGGTCTAAAGGGTAGAAAGGAGTCTCAGGGTCTTCAGAGTTTTAAAGGGTCAAAGAAGATCTAAAGGGTCTAAGAGGGTGTTCGGGGTCTAATAGGTCTTAAGGGTTAAGGGGTCTTATGGGTCTAAATGGTCTGTAGGGTATTTAGGGTCTTTGGGGTCTTAAAGGTTGTTAGTGGTCAAAATGGTCTGAAGGGTCTTATTTTTTCAAGTCAAGCCACATGAGATTTGTAACTTGCTGCATCCATCCATCCATTGGGACCATATTCTGTGCAGAACATTGGTGCTGCCTAAGCAGTCTCCTTGGCTATTTGGCACAATCCTGGATGGATCACCACTCCAACACAGGATACCAGCAAGCTGGCAATTCATTTTACTGACCTCAGAAAGATGACAGACAGAGTCAAACCCACCTGGTATTAATTCAACAACGGAGAGGGATTTGAACTCAAGATCCGAGGATTCCAAGCCCACCACCCGAACCATGAAGCTAACACCAGGCATACTTGCTGCAGGTACAATGTAAACCTGTAATAACCTGTTTCATGGTCGGGTTGGCGGTGACTAAACCATCTGCCCCACCAGGTTTCCTGGTGAGGAGGGTGTATGGGTATGGACACCCAGCAGGATTAAAAACCAAACTGTCAATGGGTGGAGGAGCTCCTTGTGAGCCAACGACCATCCATATCTGGTGCCCAACTGTCTGTGGACATCCTCCTGCAGTTGGGTTACCTTTATCTCATAGGTTTGTGGCACGATTTGCTCTCGGGCCACCATAAAATACTTCATTCCACAAAACACACAAAAACGCAAAGAAAACTGAAAATCCACTCCGTGAGAGTACCTCCTGTGCAGCTGCCCTTCACAGGGTAGCTCACGCTGCTCACCGGATGACGGGATTGGAGCCAAGCCTTTGGGACCCCCATTCTTTGATGAGAGGAGGAAAAATGCAGGTAACTTTCCTGGGTCGGGTTGCAGTAGTGTTTGTCAGGGTGATGCTGAGGTATCATCCAGCAGACAGCGGTCTTCTCAGGTTAACCTGAGGAGGACCCTTTGGATGGTTGCCTGGAATGTCCAATCCTTAAGAGGATGATCACCTGTCTCTGTTATCATCTGAGTTCCAGAATTTGAACATCGGTATTGCAGCACTCTCTGAGGAATGGAGAATGGATAGTGCTGAGATCATGGTTGGTGGTTACACCTCCCACTGGTCTGGGTGTTCTGATGGGTACCATGTCCAAGGAGTTGCTGAAGCTGTGTCCATTAAGCCGACTCCCATGATAATTGAGGTAACACTGGTCAGTGAGTGTATTATGACACTGAGAATTTGTCACTCTTTGGACGTCATTTCCCTGGTCTACGTATATGCTCCGATTGAGGCGAGTGATCTCACTGTGAAGGACGCATTCTATGCCGCACTCTCGTCTGTGGTTGATCAGTTCCCCAAGCGAGATACTCTTCTAGTCTTGGGGGATTTCAATGCATCGACTGGAACTGATAGGGATGGTTATGAGACATGTGTTGGTCCCCATGGGTCAGGAACTGTGAACCAGAATAGCACTAAGTTCCTTGACTTCGTAAAAAGACATGGACTTAGGGTGGCTGGTTCATGGTTTCAGTGCTGACAGGCTCATTGCTGGACTTGGTATTCTAACGCTGGTGGTGAGGAAAAGGAGAGTGACCATGTGCTCGTTGATGGTGGCTGAAGGAAGCTCCAGAACTGCAGGGTCTACTGGAAGTCTCAGTCCTTCAATATCGACCACAAGCTTGTTGTAGCAACTCTGAAGTTGCAGCTCAAATCCAGGAGATTTCGTACCATCCCAGCTTCGGCTGGATGTTGGCAAGCTCAGGGATGAGAGGGTAGCTGAGGTGTTCGCAAAAAGGACGAGTGAGGATTTTGGGGGTCTGGGTGTTTTTGGAACCATGAAGAGTTGTTAAGTGCCTCCAAGACAACCATCCTCGATGCTGCCGGTGGATGTCATGGAACCCACCTTCAGGCGAAGAAGAACTTTACCTCCTGAAAGACACTGGATACCATTGAAAAGAGTCGCAGGGCCATGCTTAATGGCAGAGTTGAGCTGTTCAGGAAGCTTAGGCGTCAAACTGTACGGGTGCTGAGGGCAGACAAGAAGGTCTATGTGTAAGGAATCTGTGAAGGGGTGGAGCATCACCTGCAGTCAAGTGATTGTTGTCCTTGCAGAGGATTTTGTGCAATGCGTTCCTCCAAGCCGTCCCTTGGTGTACTGCGGGTAGATAGGAGGGTGGTGAGTTCTCGACAGAGGAGTCTGACGTGAAGGCCCGCTGGGCCGGTTACTTTGAGCAGCTGTACCAGGCTGATCCACCAGCTGGTGGGTTGCATGTCAGGAGTACAACTGTCCCTATTGCTGACCCTCCAATCAACTGCGAACCACCTTTATTTGTGGAAACACAGGTTGCTGTGAACCAGATGAAAACGTGTAAAGCCCCAGGGATCTGTGGCATCCATACTGACCTTCTCCAGGCTGGTGGAAATACTGTACTTGTGTTGTTGCATGCAGTTCGTTCTGTGCTCTGTTTGGAGCACAGGTGTCATCCCAATTGACTGGAAGAGGGGCCGTGTTGTCCCTCTCTGAAAAGGGAAGGGTGATTGACAGGACTGCAATAGCTACCGAGGGGTGACGCTGCACTCAGTGCTGGGCAAGGTCTTTGCTCAGCCAATTATAATTGTAACATCAGTGACCATCATTATTGTAATAATTATTGAAAGGGTTCGCCACCATCTGATTGAGCACCAGCGCCCATAGCAGTCGGTTAGGTTAGGTATTAGAGCATGCGCCAGAGCAGTGCGTTGCTGCATCCCCTTTCCATCGGTTCTGCAGGGGCCTCCATCTGCCAATCAACTAAGCAGATGCCTGGCCCAGCTGAATCTCCTTGAGGTGCCGATCAACCTGCTGCAATCGTGAGGCATGCGGTCATTCCGTTGGCCTTCTCCACTCACGAGGCTTCTTCGCCGAAAGAATCTGGTGAGCAGGATGAGTGTCAGGAAAACGAGCCTCATGTCCATGCAGCCACGAACTGAAGCTCACGGACTATACAGGGAACAAATCTCATTTGAATCTCTCTTAGCAACCACTTGTTGGACAAAAAGTCTGACCAGAGATAGCCAAGGATTCTACAAAGAGACCTGGTACCGAAGGAGTTCAGTCTTCATCTCAGATTCTTTGTCAGAGTCCAAGTCTCACATACATTGAGCATGACTGGAAGCACCAAGGACCTGAAGACTTGGGCTTTCATCCTTCTGCATTGGTAACAACAGCACCACACCCCATGATCCAGTGAATCCATGACTCCCCATGCCGGACCCAGACATCTATGGATCTCTGTCTCACACCCTGCAGAGATATGAATATCACTGCCAAGATAAGCTAATCTCTCCATGACCTCCACATCCTCACCACTTAAAGGTACAGACAAGATAGCAGCATCCAAAGTGTCAATGAAACCTGGATCTTTGTTTTGACCCAGGAAACGTGTAGGCACAGTGGCTCTGATTCCTCATTCAGTGCCTTGAGGGCCCCTACGAGGACATCCAGTGTTTCCGTAAGAATGACTGCTATTCTGGATCTCTGACCTTGATGTCACAGATTATGCAATCAGGTTTCACATCAAAAAGGTCAATGATTGACTATACCCTTGCTCTTCGGGTCTTCACCGAACATAGGCAAAAGTTTCAGCAGGGCTGTGAGCAGTTCATGTTGATCTCTGCAAAGCTTTCGATTCTGTGAATTGGAATGTCCTCCGGAAGATTCTCGGTCTTTGTGGGTTGTCAGCAAAACTGATCATTCTGATTTCTGAACTGTACTCTGGTGATTAGAATGTTGTCAGACGTGGTGATACTATCTCTGACATTTCCAGTTGTTACTGGATTTTTTTCAGGGGTGTGTGCTGACCCCCACACTTTTCAGCGCTTGTATGAACTGGGTTCTGGGGAGGATGTCGGAGAGATCAAGCTGCGGTGCATCATTTGGGAATGTCAGGATCTCTGACCTTGATTTCGCAGATGATGCAGTCATCTTTGCGGAGACTTTAGATATCCTTTTGGGGGCCCTCGAGGTGCTGAATGAGGAGTCGGAGCCGCTGGGTTTAAGGGTTTCCTGGGTCAAAACTAAGATCCAAGCTTTCAGTGACGTCTTGGATGCTGCTATTCTGTCTGTACCTGTTTGTGGTGAGGATGTTGAGGTCACGGAGAGATTCGCTTACCTTGGCAGGGATATTCACGTCTCTGCTGGCTGTGAGCCAGAGATGAACAGAAGTCTGGGTCGGGCCTGGGGAATCATGGATTCCCTGCATCATGGGGTGTGGCGCTGCCGGTACCTGTGCGGGAGGACAAAAGTCCGAGCCTTCAGGTCCTTGGTGCTTCCAGTCTTGCTCTATGGATGTGAGACTTGTTCTCTGACCAAGGATCTTCCGGAGACTTACTTCCTTTGGTACCAGGTCTCATCGGAAAATCCTCGACTATCAATGGTCGGACTTTGTGTCCAACGAGCGGTTGCTGAGAGAGACTCAAATGAGATTTGTTACCTGCATGGTCCGTGAGCATCAGCTGCGGCTGTATGGACATGAGGCTCGTTTTCCTGATGCTTTTCCTGCTCACCAGATTCTCTCAGCGAGGGAGCCTTGTGAGTGGAGGAGACCAATGGGCCGACCACGTGCCTCGTGGTTGCAGCAGGTTGATCACCATGTCAAGGAGATGGGGATCGGCCGGGCATCTGCCTGGGGGATGGCCAGACGGAGGCCCCTGGAGTACCAGAGGAAATTGGACGCAGCGACGCGCTGCTCCAATGCATGCTCCCATACCTGACCTGACCTGAGCTGGCGAGGGTCTGCAATCTCTAATTGCTCTTTTTCTTGTTCTGTGGAGTAAAATCTACCAAGGAAATAATGCTGATTTACAGTGCACTTTTATCATTTGCCTCTTTTGGAGAATGCATATTGCTGTACAATTCAAACATGCAATGGCTCACATAAACATATGGGCTCATTACTGTGTGAGATTCATAAGTTTGCGGCAATGAGCCTTACTTGGTCGGGCAGGAAGAGCAGGGGCCACAGAAATATTGTTAGAGGACTGATTCAGTTGGGAGGTGGCAGATGGATGTTTTGAGGGTTGTTTCAGTTCAACATCATCATACATCTCTGCATTTCCTTGATCCCCTTCATTCCAGTCTTCCTCTTCCTCTGTCATTGTAGGGCTGCAAGAATAGACAATACCAACAGCAGATTATGGTTTCCTTGCACTCAACAGGTAAAGCAACCTTGGTCATTGAAATGTTATTTTAATGAGTCATAAATAATGGATAAGTTATTTTTGCAAACAAAAGTGTCAAAATAACAGTAATATATCAGTCATCTCCCCTATCCCCCCCCCCCACCAGGATTCTGCGTGGCACATACAGTCCACCATCAACCCCCTTCTCGTGAAACTACCTAAATCCAGAATCACTACTCACCTACACTCATTTGTTCCTCTTTTTTTTCCCACCTTTGGAACCAACATCCGCATCCTCTTCAACCTCATTTTTACTTCCAGGTCTCCAAGACAGCTGTTCACCACCATTTCAGATCGTCCCCAATCCAACACCATGATCTTTTCTACCCTCATTAAGACCCCCCCTCAAACTCCAACCAAATCCCTCCTCGAATCCCTCAACATTTTTCAATCAAGTGCAGCTTCCAAGTTCCATTATATGGCAGGTCAGTTGAAAATCAAACTTGAAACTTCAAGATCATATACCATATGCCCTCATGTGCCCAAAATAAAAAGAATCTGCATGATCTGGAATCGACACATGAAAGGGTATAGAGCACAAATGAACTTCACCAAACTCAAGAGCATTTGAAATTTCCCTAATCAGACAGAAAGACAAAACATGATGCAAATGTCTGCAGTGAGTGCTAGAGAAACATAGATTTCACTATGAATATGGCAAGACAGAGTATGTGGTGGCGTCCAGTCGTGACCAAAAATATTGGCACCCTTGCACTTTTTTCAAATAGCTCACAATTTTCTCTAAATATACATTTGACAAAAATATTTAGTCTCCACAATTCTTTATTTCACTGTTAATATGGCAGAACCTTTGTTTTTGGTTCAGAACTTAATATTTCCTTTTAAATCAGAAAATAAAAATAAATGGCATTGACAAAATTATTGACCTGAAGACTTAATATTTGGTAGCACAACTTTTGTTCAAAATAACTGCAGTCAAGCACTTCCAATAGCCATGAATGAGTTTCCTCCACCTCCCTACTGTCAGTTTGGCCCACTCTTCTTGTGCAAACTGCTCCAGTTCTCCCAGATTTGAAGGGTGCCTTCTCCCAACTACTGTTTTCAGATCTCCCCACAGGTGTTCAATGGGATTCAGATCTGGACTCATTACTGGCAACTTCAGAACAATCCAGCATTTTGCCTTGAACCATTCCTGGGTGCTTTCCGAAGTGTGTTTGGGGTCATTGTCCTGCTGCGAGACCCGTGACCTTCGACAGAGACCCAGCTTTCTGACACTGGTTTGAACATTGCACTGCAAAATGCCTCCTTGTTAATCTCCTGATTTAATGATGCCATGCACACATTCAAGGCACCCAGTGCCAGAGGCAGCACAGCAACCCCAAACATCACTAAACCTCCTCCATGTTTCACTGTAGAGAAGGTGTTCTTTTCTTTGAAGGCTTCATTTTGTTTTCTGTAAACAGAGATGATGTGTTTTACCAAAAAGCTCCAATTTGGTCTCATCTGCCCATAGGACATTCTCCCAGAAGGATTTTTGCTTGTTCAGATGTGTTTTGGCAAACTTCAGTCTCAGTCTCAGTCTCCTACCAGATAATTCCGTCATTGAGGTGGTGATGGATGGTGTCACTGTTGTTGTATATTGTGTTATATCTTGTGTCTGAAGGTCAGCTTGAATCTTTGGCAGTTGATCGAGGTGCTTTCTCCACCATTCGAACAATCCTTCGCTGCAATCTTCGATCAGGTTTTCTCTTGTGGCCACGTCCAGGTTGGTTACAGTGCCATGGGCCTTAAAATTCCTGATAACATTGCGTACGGTGGACACACGAACATCAAGGTCTCTGGAGATGGACTTGTAGCCTTGAGATTGTCCATGCTTGACTGCAATCTTGTGTCTGACCTTCTCAGACAATTCTCAGGTTTTCTTTCTTTCCTCCATACTCATTGTGGTACACACAGTGACACAAACCAGCAGAATGACTCCTTTTCTCTGTTCAAACTGGTTAAATGAGTGATTTTTTTTTATATTGCAAGCATCTGCAACTCACCGCAGGTGAGTTCAATTCCAAAGTGAAGGAGAATCACCGACTTGAAATTCAATTATTTCTAACGACTACTAAAAGGTGCCAATAATATTGTCTGGGCCATTTTAGGATTTCTGTGTGGAATAACATAAGATTTGGTAATTATTCAGCTTTTTTTGTTTTGTTACACTGCAAAGCAAAGAAATACATATGTGGACACCAAAAGATTTTTTTATTTCGTCAATTTTCTGGAAGAAACGGTGCATTATTTGAAAAAAGTGCAAGGGTGCCAATATTTTTGGCCATGACAGTGGCATTACAAAAAGTTTCATGGAGAGAAACCTAGTGTGAACCATTCAAGTTCCTCCCACAGACTTCAGAAGCAGGGAGATTTGAGAACTACATGAACTGTTGAAATCCTTTTGGTATTGGAGAAGCTGGAACCACTGCCAATTGACTGCCACAATCAAACTGTGTAAATGGTTTGTGTCAGGAGTGAAGGATAACAGTCAAAATCAATACTTTGGAGGATGAATAATGTTGGAACACATTGCCTTCTGGCTGTGCTGGCCATTCCATGATTTGAAGCCTACCGTCTTGTTCTTTTCTTCCAAGGTAGTTCTGACATCGCCTGGAGGTATGTTTTGGGTCGTTATCTTGCTGTAGGATGAACCCCTGACCAACTAGGCATAGACCAAAGGATAATGCATGGTACTGTGAAATGCTGTGATAGCCCTTTTTGGTTCAGGGTGACAGTCACTCTGTGCAAGTCACTGACTTTGGATCCAGCAAAAGAGCCCCAGATCATCACGCTTCCTCCTCCATGTTTGACAGTTGGTGTCACACACTGAGGAACCATCCTTTCGCCTACTCAATGGCGTACAAAACCCTGCGTGATGAACCAAATATTTCAAATTTTGATTAATCGGTCCAGAAGACCTTCTTCCAGTTTTCAGTAGTCCACTGTCGGTGCTTCATGGCCCAGGCAAGCCTCTTTTTCTTATTTTGCCATCTTAGCAATGGCTTTCTTACTGCCGCTCGACCTGTCAAACCTGCAGCTCGAAGTCTTCTCTTCACAGTTGAAACTGCGACTTCCTTACTTTGACCAGTGTTAAGCTGTGCTTGAAGCTGCTGTCCTGTGAGCCGCCGATCATGCAAGCTGTTGACTCTCAGAAACTTGTCTTCTGATTGTGTTGTGGCTTTGGGTCTGCCAGACCTCTTCCTGTCAGAGTTTCCTCCAGTTTCCAAGTGCCTTTTGATGGTGTAGGAAACTGTACTCACTGACACCTTGGCTTCTTTGAAATTTCTCCAAAGGAATAACCTCCACTTTTAAGAGTTATAATGGTCTGTCTGTCTTCCTTTATTAATTGTCTTTTTCTCAACATTGTGACAGCAATATACTACTTCCTACAGTACAATGTTGCCCAAATAATGCTTCAGAGGGTGCAGCAACACAGTCTGTTCCAACACTGCTTTTATACAGACAGAGGGTTTGTAACTAATCAACAAAAGTTGGGACACCTGTTGGAATTGTTTGCATCAATTTTCAAGGCTTAATTTACTTCCATTGCTGCAGAACAGCTGAAGTTGCTAACCCATTACTTGTTCCCTGAAAAGGGCCTTTTTAACAACTCTGAAATTTACATTATTTTTCAGTTTTTGGGAACCTAAACATTTTTTAACCTCGAGCAGTTGACCACTTGGCTTTGTACCATTTCAGGTTATTCACTGGACTTGAACTGCTTAGATTTCAGTCAAAACTGAAAAATGGGGGTGTTCAAAAACTTTTGACTAGTAGAGTAGATATATATATATATATATATATATATATATATATATATATATATATATATATATATTATATACATATATATATATTGTTGCAGATTCGCGCCCGCTGGCGTGCGAGCGGCCACGTAACTCGAATCGCGGAACGTCGCCCACCGGACGGACAATCCCGTCGTGACCCTCTCGGACTAACGCCGGGAACTAGTCACGGGTGGGCCTTTCGGCCTCACCACGATCGTGCCAATCGGCCCCCCGCGTGGGATAGGGTTGCTCGCCAAATTCGACCTTCCTAAGTACCCACACGGAGGGTAGACCGGGCGATCGCACCTCGCCGCAGGTCGACTTCGGACACGGGCCACTTTAAGCGACCCGTTCCATACTATCGGGATAACCGAGCGGTGTTATCGTCAACCTCGACGGTTCGATTAATTATTGGGCGTATTTAACCCATGACCAACCCTTTACGTGAAGTAAGATGGAGATTCAATAAAAGAAAAGACGAAGCGAAACGGGAAAAACAGTTCAACATAAAGCACATTTATTCCGCGCAAACGGAAAGCACACATATACAATCACAACAATTATGCACCAAAAGCAAATGTAAAAGTAACACGACAATTCTGCACAAAAAGCAAATGCAACAAAAGAGACACAATGCAGATCTACTACCGACTACCGAGCACACGGCAACACTTATACAGTTTTACTTCACAGACGGCGCCGACAACACATATACTCCAAAGCAAAAGAAAAAGGGGCCACCCTCAACGATAAGGGGGCAGACGGGCCTGGGGCCGAGACCGCGTCGAGCCTACCCGTCTGGTGATGAGCCGCAAAATGGCGGCGGCGCCCCAACTCTGCGGGCCTTGCTGGCACTGCCTGGAATGGGGTGGGAACGGGGCCCCCCTTCTCACACTATCTCAGCGCGGGGGGAAACAGGAGGGGGTTGTTGATGCTCGGGGGAATGAGGATATCTGGCTGGCTTGGGTCCCGCGACGAGCGACTCCACTGCGACCTCGGTCGCGTTACCGGCCTCCCCTCTCCGCAGCTCCCCGACTCTGACACGAGCGCAGACCTCCACAAAGATTCTTGGCTTCTCCAGTCTCTCCGGACCCCGACAGACACTCTCTCGACTGCTTTCGCCGCCGCTACAACTCTCCAACTCTTTCCTCTTCTCAACTCTTCCCAACTGCCTGACTGCTTCTTCTCAACTCTCTCCAACTGCTTCTTCTCAACTCTCTCCAACTGCCCCGATTCGCTCCGCGCTCGGTGCTTTATAGTCCGACAGGAGAAATCATATTCAGATTTTTGGATCAGGAATGGCTCGGGGGCGGAGCCACGCTCCCCATTGGACAGAGGAAAAGTGGGCGTGAATCATTCTTGATCCGCGAATCTGCATATAGCGATTATACTCCGACGCGCCTGGAGGCGGGGCCAAATCGCCCCACGCTCGCTGATAGGACGGAACAGAAGTGGGCGTGAATCATTCTTGATCCGATTTCTCGGAAAGGCTGGTGTTTTTGCACCCGCTGCTCGGTGCGCGCCCTGTACGAGTCCAGTATCGGTGCCCATAAGCGGCGCGGGAATGGCGGTGATGCGATCGTTGCGAGGGCGAGTTGTGACGGTAAAGGTCGTGGCTGTTGGCGTTGCTGTTGTTGTGAAGCGGCATTGCAGTTGGTGGTTGGTGTGTGAAAGCGGTTGTGGAGAAGGTGGATGTTGTGAAGGCGGTTCTGGAGAAGGTGGCTGTGGTTGTCGAGATGCGGTTGGTGGTGGTTGTGGTGGTAGTAATGGCGGTTGGTCCAAAATAAAGATAGTAAAAGAAAAACGGCTATCTAAAAGGGTCGCAGCCCGAATGAATGACATTTATTCCCTCTAAACAACGGGTTTGGGCTAACTACACATATACTTACAGAGATATCTCACCGATGGGACCTGAATGGTGGTTTGCGAATTTCGTCAACCACAACAATATATATATATATATATATATATATATATATATATATATATATATATATATATATATATATATATATATATATATATATATATATATTGTTGTAGAATTACCGCCCGTCGGCGTGCGAAACACCGCGTCTAACCAATAGCGGTCGATTCGCCCACCGAACGGTGGATCAATGCCAGAAACCAGCCACGGGTGTGTTTTTATGCACACCACAACCTTGTCCGCACTCTACCCACGCGCCACAGGGTCCGATCACCAAATTTTCGATTTACCTATTTATTTGCGCAGGTAGGTTACCGAGAGATGGTACCTCAACGGGACCGCTTGGAAACGAGCCGCTTAAGCAGTTCGCTTCCTTTTGGGATAAATGAGCGGGGTATTATCGCGCAGTCCCGTTGGACCCGATCACTTTACCGGCTATTTAAAAACCAACTATATTCCGAGTGCAAGATGGGGCAGTTCAATGAGGGAATGGACGCAACGAACAGGTTTACATTCACACAAGGACATTTATTATAATAAAGCACGTATGCAATTAAACAATGCAAAACACGTATGCAATTATACAAGCAACAAAAGCACGACAAAAGAATTACAACCGTCTACTTATTATGTACAGTCACTTGCACTTAACAGCAGTTCCTACTTATTAGACGGGCCCACGGACACATGTACGCACACACACACACACACACACACACACACACACACACACACACACACACACACACACACACACACACACACACACACACACACACAAGAAATGGTGGCAGAGGCCTTTAATAACGAGCTCCAGCTTGGAGGAGAGGTGAGCTGAAACCCAGAACCTATCTCGAACCTCTCCACCTCGTGTGGTCTTCAAGTTGTTCGGACCTGGGCTCCAACGAGAGCGAGCTGGATCCAATCACCGAGCCGCGATCCTTCCCGAGCTCCCGCGAATTCTCCCACACTTCTCAACACGTGCTGGTGAGACGAGGCGCCGATCCTTCCCGTCGATGTGTTGCTTCTCTGAGGAACCGCCTCCCACGCTTCTCAACACGTGCTGGTGAGACGAGGCACCGAACCTTCCCATCGATGCGTCGCTTCCCCGAAGAACCACCTGCACGAAGAGGTCGATGAGTCGCACCAAGCCGGGAACCAAAATGGAGAACAAAGAGCTCCACGAACCAAGAAGAAAAAACCACCACTCACAGCTCGAGTCGAGCGACCGGCTTAACTTCCTTCCAATCAGGGCAGCTTGAAGCAAAAAGCTCTCCCGAGCCAAGCAGAAGCCGAAGCTCACTGAACCGTCAAAGCAAAGAACCTCCAAAAAGCCTCCTCCCGAGCCAGGCCTCAGCCGAAGCTCACTGACCCAGCCGAAGCTCACTGACCCAGCCGAAGCAAAAAGCTTCCGCAGGCCTCAACCCTAACGCAAGCCAAGCAGGACCCGACGGTCTGCTGAACGACTCCCCTCAACTCCCTTCTCCAACTCTGCCCCTGAACAAAAGAAAAAGATCTCCTCTTGTCCTTCTCAGTCCCCCCCCTCCTCCACACCCGGCATGACCCGCTCAACCACGGGTGGGAGGGAGTTGTTGACATCATGAGTCACGGGCCGGCAGGGCTCTTCCTCTTCGCAGAAGAGGGGGAGGGATGTCTCCATTGTTCATTCCCTAACTATTAAATCGATCCGCAGCGCATCCAATCGATTTCTGAACATTTAAACAATGGAAGGTGAGCTATCTAGGGAACAAGCACTTATCAACATAGCTGACTAAAGGAACCTGTATGTTGTGTGCAATCGAATTCCCAAATTCGTAACAATATATATATATATATATATATATATATATATATATATATATATATATATATATATATATATATATGCAGCTCTGGAAAAAAAATAAGAGACCACTCCAAGAAAAATTAAATCAGCATCTCTACATGTATGGCAGCCATTCCATTCCAGTGTCTGTTGAATTCCAACACAGGCACACCTCATTCTACTTAGTGAGGTACTGATTAGGTGATCACCTGAACCGAAACTTATTTAACAAGGAAAAGTATAAAAACCACTGCAGTGGTCATCACTATCCTCTCGCAGTAGGACCAGCTGGTTGGCAAAAACAGTGCTAGTAGTACCTCAAAAGTAATTGGAATCAAAAAAATAACCATTGACCATGCCAAAAGAGTAGAAAAAAAAGTTTTGAGTGAGGAAAGAAGGGGTCAATTCTGGCTTTACTGGCAGAGGGATACAGTGAGCGTCACGTTGCTTCCATCCTTAAAATTTCAAAGATGGCGGTTCATAAGAACACGGTCAAGCAGCAGACATTGGGGACAACAAAGCTACAGACTGGCAGAGGGCGAAAACGACTTTCCACTGACCGGGATGACCGCCAACTCATTCGAATGTCACTCAACAACCGTAGGATGACATCAAGTGACCTACAAAAAGAATGGCAAACGGCAGCTGGGGTGAAGTGCATGGCGAGGACGGTTCGAAACAGGCTCCTTGGGGCAGGGATGAAGTCATGCAAAGCTAGAAAAAAGCCCTTCATCAATGAGAAGCAAAGAAGAGCGAGGCTGAGGTTTGCAAAAGATCATAGGGATTGGACCAGAGAGGACTGGAGTAAGGTCATCTTCTCTGATGAGTCCAATTTTCAGCTTTTCCCAACACCTGGTCCTCTAATGGTGAGACGGAGACCTGGAGAGGCGGACAAGCCACAGTGTGTCGCACCCACTGTGAAATTTGGTGGAGGATCGGTGATGATCTGGGGGTGCTGTAGCATGCTGAAATCGGGCAGATTTGTCTGTGTGAAGGACTCATGAATCAAGCCATGTGCAAGGTTGTCCTGGAAGAACACTTGCTTCCTTCTGCTCTGACAAGGTCCCCCAACTCTGAGGATTGGTTTTTCCAGCAGGACATTGCTCCATGCCACACAGCCAGGTCAATCAAGGTGTGGATGGAGGACCATCAGATCAAGACCCTGTCATGGCCAGTCCAATCTCCAGACCCGAACCCCATTGAAAACCTCTGGAATGTGATCAAGAGGAAGATGGATGGTCACAAGCCATCAAACAAAGCCGAGCTGCTTGAATTTTTTGCGCCAGGAGTGGCATAAAGTCACCCAACAGCAATGTGAAAGACTGGTGGAGAGCATGCCAAGACGCATGAAAGCTGTGATTGAAAATCAGGGTTATTCCACAAAATATTGATTTCTGAACTCTTCCTAAGTTAAAACATTAGTATTGTGTTGTTTAAAAATGGATATGAACTTGTTTTGTTTGTATTATTTGAGGTCTGAAAACACTGAATCTTTGTTGTTATTTTGACCAGTTGTCATTTTCTGCAAATAAATGCTCTAAATGACAATATTTTTATTCGGAATTTGGGGGAAATGTTGTCAGTAGTTTATAGAATAAAACAAAAATGTTCATTTTACTCAAACACATACCTCTAAATCGTAAAACCAGAAAAAGATAATTTTGCAGTGGTCTCTTAATTTTTCCAGAGCAGTATATATATAAATATAAATATACTGTATGTATATATATATATATAAATATACTGTATGTATATATATATATATATATATATATATATATATATATATATATATATATATATATATACACATATATATAAATATGAATATATATCTTCTATATATTACTAAAACTCTCATCTTGTATGTATGTATGTATGTATGTTCCCAAAATACAGCCAAAATAGTGCATGATAGCACAGAAATTTTAGGGCCACCTTCCTCACCATTCTCCTGCGGTGTGCAATATCAAGTTTCGTTAAAATCGGGCAACAAAAAAAATGATTAAAAAAATCTATTCACGATTCAGTCAAGTACTCTTTGGGATTATTTGATCAATGCAAAAACCTCAGTGGTATAGTTCGCCGGAGCTATCTTTTTTTTGTTTGTTCATTTTTTTTGAAATGTTTTTTTTTATCAACCACTGTCAACGGGAACCCAACAAGTTCACGGGTAGTCAAGTATACGAGGTGTGTTCAAAAAGTATCCAACCTTAATTTTTCGTGCGTAAACAAATTAAGCTAGGGAGGCGTGGTTTGGTGCACGTATATAGGCGATCATAATCCGTATGCGTGAATATTTTCCCGCCTGCAGAAGCTGTCAGTCGCCGACAGACCGCCGATGAGTGAGGAAGTGTAAGTGAGCGCCGTCGGATTTTCGTTTTTGACAAAATGACGGAAAAACTTGAACAACGCTACTGCATCAAATTTTGTGTAAAGCTTGGCGATTCCCAAGTGGAAACGATCCGCAAGATTCAACAGGCCTTCGGCGGTCTGTCGGCGACTGACAGCTTCTGTAGGCGGGAAAATATTCACACATACAGATTAGGATCGCCTACATAGGTGTACCAAACGACGCCTCCCTAGCTTCATTTGTTTACGCACGAAAAATTAAGGTTGGATACTTTCTGAACACACCTCGTGTATATTATATATATATATATATATATATATATATATATATATATATATATATATATATATATATATATATATATATATATATATACACACACATATAGCTCTTTCTATCCAATGAATCACTGACTGATATTAAAAATTGGTACCTTCCAGGTGACAGAGAAAGCTGAAATTTTGCATGCCGATGGACATCAAAGTCAGTACACCGGGAAAAAAAAATAATCACGAAATCGTCAACAGCCATAAGTGAAAATGAAAATGTAAATAAATGAAAAAAAAAGGAAAAATCAAATGCAGGTGAGCAACCCAAGACAATGGGGAAGCATGGTTTGTTTGTTTACACAATGTGTAAGCACACCCCACTGGTAATATATAAAGCTCTTTCTGTATGCAATAGAATATATAATTTGACTTCACATATTAGCATATTTACCGGCCAATATAAAGTAGTGATATTTCCACAAGGTGATATGTTTATTGGGACACAATGCACACCTGAAGATCATTTATGGGACATATACAATTACCATATTTTGCCATTCCAGACCACACTGTAAAATTTTTGTGATGTAAAATGCAAAGTGATCAATTTTGTATTTTTTGGCACAAGCGCGCACGCACGCACGCGCGCGCACGCACGCGCGCGCACGCACGCACGCACGCACGCACGCGCGCGCACGCACGCGCGCGCACGCACGCACGCACGCACGCACGCACGCGCGCGCACGCACGCACGCACGCACGCACGCACGCACGCACACACACACACACACACACACACACACACACACACACACACAGATTATCAATTTTCATAAAGCTGAAAGTGTTGTGCCATTATATAATCTTACATGAGATTGATATCAATGTCCACTTTATACTTCTTTTCCAGAACAACTCCTGAAGCTGATGGAAACAAAACAAGGAATGGAAGAAAATGGACAAATGCAGTGTCACTTGAATGCTTATGGTTTATTTATTTCTTATTTTGATCCTGCTGCGAAATTCATACACAGTGTATGACTTTATTATGGTCACATTTTGGAGGCAAACATTATGTATGAAGTCAAAGAGGTGGACACGAAATGAAAAAGAATTGAGAACAAGACAAAGCATTTAACAATGCAAATCGCCTTGCCACGATATATATATATATATATATATATATATATATATATATATATATATATATATATATATATATATATATATATATATATATATATATATATATATTGTGTCATGATTTTAAACCGGTCAATACGATATTGCTCTGCACACTGAGGATTATTCAGGAAATGGTAACCAATTACAGAGGCACAGGGAATACTTGTTACACGATGTACATTCTTACAAGCCCGAGTTGGTTGTCTGTTCGGTTGACTGACCCTGGTTAAAATCCTCAGTCGAGGACGCAGTTGAGCTCACCTTCGTGCAATGGAGGCCACATTCATCAGGTCAGCCAACTCTATTCTTTGTAAACAGAAAGAATTTGTTTGGTCATTTCCAAACAGTTGAACAAAGTTCTCTCAAATTCCTCAAGTGAAGTAAATGAGAAAAACTTACAAAGCACTGTAAAAGTATCGTGAAAAACTACCACCTTTATGAACCCAGCAGCTTGACTAAAACCCACTCCATTTTTATTAAAAAAAAAAAAAAAATTTTAAACATTTACTCCAACTCCAATACGACTACAAGCCTCAAAACAATTTAAAAACACTGATCACATCATGGAAGTAATATTCATAAATATTAAAAACATTCCAATCCGTGGCCAATGCAATATGAGGGTAATTAATCACCACACAAGCAAGTTTTACACATTGTCCTTCTACAGGTTAGCCTGACAGTCACTTAACCCCTCCCAGGTAAAAAAATTCATTCTTAAAATGTTTAATTATAAAACAATGAGGGAAGGGGGGAGTGGTGAGGGGTTACAGGGGTAAAGCGACTGCCAGGCCACTCTGTACAGCGATTTCAAACTTTTAATGGAACATTCACCCACACTTTTACGTCTACTTTAAGGTAAAGACTTACTTTGTCCTTAACTTGGAAATTCCATTTTACACAGATTAATCCTACTATTACCTTGGAACTGGTCACTCACTGGCTTTGACACCAAGAGAAAACTTTTATTACGGACCCCACTAAGCATCAAAAATCTGCATATATCGAACAAACAGTTTCAAATTGAGCACCTCGCCGCCATTAGAGCATTTAAATTGCATCAGATGTGGCAATAAATGGGAATTGTTGCTCCCAGCTTGTCGGCTCGATGACAGAAGATTCCATTTGCATTTTTGCCGTCCCCATCCCTACCCCGTTTGGAATCCCGTGCAGACGTGGGCAACTTGCTGGTTATTTAAATTCACTTTATTCAATGAATATTTTAAGCATTCCATTCACATATAATTATAAGCAATCATTTTAATTATCAGTCATGATTTAAGTTATTATTTATGCCATATAACACATAAATATGATGTACTTTTATTATTATTATTATTGTATTTTTATGCTTTGTAGGAAATAAATAATAATATTAACGCATTTAATCTATGAGATAGGCATTCAAAATTCAATCAGGAACAAAAGCCACAATAGTTCAAGAAACCCCATCGCTTATATCCTTCAATAGATAAGTGTCTAATTGGTAAGGTGAATGGCAGAAAAAATAAGGACAGAAAAAGGTTTCTTGTTGCTCACAAGGATGGGATTGAAATCTTGATATATTCACTCGTTGTGGTCGTGTGGGTTTCTTGGGTGCAGGACCAAGTCGGAAGGGTTTGGGCATCTCCTTTCGTGGTGGGGCACTTGGATCCCCCTCAATGGTCTTGTTCGGCTTTGGTGAGGGCCGAGGAAACTCTGACGTTGCATTTTCGACCGGAGATCGAAATTTTTGAAAACTGGGGAGAGAGTTTGTCTCAAAAGATCTGGATTCGAAGCGGCCAGAGACAGATTCCCGATGTGTGAGCTTGGGAAATTCTGGCCTGGATTCAGATTCTTTGTTAACACTAGATCCAGCAATAAATTCTGAAGAGATACGAGCCGGCTTAAATTTAGAAACAACCGGCTTCAATTGCGTTACTCTACTTCCCTGCGAGTTGCTTTCAAGCAGCTTCAGAAATTCTGCTTTGGATCCAGATTCACCATCTTGAAGAAAAGCTTTCTTCTTTGATTCCAGAACATTATATCCCGCAGTTGGCTTCTCTGTCGGTTCAGTATCTGTGTTTGAACCTGGCGTAGGGTTGAGCTTTGGGACAACTGGAGCAAAACCTTGTTGAGTAGATCTTGACATTGGCTTTAGTTTCGGAAACTCTACCTTTGATCCCTCTTGGTGAAGTTTGTGTTGTCCAAGTTTGATGTCGTTTGGTCTGGATCCTGTGTTGGGAAACTCTGTGTTTACTTTATATCGAGGAAATGAATTTGTTTCAGGTTCAGGATGGCATTGCAATTTACTTCCAACATGTTTCATGGAATCTGTGCTCGGTTTTGTAAATGGAGGGCCCATAGGGCATGGATGAACGGACTTGGAGTAACTGCTCGTTCTTATGATTTTGTGCGACTCCGGGGGAGGCGGCGAGACGTCCTCCGCTTGGTTGAAGCGAGCCATCAATGCACGTACATCCTATCGTTGGGGAAAAAAGGAAGGTGATTATTTTTTTTTCCACTTTTTTTGTCAATTACAAAATAATTAAGAAACAAACTAAAAGAAAATGGTAATCTTGCAGCACCGAGCCGAGTGCTGTCTCTCCACCCAAACACAACACACGTGTGTTTTTACCCCAACCATGAATGCAACAAGTAAATCTATGAGAGAGATTGGTAGAAGAGTCAATCATGAGAAATAATTCAAAGCAAAGGTGGGGTAGGGGGAGGGGTGGCGAGAGAATAAGGTGTTGGTTCGGGTGAGGACAATATCATGGGAAGGAAAATACATGAAATCCAGCACATGCACACATCTACCTACCTCATTCAAGCCACTTGTGCTCATTTATTTATTGCCAACTCTATGTATTTATTTAATTCATATTTTAAAATTATCAACTGCACTTTGTTCCACTTCTTTTCTTTGCAAATTATTCCACATACAACCATTACATATGCATATGTCCTGGGAAGAGTAACCATCCCAAGTGATGGGAAAAGCTAGCAAAGGTATCTGTCCCCAGGGACAGGAAAACTTTAATTTAATGTATCAATTTAAGTAATATTTCATGAACTATCCTCCAACTGGAGGAGGGAGAGAAAGAGGAGGGAGGGGATGGAGAGAAAGGGGAGGGAGGGGGGAGAGAGAGGGTGGAGGGAGAGAGAGGGTGGAGGGGAGAGAGAGAGAGGGTGGAGGGGAGAGAGAGAGAGAGAGGGTGGAGGGGAGGGAGAGAGAGAGGAGGGAGGGTAGGGAGAGAGAGGAGGGAGGGGAAGGAGAGAGAGGATGAAGAAGAGAGAGAGAGAGAGAGAGAGAGAGGGAGAGGAGGGAAAGGGGAAGGGGAAGAAGGGAGGGAAAGTGAGACGGGAGCTAAGAAGGGGGGAAGAGCAAGGAAAGGGGGGTGGGGGTGGGGAGAGAGACACCTCACCAAATGCTGATATACACTCCAGGAGGGGTGGGAAAGAGGAGGATGGGGGAGAGAGAAGGGGGAGGGGAGTTAGGAAAGGGTTTGGGAGGGGGTAATTATGAGGGAGGGGTTCTTGATTTGCATTTGGTAGTGGGACTGGTGGAGAAAGGGGAGGGGGGCAGTACAGGATTGAATGGGAAGGGAAGGCAGCGTGAAGGGGCGGGGGGGGGGGAGGGAAGGGCGATAGAATGGGCCCAAACAGCAACATTTTCTTTTTAACCACCGTGCTCTATATATAACCGGGTGGGAGCATTTAAAACCCATGCTATTTACCTGGCAAAAGCCTACCTGCATGCATGCTCGCACATGCAGCGACCTTTGCATCCCTTCTGTCGGCTCAATCCAAATCTGATTTGTACATACTACACTATGGGGAAGCAGTTTTAAATTCAAAACCTAACCTTCAGTCCTTAACATTCCCCTTAACAGAGGGGAAGGGGTGGGGGAGCAAGGGGGGAGAGAGAGATAGAGATAGAGATAGAGATAGAGATAGAGATAGAGAGAGAGAAAAGGGAGGGGGAGAGGAGGGGAGAGTGGAGGGGAGAGTGAGGAAATGGAGAGGGTGAGGAGGGGGAGAGTGGAGGGGAGAGTGAGGAAAGGGAGGGGGAGAGGAGAGGGGGGAATTCCGGCAGATGTGACGTCCAGTTTAACGTCCATCTGAGAGACGGTACACATTGTTGAATCACCCTTTATTTATAGCTGGGTTGAGATTTGAACTCAGGCGAGACAGCTTTGAGCAAGCGTGCATAAATCTCAGCTTGCCTGCCATGACAAAACAAACAAACAAACAAGGAAATCCAACACAGATGGAGGCCATTCAGCGCGTCATGCCTGCACGGACACCACACCAACCCATCCACACAAGATCCAAGGAAGAAAATGCAAAAAAAGTTTGTAATTAATGAAATAATTTTTTTGTTGTTTGTTTGTTTGTTTTTTGTGGGGTTTTCTTCTTTGAAATTGTTTTTTGTAGTTTTTGTATTTTTTTTGTTCTACTTCTCAGGGGAGGAGGCATGGGCTTGGTTAAAAACACACAACATCAACCACACAACCCCCCTTGACAAGACCCTCACCAACAGCACTCCGTACACAATCACCCATCAATACTCAAACTACCTAAAAGTCCGATCAACATCCCTATACCGCTCTATCTCCATAACTTCCAGGTACCTTTCTAATTCTAATTTAAACTTATCCGAGCTGTTTCTGCTGCCACCACCTTTCCAGGGAGACCATTCCGTGCATTAACTACTCTGAGTAAAAGTCCCCTACCTTACTACCGTCTTAACTCTCCTCTTCTTTACTCTCAGGCTATGGCCTCTGGCCCTATCACTGTCTACTCTGTTTAATAATTAATTCATCTGCACTTATTTTATCTACACCGTTCATTGTCTTAAACATCTCCATCATATCTCCTTGTAACTGCCTCCTTTCTGGTGTATAAAGCTTTGTCTCCTTCAGCTGCTCCTCATAACCGAGTCTAGCTCGGCCCAGAATCAATCTAGTAGTCCTGTGCTGAACCCTCTCGATGGCATCTATGTCCTTCCTGAGTTGTGATGACCAGAATTGCACGCATTATTCTAGATGTGGCACTCACTAAATTCCTGTACAATGTTAACACCACCTCTTTTGATTTATAAATGATCCCCCTCCGAATACAACCTAAAACCCGATTTGCTTTACCTATGTCTGGTACTGTGCTGCCTGCTTACCTCTCGTATCTATTACCACCACAAGAATCGCAGCATCTTTAACTCTGCCACTTCCAGCTCCGCTTCCTGTCTTTTTGTTAGTGCCACCGCCTCCAAACCATACAACATAGCTGGTCTCACTACCGTCTTATATACTTTCCCCTTCACTCTTGCAGCTACCCTTCTGTCACAAATCACTCCTGCAACTCTTCTCCACCCACTCCATTCTGCCTGCACTCTCTTTTTCACTTCTCTCCCACACTCTCCGTTACTTTGGACAGTTGATCCCAAGTATTTAAACCCATCCACCTTTTCCCACCTCAGCTCCTTGCAAACACACCATACCACCACCCTCCCTCTCATTTACGCACATGTACTCCATCTTAATCCTACTGACTATCATTCCCCTTCTCTCCAGTGCGTACCTCCACCTCTCGAGGATCGCCTCAGCCTGCTCCCGACTCTCTCTACAGATCATGATGTCATCCGCGAACATCATAGTCCATGGAGACTCCAGTCTGATCTCGTCTGTCAACCTGTCCATCACCATTGCAAACAGGAAAAGGCTCAGAGTCGATCCTTGGTGCAATCCCATTTTTACCTTAAACCGGTCCGTCATTCCTACCGCACACCTCACCGCTGTCACACTGTCCTCATACATATCCTGCACGATCCTCACATACTTCTCCACCACTCCCGACTTCCTCATACAATACCACAACTCCTCTCTTGGCACCCTATCATAAGCTTTCTCTAAATCCACAAACACACAATGTAACTCCTTCTGGCCTTCCCTATACTTCTCCATCAACATTCTCAAAGCAAACATCACATCAGTGGTGCTCTTTCCTGGCATAAACCCATATTGCTGCTCACAGATCGTCACCTCTCCTCTCAACCGAGCTTCCACTACTCTTTCCCACAACTTCATGGTGTGGCTTAACAACTTTAACCCTCTTTAATTTCCACAACTCTGCACATCACCCTTATTCTTGAAAATCGGAACCAGCACACTTAATCTCCACTCCTCCGGCATCCTCTCACTTTCCAAGACTTTATTAAACAATCTGGTTAACAACCCCACTGCCATCTCTCCTAAGCACTTCCATGCCTCCACTGGTATACCATCTGGGCCAACCGCCTTTCCACTTTTCATCCTCTTCATAGCAGTCCTCACTTCATCCTTACTGATCCACCCCACTTCCTGATTCACTATCTCCACCTCTTCCAACCTTCTCTCTTTCATTTTCTTCATTCATCAGCTCCTCAAAGTACTCCATCCACCTTCTCAACACACTCTCCTCGCTCGTCAGCACATTCCCATTTGCGTCCTTTATCACCCTAACCTGCAGCACATCCTTCCCTGCTCGGTCCCTCTGTCTTGCCAATCGGTATAATTCCTTTTCCTTTGTATCCAACTTCTCATACAGCTCGTCATATGCCTTTTTCTTAGCCTTTCGTCCCCACTCCTTGTACTCCTGCCTACTTTCTTCATCTCTCTGACTATCCCACTTCTTTTTCGCCAACCCCTTCTTCCTTATACTTTCCTGTACTTCCTCGTTCCACCACCAAGTCTCCTTATCTTCATTCCTCTGTCCAGATGTCACACCAAGTACCTTCCAAGCTATCTCCCTCACAACTTCTGCTGGAGTTGCCCAATCATCCCACCCATCTTTAACACCATTCAACACCTGTCTCGCCTCCTCCCAAAATTCCACGCAACAGTCTTTCTCCTTCAGCTGCCACCATCTGGTCCTTGGTTCAGCCCTCACTCTCTTCCTCAACCTCACCTCCAAAATCATCCTACAGACCACCAATCGATGCTGTCGAGCTACACTCTCCCCTGCCACCACCTTACAGTCTCTAATCTCTTTCAGGTTGCATCTCCTGCTTAAGATGTAATCCACCTGCGTGCACGTTCCTACACTCTTGTATGTCACCCTGTGTTCCTCCTACTTCTTGAAATACGTGTTTACCACTGCCATTTCCATTCTTTTTGCAAACTCGACCACTATTTGCCCTTCCACATTTCTCTTGTTGAGACCGTACCTACCAATCACCTCCTCATCCTCTTTATTTCCTTCCCCAACATGCGCATTGAAATCTGCTCCAATCACCACTCTTTCATCCTTGGATACACTCTCCACCACTTCATCCAACTCACTCCAGAAATCTTCTTTATACTCCATCTCACACCCCATATGCGGGGCATATGCACTGATGACATTCATCATCACCCCCTTCAATTTCCAACTTCACACTCATCTCTCAGTCAGACACTCTCCTCACCTCCAATACCCTCTTGACATAATCTTCCTTCAGGATTACCCCAACACCATTCCTCCTCCCATCCACACCATGGTAGAACAGTTTGAAACCACCTCCAATGCTCCTCGCCTTACTCCCCATCCACTTGGTCTCTTGTACACACAGTATGTCTACCTTTCTTCTCTCCATCATATCAGCCAACTCTCGCCCTTTGCCAGTCATCGTCCTAACATTCAGAGTTCCAACTCTCACCTGCACATTTCTACCCTTCACCCTCTCCCACTGCCTCCGGACTCGCCTTCCCTGTCTCCTTCTCCTTCGCCCAGCAGTAGCACAATTTCCACCGGTACCCTGCTGACCACCGGTACCCTGCTGACCACCGGTACCGGTGGCGGTCGTTGGTAACCCGGGCCTCGACCAATCCGGTATGGAAATTCGTTTTGTTATCCGCATCATGATTTGGCATAGGTTTTTACGCCGGATGCCCTTCCTGACGCAACCCTGGTTGCCTCTTACGACACACAGGGATATGGTACACCTATTCGAACCGGGGCATACACTGGGCCCAGTACAACTGGTACTCATTTCGCCGAACTCGGAAGGATGGCAGGCTGAGTCAACCCCCTGGTATATTATATATATATATATATATATATATATATATATATATATACATATATATATATATATATATATATATATATATATATATATATATATATATATACATATATATATATATATATATACTGGGTATACTGGGCCGGTGCATACCCCGGTTAAAATAGGTATACCATATCCCTGTGTCGTAAGAGGCGACCAGGGTTGCGTCAGGAAGGGCATCCAGCATAAAACATGTGCCAAATCACTATGCGGATCATATGGATGATCCGCTGTGGCGACCCCTAACGGGAGTAGCCGAAAGAAGCAAATATTTATATACACATATACATACATACATATTGTTACGGCTGTGGAAATTCACATTACACCATGAAGGGCCCGTAGGTGAGATATCTCTAAGTACATGTGTAGTTAGCCCCAAACCCGTTGTATAGAGGGAATTTATGTGATTCATTCGGGCTGCGACGCTTTGAGATAACCGTTTTTCTGTTCTATCTTTATTTTGAACCAACCACGTCTCAACCGCCATCACACAACAACCACCTTAACCACCACGCCAGCCATCGTCACCAACTACAACCACGCTCAACCCTCAGACAACAACAACAACGCCAACAGCCACGACCTTTCCTTCACAACTCAATCCCGCAAACATCGCATCACCATCATTCCCAAACGGCACCATAACCATCAAACCACCACCGAAAACCCTCCACCACCCTCACCTCTCTCCTTCTACGGCCATTCCCGCACCACCTGTGAACACTGAGCGTCGGGCTGTCTTGGGCTCGTTCAGCGATACGCACCGAGCCGCGAGCACAAATGGCGGCCTTTCTGAGAAAAATTTGGATCACAAACGCTACACGCCCACTTCTAATCCGTCCAATTAGGAAGCGCGGGGCGACTTGGCCCCGCCTCCAGACGCGTCTGTGTGAAATCGATATCTGTAAATTCTCGGATCAGGGGAGATTCACGCCCCGTTTCCTTCAACCAATGGGCGAGCGTGGCTCCGCCCCCGAGGTCATCCTGATCCAGATATTTGCATATTGTTTTCTCCTGCCGACCGATAAAATGGCGAGCGCAAGGCGGGGAGGGTGAGTTTTTTTGGTCGGAGAGCAGAGTCGAGTCGGGGGGCGAAGTCATCGGTGAGGCAAGAAGAGTTGCGTGAAGAGGCAAAGGAGCTCGGGTCAGAGGCGAGAAGGACGGCGGTCGGCGACGAGGTCGCGGTGTGAGATCGCTCGTCGTGGGACCCAAGCCAGCCAGCCATTCTCCCTCCCCCAGGGCATCAACAATTCCCCCTTTCCCCCGCGCTGAGATAGTGCAACAAGGGGGCCCCGTTCCCACCCCACTCCAAACGTCATGCCAACGAAACCCGCCAAGGAGCACGGAGTCGGGGCACAGCCACGCGGCCACATCTGTGGCACGTCCGCCAATGCATCACGAGGACGCGGGTAGGACCCCCCCCCCCCGGTCTCGCGGGCCTGGCCGCTCCTTCAGGTCATGCGCGCATATTGGCCTACAGGCCCGTCTGCCCCCTTGTCTATGAGGGTGGCTTCTTTCTTTGCTTTTGAGTAAATGTGTGTTGGCGCCGTCTGTAAAGTAGAACTGTATTCGTGTTGCCGTGTGCGCGCGTAGTCGGGAGTAACTCTGCGTCGTCGTTGCTTTTCTTGTTTGGGTTGCTATATGTGCATTTTGACTATGGCTGTATATGTGTGCTTTCCGTGTGCTGGGAAATAAATGTGCTTTGTGTGAACCGTTTTCCCGTTTCGCTTCGTCTTTTCTTTATTGACCCTCCACCCTGCTTCACGTAAAGGGTTCGTAGCGGGCTTAATACGCCCGGTAATTAATCGCAACCGTCGAGGCCGACGATAACACCGCTCGGTTATCACTGTAGCAGTGAACGGACCGCTTAAGTGGTTCGTGTCCAGAGTCTACCTGCGGCGAGGTACGATCGCCCGGTTTACCATCCGCGTGGGTTCTTCGGTCAGTCGAGTTTGGCGAACAACCCTATCCTACGCGGGTGGCCGATTGGCACGATTGTGGTGAGGTCGAAAGGCCCACCCGTGACTGGCTCCTGGCAATAGTTCCCAGAGGGTCACGACTGAATTGTCCGTCCGGTGGGCGACGCGGTCGCGATTCGAGTGACGCGGCCGTCCGCACGCCGGCGGGCGAGAATTCGCAACAATATATATATATATATATACAGATATATATATATATATATATATATATATATATATATATATATATATATATATATATATATATATATACAGATATACATTCAGTGTCCCAACGGGACTTGAACTCAGGACCTTTTAGGTCCCAAGCCACTGCCCTTACCACTGTGCCAACACCAGGCTCGAGGTATAATATACATATGCATGTTAATTTAGGCTTGGAGTTTCATTATTTTTTCACATTTTCGTGTTTTCTTTTTCCGCCAGACAGCATTGACATCTTCACCATTGAGAAAGGGAAACTTCTTCTCTACCCTGACAACTTGTCAATAATTGAAGTTGCCAAGACCTACAAGATGCTGAAAGCAGAGCTGCAGACCCTGAAATCTCTCACTGCAGAAGATGTTATAGTAAAGGCAGCCCTTCATGTGAGAAACAGACGTCAGAAAGCAAGATTTTTCCCAGGCCTGGCCACCAATGGTAGTGAAAGCAGAGGAGAGCGGCCATGCATCCTAAGGAGTTCAACGGCTTGTAAGCTCATTTGATCACGACTTGAAAGACACTATCACTCTTAGCAAGACAAAGCCACCCAAACACATCATTCTGCCATTTGCAGTCAAGTCACTGACTGGGAATGTAGAGCTCATACAGATCCTCAACCAACTTAGTCACAGTGTATCCTACTCCTACCATCCCGCTCCCAGAAAGAAGAGATTGACACAGCCTTGTGCCTGCAGAAGCTCTCGGTGTCAAAAGATGATCTCGCCCTTCCAGCAAACACCCATCCTGGAGTTTTCATTACCCTAGTCTGGGACAACATTGGCTGACTTGAGGAGTCACTGCTCGTTCCAGATTCAGAAGACCAGCAGTGGTGAGAAGACATCCCACCAAGTCAATGGAATTGCTATCCAAGGCAGTTGATGTGCAGCCAGCTAAAACCTTGCCTCCTGTTGACAAGACAAAGAGGAGAAGCATCAGTATTTCACCACTGATGCTGCCCATATACAATGTTGGGCAAAGAGAGGGGCCACCCCAAACTGAAGGCATAGACATAGACTCTGCCATTCTCCTGCCTGTGAGATGGAAGAACCTCATCTGGGTTATGGTCCGTATGTCAGAGGAAAAAGACCAATCAATCAGCAGCTGGACTGGCTTCAATATCCTAACATGAGGTGATGTCACAGTCCTTCATACAACATTGACGATCTACCCACAATCAATGCTCCTGCGACACAAATGTTGAATCACTCACTCGCCATAATGCAATGTTTCGAGCTGTCCAAGATTGTATGTGTCTTTGACCAGGCACTCACTGTACATAAAGGTTGCCGAGATAATATAGAAACATTCTGAGAAATAAATGTCTCCTCGGGGTGGGTACATTAAACAGCTGATTACCACGACTAAGCTACCTCTCAGCATTGATTACACTGGGCTGCATTTGAAATATTTTTTTCAGAGGTCGAGCTTTTCTTAACGGTTCTCATGTTTTTTGCATGCTGAATTTAGAAATGTATCTAATGTCGCTCAATCAGGTCAAGTTTTTACGCTATATCAATTTTAAGGAAAAAAAAATCCAAATTTGTTTTTTTTAATTAGCATTTTTAAAATTATTATTACATTATTACACCAACATGTAATAGGATCTTTTTTTTGTTTACCTGCGAGAGGAAGTATCCAGCGATGTGACACGGAACAGTCTTTCCCTCTTTAATTACTTCTTTCTTTCCTCCGATGGTAAACCTTTCGCTAATTCACATGTAACTTTGGTAACTAATGTTTTTTTTTTTTTTAACAATTCATGGACGGTGGAGTAGTACCCACTTCTTCAAAGCATCCTAGGTCACATTTTCTCATTTATTGACAAAACCGACGTTTCTTAATCACCAACGATCAACAAAATTGTGAAAACCACAGGTTGGAAAACACAAAAGCACAACCAACTTGGATTTTTGTTCAAAAGATCTTCAAAAAGAGAGAGTGGTCTTTATAAGGGACTAACACGGGTTCCATGCGCTCCTGATATATTACATTTCCTCCTGAAGGTGAGGAGTGGACTTGGTGTTTTCGAAGCCACATGGGCCTACAATGGACTATGAAACCCACATATGTTACTGGTCAAGTACTCGTCCACTGCTTTAATCAGTCCAGGTAACGTTGAGTGAGCAGTACGCCCGTACTATGATTGTCATATTCATATGCAGCACTCATGTTTCTCTGAACAATATTTTATGTTATACAAGGAAATCGAACAAAGGTGGAGGCCATTCAGCCCATCATGCCTGCACGAACACTGCACTAATCCATCCACATGAGATCCAAGGAAGAAAAAGCAAATTTTAAAAATGGATTAATTAAAAAAAATTATTTCTTCAAGTTTTTGCAGTTTTTGTATTATTTTATTTTTATTCTTCCCCTCAGGGGAGGGGGGCATGGGCTTGGAAAGAAACACACATAATCAACCACACAACACCCCTTGACGAGACCCCCACCAACAGCACTCCGTCCGTACACACGCACACGATCACCCATCAATTCTCAAACTATGTAAATGCCCGATCAACGTCCCTATACCCCTTTATCTCCATAACTTCCAGGGACCTATCTAATTCTAATTTAAACTTATCCGAGCTGTTTCTGCTGCCACTACCTTTCCAGGGAGACCATTCCATGTATGAACTACTCTCTGAGTGAAAGTCCCCTTCCTTGCTACCATCTTTACTCTCAGGCTATGGCCCCTGGTCCTATCACTGTCTACTCTGTTTAATAATTAATTCATCTGCACTTATTTTATCTTTACCTTTCATTACCTTCAACATCTCTATCATATCTCCTCGTAACCACCTCCTTTCTAGTGCATAAAGCCCTGTCTCCTTCAGCCCCTCCTCATAGCTGAGTCCAGCTAGGCCCAGAATCAATCTCGTAGCCCTACGCTGAACCTTCTCTATGGCATCTATCTCCTTCCGGAACTGTGGTGACCAAAACCACACACAATATTCTCGATGTGGCCCTCACTAAATTCCTGAACAATGCTAACACCACCAATTTTGATGTAGAATTGATTCCACTCCGAATACACCTCAAACCATATTTGCTTTACCAAGAGCTGCCTGACACTGTGCTACCTGCTTACCTCCCGTATCTATTACCACTCCAGATCCTTCTCCTGTGTGACACGCTCCAAAATTACCCCTTGCATCCTGTAATCTCTATTTTCCTTGTTCTTTCCCATCCCCAACACCTTACACTTGCTCAAGTTAAATTACATCTGCCAATCTTTTGACGAATCTATGCAAGCATCAATACTCTCCTGTATCTGATCACCACCTGCTCTGCTATCCACCTCACCTCCAAGCTTTGTGTCATCTGCAAATTTGGAAAGCTTACTCTTTACCCCATTATCCAAATCGTTGATGTAAATAATGAATAGTCATGATCCGAGTACTGATCCCCGAGGTACCCCACTATTTACATCCTCCCAGTAAGACATCCTCCCACTCACAGCTACTCTTTGATTCCCACCACTAAGCCAGTTTGCAATCCAATTAGCTACCTGACCTAAGGGTGGTGTTGGCTTTGTGGTTAGGGTGGTGGCTTGGGATCCTAAGGTCCTGAGTTCAAGCCCCATTGGGCCGCTGAATTAATACACCAGGAGGATGACTCAGCCTATCATCCTTCCCGAGGTCGGCAAAATGAGTACCAGTGCACTGGTAAGGGAGACACTGCATCAGCGGCATAGCCACGTCCCAACCAATGATGCAACACACAGAGAGAGAGAGAGAGAGAGAGAGAGAGAGAGAGAGAGAGAGAGAGAGAGAGAGATACAGAGAGAGAGAGAGAGAGATACAGAGAGAGAGAGAGAGAGATACAGAGAGAGAGAGAGAGAGAGATACAGAGAGAGAGAGAGAGAGATACAGAGAGAGAGATAGAGAGAGAGAGAGATACAGAGAGAGAGAGAGATACAGAGAGAGAGAGAGAGAGAGAGAGATACAGAGAGAGAGATACAGAGAGAGAGAGAGAGAGAGAGAGAGAGAGAGAGAGAGAGATACAGAGAGAGAGATACAGAGAGAGAGAGAGAGAGAGAGAGATACAGAGAGAGAGAGAGAGAGAGAGATACACAGAGAGAGAGAGAGAGAGAGAGAGAGAGAGATACACAGAGAGAGAGAGAGAGAGACACAGAGAGAGAGAGAGAGAGAGATACAGAGAGAGAGAGAGAGAGAGAGAGAGAGAGAGATACAGAGAGAGAGAGAGAGAGAGATACAGAGAGAGAGAGAGATAGAGATACAGAGAGAGAGAGAGAGATATATACAGAGAGAGAGAGAGAGAGAGAGATACAGAAAGAGATAGAGAGAGAGATATATACAGAGAGAGAGAGAGAGATATATACAGAGAGAGAGAGAGAGAGAGAGAGAGAGATATATACAGAGAGAGAGAGAGAGATACAGAGAGAGAGAGAAAGATACAGAGAGAGAGAGAGAGAGATACAGACATACAGAGATACAGAGAGAGAGAGATACAGAGATACAGAGATACAGAGATACAGAGATACAGAGATACAGAGATACAGAGATACAGAGATACAGAGATACAGAGATACAGAGATACAGAGATACAGAGAGAGAGAGAGAGAGAGAGAGAGAGAGAGAGAGAGAGAGAGAGAGAGAGAGAGAGAGAGAGAGAGAGAGAGAGAGAGAGAGAGAGAGAGATACCGATACCTGACCAGTCACTCCACAAGTCCTCACTTTGGCTGACAACCTCCAATGTGGTACCTTATCAAATGCCTTCTTAAAATCTAGATATACTATGTCCACTGCCTTTCCCTCATCCACCCAATCAGACACTGCTTCATAGAACTCCAAAAGATTTGTTCAACAGGAACTACCTTTGGTAAACCCTTGCTGACTACCTTTAATTAGTTTGTATTTGTTTAAATGGTTCCTCATTTGTTTAAATGGATAATGGCCTTATCTACTCATAGATTACCAAGCTGTTCCTTTACTTCCTCCACTCCAACCTGGATCTTCTGTAAAAGCCCTTCCTCACCTCCTCGATAGATACTCTCAGCTATTGACAATCCTCCTGACTGTTCTTTTGTAAAAGTTGAAGAAAAATACCTGTTTAATAAGCCTGCCATCTCACTTTCATCAATAACCACTCCCCCGGTGCTATTCCTCAATGGGCCCACACTGGTCCTCACCTGTTCTTTCCCCCTGATATACTTAAAGAAAGCCTTGTTATTATGTTTAATATTCTTAGCCATGTCCTTCTCATGCTCTCTTTTGCTTGCCGAGATATTTTCTTAACTTGCCTCTGTTTACTCCGATAGTGAGATAAATCCAACTCCAGTCCTGATATTTTAAACCCAATAAATACCTTCTGTTTCTCCTTAATAGCGTTCCTTATCTCACTACTCAACCACCCTGGCCTCTTTCTGCTTCTGGTTTTACACCTGATTGGAATGTACTTAAACTGCACTCTACACATTTGGTCCTTAAAGTATTCCCATTTCTCTGATGCTGATTGTCCTGTTGTTAGAGTCTCCCAATCTACATCACTCAACTCTCTCCTCATACCCTCAAAGTTTGACTTCCTGAAATCTAATAGCCTTACCCTACTATACTGAACTCTAAACCTTAACAGAATCTTTGCACACACAATGTTATGGTCACTTGCTCCTAAATGCTCCCCTACCTCCACCTCCTCCATCATATTGGGATCATTACTTAAAAGGTCTAACACAGCACTCCCCCTCGTGGGCTTATCTACAAACTGGGCTACAACACAATCCTGGACAAAAACCAGGAAATCCTCATCCGCTCTGTCCTTTCCCTCTTCCTGGACCCAACCTATCCCTGGTAAGTTAAAATCCCCCATAATCAATACTCTTCCCTTGCCACATGACCTTTGAATTCTTAATGTACTCCTTCTTCCTCCTCTTCCTTCACACCCGGAGCCTTATAAAAGCATCCGACCAGTATCTTACTGTTTTTACAATCTCTAATCTCTACCCACACAGAATCCTCAACATTTATTCCTTCCTTAATGTCACTACTTTCTCTTGATGCAATGCTGTCCTTTACCCAGATTGCTACTCCTACTCCTACTCTAGCCTTCTAATCCTGTCCTCCAGTTACTCTCCTCCTTAAACCACGTCTCACTCACTGAAAGTGTATCGTAATCCTCGTTATCCAATTTGGCTTCAAGCTCTTCCATCTTATTATTTAAACTTCTGGCATTGGTATAGAATATGTTTAACTTTTCCCTTCTTTAAATTTTATTTTCTTGCCTGGCCTTACTCATCCCAATTACTTCATCCGTTCCTTCCTTAATACCTTCTCCACCCTCTGCCGACCTAAAAAAGCCTGAATGACACCTCAACCTGAATTGAATGACACCTGAATTTAAGTCACACCTCAACGTTAACACTTATCAGGATGTATTTTGATAGCCAGTTGTAAACAATATCATCACATTCATCACACTGAGCAAAGTCCGTGCAATGAGGAAATCGGCATTGTAACCTGTGTGTCCTCAGGTTAATCTCGACAAAAGCAGACATCCTTTAGCTTCTGACATTGATGAAGATTATCCTTGAACTTTCAAACAATGTGAGGACTTCTGAGCTATAAGGCACTATGTAATAGGCTACATTGAGCTTCACTTTTAAGTTGAATGAACATACAACTGAGGTCATAAACATCCCAAAAATGGAAGAAGCACATGAACTTTGACTGACCAAAAGAGTCCTTTTGTTCTATAGATATATTCACTTACCGACATGGTGGAAAAAAATTCAGCTGCTTTGTTCAGCTGCTGTTGAGGAACTAAATAAATACTTCTGCTTTCTCAACAAAAGTCAGAAGAGCCGTGGTTAGAAGCGGAACTGGGACAACATTGCGTGGGTCTGGCAGTGTGTGGCTCGTGGAACGCCTTCATAGTAGCTTGAAGGTTTTATACTTGTATACAAGTGAATGAGATAGGGTTGTTGGTTAAAGACTCCATCGTCTAAGAATGTGGAATCATTCAAGAGCAATTACAAGCATGCCGTATACACTGCAGATGATAGTGTAGAGCTAAACATCTGGCAAGGAGAACAGGAGGAAACAGTGGGTAGGTCATGTGAAAAAGAATGTCAGAATAATTATTTTAGGTGAACCTCTCAAGCAGGCAGTTCATGCCAGGTAGCAAAGGAAATACTTTTAGGAAAGTGCTTGTGTTGGAAAAAAAAATGGATGAAAAAAAAGGGGGAGAAATAAATAAATTGATAAATATAATTTTACTTTTCTAACTACCAAAAACACTTCAATAGGGGCAAAACAAATGTTAAAATAATTCCCATTAACTCCGTGCTGCTTAAACTACTCAAAATCCAGGCTTACTTCAAACCTCCACTTTTTTGTTCCTCTTTTCTCTCAATTGTGGAACTGCCTTCCTGAAGTTGTTCAACCGCACTCTTCCCTCCAGGGCTTCAAAGCATGCGGTGTACCTCCATGTCACATCCTCCATCCGTAGCTACAATCTTTTCTCCCACAATTTACCCTATCAAGCCCAACCATTGGAGCTTACCGTTTACTCCCATCTTTTTGTCTGTCTCTCTTCATTCATTTCCTTGCTCATTTGGTCCAACTATGGCCCCATTGTTCGTGCATTGCCATTTTGCCCTCCCTCACCTTACTCTTGCATGATTCTATATTTTTAAAAAAGTTATACATAAAAATGCATTTCAGGATACCAGACCCACTGATATATAATCTCCATGATCCATGCTTACCATGAAATCGTTAGCGGTGACGTCACCTTTGTTGACCAGAAATCCGGGCCACATGCACCTGTTTACATTTGGGGAAAAAAAATAGAAGTTGATGGGAGGGTATGAGAGAAATATTGAGCTGTTTATGACAAAAGACAGAAGAGGTAGAAGTAGATTTATTGATGCGGTAGGATCCAGCTTGAAGATACATAAAAAGTAAGACAGAAATAAGATGAGACTGGGATTATTTTTTTTCATTCAAAAGGTCGTGAGTATGTGGACCAGAACGAATAAGGAAAGGAAAGTCAACAGACTGAAAATCTGCCAGAACTTAAAATCATTGATTTAAGGTTCTGCACCTGCAAAGATAAAGATTGCCATTTTTCCATGCAAACAGAAGAGAGTTATTGATGATTGCAGTGAAATGAAGCTCTTGGGGTTTAATTAATCAAAGTTGGTAGCAAGTATCCTCAGGGAGTTACCGAAACAATTCCTCCATTTAGAAAGATGAAAATGAGATTTGAAGTGCTTCTTGTTGAAGGTACGTTTCCTTTGAACCTTCTACCTCAACTAAGGCAACCCTCTTACTTGCAGGTTACTGCGTGTCCCCTCCTTTTTACCTGTTCATTCATTCCATTGCTTATTGTAACAAACTATTATTGCACGACCCCAATGTCAATTCATTGCCTTTTTACCTTCCGTCACCTCACTCTTCCGTGAGCCTCAATCTTGTGTTGGCAATTATTAAAAGGTAAGTTTGCTCCAAATCGGTGGAAGACAAGGTTTGGTGTTTTGGTGGCAGAGCATGTGTTGAGCACGTCGTGCTTCGGTCCCATGCACAATCAGTAATTTTGCCGGGGACAGTACTCCTCCATGTTCTCGTGACGCCATTGTTTAGATGTTAAACGCCGATCGTCAGCTTTTCCATTCACATCAACGGGTTTAGATCCCGACAACTCAAAAGCCTTTGGCGTCATGATTCAGAATCCTTTCTACATGATATCAGTCACTATCACTTTCTGTCAAAATGATTAGTTAAATTCAGTCACTTTTTTTTTGATTCGTAACCTCTTGATTAAACTCCTCATATCCAGGCTTTCCACCCACCTCCACTCTTTTGTTCCCATTTTCTCCAGTTTGCAAAACTGCCTTCCTGATGTTGTTCAATCACTCTCTTCTGTCCATGACTTCAAATTGGCATGTGCACCACCATTTCACGTCTCACTGTGCTAATCCTCTCTCTCTCCTCTTTTGTTGTTAGTTCATCGTCCTCTTCTTTTCATTAGTTTCTTGGTAAGGACTCTGTCTTATTTTCTTCTTTGTTTTGAAAAAGTTGTTCTTTAAAAAAAAAAAAAAACCAATGTCACCCTTGCCAAAAGGTGACCACGTGTGACTTCTTTAAGGTCACACTGAGGTGAACAGAGCTGCTATCCACCAGGAGCGACTCCTTAAGGAATATCTGCCTACGAGAGATTCCGATGAGAATCGTTCTACAGAGTGACCGTTTTTACAGCCATTTTTCCCTGCTGTTCAGGGGTTAGGCTTTTTCTTGAGGCAATGTTTTTTATGGCCGGATGCCCTTCCTGACGCCAACCCTGGTCGCCTCTTATGACACACAGGGATATGGTACACCTATTCTAACCGGGGCATACACCGGGACCAGTACACTGGTACTCACTTTGCCGACCTCAGATGGATGACAGGCTGAGTCAACCCCCTGGTGTTAATTCAGCAGCCAACGGGGCTTGAACTCAGGATCCTGGGATCCCAAGCCACCACCCTAACCACTAAGCCAACACCAGGCTAATCGTTCTACAGAGTAACCATGAAAAATATGCGTTTGCCTCATAACGTCACCAAATGATGTCATAATGTCTCAAGCTTGACATATCTAGAAAGCACTCATCGAGGTGTTCAATTTGAGGTACTACACGATATGGTTCCTAAAACTTGAAAATTTGACCTTGTGGTCAAATATGTTTGACCTTAGGCGCTAACCATGAAGGTCAAGGCCAATCGCCACCAAAAATTAATCAGCTGAGCGCCAGACCATGGACTATATTCCCATGAAGTTTGAAGACGATCCGATCAAAATTACTCAAAAAAATAAGGGTTTCGTCGACTCCCCTGATTTGGGACAAAGTGACCTTGACCTTTGACCTTGACCTTCAAAATTTTATGCGCTGAAAGGGACCTCTATAGGCCTCTGATATGCGAAGTTACAAAAATTTCCAATGATAACTGTGCTCTGCAGAATTTTTTATACATGATTACAGACAAACAGACAAACAAACAAAAAAACATACAAGCTGACTAACATATCTTTCTAAAACTTCGTTTTGGCAAGATAAAAAAACATCTCCTCTTGGTTTAAAGACTTCAAATTTCGTCAAAGACTGACTCCACGGAGGTAAATTGTTTCTTAAATTTTAATTGGGTGCACATTTGTAGTTATCCAATAACAGTGTTTAAACATCGTAATTTTATTGTGCAATCTGTTTATATTTAAAGCAGTATATTCACAAAGAGTCTGCATTTAAAAATAAAATTTATCAGTCTCTTTTGAAAGGAAAGAATGGTAGGGTACAAGGGTCATTGTAGTCGGAAATGTGGTGTGGTGGTAGGAAAGGGAGTGTTAAGGAAAGGAAATCCAGAAAGCACACCAAACAGTTTGGTATTGGCCTAATTACGTGCTAACATTGCCAACCAAATGACAACTCCAGCAACATACTGCCGCTGTCTTTCCATGGAGGTGGAGTGCTGGTGGTGGATGGACTTGATGGAGGGGTGCTTGTTATTTCGTAGCAAATGTCCATAGTCGATACAGATGTGATTTATAAAGATCCAAGTACTTTTAAAGGGGAACCTAAACGAAAATAAAATTTATACCATAAAGCATGAATTGATTGTTGGTTTGTTCACAACACTTCCTCCAGTTATTGGCCAATCTTGACCAAAAATGGCATATGTACTCAGGAACTCCTATGGGGTGGGGGAGGGGGGTTTCCAAAGGGGTTTGACATCATGTCAATGAGGTTACATGATTTTGAATGAATGAGAAGCATCAATGGAGTGTCAAAAGACCAAAGGCTCATAATCCCAACATGGCAAGGTGAAAAGGGCCTGACATCATGTTTAGTGTTTAGATGGGGGTGAAAAGCCTTCTGTCTCAGCTATTCGCACTATTTTGTGGTCGTTCAATATCCATTGTCACAATTTGAAAACAGACCATAATGTGGTGGTATTTGGGCCAAATTCAGAATTCCTAACTCCTGGTTTATCAGTGAAGAGGCAATGAGAAGCCACTCAGTGTATTATTTATATGGTAAGTATTCTTAGCTAAGTATTCTAAGTATATACTAAGTATAAATATACTAAGTATTTATATGCTAAGTAAGGAAGTAAGTTAGTCCATCCAGGACTCGGTAATACCGAGATAAATTTATATGTATTATTTCCATCGCCTCCACCGAGTCCATCCAAGACTGCTTCACGATCAAGGTCAAAATGGCCAAATCATCTACAAATAAACCCGTCTTTGTTGAGGTGAGTCGGTCTTGATTGGCGGGCAATTCAAACAATGTTTTTTTTTTGTATACTTTATCGAGGCTCATATAAAATTTAACGATGGCTTTTATCTACTCAACATTGACAGAGGTATACTAACCACCATGGGAAGTGAAGTGAGGCTGACGTTTTGCCATTAGCCTAGCGTCCAAGGAAAAGGATGAAGAGCTAACACCTGAAACATCAGTTCACTAAGTTTCCCATGGCATTTACTGGTTACCAAGTAGCTCACCTTTGTCCGATCTTTAGTTGAAATGATCTTCAGATTAGGTGTGTTTTCTGCCACTGTTGAGCAGTCGTTATTCCATCATGAAAGAGCATACACAATGAACTTCAAAGAGCAGGATAGGAAACTGAGTCGTGGGAGAGTGTTGATCATAATGAAGCAACTGAATATAAACGGAATTATTAATTATCCTAAATTTAGTTTAAAACAATATGTAAAACACAAGGGCCAAAACCAGTTTTCCTGTTAGCATATTTAGTGAATCGTATTAAGATGGCTGGTCATGGGCTGTCAAGAAAGCCAAGCTAGAGGTATCCAAAGCCAGATGACCCATCTGTCGGCATTATTTGGTGGATGTTAAAGATCTCACGGTGTCTTTCGTGAAGATTAAGCGACCTACTGTCGGCACGATGAACAAATTACAAATTGCTGTCACCTTCAGTTGAACATCTGGTTTGTGAAACACTTGGGCCTAAAACTTGCCCTGGCCAAACCCACGAGAAAGTTCTATTAAATGGGGGCCATTGACGTAGTAGTAGTAGTAGTAGTAGTAGTAGTAGTGATTAAGATGGTTAGCCACTGTATGCTTAACCTGTCTTTATGTACGAGAACAAACTTGAGTTGAAGTTGAATGATTTTTATGCATAACTAGCAGGGGTACCCAGCATTGCCCGGTGCTGTTCTATCTAATCTTGTTGGCATTTTGAAGAAATTAAAAAAAATTAATTAATTTTTGTGGGTGCCTAAAACACTTCCCTACGCCCATTAAGAAATGAGGTCAGGGATCATTTAATATTACCTTTCACATAGCTACAAAGGCTGAGGCACAAAAGAATGAATAATAATAAAAATGTAAAAATCCCCAAAAAATCCTACTTTTTCTTTCCAAAATTTCAAAAACTGTATTTTATCTAAAACTCACTGATGAAACTCTGAAAGTTTGATGAACATCCATTCTGCCATCTCTGAGAAAAATGGCGACACACACAGACAGACAGACATCTCTCTTATAGTAATAGATAAAGTAATCGTTTTGACCACATTGCATGGCCAAATGTTGCAGATTTATTTTTTCTGCATTTAAGCAATTTCTTTTTGGCCAGAGACAATTTTATCCGCCGAGTGCGATTTGTCAAACTGAGCTTTGTCAAAACAGGATGTTGAGCATTTGCAACAGACATTCTTTTCTTGCCAAACAGTCGGATAACAAAAGTAAAGCAATTACAACTATAAAGCAGAACTTTTTCCATTTCAATTAATTTACAGAATTAATACAAATAATTTGCAGTAAAAACTCCGTGACTGATATTGAACACTGCAAAGTGCCCTGCGATTCGCACTAATGAGAGCCCAAAGGTTCTGTTCATCGCTCTGGAATTGCTGGCTGGTCCTGGTGCAAGAACGATGAAGCCACAGGAAATGTTGATAGCTGATTTAAGCAGTAGTTGCTCACAATAAGGGTGGATTCTCAGAGAGATCGGGTGAACGCCGTTGTTCCTGCCAGCCATGCTGTTTTTGATGTTTCTTTCTTTTGAGACGCATTCACTGTAGGTTTACATCATTACATCACAACTACCATGTCCATTTTTTGGTGGATTAAGAAATGTGCATTTTCGTAGCTCATGGAAATCATGGCATTATCTACCAACGCACTCAACTTATTACATCTAATCAATGACAGCAAGATGCCATTTATAAACTACGTACACAAAACAGTACAGCTTATAATAGCCTCCTACATGGCATTCTTTCATTCTCTGTATCTCCTCTTCTTCCAATTCCTGCTGCCTTTTCGGCGAGGTATCGCGCTACCTTCCCGAGTTTCCTCCCTCATCCTCTTTTCTTTCTCTCCTCTCAATTAAAATTGTCATCTGCAAACTCTGGAGCAACTTGGGCTTGACACCAGACAATGAAGCGATGGAACGACCAACCGTTAAATGTTTTTTTGAAAATTTTCTTGCATACGGAGTCAAGGCTCGTGGAAAAGCTAAAACACAGACCGCATCAGGATGCAACAGAACAAAAGGAACATTAGGGAGAGGGGGAGAGAGGAAGAGAGAGGGTGAGGAAGAAAAAAAAGGGGAAATGCCAAAATAGACAGATAATCGACAGACATGGAATGCGGGTAAGAATGAGAGGTAGGGGAGAACACACATGGTGGGCAAGATGGATACAGGAACAAATTCTCAGGAAGGAAAAACAATTCTCTGATTATTTAATTGTAGTTTTAGCATGAGATTTAATTTCAGTCAATGTCAAGATGTAAATGTCAAGCATATCAATCAGTGTATCTTTATTTTTAAATAAATAGGTACACTATTTAGAAACCTGGTGTTGACTTAACATTTAAAGGTGGCTGGCTTAAGATCTTAAGGTCCTGAGTTCAAACCCCTGTCGTGGGTAGTTAACACCAGGTGGGTTGATTCAGCCTGTCATTCTCCTGAGGTCGGTAAAATGAGCACCAGCTCTAGGGAAAAAGGAATTTGAGTATCCTGCATTGGAGTGGTGACCCATCCAGGATTGTGTCCCTTAACCAATGAAACTGGCTTGGCAGACCTATGTGTCCTATGGCATAAGAGGAATAGCTTGCTTGTTTTTTATATATATATATATATATATATATAAAAGCAAATACAACCCGTTGCTTCGCCGATGAGTCAATAAAGTGGGGGGGGGGGCAAAGAGGATGAAGATAGAGGAGCTGGGGGGGAGGGTGGGGAGAGTGACATCTCACCAAACATTGCTATTCACTGTGTGTGTGTGTGTGTGTGTGTGTGTGTGTGTGTGTGTGTGTGTGTGTGTGTGTGTGTGTGTGTGTGTGTGTGTGTGTGTGTGTGTGTGTGTGTGTGTGTGTGTGTGTGTGTGTGTGTGTGTGTGTGTGTGTGTGTGTGTGTGTGTGTGTGTGTGTGTGTGTGTGTGTGTGTGTGTGTGTGAGAGAGAGAGAGAGAGAGAGAGAGAGAGAGAGAGAGAGAGAGAGAGAGAGAGAGAGAGAGAGAGAGAGAGAGAGAGAGAGAGAGAGAGAGAGAGAGAGAGAGAGAGAGAGAGAGAGAGAGAGAGAGAGAGAGAGAGAGAGAGAGAGAGAGAGAGAGAGAGAGAGAGAGAGAGAGAGAGAGAGAGAGAGAGAGAGAGAGGGAGAGAGAGAGAGAGAGAGAGAGAGAGAGAGATATATTAATGAGAAGGGGGAGCGAGGAGGTGACAGAGTGAAAGAAAAGGGTAGAGGAGAGGAGAGAACAAAAGACAAGGGAGGGGTGGAGGTGGAGTTAGCAAAGAGAATGATATGTGATGTTTAATGACCAAACTCAAAAAAAAAAAACCCAAAAATGTCAGAACAGCTGTACACACGACGACACAACAGAGTTTGTAAAGTAATCCGCTGACACATCTGCAAAAACCTTGATATTCCAAGTCCAGAAAATTTGTGGGAAAAGGAACCAAAAGCAATCACTGAAAACATTGAAGTACCACTCACGTACGACCTTATGATCCCATCGGGCGTGAACATCGAAAACAAAGCCTTGAGACCAGATATCATGCTTAAGTGCAAAAAACAGAGAAGGCATTGCTAATCGAGGTGTTAATACTGGTGATTTTGGACCAATGATACAGAAATCAAGAAAAATGACCAAATACCAAGACCTCAAGCATGAAGTCAAAAGATCCTGGAAGCTGAAGAATGCCAAAGTTGTACCAGTGATGATGAAAAACCTCATGGGAATGATGAAGAAGAACCTCACAGAGATATTAAAAACCATCTCTGGGAATATCACGACAAACGAACTACAGTCGAAAGCTGTCCTGGGCTCAGTAACGATCCTGAAGAGAACCCTCGGCACAAAACTTTGAAAACATAAAACTTCACAGCTTGGTCCGTGAATCGTGACCCCTTACCGGAATGAAGGGGGATAGTTTAAGCCCACCCTGGGAGGACTCCATTCCACATTCTGATACCCACATGTGTAGATACCAATCAAACACACACGCACGCACGCACGCACGCACACACGCACACACGCACACACGCACACACGCACACACGCACACACGCACACACGCACGCTCTCTCATTATGGTAATACAGTTTATATACGTACGCATGCCTAAAATACATAGAAACGACAAACACAAAGATTTACCTTGAAACAGAGTCCTTTGAAAGAGGAATTCAAGTGTGAAATGAGCAAAATTCAATTAAAAAATAGATCAAGGCACAGAACACAAAATGTCGATCTCTGCTTTTTGCCTTCACGAGCAGATCATGGCAAACATGCGGTTGGATGGACCTTATTGTCTTTATACATGTATCGATGTCGAAGTGAGGGATGGATTATATTGGATCTCACAAAGCGATGTCCCGTAAAAATATAATTACACCTCCCGAGACACCAACCGCTCGGTACCACAGGGCCCAACACAGGTGGAAACGAACGTCTGTATAAATCGATGCTCATTTGAGAGCACGGGTACTTTTACCGAAACGAAAAACCAAGCAGCTTGGGGAGCGCTCGCCAAGTGGCTTAAGCACTCAAGCAAGCACTCCAACGAAACGGTTGTGAAGAAACGGCTAGTTTAGCACGTGAGTAGAAACATATTGAACATTGAAGTACCACTCACGGAGACGTCCGAAATGTCAAACCACGAACGCTGACATCTACAGATGTTTATAAGCATTGCAATGTACCCAGAGATTCGCAGCTATGATGAACAGGCTATGAATTCGATAATATGAGTGAGGAAAGTGAAAACAAAAACTTTGTCGTTAAGAAATCGTTGCGGCCTGTTCCAAGTCAAGGTGTGGTTGAGCAGGCCAAAAAACATGGCGGCTTCAGACCCGAGCGAGGTTACCAAGGAAACGCATTAAGACCCAGAGAGCGAGGTGGTCGAGGATCGCCTGATGAAGGACATAATTAAATAAGGCCGTTAATTATCTTCAAGAGGGGTGTTTTAATTAACCCAGACACCCAATTTTCACTCTTGCACTTCCTTGGAGTTTTCTTAGTGTGCATGCAAAGTTTCAGGCTGATAGGTTTTATAGTTACGGAGGAGAAACACTGAAACACAGGCCGCGCACGCACGCACGCACACATTGCCTTTTTTTAGTTAGTATAAATATCTTCTTCTTCTTCTATCGGCTGCTCCCCGTTAGGGGTCGCCACAGCGGATCATCCCTTATGATCCACATAATGATTTGGCACAGGTTTTACGCCAGATGACCTTCCTGACGCAACCTTGGTCACTTCTTACGATACAGGGATAAGGATTGGGTTTCGCCATGAATTGATTCCGGGCTGCCCTACACCCTCTCATAGCACAGCCCTGCGCAAAGCAGAGCACCCGTCCTCAAGCAATCCTCCAACCCAAGCCTTCGAGTATCCGGATTACAGGTGCACGCCACTACGCCAGTTCATTAGTTAGTATAGATATACTGTATTTAAATGTAATTTAACTGGTTTTTCATCTTTGAGCTTTCACACCTTAACTGTCGTCATCCCCACCTCCCCCTCATACGAGCTCCCACCGCTCGATCAACCTCACAGAGGACAATAAGTTAAAATATAACTCTGACTCATTGAGTAGGAACAGAAGAAAGAGGAAGGTTGAGAGAGGATAGTAATCATGGGAATGAAAGGGGGAGGATGGATGGGATAGATGAGGCATTGAGAAATGAAAAACAATCCACCAATTATGTGTCGTAAGATTAAAATTAATCTCAACCACTCAACAGGGATCGTAAAAACATTTTGTGCACAGCGAGTGGATGCTGGTCTGCATCATTATTTGAAGGTGTAGCTGTGCCATGGACGCAGTGCCCCCTGTAGGTTAAAACAGGAGTTTGAAATTTATTCAGCGTGCCTTGGACAGCTCACCTACTCTTTATGAAGGACACTGTGGGATCTTTAATATCCACCAACTAATGCCAGCAGATGGGATGCCCAGTCAAACCTCCACCCCCAAGGGACAGCACACACCTAGATGTCTCACTTTGCCTGTGGAACACCAGGGTGATGGTTTATAGCTGGGCCGAGATTCAAACCCAGGCTCAACAGTTTCGAGGTGAGCTTGTACACATCTTGGCCATCCTGCCAGTCATGTGAACAATTTAGGAGTTAACGAGAAATAATTAAATTATAAGCAGGATATCTTACAAATACCAATTTTCGGAACTATCGTTGTAGTCAGCTTGATCACACAACTTCTTCATTTGAGATTTGAGTCATCATTTTAATTTCAAGTCTAGTCACACAAACATGACTGTTAGAAGGGGTCCTGAAACCCGAGAAAAGCAGATGTGGTGCCAAAGCAGTGTTTTATGAGCAAATCGAAGAGGTGGTGTTCCTGTTCTCTCCAGAACGGATTTTATGTATGTCCACAGGAATCAAACCCTATAACAATTAGGTTTTTTGGAGACACTCAGAAATCTGCATGCCATTGTATAAATGAAAAAGCAGGCTGACAAGCGATAAGAAAACATCACTTGGAAAGAGAAGAAAAAGCGATAAGAAAACAGACAGATGCTTGCAGTAATTCTCAAAAAGTAAAATACAGTACAGTAGTCAAAAAACCCATCCTGAAAAATTTGACGCTGCATTGAACTTATTTGCTGACTGTCAAATACAAGTCTCATTTCATGCACAAATGAAGACACAATACACCGGTTTGACATGAATTTATCAAGCGTAATGTGGGTTTTATTCACAACTAGTGGATATACCCATCAAGGATATGTGTGATGGGGTGGTACATGGGATTTGATAGGATTGGTTGGCCAGAGAATAGCAACAATCCCATGATGGAATAGAGCTGGAAGCGTTGCCACACAGCTCACATAGCCCTCAAAGGATTTTGATATTTAATAATGAAAAAAAATGTGTGTTGCGGTATGAACATGAATAACAATAATGGAAATTAAGCTTAAAAATGCAGACAACATTCAAAGATTATTTCTAGTTTTATATAATTTGATGATTTATAATGCTGGTACCTCAAGGTTGAAATTTCATACACTGCACTATTTTATGGGGATTTGTCTGGTGTTTACAAATAAATGTTGAAAAATCCTTGTCCGGCAGATGGTTGAGCTCAATTTGAGCCTTGTATCTGAAAAATAAACTGGAAAGTATCTGAAAATGCAAAGCCCATCTGTTTTGTATTCAGACCTCTTCTTGCGTATGCTAAACACTACATTTGACCTTTTTGACCAAATTCTTAATTTGATTTATTCATATTCTCATAATAAAGCTTTGTTGAAAATTTCATAACAAAAGTTCAAATGGTAAAAAAGCTGAGAAGACAAAACTTTCATTGATCAGTTTATATATTGTTGTGGAAATGGCCCTTAGTATGCTATTAAATATAGGATTAGCCCAGACCCCCCATTAAATGCATGTTTAGCCAGGTTGTTTGGTAAATGGACGCTACATGTGTGCCGGGAGGTGTAGGATGCATGTTTATTGTTCGTACATTGGTGGTGTACCGAGAGCTTCTTCTTCTTCCTTCCCCTCTCCGGACGAGGCCCCGCCCCGTCGGCTGAGAGGGAGTGGCCTAGAGAAGGAAGTGAAACTGAGGGGAGGAGCCAGTGGGCTTGGAGGAGAGCGAACGAAGGAAAGGCAGTGTGGATCTGCAAGGAGAGTGCCGAAGTATGGTGCGATCGGCAGTGGGAGGAACTGAACCTGGGGGTTGAGTCTCCCGAGGGAGTAACTGAGCCTGAGTGTCAAGTGAGGACTTCTGGTGTATAGAAATGACTAGCGGGAGGCTGCAATCTGCGTCGAATAAGGAAAGGCAGTGTTGAATCTGCCTGGAGAGAAGCTGAACCTGAGCGCGACGAGTCTGCGATCGGCGGTGGTGAAACTGAGCGCTGAGGTGGGGCGCGATAGGCTTTCATGAGGGACATCGACAGGTTCATCCGGACTCCAGTAACAGAGCCTCTGACTGTCCCTACTCACCTAACGGCTCGACGATGTCTTGGAGTCCCATGGACCCAGCCTGCGGAGCCCAACGCCTCGATTTGGCCTTGTCTGGTGAACAGACCAGGCCTAGACTTGTATGCTGGACCTTGTGAGAAACCAGCTGAAACCCACCATCGATCTGACGGTCTTGTGCCGTCGACATGGCGCGGGGTCAGAATGCGCTGAGGAGGGCGTGCACAAGCGGTGCCTTGAGAAGAAAGAGTATGGCACCGTCATCTTGCCACGAGTGCTCGAGCTTGGGGCTCGAATCCGTGGACATCGGCTTGTCACGAGCCACATTCATGCTTTTGACACTTTCCTCTCATCCATGAAACATCACCAAGTACTCTGTGTCTGCATGCTGTCCATGTCTTGTCTGCATGTCGTTTAAGGCTTATCTCGTTAGAGTTCCCTTCGAAACCCATAATCCGTATCTCCCTACTTAAGAACGGGTTATAGATTAATTATAACATTGTCGTGAATGCTTTGCTTGTGTCATGTTCCTCGATCTCCCCCAAAAATCTGGCTGATTCGTATGAAGTTTCCGCTTTGAATTAATTCGTGCCGCGTCGAGGAACGATCCGCTCAATTTGGATATAAAAACGAAAATGGTTACTGACTGGTAGACTCCGCTCGGTCTCTGACAAAACCAGTCTGTAACCGGGGTCTATTCCCCCAGCTGGCAAGGTACAGGTGTATTTTGGTGTCGTGGTTCGAGACTCGTAACCCGAGAATTGTGCCGAACCAGCCGGAGTTATAACCCTGGAGACGGCGATGGTTAGGGTGGCGCCGAATCTGTAACATTTGGCTGTCGAGAGTAGGGTGCGAAAACCCAAACTGGTTACGGACAGTGATTGACGCCCTCGTCCGAACCCCACCCCCGAATCTGTAACAATATTAACAACCTCACATGCATATGCCATGAATGACAAAACTGTACAAAATAAACATGAACGAAAAATTGTGTGCGTGTGCGCATGCAGACACACACACACACACACACACACACACACACACACACACACACACACACACACACACACACACACACCAAGTTTATTTTCCACAATCATCAATGAAATGCAAAAAAATGAATAATTAAGACAATATGAATATGAAGTGATGTGGAGGAGTCTATGTTAAAGTTAAAAGCTAAGCTTGTATTATATAGACCCCCATTTCATACAAATAAGTGAAATACATACATGTATTACATACACTTGGACTATATACATATACAGGGTGTCCCAAAAAATGTACTCACATTTTGGCTCCTCATAACTCATTGAATTTTTCATTTTTTTTCAGATCAAATTGACCCTAATAATGGCAGAAATACGATGAGGTGTTGAAGAAAGAAAATTTATCAAAAAGTGCTACTGGAAGCACGAAAACATCATGGAAGTACAAAGACAATTTAGAAGACATTTTCACAAAGATCCCCAAGGCGACACACCATTGCTCGCATCCGCGATAAGTTTGAAACAGATGGAACTGTGCATGACGTCCATAATGAGCGTTCAGGAAGACCACGGTCATCAACCACCCCCGCAAAGGAAAATCAATTGCTGGAAACCCTCCACCGATCCCCACGGAAATCTGTACGACAAATGGCTCTTGAGACAGGAATCCCAAAATCAAGTGCCCATCGCATTTTGAAGCGAATTAATTAGAAAAGTTACATTCCAACATTAATCCACGCTCTAAATGAAGACCATCCTGACCGGAGAGCTGAATTTTGTGAGTGGTACCTGGGCAAATGTGAAGAAGATGCAGCATTTCCATCCAAAATTGTTTGGAGTGATGAGGCAGCTTCAAGTTAAATGGATCAATTAACCGACACAATTGCACCTACTGGGCTCCTGAAAATCCGCACGTTACTATGGAACACCATTTAAACTTACCAGGGGTTACAGTGTGGTGTGGGATATCAGCATTGGGCATCCTAGGGCCATTCTTTTTTGACCAAACTGTCACTGAGATGTTAACTGGAACTTGCTGCAGGAATCCGTCGGTCCACGTGTCGAAGAGATATTTGGCGACGAAGAGATTCACTTTCAGCAAGATGGAGCACTTCCCCACTACCACCGTGATGTAAGGGCCTCTCTCGAAGCAACTTTTCCGAACAGATGGATTGGGCGAAGAGGTAGTGTTGAATTCCCTGCGCGTTCCCCAGACCTCACTCCAATGGACTTCTTTTTATGGGGATATCTCAAAGATAAGGTTTACGGCTCAAAACCAGCAACAGTCGATGAGCTGAAAGAGGAAATTGAAAGACAATGTCTTGCAGTTCCAAATGAAATGATTCGTAATGCTGTTGAATCCATTGGTCCATGTTATCGGCTGTGTTTGGAACATGATGGTCGTCAGTTTGAACATTTGTAAACATGCATTTATCCATTTAACCATTAATCTTGTTTCTAAGTCAATAAACAACGCATTTATTATCATTTAAAGAGTGAGTACATTTTTTGGGGACACCCTGGATATGCAATTTCAGTACTTTTGGGTGTCATGGGACCTTTAATCATTTATAAATATGAAATATATTTAAATTGTGATAAAGATTGTCAGTATTTGGAACCCCGCAAAGATAAGGAGAAAGAAATAAGGAGGAGGAAGATAAGGAGGAAGAGGAAGGAACGCAACACAATTGTAAATACACAGCGGAACCCCGCAAAGATACGCAACGCAATTGTAAATATGAAATATATAAAAAAGGGAAGAAAAAAATGAAAGAAAAGGAGAAGAGAAGAGGAAGAAGAGAAGAGGAGAAATAACACAGGGTAAGGGGGGAGAGAAACATGATCACCCAGAAAAGTGTGTGGATTTGGCAAGAAAAGAAAAAAAACAGTACAAGAGTCACAGCTCGTCGTTGCTCTCAAAAGAAGTTTGCACTCAAAATCATTGTATTCTGAAGAAAGAAAGGAAGAAAGAAAGAATTTTTTTTTTTTTTTTTTAGAATCTAGACATACATCTTGTCCAAGTGATAGTTCTGAAACATTCGCAGTATCTCTTCAATGTTATTGATTTAACACTAATCAAGAAAACTAAATTTTATGAACATTCAAAACGATTGGAATAAAGATCCAATTTGTGGAACAAAATAGTGAAAAAGTATCACATTTGATAATCTGCTGAAGGTACGTGTAGTGAAAGGAGCACTCCTTGAGTTTTAAACTGACATACAGTTTTGTTACACTTTCATTGTCAGACATTCAATTAATCATTCCAGATCGACCAGTTCGCTGGAGGATCACCATGCTTCCTTGCTTGAGGGAAAACTTTCGTCTTGTTAACCCTAATTCTAGTTGATAAATGTTGTTTCTTACGAAGACCGTAGGCGATTGCTGCAAGACGTCCCCTTTCTTTCTTTATTCTGAGAGGGAGGTCAATGCGGACAGATATTCGCTCCGATACCAGCCGATTAATATCAGGGTCTCGCCTTTGCCATGGCTGTTCATAAGCACAAAGTACTTGTTCACGGTTCACGGAATCCGAGCGAAGCGGTCAATTATTGGGTCTGTAATGTTTCCCGATTGTTCCCTGTCTCTCGATGAGCGGATATTTCTCTATGGTTCCTTGTTGTTTCTCCTGGATGGCAAATTATGAGCATTTACGAGGGGGATTTTGGCAGCAACCTCTTGAGGGATCCCAAGTAATTTTGCGAAAACCTTCGCTGTAGTTTCATATACGTTCTCATCGGATGAAGTAGTAACTCCGTACAATAACAGGTTTTGCTTCCTCAGATGCACTTCCTGTTCGAGAAGCTTGTCTTCGAAATCTGATTAAAGATCCAATAAGTCTCCTTTAATTTTCGGCAATTCTTCTTTCTCAATGATCGTGAACCTTGCTGAGATGTCTTCAACCGAATGCTCCGATTCAGCAGCCACATACTTCGTAGCAGCCGGATTGATCTTCATTTGAGTTATCTCCAAGATAACATGGTCCAGCTCTCCGTTGAGTTTGAGTGAAAGATCATCGAACATCTTCCGCATTTCTTTCATGAAGGATGAAAGCATTTCTTAGGTCACAAGAGTCCCAGAAACCTCTCCAATTGTCAGTGGATGGTCAGCAGTAGCAGCTTTAGTGCTAATGGCTGCCATAAACGTCGTACCTCCCACATTTGTCTCTATCCTGGCCAAGAGCACAAACAGCTTTCCTTGATTATCAGGTTCCTTGGAAGATACCGATTTCTCCGGTTGTTGTTTTTTCTTCCTTTCTTCTGGTTTAGACTCAGAGTAGAACCTGAGATGATTTATGTTGCACCATAAATATATTAATAGTAAAACTTGAACAGAGTCCGATAAGCTGCATCGCGTTCACCAGTCCGCCATTACTCTGATGTCCGCCATCTTGCTACGCAGCACAGAGCAGTGTGCTACGCAGCAACATGCACACAATTGCAAAACCCCATATCCCACTGCGTGGGGGACATATTAAAATGACTAATATCATGAATAAACTAGAGTTCGTAGAACATGTTACCCTGCACAGTGTTCAAAATATTGTTGCGGGGCCGGGACGTCGGCTGCGAGCACGACCACCAGATGGAACAGTCGAGTCGGCTCGACCAATCGCCCGGAGTTCAGATCGTACTGTTCAGAAAAGTCCAAAGAGCATGGGTCCCTTTTGGACCGTGAAGGGCCAATATTTCCACCACGTGGGACAGGGTTATTCGCCAAATCTCAAAATACCTCGAGACCACGTGGTGATCTACCAAGTCTTCACACCCTCGACAGAACTCGTACGAAAACGAGCCGCTTAGCACGCTCGTTCCGTGTGCGATTCCGAGCGGTTTAATCGTCGAGAACCGTTGGTCCAGATGTTCCCTTACGGCGGCACAACGGCCTTGCTAATCTTCCCCAGCACGCGACATGCTCGGTCAATGCAAGAATGGACACGAACGAGCTGAAAACATTGAACAAATGGGGTTTATTTATAATATGTGGGGAATGAGGGAAGCACATAAGAGCAGAACTAAACCGACTAAATCAAGGCAATGCAAATATATACAGCACAAGCACTTAACAGTTTTGCTACTTAGAAGACGGGCCCACGGACACACACACACACACACACACACACACACACACACACACACACACACACACACACACACACAAGAAGTGGTGGCTAATGCCTTTATTAATACCCCCAGCTCGGAGGGAAGGTGAGCTGGAGGTAAGGGTCTATATTGGACCTTTCCGGCTGACTCGGTCGGCACCCGTACCAGCCACCAAAACCTCGACTCCATTCGGCGGATGGTCCCTCTCGGGTTCGACCCTCTGGAGGAGGAGGAGGAGGAGGAAGAAGACGTTCCAGACGGCCACGACCAGCCCACGACGACGACAGGGACGTCTCCTTCCACGATGACAGAAGTGCTTCTCGACCTCCTAGGCCACGATGACAATGACGACAGGAGCGCCCGCTGACTCACTTCGCTTCCTCCCTCCCTTCTCTCCTCCTTTGGCTCGCTGGCTCGCTCGCTCCTCCGATTGACTCACTCCTTCTTATGCGCTCCGACGCGCTCCCCCTCCCCCTTCCCGGTGTGCGGGGAAAACCCCGGGGCGGGAGTTGATCAACCGTCATCCTTGTTTACGTCTCAGAATCTCGGGCGGGAGGGTGGTTCTTCTTCTTCGCAGAATCTGGATGAAGCTCCAAACTATTAAAATAAATCACAGCGCATTTACATTGATTTACCCATTAAACAAGGGAAGGGGAGCTATCTATAAAACACATACTTACCGAGATAACTGAGCAAAAGGACCTGAATGTTGAGTGTGATCATAGCTTCCAGATTCGCAACAATATAACATTCAATTTAAATAAGTTGTTCTTCAATCATGAACTGATGTTTGGAGATGGACGGATGGATGGATGGATGGACATGAACCAAACCCTGCTTCTCACTTCACGTGCACAAGGTAATAACTAATGAAGTATTAAAGGTATTCTAAAAAGCAATGCAGTCAGATATAACCTCAAAAAAAAGAGATATAAAGACGACTATTTAGTCAACAAATTGTAAAACAAAGATTAAAAAAAAATTTTGTGTAGAAATATACTTTTTATTTTAATCTCTTGAATTATTGATCTCGACACTTTTCAAAGAGATTCTTCTGAAGAGCAGCAGTGCGCCAATTAAGCGATGAGATATCAATCTCATTTTGGAATCAGAATACGACCACATCTCCATCTGAATGTTAAAAAACATTTAATAGTTTTTTTTTAATATTAACACTTTAGCTATTGTAGTGCTAATAATTAGTGTCACGGCCATCGTCACAAATTTCAATCAGCATGTGTCACCTGTAAAACAAGCAGACACTGTGGTTTTGGTAACAAGAACAGTCAAAGGATTTTAAATAAAGACAATCGGGAAAAGATTATCACTGTTGATATATATATATATATATATATATATATATATATATATATATATATATATATATATATATATATATATATATATATATATATATTGTGACGTTCACGGGACTTGAACAGTCCCGCTAACGTAGAATGAGCCGAAACTATGGAGGCGGTTTATTTATTTATAACCCAAAGATGGCGGTTCTAATCGCTCTACCGCAAACGGGACGAGGAAGGTGGCACGAGTCGCTTTTCACTGAGTTGATAACGTTTATTCCTCTAACCAGAAATAACAAGACGCGGCAAGAGGAGGGATCCGGGGCGATTCGACGGGATGGTGGTGTGGGTTCGGGCATGGGGAAAACACAGACAATTCCAATGAATATACAAATCTCAAACCCTCTAAGGCGCCAGGTACACACACACACACACACACACACACACACACACACACACACACACACACACACACACACACACACACACACACACACACACACACACACACACACACACACACACACACAAAACGTAGCTGATCCTGGTGGTCAGGCTGGCCCGTGGTGCGGACGCAACTGTCCCTGGATTGGCGTTGGACGAGCTGGCCTTGCTCTCGTCAGGGGGGGCAGGAGAAACCGTGGTGCTGTCGACCTCCTGGTCTTGGCCCAAGTCCGTTCACAGCCGCCAGGGAACCAGTTCTTGCGCCAAATTGCGAGCAGGAGAGGGAGGCAAGTCCGCCCGCCCTTCGACCCCGTACTCCGAGCCAGCAGAACCCCAGAGCCAACAAAGGTGAGGCACGAGGCTCAGGAAGGCCTCGAGACACGATGAAAACCGGGCTCGAATCAGCGCAACAAAAAGCATGCTCCCCGCACAACAGCCTCCACCAAAACAGTCTTTCGGTACCGATCTTCTTCCTCTTCCTTTTCCTTTTCCTTTTCCTTTTCCTTTTCCTTTTCCTTTTCCTTTTCCTTTTCCTTTTCCTTTTCCTTTTCGACCCAGAACAGAACCTTTTTATCCTCCCGTCCTCGTCACTTCCAATCGAGCCGTTTTATTGGCCCTGCGCCGTCGCCTTCCGCCAATCGTGATCACGGGGCGGAGCCATCCACAGCACTGTCCTGTGATGTCACGGCCAGTCTCCAGAGAATACTAAAAGGGGTTTACGCAGACACACTTACCCTATCCCATATCCCTATCTAATTACGTGACAATTATCATTTCCCCCTTGAAGAAATGGACATTTACTAGACAACTTATCACCACTGAATTGCTACTTATTACATCGAGATCCTGGTAAACTCGAACAGCATGGCATACCTAATTAAACATCCTAATTACCCTTTGAATGCATACCCCCCTCAAACGTAACAATATATATATATATATATATATATATATATATATATATATATATATATATATATATATATATATATATATATATATCTTCTTCTTCTTTCGGCTGCTCCCTTTCGGGGTCGCCACAGCGGATCATCCGTATGATCCGCATAGTGATTTTGGCACATGTTTTACGCCGGATGCCCTTCCTGACGCAACCCTGGTCGCCTCTTACGACACAGGGATATGGTACACCTATTTTAACCGGGGTATACATCGGCCCAGTATACTGGTACTCATTTCGCCGACCTCAGAAGGATGACAGGCTGAGTCAACCCCCTGGTGTATTAATTCAGTGGCCCAATGGGGCTTGAACTCATGACCTTTTGGATCCCAAGCCGCTGCCCTAACCGCTGCGCCAACACCAGGCATATATATATATATATATATATATATATATATATATATATATATATATATATATATATATATATATATATATATATATATATATATATATATATATATATATATATATATATATATATATATATATATATATATATATATATATATATATATATATATATATACATACCCTCATTCCCTACATATATAAACATATGTAGGTATGTTTGTAAGACTCGACAAAGTCTTTGTTCTGCCTCTTGTGGAATATTCTCACTGTGTGTGGAATTCATACAAGTTAAACTAGAGAGTTCATAGAACACGATACCCCATGCAGAGTTCTAGTATATACATGAGGGCCTTGCCATTCGTGGGGGATACGTTCTTGAAAATCCCCATGAACTGCAAATCCGCAAACTTAGGGGGTAATGGGGAAAATAGGGTGAGGGACTTCAACTTTAAAATTCGTCCAAACTGTACACTTAATTAATATGTTTGTTCATTCTTTTGTGCCATATATTTTCATGAATAAAAGAGTTAAGAACATAAAATAAAGTCTATTTTCTTGAGTTATTAAGATCATGAAACTTACCTTTAATAATAATGATGATAAACTTGATCCAATAATGCGATGGTGATGTTGATGATGGTGATAATGAAGACGAGTTGATGGAGATGGTGATGATGATGATGTTGGAGGGTTTAAGAGGTTATTGTGTTGAATCCCATGTTGATTAGGTGAATAAATGTGGAAAATAGTTCACCAATCGTGATTATCCGAGCACATTGACCTCGATCTGCAAATCTTGCCTTAATAAAGTAATGGCGATGGAGCGAATCCATCGAGGGGAAATCCACGAATGGCAAGGCCCTCCAGTACTTCAATGTTAACAAAATAATGATTTTAAAGATCATTAAAAAAAAAAATCCGGAAGTTTTGCGCTACTGGCTTTTTGAAAGCCCACGCTTGAGAGATACAACTTGTGAACATGTGGACAGAGATCATGCATTACCTTAACCAAGAACACAGAGCACACATTGAGAAGGAGATTATCGATTTTACTGAAGCATTTCATTCTGTGGCACATCAAAAACTCTTAAGTAAAATTAACCACAACGGGATAAAAGGTGAAACCTTAAAATCGACAGATACCTAACAAATCAAGAGAAGTCAACGTGTTATTGATGGAGAAACATCCCAACCCATACCAGTTACGGTACGTGTCCCGGGGGGACCGTTTTTGACACCCATCTGTTTCTAATATACATCAATGACACCGGGGGGCAGGGGGGGGGAGGGGGTGAGAGGGTGGGAAACAGTCAAGAAACCAAGATAAAGCTCTTTGCTAAGAATTGCCTTTTGTACCATAAGTGGGCAGGAAGATCAAGTACAGCTGCAGGAAGACCTAGACATATTGAGGGATTGGTCCCACAGATGGCAAATGACTTTCAATACATCGAAGTGCCACACAATGCATGCATGAAGATGGAGACAACCTTGAGATTTCACATTCTGCATGATGAGGGTAAACCTTACATCCGTTAATGTCATTTCCTTGGTGTCAATCTGTCAAGGAACATGACTTTGAATCATCATGTGAACCACGTTGTGAATGATGTGAACAAAATCCTGGGATTCGTAAGGAGAAACCAAACCAGATGTGACCCAAAAGTTGAGATAGCTGCGTACAAGGCATTGGAACATCCCAAACTTTAGTATGCAGTATCTGTTTGGGATCCCCACCAAGCCTACCTTGTAAATAAAATGGAAATGGGACAAGGACGTGCAGCAAGGTTTGTCTCTTCGGACTATGTCACAACCTCGAGCATTGCCATTATTGGCAACGTCTTCTTCATCATGATACACATATGCCATGCCTTCCAATGCTCTATATTGATATGTTGCAAAAGCCTGGTGTTGGCTTAATGGTTAGGGTGGCTGGCTGAGGATCTTAGGGTCCTTAGTTTGAGCTCATGTTTTAACCGTTGAATTAACACCAGATGGGTTGACTCAGCCTGTCATCCTTCTGAGATTAGTGAAAGGAGTACCAGTGTACTGGTATAGGGGCACAGCATCAGTGGCAGAGTTGTGCCCCAACAAAATGAAAGCTACCCTGCAGCCAAGTCGACATTCGCAAGAAAAATAAGATATATTGCATGGTTTTATTATTGCATAGTATGAGCAAATGCAACCTGTCGCTTCAATGATGGGAATGTTAAGGGTGGGGGAGGGGGGGAGGTGAGTGCCAGCATGCTGGAATACTGTGTCGGAGTGGCGACCCGTCCAGGATTGTGCGTAATAGCCCAGGAGAGTGTTGCGCCAACGCTCTGCACAGAGTATGGTCGCAATGGATGGATGGATGGGGTGGGGGGAGGTAAGAAGGAGGGGAGAGAGAGGAGGGGTTGGGGAGCAAGGAATGGTTGGAGAGTGAGGAGTGGTTGGGGAGTGAGGTTGGTGGGGAGGGGAGTGAGGAGGGGTTGCGGAAGGGTGAAAGAGGAGGGTTGTGGGAGGGGGGATCAAGGAGGGGAGGGGAGCGAGGAGGGGAGGGAGAGTAAGGAGGGGTGGGTGAAGAGGAGGAGTGGTGGAGGGGAAGGCAGTGTGAGGGGAGGGTCCGTCCGGACATAACTACCATCCGACATAACCTCCGTCCGGACATAACTACCGTCTGGATACATCCAAAGATAACCACCATCTGAATATGTCCAGATATAACCACCATGCGGTTACGTCCAGAGATAACCACCGTCTGGTTATGTCCGAAGATAAACACCGTCCGGTTACGTGCGGAGATAACCACCGTCCGGTTACGTGCGGAGATAACCACCATCATCCGGTTACGTCCAGAGATAACCAACGTCATGCGGTTACGTCCGGAGATAACCACAGTCATGTAGTTACATCCGGAGATAACCACCATCCCGTTATGTCCGGAGATCACCACCTTCCGGTTACGTGCGGGGATAACCACCGTCCGGTTACTTGCGGAGATAACCACCGTCCGGTTACGTGCTGAGATAACCACCGTCCGGTTACGTGCTGAGATAACCACTGTCCGGTTACGTGCGGAGATAACCACCATCCGGTTATGTGCAGAGATAACCACCATCCGGTTACTTGCTGAGATAACCACCCTCTGGTTATGTCCGGAGATAACCACCGTTGTCCAGTTACGTCCGGAGATAACCGTCTGGTTATGTCTGGCGATAACCACCATCATCCAGTTACATGCGGAGATAACCACCATCATCCAGAGATGACCACCGTGGCCGGTTACATCCGGAGATAACCACCGTGGCTGGTTACATCCGGAGATAACCACCATCCGGTTATGTCAGGAGATAACCACCGTCCGGTTACGTCCAGAGATAACCACCGTCCGGTTACGTGCTGAGATAACCACTGTCCGGTTACGTGTGGAGATAACCACCATCCGGTTATGTGCAGAGATAACCACCATCCGGTTACGTGCTGAGATAACCACCCTCTGGTTATGTCCGGAGATAACCACCGTTGTCCAGTTACGTCAGGAGATAACCGTCTGGTTATGTCTGGCGATAACCACCATCCTCCGGTTACATGCGGAGATAACCACCATCATCCGGAGATAACCACCGTGGCTGGTTACATCCGGAGATAACCACCATCCAGTTATGTCAGGAGATAACCACCGTCCGGTTACGTCCGGAGATAACCACCGTCCGGTTACGTCCGGAGATAACCGTCCGTATATGTGTGGAGATAACCACCATCCGGATACATGCGGAGATAACTACCATTTGGGCATAACCACTTTCCAGATACTTCAAGGGAAGGCAGCATGAGGGGGGGGCAAGGTAAGGCAGTGTGAGGGGATGGTCCATCCACAAATAGCCGCCATCCAGACATGTATGGAGATAACGACCATCAGTACATAACCACTGTCCAGATACATGCGGAGATAACCACCATTCGGATATGTGCGGAGATAACCACCATCTGAATGTGTGGAGATAACCACCATGCAGATACATACGTTCAGAGACAGAGAGAGGGAGGGAGGATGGGGGGAGTGGGAGAGGGGGGGGAGAGAGGGGGGAGTGAGAGAGGGGGAAGTGAGAGGGGGAGTGAGAGAAGGTGGGAGTGAGAGAGGGGGAGTGAGAGAGGGGGAAGTGAGAGAGGGGGAGAGAGAGAGGGGGAGTGAGAGAGGGGGAAGTGAGAGAGGGGGTGAGAGAGAGAGAGAGAGAGAGAGAGAGAGAGAGAGAGAGAGAGAGAGAGAGAGAGAGAGAGAGAGAGAGAGAGAGAGAGAGAGAGAGAGAGAGAGAGAGAGAGAGAGAGAGAGAGAGAGAGAGAGAGATGGGGGGGGGGAGAGGGGAGGTGAGGCGAGGGAAGGGGAAGAGAGGGAGAGGAGAGGGGGGGAGGGATTATGACAGTTTATAGCTGGGTCGGAATTCGACAGGCTAAACAGCTTCGAGTGAGTGTGTGTACCTCTCAGCTATCCTGCCGTGATGTTAACGAAACCTTTCATTGTTTTTTTTATTTGTAAAGAACTCTGCCGAAGTGACCGCAAAACAACGCGGGGCCATCGCAGGAGAGTGGCTTCTGAACATCGTTCAAGTCAATCGATTTACAGTATTCAGTGACAATGTGAATATTGTGGAGCGTCAGCCAAGTAGCTGAAGCATTCCAACGAAACGGTTGATAACAGCTCACTTGGCATGCGATCAGCAATCACCAAACCATCATTTTATACACACCTCCCAGAGACGCTCGAAATATGAAATACGTCCAAATTGGACACATGCACACTTTTTTTTTTTTTTAGCAGTTGGAACTGTTGCTAAGTTCAATTCTGGAGCTTGTATTTTGTAATTCAGCTTTCTGTTCTTGTGCATGGCAGCTTGGTTGTCAGGTAGCTATCATTTCTTGGAACGCGGCTGTGCCACTGATGCTGTGCCCTTCCAACAGCACACTGGTACTCATTTCACTGAACTCGGAAGGATGACAGGCTGACTCGACCCCACCACTCGATTAACAGGTGTTAATTCAGCAGCTCACAGGGCTCAAACTCAATGACCCTATAATCCCAATCCAGTGACCTGAACCACTAAGCCAACACCAGGCTTGTAATTCAGCTTAATTTAAGAGATGCTTGAGGTTATGGCATGTGCAGCAATGAAATAAAGCCATGAACGTTGGTGTCTCCGGGCGTTTATAAACGTTGCAATGTACCCAGCGATTTGTACGTATGATGATCAGGTATTCGAAATTATGAGGGATGAAAGTGAAAAAAAAAGACTATTGTTAAATTGTTTCTGCCTTTTCCAAGTCAAGGCATGGTTGAGCAGGCTAAAAAAAATGGTAGGCTTCAGACCCCAGCGAAGTTCCCCAGGATACACCTAAAGAGCGAGGTGGCCAAGGATGCGCCTGATAAAGGATATAGTTAAAAAAGGCTGTTAATTATCTTCAAAAGGGGTGTTTTAATTAACCCAAACACTCAATTTTCATTCATGCACTTCCTTTGAGTTCCTTTTGTATGCATGCAAAATTTCAGGTTTCATGGTTTGGAGCTATGGCATGCACACATGAACACACACACACACACACACACACACACACACACACACACACACACACACACACACACACACACACACACACACACACACACACACACACACACACACTTATTAGTATAGATTATGAAGGCAATTTCTGTTCTTCAGTCTTCAATAAATAATTCAAGTTAAATAAAGTTTTAAAGGCGAATAAATAAATAAATTCCAGGTTTTACCATCATTTTCCCCCAGTGTCTTTTACACCGCACTATCTAACATGTAACATCAGGTCATTGTGCCTATTGTTTGTCCTTTATAACGTTATTAAAAACTGTAAGTTTCTTGTTTGTAATTATTTTTAAATTTGTTTGACTGTCGGACAGGCAGACAGAGTCAGACAAATTATCTCACTCCTCTCTGCGCATGTGCGGTCGGGACGAATCCTGAGCCAAAGTATTGTAAAACGACAAGCTTGTCTTTCTATTCATGTTCAAAATATAACATTCAATTTAAATAAGTTGTTCCTCGATCATAAACTGATGATCACAAACTAATCAGACAAATGGACAGAAGGACATGAAACAATTGCATAATCCCGCTTTTCACTTCACATGCGCGGGGGAAATATGTTGATGCCTGAGAAAATATTGTTGCGGGCCGGGGGTCTGTGGCGAGAACGACCACGAAAGGGGGTGTAGACTTTCTATAGGCACTGTAGTTGCTACATAGAGGATACAGCATCGACCAATTCGATTGATCCCAGGCATGCTGTACTCAGTTCTGGGGAGTGGTTGATAGGGACCGGACTTTTTTTTTTTTTTACATCAGAAAGGAGGCGGTTACAAGGAAATATGAGAAAGATATGTTGAAGATGATGAAGCATGTAGAAGGAGTATTAGTGCAGAAGAGTTTTTATGTAGAATTGACAGTGATAGGACCAGGGGCCACAGTTTGAGAGTAAAGAAGATGAGAGTTGGGATGACATTGAGGCAGGGGTGTTTCACTCAGAGAATAGTTAATGTATAGAATGGACTCCTTGGAAAAGTGGTGGCAGCAGAGACAGTGGATATATTTAAAGTAGAATTAGATTGGTACCTTGAAGCAGTGGAGGTAGAGGGTATATTAGTGTTGGTAGGATTGTGCAGGCTTGAGGGGCCGAGCGGCCTCCTCCAGTATTTAAGTTCCTTGTGAACTTTTCCTTGGAATAAAAACATTATATTTTGAAAACCAACGCCATAAGCATCTCCAGCTGTCTTCCTCAGATATAATTCGAAATTTTAATATAATCTTCCCAGCTGCAATTCAGAAGCCTCGATATATTATCATGAGTTCCCTTTCAGGGAACTTCGATTAAGGAGGAGGGCCAACAGGTCCAACAAAGCATGTTCTATTCTTATTCCGACTAATGGTTGTTTGGCTATGTTATATCCTTTTTAAATGCTAAATGTCAAGCAAGGAAGTAGCATGTACCATTTAAAAAAAAAAAAGTATTTGGTGTGACTCAGCCAGGATTAACACTGCTGACTTGTCAGATTCAGAGCAGATGTTCTCACCATTGCACCACTGAGGTTGGTAAATGAGTGTTGGCATTAACCCTGTTCATGCCAACACTCATTTCGAAGAATTGTAAGAATGAATATAAACTGTGATGGAAAGAAAAAAAAAATTAAGGTGGATGTGTGGCAGGCGCCTCCTGTTGGTCATGATCCCTGCAGCAGATGGTGGTGTGGCATGGGTTCAGTGTCACCATTTCAGTTCAGAGGTCCTATTTTGACATATGATAAAAGAGGATGGCAGGTGGGATGAAGCATGGTCCTCCGATCTTTCTTTATGATAAAAACACAACTTTGAGAGCCAATGCTATCAGCACCTTCAATTGTCTTCACCAGATAAAATCGTTTGTTTTAGTGGAAGTAAAAACTGTTTATATAATTTTCTCAACTGGCAGTGATGGTTCATATGTATAATACTGTGCAACATTCTTATTTCCTTTTAGCTATTAAGATTATTGTTTACGTTCTTTAAGCCGAGTCTTAAGCATGGTGTTGGTTTAGCGGTTGGGGTGGCTGGCTTGGGATCTTAGGGTTCTGAGTTTGAGCCAATGTCATTCGTTGAATAAACACTAGGTGGGGTTGAATCAGCCTGACATCCTTCTGAGGTCAGCAAAATGAGTACCAGTGTTCTGGTAATAGGGGCACAGTATCAGTGACACAGCTATTCCCTCAGCCAATGATAATACCTACAGCCTTGTTCTGAATACGAATGAGGGGGAGGATCGTGTTGGCTTAAATGTTAAGGTGACTGGCTTAAGATCTTAGAGTCTTGATTTTGAGCCCCTGTCGTACTGTTAAATAACACCAGGTGGGTTGCCTCAGCCTGTTATCCTTCTGAGGTCGGAAAAATGAGTACCAGCTTCCTGGAAACTGGGGACACTGCATCAGTTGCTCCCAGAAATGATGCAACCAGCAGCCACAGCCTGAACACGAAATAATAAAAATCAGGTTATTCTAAATCTGCCAGCAAAGTTGTTGAAAGATAATTATTTGTGGCAATACTTTTTTTTGAGAGATACTTGTGTGGGATCTTCAACAAACACAACAGGATGCACAGGGGACACCTGGCTCTCACGTCCATGTCCATTGGACAGCGTGCGCCAAGATGCTGCACCTGGAACTGAGCACGCCAAGACCTGAACCTCCTTGCCATCAAACTACAACAGCCAGCCTTCCAAAGAGGTCTCCAATCCAGTTAGAGATATGCACAATCAATGAGAATTCCAAAATCTGACATGTTCAAGGCAATTCAAGCCAATAAGATTAAAAAAAGTTTCATTTATTTCATCATTCATTTGATACTTGAGCTGTATGTAGTGATCTCATGTGGAAATAAGTGGGCTCACAGTAAGGTCCATTCAATTCGTTGAAACTGAAAATATCACGTACCTCCACATGCATCCCCTAAATTCTGACAATGGTCATAGTAACTTTGACGACACCGTCAGATGTGTATCATTGCACATGCTACATTTAGTGCCAACAAATATGACAGTTGTTGCTTTCAGAAGTTCGTTTAATCACATGGCAAACAAATCTCTTAACTCTAGCCCCATAAACACAAAATGTCGAAGGTGCAAAGAATTGGAAGAATGCAAGTTTCAAAGCATTTTCAGTTGAAAAGTTTAATCTACATACACTACTACAGAATTATGAATTAAAACAATGACTGTCTTTTAAAATCGAAAACATACGATACTCCTCTGAACATCTTACCTCATTGCTTGCCTTTAGTGGAAGACTGTTGCTTTGTCTGACTCCACCAAACAACAACCGTGATCTCTCCACCTCCTGTATTCATCACCCGTCCTTCCTGAACCAATTTCCTTCCCTTCAACTACCACCTCCCTCCACCCCCCCCCCTACCAAGCATGTATATTCACCTTCCTGTCTTTCATTCAGGAATGTAGCTCTTTCGTCTAACAAGCGGAAAGAATGCTTGCCAAGGTAACCTCACTTTGTGATACGAAAATTTTGTTCACAAACACCCAAGGCAAAAAACCACAATTGCTGTATCATTCACTGGCACTGTGTGTTCATTTATACAACACTGGCTTGGATAAAACATTGAACACAGTAGCATAAATATATCAATTTCACTGAGATACTTATTATTTAGGAGTGTTGAGATTCAGTGTGAAAAACTGACAGTTTATATTTGAGGAATAAAGGGTAATATGATATGATATGCCCCATACTCTTGACAGAACGATGGTGCTGCCAAAGCAGTTTCTTGTCACGGGTTTTGTTTGGGAGGGGGGGAGGGGGATGGGGGTTGTCTTTGCCTTCTCAGTGGTAATCAGAGAAGGAATTTGTAATTTTGTTCAGGGTGCCGGCGATGGCTTGCCTGCTTTTTGTGAAGGGCACTGTGGGATCTTTAAGATCCAACAACTAATGCTGGCAGACAGGACCAACAGTTTAAGGTCCATACGAGGAATGGCACAAACATTGATGAATCGTCCTGCCTGTGAAACACCGGGTTAACAGTTAATAGGTGGGTTGGAATTCTAACTCAGAATAGATGGCTTGGAGGTGTCGGCATATATATATATATATATATATATATATATATATATATATATATATATATATATATATATATATATATATATATATATATATATATATATATATATATATATATATTGCGAATTCGTGCCCGTCGGCGTGCGATCGGCCACGTAACTCGAATCGTGGCACGTTGCCCACCGGACGGACAATTCAGTCGTGACCCTCTCGGAACAACGCCGGGAGCTAGTCACGGGTGGGTCTTTCGACCTCACCACAATCGTGCCAATCGGCCACCCGCGTAGGATAGGGTTGTTCGCCAAACTCGACCTACCTAAGTTCCTATGCGGATGGTTAATCGGGCGATCGTACCTCGCCGCAGGTCGACTTCGGACACGAACCTCTTAAGCGGTTCGTTCCGTACTGCAGAGATAACCGAGCGGAGTTATTGTCGACCTCAACGGTTCAGATTAGTTACCGGGAACTTACACCCACTACCAATCTCTTACGCGATGCAGGATGGAGAGTCAACAAAAGGAAGGAGACGAAGCAAAGCGGGAACAATTGAACAAGCACATTTATTTCACACACGCAGACAGCACAGAAGGTACGTATTCAGTCACAGTAATAATAATAAAAGGCACGTATTCAAGCACAGAAAGAAACAGTGAAAGAGAGATACTACCGACTAAGGCCGATACACGGCAACACTTACAGTTTTACTTAACAGACGCCACCACAAGCATTTACACAAAAAGCAAAGGAAAAAGAAAGCCATCCTCATAGGCGAGGAGGCAGACAGGTCTGTAGACGAAATGTCCGTGGATCCTGGAGGATCGGCCAGGTCCATGAGACCGGGGAGGTCTTACCCGCGTCCTCGTGATGCGATGACGGGCAAGCCGCAATGTTCGCGCTGCTGCGCCCCGACTCCGTGCCCTGGCGTGGTCGGCGAGTCCTCTCTGGCGTGCTGCGCGCAAGCGGTCTTGTTGGCACCACGTTTAGGGAGGGGGAGGAATGGGGGCCCCCTCGGCACTATCTCAGTACGAATGGGGGGAGGGGGGGGAAATCGCTGATGCTCAGGGAGAGGGGTATGGCTGGCTGGCCTGGATCCCGCGACGAGTCAAGCGACCCCCACACCGCAACCTCGTCATCTTCCGCCGTCTTCCCTGCAACTCCTCCACAACTTCTCTCCAACTCTTCTCGAACACCTCCCAGCTCAACTCACCCTCTCTATCTGGCGAGTCGCCTTGTGCTCGCATCTTTATAGGACTCAGGAGGAGCTGATATGCAAATATGCGGATCAAAACGCGATTGGAGGCGGGGCCACACCACCCTCTGTTCAGCCATTGGTCGGGCAAAAAGGGGCGTGAACCTCCCTTGATCCGCATATTTGCATAAACGGATTTCACATACACGCGCTTGGAGGCGGGGCCGAGCCACCTCACGCTCGCCCATTGGACGGAGAGGAAGTGGGCGTGAATCATTTTGGATCCGAATTTCTCCCTCGGAAAGGCCGCCATTCACGTTCGCAGCTCGGTGCGTTTGGCACCAATCGCCGAACGGGCCCTCGACAGCCTGATGTTCAGTGTTCACAGGTGGTGCGGTTGTTGGTTGTGAAGGAGAAAGGCGAAGGTGGTGGAGGGTTTTCTGTGGTGGTTTGATGGTCATGGTGTCGTTTGGGAATGGCGGTGAAGCAAGCGATGTTTGCGGGATGGAGTTGTGAAGGTAAGGGTAGTGGCTGTTTGCGTTGTTGGTGGCTTAATGGTTGAAAATAACAATAGAGAAAGAAAAAAATGGCTAACTGAAGGATCGCAGCCCGAATGGATCACATAAATTCCCTCTATACAACGGGTGTGGACTAACTAAACATGGACTTATCGAGATATCTCACCTGAGGACTCTTTATGGTGTAATGCGAACTTCCACAACCGTAACAATATATATATATATATATATACAGTTACGAATCTGGAAAACATGCGCACTCAACATTCAGGTCCCAAAATTAATAATGCCGGTAAGTACGTGTGAGACAGGTCCCTTCCTTTTGTCTAGTGGGAGAGTCGAATATGTGCGTTGTGATGTTTTTTTTCATAGTTAGGTTATTACATCTCACCACCTGCCCAACACGCTCCATCACGTTGGCTGCTCGTACCTTGACTTGCCGAGAGGGGGGCCTCGCGGTCCCAGTCCTCGGCTTCCACGAACGTTCCACACGCAATCGTGGCTTCACCACCATCCACTTTCCTCAAACATGCGTGGAGGGGAGGGCATGGCCGAAACCTCACCCAGGAAGGCTGTTCCCGTAGGATCCTGGCCAATTAGGGACGGACAGCGAGATGATTCTCGCCAAGACCCGGCCCGTGTTGGAGGAGATATATCCCCGAGCACGCTCTGAGAGGGTGTGGAGATCTGGAGTTCCTGAGGGAGTTGGTTGACGGTGGTTGGGCTGGAAGGGGAGTGAACCGGCATGTTCGTGCAGCCTTGGAGGGTCCCGTCCACAACCCTAATCTCCGTCCGGGGGCTCCGATTGCTCCACACGGCTGCCGCCACGAGCCACGAGTCCCACACGTGCGACTGGAACCAGGCCGACGACCTGTGGCAGGTGCCACATTACCAAGTACTCTCTTTCCTCCGACGACCAGGTACAAGCTGAACTCTGACCCCCAGCTCGTCTCACTCATCGGCTGGAGGGTCGAATAAAGAACCTTGGGTTTTCTTTTTATTTGTGTGTGTGTCTGAGTGTGTTGGGCCTGTCTTGTAAGTAGAACTGCATAAGTGTTTTTGCCCATTGTAAATACTTGCATTGAATATTCGCGATAAGTCTCGCCTCTTCTGTCTTCATAATTTATTGTAAATAAATTATTAGAAATGTTCCCAGCTCGTTTCCGTCCTTTTTTATTTAGTCCAGCATGGTCTGGGTCTGAGTTCAGACGGGGTTTCATCCCAGGTAATCGGTACATCGTAGCCAGAACGTCCTAGGCAGGCCCGCTCGACTGCATCCGAGCCGGAGTTGGTAGGTGGAAGTTGATACTCTACCGTAGCTGGGAGAGTGATCTGGTTCGGCCAGACATTCCGATGGCGTGAATCCCCGGTAGCCAAGACTGCGTGGTTACTTAGGTATATTGGATCTCGACAATTAACCCTACGTCACGCGGTGGAGATTTGGCGTTTGACAGTCGATTAATCGACCCGCTGGCTTTGGAGTAATCCGGAGTGACGGCCCAAAATTCCGGGGACACCGGTTGGATACAGCGTAAACTTCCCCACCAGGCAGTTGTTCTCGCCACTGACCCCCGGCCCACTACAATATATATATATATATATATATATATATATATATATATATATATATATATATATATATATATATATATATATATATATATATATATATATATATATATATATCGGGCGAGTGAAAGCACATACACGAAAAGATTACAGTCAGATATATCCTAGTATTCTGTTTAGCAATTACATTAGATTGTATACATGGGATAAATATGCATTGCGAGTGCGAGTTAGTGTAAGTTTCTCTTCTTTTCACCCTCTCTACCTTCTCTAGCCTCCAAATCTCTCAACACATACACTGATCACAATCCCTTTCACATTCATTCGATGCGTCATAACGAGTGAAAGTGTAGGCCTACACATCATCCAAATAAAGGTGTGCATCAGAGAACTTGTTGTATGTTTGGAACTAGATCGCCCATAGGGTGGGGGGTACTATGCTAGTTCCTTTTTTGTATCCAATGTCAAGGCTCGTATACGAGCTAACAAACAGAACGTATAACAAAGGGAACAGGAGACAAGAGGGGTCGGAGAGGGAAGCATAAAATAGTGGGGAACAGAGACAATAAGAGATCCGTGGAAGGGAGAGGGATGGGGTGGGGTACACGGGATAAACAAGATAGACATGACAGGGACTTTCAGGAAGGAAAGCAGGGAATTTGAAGCAGGTGGGTTCAGAGTGGATTAATGGGGGTGGAACAATGATGGTTTTGGATGGGGGAAGATAAGAGATGGTGGTGAACAGCTGTTTTGAAGATGTGGAGGGAAGAGTGGGATTGAAGAGAGTGTGGGAGTTTGTTCCATAGGTGGGAAAAAATGTGGAATGAAAGAGTGAAGGTGAGCAGTGATTCTTGATTTTGGTAGTTTCACCAGAATGGGGTTGCTGGTGGACCTTGAGCACCCTGCGGAAATATGAGGGAGACAGATCACAGACAGAGCAAAGGAGGGGGGGGGGACAGGCCGGAGAGGAGATGGCAGAAGACAGAAAGAACACTGACATGCCTGCGGTGAAAGAGTGAGAGAGCCAATGACTCAGCTTCATCGTGGGAGATACCGATGATCCTCAATGCCTTGGTTTCCACAGCGTGAAGCCGAGAAAGGTGAGGCAGGAGCACCAACCCAGAGGGAAGAGCAGTACTTCATCAGGCTATGGACGAAAGCTTTGTATGTGGTCAGGAGCTCAGGTGAGCCAAGGAAGGACTTTGCATGATGGAGGATGCCCAGTTAATGACTGGCTTTGGAGGCCAGTTTGGAAATATGGCTTTCCCAGGAAACATCCTGGCAGATAGTGAGACCCAGAAGCTTGAAAGAAAGGTCTTCTTCAAGAGGATTATTGAGAAAGTCGATGGGGGGGGGGGTTCCAAAAGGTCCTTTCGGAGAAACATCGTGAGAGTGAGAGATTTGTTAGGATTGAAATACATGTTCCAAGTGTTGGACCAGCTTGTGATTTTATCCAGATCATACTCATAATATAATTATGTATACGTACTCATAATATTATTGAAATATTTCAGCAGGGCGCTCAAGGCATGCCAGCAATCAATCCCCTTCTGGTGAAACTACCAAAATCAAGAATCATTGTTGAGTCCATCTGAAGGACGCCAGTTGAACATTAATCTGACGGACAACACACACATTGATGAACTGCCCCACCTGTGAAACACCGGGATGACAGTTTCTAGCTGGGTGATGATTCAAACTGATTCCGACCCAGCTAGAAACTGGGAGATCCATACGACCTGGGATATCATAGTGGTTGTGGCTTCTCGGTGATAAAGAATACAACCAGAGTATAATGATAGTCTTTTCAAAGTATCTGTTTAGTTATAGTTTACCTTACAGGTGAGTGTGTGTACGTGCATACCTCTCGGGCCTAGGCCATCCTGACATCCATTACCACATCCACATGGTACTAAATAAATAAATAACACTTGTCTTTCTTCACATACATAGTTTTGTCGAAAAAATCTCATGATCTCACTCTTTCTTATGAAGGCCAAATATAAACAAAATACCAGCTGATCGTCCGGATATTTTTTAAAAAGGAAGGAGGAGGCCCTTTTTACTTATTTAATTTTTAGATCCTCGTGGAGGATCTCTAAGTCTTACTCACGTTGTTGGTCTTCATCTTCTTCTTGTGGACTTTTTTGTTTCACAGCCTACAGTTTTCATCGAAACTTCCTGAAACTTGGCGTATATATGTAAAAATTCCCTGCACAGACAGTAACGATCTCGGATTTTGAAAATTCCTCTGAGAAAAAAAAGTTATGACGGCAAAATATCTCCGCTAATGGAAATCGCCAAAAAAATTATCTCCGAAACTAGGCCAGCTTTTTGAATTCTGTTTGCGGGAATCGAACAGGGCATTAGCAGAGATGAATTACCGCACATACGATACATCACTATGACGTCATATCAATTTTTATGACGTCATTCCTATTTTTTGACATTTTTTTGTTTCACAACCCAGAGCTTTCATCGGATCTTCGTGAAACTTGCCATGTATATGCAGAAAGCCCACGCGCAGGCAGTAACCATCTCCGATTTTGGAAATTCTTCCTAGAAAAAAAGTTGACGTCATAATATCGCCGCCAATGGAAATCGCCGATTCCATTATCTCCGAAACTCGGCAAGCTGTTTGAATTTTGTTTGCGGGAATCAAGCCGGGCATTAGCACAGATAATTTATCGCAAACCTGATACATCACAATGACGTCATATTCGTTTTTATGACGTCATCATTTAGAGGATGAGGATCTTAGCTCATTTGAGCTTGTTTAAAAAGGAAGGAGGCCCTTTTTATTTATTTATTACTTATTTATTTATTTTCAAAATGGCCGCCAGCTTTTAGCACCCAATAAGTCATGTACCTAACACACCAGTTTTTTTTTTTTTACCTCCTAACCCCCAAAAATTACATGATTCATGTACCAGACATGTTAGTTTTCTACCCCCAAACAAATATGACGTAGGTCATATACCTGACACGTCACATACACACTCACTGAGCCTATTGAAAACACAATCCACAGTTGTAAACAAATATCTTTTTTTAAAAGTATGGCGGAATAGAAAAAAAACTACACACTTTGTTGGTATTAAAATTATTGGCCATGCCATCTTTCTCTACAGATCTACAGTAAACCTGAAACACGCAGGTTTACACATGTGGGACGTGGACGAACCAACCCTCCCTGGTCCAACTCGGTATAAGTGATAAAAAAACTCAGTATCGGGGAAAATGATCGATTCAATGAGTGGTGTAACTCGTGTAAGAGTCATAGTCAAAGGGATGGATTATTTATGAATTCGTGCAAACCGCTTCAATATGACGTATGTCCTTCCTTTCACCCGTCCGTTAAAAAAAATGAAGAAGAAGAATCTTTCTACCATGAACATGTTTCATTCATTTATAGGTTGTTGTTGTTGTTGTTTAATTTTCCTTGTGTTGTTTAGTTTTTTTTTGTGTTGTTTAGTTTGGGGTTTATTGTTTATCCCGTTGGGGAAGTATTCGTCAGCCCCCTTTTTTTTCTCGTGATGTTTGACAAAATAACAAATTCCATCTAAAAGGAGGCGGCTGGGGACGATCAACTTGTATTTTTTTACATTTCGCCTAAAAGGAGATTTTTAATTGTGATATAAAGTAGGTGAGGGTTAAGATTGTGTTTATCATGGTAAAATGTGTGTATTTCATGGTTAGTATCATGTTTAAAAAAATTAATGTGACGGCGGATTTGCCGATGACGTAATGACCGCCATTTTTGTCGAGAATTTTTGGAGGGTTTTTTATTTTTCCTCAAAATTTGGCGCGAGTGACACCGCTGGTTCCAGATAGATGGCAAATTCCCATTTGTCAATCAAATGGAAGAGTCCCGATGTTGGTGCAGTTCCTGATACCAAGGGGATTGGAAAAGATGTTCCAAAACTTCACGTTCATTGCACCGTTCGCTTATCCCTGTGGCGTCGTTTCCAAACTCTCCCGCTTTTATAATACTGTACATACAGTACACTTGGACACATTTATATATCGCCTCGCCTTTATCACCCAATAATAACGAAAATATATTTTACTAAATAATATCTCATCGACGTTTGTGATGCATATTGGGACCTTCGGGTGTAAGTTCATCAGGAAAACGTGATTACTCTGTGTGAACCTTGTATCGAAAAAGTGTCTGAGAATGGACAAATTTAACATTAAAATTACATTTCCCTCCCTGTGGCCCTCCCCACTTCCCTCCCAACCACCGTACCTTTTTCCCTCTCCCTCAAAACGCCTCTCAATCCACAATACCCCTCTCTCTCAACCTCCTCTCAATCCACAATACCCCTCTCTCTCAACCTCCTCTCAATCCACAATACCCCTCTCTCTCAACCTCCTCTCAATCCACAATACCCCTCTCTCTCAACCTCCTCTCAATCCACAATACCCCTCTCTCTCAACCTCCTCTCAATCCACAATACCCCTCTCTCTCAACCTCCTCTCAATCCACAACACCCCTCTCTCTCAACCTCCTCTCAATCCACAATACCCCTCTCTCTCAACCTCCTCTCAATCCACAATACCCCTCTCTCTCAACCTCCTCTCAATCCACAACACCCCTCTCTCTCAACCTCCTCTCAATCCACAATACCCCTCTCTCTCAATCTCCTCTCAATCCACAATACCCCTCTCTCTCAACCTCCTCTCAATCTACAATACCCCTCTCTCTCTCAACCTCCTCTCAATCCACAATACCCCTCTCTCTCAACCTCCTCTCAATCCACAATACCCCTCTCTCTCAACCTCCTCTCAATCCACAATACCCCTCTCTCTCAACCTCCTCTCAATCCACAATACCCCTCTCTCTCAACCTCCTCTCAATCCACAACACCCCTCTCTCTCAACCTCCTCAATCCACAATACCCCTCCCTCCCAACCTCCTCTCAATCCACAATACCCCTCTCTCTCAACAATACCCCTCCCTCTCAACCTCCTCTCAATCCACAATACCCCCCTCTCAGGCTCCCCTCAATCCACAACTCCCCTCTTTCTCTCAACCTCCTCTCAATCTACAATACCCCTCTCTCTCTCAACCTCCTCTCAATCCACAATACCCCTCTCCCAATCCACAATACCCCCCTCTCTCAACCTCCTCTCAATCCACAATACCCCTCTCTCTCAATCCACAACCACTCCCTCTCAACCTCCTCCAAACCCCTTCCACCCCTCCCTCCCAACCTCTCTGAATCCACAATACCCTCCCTCCCAACTTCCTCCAAACCCCTTCTACTCCTCCCTCAAAACGCTTCTCAATCCACAATACCCTTCCCTCCCAACCCCTCTCAACCCACAATACTCCTCCCTCTCAACCTCCTCCAAACCCCTTCCACCCCTCCCTCCCAACCTCTCTCAATCCACAATACCCCTCTCCCACACCTTTCCTTCCTCCTTCGCACACCCTTTCCCCTCCCTCCCAACCCCTCTCAATCCACAATACTCCTCTCCCACACCCTTTCCCCCCTCCCAACCACGCCCTTCCCCCCACACACCCTTCCCCCACCCTTTCCCCCCTCCCTCCCACACCCTTTCCCCCTCCCTCCCACACCCTTTCCCCTCCCCCACCCTTCCCCCTCCCTCCCACACCCTTTCCCCTCCCCCACCCTTTCCCCTCCCCCACCCTTTCCCCCCTTCCTCCCACACCCTTTCCCCCTCCCTCCCACACCCTTTCCCCTCCCTCTCAACTGCCTCCAAACCCCTTCGACCCCTCCCTCCCCACACGCTTATTCCTTCCTCCAAACTCGCACCCCCTCCATACCAATCCCCCCCTTGGTCGCTTCGCTCCCTCACACGAATCACACCACAGATCCCTTCCATCATCCCGCTTTTTTTCTCTCAATGTTGGCGACAATGTAGGAGGGTAGCAATCTACTCTCCTCTACACAAATATTAATTTAGACCCGGTCTCTGTGGGAAGGTTTACCCGGTCTCTGTGGGAAGGTTTACCCGGTCTATGTGGGAAGGTTTACCCGGTCTATGTGGGAAGGTTTACCCGGTCTATGTGGGAAGGTTTACCCGGTCTCTGTGGGAAGGTTTACCCGGTCTATGTGGGAAGGTTTACCCGGTCTATGTGGGAAGGTTTACCCGGTCTATGTGGGAAGGTTTACCCGGTCTCTGTGGGAAGGTTTACCCGGTCTCTGTGGGAAGGTTTACCCGGTCTATGTGGGAAGGTTTACCCGGTCTATGTGGGAAGGTTTACCCGGTCTATGTGGGAAGGTTTATCCGGTCTCTGTGGGAAGGTTTATCCGGTCTATGTGGGAAGGTTTACCCGGTCTCTGTGGGAAGGTTTACCCGGTCTCTGTGGGAAGGTTTACCCGGTCTCTGTGGGAAGGTTTATCCGGTCTCTGTGGGAAGGTTTACCCGGTCTCTGTGGGAAGGTTTACCCGGTCTCTGTGGGAAGGTTTATCCGGTCTCTGTGGGAAGGTTTATCCGGTCTCTGTGGGAAGGTTTACCCGGTCTCTGTGGGAAGGTTTACCCGGTCTCTGTGGGAAGGTTTACCCGGTCTCTGTGGGAAGGTTTACCCGGTCTCTGTGGGAAGGTTTACCCGGTCTCTGTGGGAAGGTTTACCCGGTCTCTGTGGGAAGGTTTACCCGGTCTCTGTGGGAAGGTTTACCCGGTCTATGTGGGAAGGTTTACCCGGTCTATGTGGGAAGGTTTACCCGGTCTCTGTGGGAAGGTTTACCCGGTCTCTGTGGGAAGGTTTATCCGGTCTCTGTGGGAAGGTTTACCCGGTCTCTGTGGGAAGGTTTACCCGGTCTCTGTGGGAAGGTTTACCCGGTCTCTGTGGGAAGGTTTACCCGGTCTCTGTGGGAAGGTTTACCCGGTCTCTGTGGGAAGGTTTACCCGGTCTCTGTGGGAAGGTTTACCCGGTCTCTGTGGGAAGGTTTACCCGGTCTCTGTGGGAAGGTTTACCCGGTCTCTGTGGGAAGGTTTACCCGGTCTCTGTGGGAAGGTTTACCCGGTCTCTGTGGGAAGGTTTACCCGGTCTCTGTGGGAAGGTTTACCCGGTCTCTGTGGGAAGGTTTACCCGGTCTCTGTGGGAAGGTTTACCCGGTCTCTGTGGGAAGGTTTACCCGGTCTCTGTGGGAAGGTTTACCCGGTCTCTGTGGGAAGGTTTACCCGGTCTCTGTGGGAAGGTTTACCCGGTCTCTGTGGGAAGGTTTACCCGGTCTCTGTGGGAAGGTTTACCCGGTCTCTGTGGGAAGGTTTACCCGGTCTCTGTGGGAAGGTTTACCCGGTCTATGTGGGAAGGTTTACCCGGTCTCTGTGGGAAGGTTTACCCGGTCTCTGTGGGAAGGTTTACCCGGTCTCTGTAGGAAGGTTTACCCGGTCTATGTGGGAAGGTTTACCCGGTCTCTGTGGGAAGGTTTATCCGGTCTCTGTGGGAAGGTTTACCCGGTCTCTGTGGGAAGGTTTACCCGGTCTATGTGGGAAGGTTTACCCGGTCTCTGTGGGAAGGTTTACCCGGTCTCTGTGGGAAGGTTTACCCGGTCTCTGTGGGAAGGTTTATCCGGTCTCTGTAGGAAGGTTTACCCGGTCTATGTGGGAAGGTTTATCCGGTCTCTGTAGGAAGGTTTACCCGGTGTATCTTGAAGCAAAATCTCCTCCTTCAATGTTTTGTCCTGAGAGGAATTTTAAACGGCGCGGCGTTCCCGCCCTCTTTCAGTTGAGGTTTGTCGCTTCGATCCACCCAATCAGAACTTCTCATTTCGCTTTCGCGGCCCATGATTGGTTGTTTTGAATGCCAACGAAGCTTCCCTGGATGGATCTGAGTGTTGTGGAAGAGGCCGTTTCCCAAGTGCGGATGTTCGCGTGTTTATTTATTCAAACAGTTGTATTTTCTGTCCCCTGAGACGTTTCGTGCTGAGTTTTGTGTAACAGTTCCTCGTGCGGGCGAACGTTTCCCGCCTCGCAAGGTACGTTGGTGCACGAGGTTCAAACGATCGACATGGAAGACGGTAAAGAGAATGTGAGTCCGAGACGCGATGTCTCCCAGCGGATCGTTGACGGGCAAGGGGTGAACCGAGCAGCGCTGCACACCGAAGGTAAGACGTACGAAACGTGCTGAAGTACGAGGACGAACTCATTTCCACGTGCACGGATTGTTTCATTTAATTTTGAGTGTTCCAAGGTTTCTCTTCGTCATTCTCTACTTTCTCTTACTTGTTCCACATTATACCCGAGAAACCTTTGATTGTGCGATTCGTATCTAAAACCCCACTGAGTGGCACGAAGGTCGCTTTTAAAATATTACCCACTTCTCCGTTGCGGATTCGTCACGTAAATCTGAGCTATCCACTTCTCCGTGTCGTTTTTATTTGCTGGACCCACTTATACTCAAATGTATTTATGTTTGTATACATGGTCGAGGCTCATGGAAGTGGAGCGGAATGTCATGGGGGGGGGGACACCAACAGCAGAGTCGAAGTGAGAGTGAGATCAAGGGGAAAGGGGAGGACACATGGGGGTGAACAAACTGAACATGAGCTGAATGAAACGGCAAGAAGAGTAATATAAGGGGAAAACGGGAATGAAATAGAAAAGGAACTAACACATCAATTGACGACTAACAAACGAAAAGGGTTGAGGGAGATGGGGGAAGGAATCACAATAGCCTAGAATATGGGAGTGCTTAGGAATAGGGTCATTTGGGTGGAGAAAAGATCATGAGAATGGACGGGGAATGGCCTGAGGTTATTGTGAACATCTGTCTTGAAGTCCTGGGAGCTGGGCTGAGAGTGAAGAATGGTGCTGAACGGACTGGGGAAGTTTGCTTCACAGGCGTGTGTGTGTGTTGTGCGTTTATTTTAGTGTGGTGTGTGTGTTGTGCGTTTATTTTAGTGTGGTGTGTGTGTCACTCGGAGACTATTGTTTTGAAACACTATTCTTCTTTTTCATAAATCCATTTGTAACTTGAATTAAAATGAAAGATTTTAATTTTACTAGATTTAGATTTAGATTTAGATCCAGATTTAATAGATTTAATCTAACAGCTAACCCTAACCCTAACAAGCCACTTTCTCATTAACAGTGCTGTTCGACTCATGGAGGAACTTTTACGTGCATCATTTGCAAGATATAAACAAACATTTTCATTTGGTTGTTGTGGGATAGAAGAGTGCAGCATGAGGGAGTGTACATCGTGCTTTCTTTAACATTACATTCAGGAATGATTATTTGCTTTGAAATTGTTAATTGTGTGACGTAGAGATGGGCTTAAAAGATTGTTATGGCGGTGTTCGTGAAGGTTCGTGCATTGATGTGAGCTATAAGTAACGCACCAAGTTGTAAAACATTCATTTTTCATTTCTCAAACAATTTTGTTGTGCTTTTTTGTAGCTCCCCAGTCATTTTGTTGCATTTTAACTTCTTTTTATCTTCTTGCCCCTCCCCCCTTCTCTCCTATTAGATCAGACAGTCTTGATACTGGCCAGTTTTGCACAAACTCCCTTGCTCTCCTTTGGCTCAGTCCGCCTTGGCTGTTCCCGGACACGCAACTTGCTGTTGGACAATCCAAACCCATGGCCCGTCACACTAGTCATTACGCGCTTCCCTACAGACCTCGGCTTTGAGACCACAAACGAACAAGTGTTTATTCCAGTGGGTCATTTGTAGAGCGGTGTACATGTCTTTTTAACAAAGTTAAGGGGTTGTGATGTTATCTACTGTGTGGTTTGTATATTTATTTATTGTAATCATACTTTCTTGGTTTCAAATACATTTATCCAATTCATAATGTAGTTTTTCTGGGAATATGTAATACTTGACTACTTTATGCTCACGTGGTCCACCATCAACCCCTTTCTGGTGAAACTCACAAAATCCAGAATTGCTGCTCACCTCAACTAATTTGTTCCTCTTCTTTCCTTTTTTTCTGTTTGTGGAATAATCCTCCACATCCTATTTAATCTTATTCTTCCCACCAAATCTTCAAGACGCAGTTCACCAACATCTCGGATCGTCCCCCATCAAAAACCATGATCTTTTATACTCTCGTTATGCCCTCCCCAAGCCTACCTCCTTCAAAACTTCCAGTTTTTCCTTCCTGAGAGTTTGCTTATGTTTTCACCGTGTCCACCCTGTGCATCCTCCCCTTCCCATGTTTCCTCCGCAATTCCCTTATTTGCACAAGCCTTCCTCTATTTTGTCCTTCAACCCTGCTGTTGGTGTTTCTGTCTCTGTCTTTCTCTGTGTGTCTCTCTCTTCCTTTTGTTTTGTTGCATCCTGATACATTCAGTGTTTTCACTCTTCGATGAGCCTTGATCTTGTATGCAAAAAAAATTAAAAATGAAACTCCTGAAAGAAAAAACAAGCAGTCATAGACTGGTACTTACGAAATCGTCAACTTGACCTCTGACCTTGTCTAATAAAAGCTGTCTCTCGAGAAGGTAGCGACGCAAACCAGAAGTTTCTATGATGATTCTGTACCAAACCATCAAAAATCGAATGTTTTGGATGTTTGACCTCACTGTGACCTTGACCTTTGACCGATTTTGATCAAAATCTAATCAGTGCTAGCCACCACCCTCCTGAATCACTTGGTGTAATTTGACATTGGTAGCTTCTTCCGTTCTCGAGTTATCATTTTTTGGATGTTTGACCTCACTGTGACCTTCACCTTTGACCGATTTAGACCAAAATCTAATCAGCACAAGCCATCACCCTCCTGAATCACATGGTGTAATTTGACATTGGTAGCTTCTTCCGTTCTCGAGTTATCGTGCCTACAAACAAACACACAAACACACAAACAAACAAACAAGCAGTCATAGACTGGTACTTACGAAATCGTCAACTTGACCTCTCACCTTGTCTAATAAAAGCTGTCTCTCGAGAAGGTAGCGACGCAAACCAGAAGTTTCTACGATGATTCTGTACCAAACCATCATAAATCGAATGTTTGACCTCACTGTGACCTTGACCTTTGACCGATTTTGACCAAAATCTAATCAGCGCTAGCCATCACCCTCCTGAATCACGTGGTGTAATATGACATTGGTAGCTTCTTCCGTTCGAGTTATAATTTTTTTTTGATGTTTGACCTCACTGTGACCTTGACCTTTGACAGATTTTGACCAAAATCTAATCAGCGCTAGCCATCACCCTCCTGAATCACGTGGTATAATTTGACATTGGTAGCTTCTTCCGTTCGAGTTATAATTTTTTTTTGATGTTTGACCTCACTGTGACCTTGACCTTTGACAGATTTTGACCAAAATCTAATCAGCGCTAGCCATCACCCTCCTGAATCACGTGGTCTAATTTGACATTGGTAGCTTCTTCCGTTCTCGAGTTATAACTTTTTTTTTTGGATGTTTGACCTCACTGTGACCTTGACCTTTGACCAATTTTGACCAAAATCTAATCAGCGCTAGCCACCACCCTCCTGAATCACGTGGTGTATTTTGACATTGGTAGCTTCTTCCGTTCTCGAGTTATCCAGCCTACAAACACACAAACAAACACACAAACAAACAAACACACAAACAAACAAACAGAAACAGAACTGATCAATATACTTACGAAATCTTTAGATTTCGTAAGTAACAAACAAACACACAAACAGAGGACGGAAGTCATCAATATACTTACAAAATCTAAAGATTTCGTAAGTAAAAAATGAAAAGGAACCAGTGGTGCTTTTGGTATGCTATTCACCAATTGATTGAGAAATTATTTTCTGATTATTATTTATTTATTTGAATTCTGCAATTAATCAATTACTGTACACCCTCCCTCCCAATTCCTTCTCCATGTGCTGCACGGCGGCATTGCCGGGTGCTGGAGGATTCACTTATTTATTTGGCATGGGGGCGGTGTAGTTTGAATGTACCTCTACTTGTATTTTTTTTTTTTCAATACAATTGCACAGGTAAATGCTTCTCTCAGTGATAACACAAAACACAATTTTCATTTTCTGAGACGGAATGTGGGTATTTTTTCACTTTTTAAAAAAATTCAATGTTCTTGCCATCACTCATTGTGTGAGCAATTTTTACCAACGATTTTATTTATTTATTTATTTATTTATTTATTGTATACACTGTCAAGGCTCGTATGAGAACTTACAGAAATGCACAACAAGGGGAGCAGGAGGAAAGAGGGCTGGGGGAGGGAAGGAAAATAACAATGTGGAACAGGGACATGAGGAGATCTGTGGAAGGGAGAGGGTTGGAGCAGGGTCCACGGGGTAAACAAGATGGACACTTCAGGGACTTTCAGGAAGGAAAACAGGGAATTTGAAGGAGTTGGGTTTGGGGTGGATTAACGGGGGTAGAAAAGATCATGGTTTTGGATGAGAGAAGATAAGAGATGGTGGTGAACTGCTGTTTTGAAGACCTGGAATATCAGAAGATTTATTGGTAATATTAGCTTTAATATTTGTGCAGAGGAAGAGATTTGATTGCGTTTGACCAAAAAGTAAAGACTTTTGGACAATTAATTGAATTGAGTACAGTATGTTAAACTGAGGACTGGTTTGATTGCCGAGAGGTACACACACTCGCCTCTAAGCTGTGTAGGCTGGGTTTGAATCCTGGCCCAGCTATAAACTGTCATTCCGGTGTTTTGCAGGTCGGGTGATTCATCAATGTGTGCACCATCCCTCAGATGGATGTTACATGTGCGTCCTGTCTGCCGGCATTAGTTGGTGGACGTTAATGATCCCACGTGTTCTTTGTGAAGAGTAGACGAGCTATATCTGGCACGATTAACAAATTTGAAATCCCTGCCCTGACTTCCTCAGCTCGAGTGGCCACTCGACCAGGATTGTAGACGAGTAACTGCTGAGGCAGAACTGATGCTCTGCATAGGGCTTGGTACACGATGATGATGTTAAACTGCAACTTTGAAATGACTGTAGCTCAACAATCAATTTGTCTTTTTCTTGCTTTTATGTGTATCCTTCCTTCTCCAACTGGATTTCAGGAAGGTGGATGGGCAGAACTGGCAGTAACATGGCAACCTACACAAGCTGGGGGTGTAAGGGGTCTGGCGGTGTTCGACTCTGAAGCTCTACCGACTCTTCATGTCAAACTGCTGGGCAAAGCTTGTGTCCCGAAGCAGCGCCGGGTAATCGCTACAATGAGAGCAAGCGTGTAGATAATGATGAATGCTGGAAATTGCTGTTGTTTAAGGTTTATTGTCATAGTAAGCAGAGGTGCTCTCAATCTCCATGGTTTTATTTGTGTCCTCTGGAGTCAAAGAAAAACGAAGTTGATGCTCTATGCTTTCCTTGTCGATACAAACTTTGTTATAATTTGACATTTCAAAATTATTGCTTTAAACAGTGACACGAGGCATGAGAAGTTAAGAAAGAATTATAAAACAGAGTGATGAAACCTATCACAAAGGAAAGTATGTCAAAAAACCACCCACTGAAACTATGTTTACCACCCATCTTTCACCTACAATCCTTCCTCTTGTACTGTGTCATATCCTTCATGTTCTTGTGCTTCTGTTTCCCCTCTGTCCCAAAATCCATGTGGGTGATGTTTTAAAACTCTTTCATTTGGCTCCTAAATGTCTCCACGATAGGAAAATGAAGTTGCAATTGTTCAGCGACATTTCAAATGAAATTGTTAGTGTAGGAGCTTGAAAATGTGAAAAACGACAGAATTGTTATCTCGCATTTACAAAATCTGAAAAACAGCACGTTGAAACAGTTATGGACGGTTTATGACAAAACTTGCTGACGAGTTGGTTTGGTGACGAGAACAAGTCAATTCGATTTTGGTTCCAGTCCGGATGCAGATCCTGCCTAATAGTGGGATACAAAACGTAAACTGTTCAACCTGGCACGTGTATGCGCGCTACCGAGTGCCATTCGAGTAATGATCATGTTTTATTGAAGAAATGAAAATGAATTGTATTTTACAATATGAATGCATGAAATTTTAATATTTAGTTGACCACCTTTTTCATACAAAACAGCAGATTATATTTGGGTTTTGGAATGTTTTCCTGTAATTTCTGGATAAATTTCATTGGGAGGTTGTTCCACGCATTCTGCAATGATGCTTCTCATGTTTCATCGTTTGATTTTGGTTCTTTTTAATTTTTATTTCTTTCCAAATAATCCAAAAGTGCTGGGCCATCACATTTTATTTCACAATTTTGTAATTTTTCTCTTGCAGCTAATCTAAAGCCACACGTGCCCAACACCGGTGTATCAAACTCAATGACTGAAAATAAGTTTTATAACAAGGCGCCAATTCCCGGAGAGAAATATCCCACAAAATTGATATTTCCAGATGTGTCATTCAAGCACCAATACAGAAACATGAAGAAACCGGTGAACTTAAAGATAGAAAATGGATTTGGAAGGCCAAGGAAACTCAGCAAAACATAATTATGTGCAGTACGAAGATATGTTCCTTTAAAAATAATTTTCAAAAAAAAAAGTTCTGAACTTATACAAGAACTGGCACAGATATTCTTCTTCTTCTTTCGACTGCTCCCGTTAGGGGTTGCCACAGCGGATCATCCGTATGATCCGCATAGTGATTTGGCACATGTTTTACGCCGGATGCCCTTCCTGACGCAACCCTGGTCGCCTCTTACGACACACAGGGATATGGTACACCTATTTTTAACCGGGGTATACACCGGCCCAGTATACTGGTACTCATTTCGCCGACCTCGGAAGGATGACAGGCTGAGTCAACCCCCTGGTGTATTAATTCAGTGGCTCAACGGGGCTTGAACTCAGGACCTTTTGTATCCCAAGCCGCTGCCCTAACCACTGCGCCAACACACCAGGCTCGATATCAGAACTGGCACAGATATCAGGGGTTCAAATGAACTCTTCTATGGTCAGAATATCTTTTATCATAAGTGGTCTCCATAGACAAGTTGCTGTCAAAAAGCCCTTTCTGTATAAACGTAACCAAGCCAAGAGACTGAAATATGCTCAAGAACATCAAAGTTCGGATGCTAATCAGTGGGGAAAGGTATTTTGGAAGGACAAGTCAAAATTTTGGAACAAAGATAAGATGGAGAATGTCAGAAGGAGGGTTGGTGCGAAGTATAAAGATATGTGTTTTCAGCCTACTATGAAGCATGGCAGGGGCTCTGTTCAGGTTTGGGGATGTATTTCTGGCGTTGGTGATTTGGTGAGAATTGAAGGAAAAATAAATGCTGGAAAACTACAAGAATATACTAATCCACCATAGTATCCTATCAGGAAGAAGCTAATTGGCGACAACTTTGTTTTCCAGCAAGCAATGACCCCAAACACACTGCAAATGTTCTTAATAGGTATTTACAAAGACAAGTAGAGTCAGGAACTCCATAACTAATTGAATGGCCCCTTCAAAGTTCTGACCTTGACATTATAGAAGATGCCTGGGATTATTTGGAGAGGAAGAAAAACGAAAAACAACCAAAATCAAAAGACAAATTATGGTAAACATTGCAGAATGCATGGAACAACCTCCCAATGAAATGATCTCCAGAAATTACAGGAAATGATTTCCAAACTGATATCTGCTGTTTTGCTGGAAATAGGTGTTCATGCCAAATTTTGAAATTTCATTCATTAATATTGTAAAATACAATTCATATTTGTTTCTGTAATATTGCTGCGGGGCCGGGTATCGGCCACGAGCACGACCGCGAGATGGAGCAGAAGAGTCAGCTCCACCGATCACCCGGAATTTAGATCGTACTTTTTCGGAAAACTCCGAGAAGTACGGGTCCCTTTTCGGACCGTGAAGGGTCAACATTTCTACCACGTGGTACAGGGTTATTTGCCAATTTTCAAAATACCTAGAGATCCACGTGGCGATTTACCGAGTCTCCACACCCTCGATGGCACCCGTACGAGTCGAGCCATTAGTGGGCCCAACCCGTGCGCAACCCAAGCGGATGTTTGCCGATGTCCCGTCGGTCAAAATGTCCCCTTACGGTGGCACAACGGCCTTGCTAATTTTCCAACACGCAGCACGCGAAGCAAATGGAGGAAAGGACACAAACGAGCTGATACATTTCACAAATGGGGATATTTATTAAACAATAGGTGGGGAAGGAGGGAAGCACGTAAGGGCAGAGTTATCCGAATATTAATAAGCACGTATGTACAGCAAGGCACTTGACAATTCATTACTTATGGACTGGCGCCACACACACACACACACACACACACACACACACACACACACACACACACACACACACACACACACACACACACACACACACACACACACACACACACACACACACACACACACACACACATACACACCCAAAAGAATCGGACCTCCAGCCCGGAGGACAGTCGAGCTGAAGACCAGATTCTTCCTCGGACCTGTCCACCTCGTGTGGTCTTCGCGTTGAGTCGACCTGGGCACCAGCGAGAGCGAGCTGAATCCAGGCACCGGCGAGCCGTGATCAGCCTTCCGAGCTCCGCGCGGCGCTTATCCTGGCAGTCAAAATCTCTCCTCCGTATCCCTCTGAGGAACGGCGCGCACCCTTGTGGCTGCAGTGGTGGATGGTTTCTCCAAGCTCTTGATCATCGGGAGGAGGAGGAGGAAGAAGACGCTGACCACGACGACCAAGACAAGACCAAGAGCAAGACCTCTACCTCGACCTCGACCAACACACCCCCTGCGAGGATTCTCTGTTCCTTTTTATCCTCTCCGGTGCGCTTGCTCAGGCATCATTCGTTCTCAGGCGTGGCTCACCCAGGCGTGATTCGTTCTCAGGCGTGGCTCACTCAGGCATGATTCGTTCTCAGGCGTGGCTCGACCTTTCCTCTAATTGGCGCCCCGCCAAACGAATCGGTGGGTGGGGGCATGACCCTTCCCCTAGTGAGCGTGCTGAGAATGCCGGGAGCAGAGGGTTTTTTTCTGTTGTTTTATTTGGGGCTGGAGTGGTCTCCAGCTGTTGCTGTAGTTCATGTTGGTGGAAAAATGTAAAAGAAAAACCCTAACTGTCAAAATTACTCCACAGCGCATGAACATTTACGTACCCATTAGACAAGTGACGGGTAGCTATCTATCCACATTTACTTATCGATATAACTGAGCTATAGGACGATATAACTGAGCTATTGGAGCTATAGTGCAGTAAACTTCCAAATTCGTAACAATATAACACAATCGTTATGACCCCTTTTATTTACCAAAATATGCATATGTGACAATAAAAATGTTTATTTTCAAGGTGGCAAAATACTTTTGCACAGAACTGTATATAATGCAGGGACTATTGAGCAATCACACATTTATCAGCTGAGTTGGAGTTAACTTGGTGATCCTGACCAAATTCACGGACCAGTGCGTGTTTGTTTGTCACGCAACTCCTACAGTTCTGGCACAATTACATCCATAGTTGCTACATATAGGATCAGCATGACCCAAATTAGTGCGTAGGAGTTTTTGTCTTTGCTGGTGTCTTGGAGGGGGCGGGTGTGGGGGGGGGGAACAAATTATATACAGGCGGGAGAGGGTATTACAAGTCCCCACCCTTTACAGTGTTCCAGCTCAGTAAGGTGTTTTGAATTAAGCAGTGAGAGGTATTTTGAATTGCACGTTTGATTAAGTATAACAACATAACTCCCCTGGCCATTCCCGTAGGGAGTGGGTACTTCTAGTCTAAATAAAATGCTTCCCTGCATTGGTTAACCTCACCTCAGCCTCCATTGAGGTGCAGATTTTGACTGATATGCCTTCTTGACATTTACGTTGGTTGCTATGGCTGAATGTTAGTCTGACAGGATAGAGCACGAGGAAAGGACATTGTATTTGTATCAAAAATGTGCACCATCCATTGGATGGTATGTTGAGCTGGGGACCGCATTGCTAGCAAAATATTGGTGGTTAATGTTAAAAATCCGTATTTCGCAAAAAGAAAAGTATGCACGTCTTGGCACTTGGGCCAAATTCAACTGTGTGCTTTGTCGATTCCTGTCATAACATGCTCCAAAAAGTTTGATCCCCGAGTTGGCGCTTTTGCATTATTTTGCCTCCAATGGACCAGCGAGCTTGAAATTAGTCACAACAAGGCGAGCGTTGACGGTGCCTCCATGTTTTCCTATGTGGTTGGTTATCGGAGGTATAAAAATTATGAATGCAAAATGTAACTTCAAGTCCTCAACCCCCTCCTCGCAAACCTGAATCCTCAACCTCTCCCCCCCCCCAAGAAAAACAAAAAAAACCTGAGTCCTCAATGTCTTGCGATTCTTCAGTAAAAAGAGTGGTTAGGTGAGCTAAAAAACAAACAAACATACAAGGCCATTCATCATGTTAAAAAAGATATATAACCAGAACTCCTCGACAAAGACCTTTGTAATGATATGGATTTTGTGATCGCTGGTGAAGTAGTTTAAGAGAAAATCACTAGATAGACAGACAGAATAAATGCATTATGTATGATTATTGTTGTTATTATTTCTCTTCCTGTCAATAGGATATACATTGGCCTGCAAAAGTATTCACCACTACTAATAACACCACATTTAGATGAATTATGAAATATGTAGAAACAATTTTTCCAAATGAACTTCTTTATTCATAACTGAAGAGATCAAACTAAACACATCGTTAAAGGACATCACATGTCAGGAATATGTGCAAAAAACATGTACAAATCAAAATTCACTGGTTGCAAAAGTATTTAACCACTCCATTGTAGCTTTAGCTTTGTGCTTCAGATCATTGTTCTGCTGAAATGTGAATCTCCTTCCCAGTTTCAGAATCATGGCTGATTCAAGCAGGTTTTCATCTAGGATTCTCCTGTACTTCACACCCTGAATGGTACCTTCTATCCTGACAAGCTTGCCAGTCCCTGCTGATGAAAAGCATCCCCATAACATGATGCTGCCACCACCATGCTTGACAGTGGGGATGGTGTTGACCAGGTGATTTGCAGTGTTAGACTTGCGCCAGACATAACACTGAATTTAGACCAAAAAGTTCAATTTTTGTGTCGTCTGACCAAACTTTTGTCCACATGCCTGCAGTATCGTTAAGATGCTTTTTCGCAAACTCAATACGAGCTTTTAGATGCGTCTTTTTTGGTAATGGCTTCTTTCTTGCCACCTGTCCATAGAGGCCAGCTTTGTGAAGGGAACAGGATATTGTCCATTGATGAACACTGACCCCCCCCGCCCACCAATCTCCGACGTTGAGCCTTGCAGATCTTTCAAAGCCATTGTTGGATTTACAGTGACACACCAAACCTGTTTCCTGCTTGCTCGACTGCTGAGTTTGGATGGGCGACCTGATATGGGTGGTGTGATAGTGTTACGAATTTGGAAACCTCGTGCACACAAACAGCCAGAGTCTCCATAGTTCACTTATTTTGATAAGTATGTGTATAGTTAGAATCCATCACTATGTCTAATGGGAATTTCATGTGTGCGCTACGAATTATTTTTAGTTGGGTTTTTATTACATCCACAAGAACAACAACAACAGCGATACCGACCCACACTCAACCCGGTCACCATTGCCCACTTGTTTTTGGCTGAGGGCGTGGGCGGAGCCTCCGTCGCTTCGGATCGAGGCTCTGCTCCAAGGAGGGGCATAGAGCGTTTCCTCCAGCCAATGAGCGAAGGGCGAGCATCGCACGCGTGCCCCAGCCAATCAGGGGGGCTGACCACCTCAGGGGCGGCCACACCCAGCCAGAGGGAGTGTTCGGCCTGACCAATGAAGGGTGGCCACGAGTCGCCCGACAACCCCTCGTCCAATCCGGAGGCGAGTCCCTCAGAGCGGTGCCCTCGACCCGTGGGGGAGGGGAGGATAAGACGGAGTGGCGAGCCATGGAGAAAAAGCAAGCAAGGTGCGCCCCGTCGTAAAGGAGAAAGAGAGGAAGCCTCGTCTTGCCTGCTGGCATTCTCATCTGGTCCGTGTCCGTGCTGGCTGGCATCTGTGGCGCCGTTCTTGGTCGCTGGTGCTTGGTGCTCCGTTGTTGGCGTTGGGTTCGAGTCCCGCCACCGGACAAGCTCGGGCAAACCGCACGAGGCGGGCAGGTGCAAATACAGGCCGCGACCACCATTTCCGTGTGTGTGTGTGTGTGTGTGTGTGTGTGTGTGTGTGTGTGTGTGTGTGTGTGTGTGTGTGTGTGTGTGTGTGTGTGTGTGTGTGTGTGTGTGTGTGTGTGTTGCCAGTCTGTATAAGTAGAAATTGTACATGGTTTGCATTTCTTTTATTCGTGATAACTCTGCTCTTTGTGTGCTTCCCTCCCCGATTATTGTTATAAATCAACCCCTGTTAAATGTTCCAGTTCGTTGTTCGTGTTTTCTTTCATTGGCCTAGCAAGGTGCATATTGAGAAATAGTAAGGCAGTTCAGGCCGGTAAGTTGTCATTTGGACCGACGAATCTTGGTAATCCCCGCTCGGTTTACACCTGGATCGGGCTCGGTAAACGGTCCATTCCGCCGGAGGTCCGTCGAGGGTGTGGTTTTCCCCGGTAGTTGGATGACGTGGGTATTTAGGTATATTGAATTAGGCAATGAACCCTACCGCACGCCGTCAAAATATTGGTGATCACGGTCCGCTAATGGACCCGTGAATTCTTGGACTTATCCGAGAGTCACGACCTAAATTCCAGGTGTTTGGTGGGAGACGACTCTACTGCTCCACCTAGTGGTCGTTTATCGCCGCCGAACCCCGGCCCACAACAATACGTCTTCCACTTCTTGATGATGGATTTCACCGTACTCAAAGGGATAATGAGTAACTTTGAAATCTTCTTGTAACCCTCTCCTGAGCGGTGCTTCTCCACCACGTTGTCTGACTTCTTTGGAAAGTTCATTTGTCTTCATGTTTGTCTTGTTGGTTGACCAAGTGAGTTGTACCTTGAAAACTCCTTAGATAAGTGCGGTAGCTTAATTTTTGAGTTAAACCACTGATTATGTTCAGGTGAAACCTATTACACTTTTTTGTTACCTTTCAAATTAATAATTTGCTCCTAACGTGATTTCCGGTTAATTAGGCAAAGGCAAATTCAAATTGGGCAAATACTGATACAACTGAGAATCATCTGATTTTTTTCTGTCAATCAAACTTGTTGACATTTTCTCACATTTTCCAGCTTTATCATTTGGGAGTAGTTTGTGAAGACTATATATTAAGTTTGATTATAACGCATCATGAAATATGCTCAGGTGGCATCAAAATGTGAAATCTTTGGAGGGGAATGAATACTTTTGCAGGTCACTGTATGTGTGAACTTATGCACATGGCCCAAAGTAGATCATGCTGGTAGTCCTCTCGAAGTCTAACATTCAAAATGGCGTTCAAGAAATTCGAGAATTTGAAGCCATTATTTTTAATTGAAAATTATCGCCAGAAGCTGTGCAATTTTTAAACAACAAAAGCTTTGACAGGGCAATTATTATGCTGCCTTGAACCGTAACTGAGCAGTCATAGTGCGCTCGAGAACTACCAAAGCCCAGGACGCAGCATTCAAAATGATGGTCACACATTCCATATTGTAAATGTTTTGCAATCGCTGCTGGTTTCTCCTTGCACGTCTTTGTTGAGGTAAAATAGCTGAGAGAGCATAAATGTTGGGAATTTCGAATGAGGATTTAGCGAACAAGGTGTGTTCAGTGAATAGGCATGCTTTGAGTTCTTGTTACCCTCGCCAGAGGAGAGGGCATTGCTTCTGGACCCGTTTGTCTGTCTGTCTGTCTCTGTTTGTTTGTGCTTTAGTGTTTTTCTCCACATCCGCTTGTCGGATTGAGATGAAAGTTTTCACCATTGGAGCGACTAGTCATGTGGAATGTTTTATTGATAATTATGATGTCATTGGTCACGTGGTGTGGCAGCCATGTTGGAAAAACGGAAAAATTTGGACCTCTGTATCTCTGAAACCGCACCGAGAAAACAATTGAAACTTGGCACACAGCAAGTACTCCTCATGGGGGAATAAGTGTGATGTTTTTTTGTTTATTTTTGTGACATCATAGTTGCCTTCGTTATGATATCATGATTGCATATGTAGAACGCTACATCTGATCAGAATGAAAATTTTTGAGGGTCATTTATGGATAAAATGGTCCACAGAATTTTTTTTGATGATGTCATCGGCCACATGATTCGGCAACCATATTGTTTTTTTTAAATATAAAATAAAGCCTTCAAAAATCTTCTTCTCTGAAGTGGCTGAATACATCGAGGTGAAACTGTACAGTGTACACGTATGACCGCCTATCCATGAGGAACAAAAGGTTCACACATATGCCATCATAGGTTAAATGGTTTGGCAGCCATATTGGATTAACCCGAAAACCGATAAAAATCTTCTCCAGAATTGCTTGACAGATCGAGGAAATACTTCACACAAATGTTCCCCAAGTCTTGGGGACACTGGTATTCACAAATAATTGATGTCTCATGATCTGGCAGCCCTATTGGATTGAGCAAAAATCTTAAAAAAAATTATTTCTCTTGAACTACTTAATCAATTAACGTGAAACTTCACAATTATAATCTAGTGTTGGGGAATGTATGTTTTAAATTTCAACCTGATTAGACCTATGGTCTGGCAGCCAGAATTATTTTTATTTTTTTTAGATCTGGGTACCTCTTGATTATTTTTTAATTTTATTATTGTTATTATCCCCCGCCAACCAACGAAGTTGGCGGGGGATATAGAAATTGGTTCCATCCGTCCGTCCGTCCATCACATTTCGTTTCCGGAGCTTAACTGCAAATCCCCTCAATATGTATTTACAAAATTTGGTACACATATCAAGCAAGTGGTGAACTGGTGCCTTTTTGATATTTCGAGATTTTCCCCAAAAAAATTTCTCTCACTTTCCATGGAAACAAGTTGGGTATTAAGAAATAATTGAGGTTAACCTTTGTTTCCAGAGCATAGTTGCAAAACGATTAACTATTTCTTTATGAAATTTGGTACACACATCAAGAATAAATTGAACTGGTGCCTTTTGCTACTTGTCCTCATTTACTATGGCGGGGGATATCGAAGACTTTGTCTTCAACGGATGCTAGTTATTATTATTTTTTGGAATAAGGCTCACTTGGCTGTGCCTGGATGGATTTGTGGGTAGAGGAGTAGCAGCTGAAATGTGAATCCTATCCAGGTACCTCCTGATGACTTCATCTTTGATTTTTGCTTGGTTGGGTTCCTTCTGATTACTCCAGTGTATGACTGTATCTACTTGGTGTTCCATTTGATTTGAATTGAATTTATTTTAATCCCAGGTGGCATCATTCTGAATTCAATTGAATGGTGAAGGTTGTGGTCAAGTTTCATCGAATTTGTATGTGTGGTTTCAGAGAAGAAAGCAAATACATATTTTGGGGAACAACACCCCCTTCGACCCCAATTTTTCTCATGAAATTTTTTTCTGTCATGAACAACCTTTGATACATCATGGGCGATGAAGGTTGCAGTCAAATTTCATCGCAATTGTAAATGTCGTTTCTGACAAGAAAGCAAATGCCTCTTTTGGGGGGGGGGGGAAATCCCCCCAACCCCCGTAAACTGCCTCAGTAGAACCCCCCTGACCCAGATTGTACTAATGACGTGAACAAACTTTGGTGCATCATGCGTGCTGAGGGTTGTGGTCAAGTTTCATCAGAATTGCATGTGTAGTTTCTGAGAAGAAAACAAATACCTATTTTGGGGGGCAACCACCATAGACTCCTTTAGGGCCTGATTTTTATTTATTTATTTTAAATGCAATGAACAAATTTTGGTACATCATGGGTGTTGTGGTAAAGTGTAGTTTCAGAGAACAAGTTGCAAGTATTTGTGAATGGACAGACGGACGACGTGCCATCCCATAAGTTCCCTAGAACTACGTTTCTGGTGAGCTAATAAACGTCATGAGTCAGGGTCAAGTGTCCGATCAAAGCGGGGCTGCATCATAGTAGGATGTCTTGGTACCCAGTCATCACAGTCAGCAATTATAAAGTGACAGTTCTAGTTATGTCTCATTAATTATGTAACGCACCAGTACACAAACACCACACAAAACAAGTCCTGGCGAGGGTCTGCAATCTCTGATTGCTCTTTTTCTTGTTAGAGCTTGCCTTTCCTCCTCTCTATCTTGACACCTTGTATCGTTTTTTCTTTCCCACCATCCCAAAGAAATCCCTATGGAACAGCATCAGTGGGAAAAAGTTCTCCAAGCGACCCGTCATGCCAAAGCCGTGGCCCATGTCGGCGATTGCACCCTCTCCTTCCCGATGCATTAAATCTCGCACATCTCTTGCCTCTGTTAATGGCTCAGTTCAGCAGGAACGATTGGAAGAATTGGAGGAAGAAAGTCATCCGCCAAAACGTGCAAGACAAACTGATGGTGTTGCTTTGAATGAAAAAGAGGAGCATGAGCAAAAGAAGGGTGTGATGGCAAGTGCTGAAGAAACCTGGAATAATGATGGAGTCGTGAATAAAGAATGGATTGATATAGATGAGGATGGAAGGCAAGGTAGATTGGAAAATGTGAGACAGAAACGACCAATTGCATTTAAAGAAGACCCCTTCTTTACGTTCTTCCCTGAAAACAACCTACCGGATGCATCTCAAAATGCAGAATGTTTTTCACAAAGGCAGCCACGTGAAACTTTTGTGGTTACCAGGACGATCAAACATAACTTGAAGCCGCCTCCTCATCCTCGCTCGTCATCGAATCGCACCACTTCTGTCTCAGTAGCTGCCAAAAGGAAGGCCAGACAAGCCATATGCACAGCCACGGTGACCAAAAGCCGCCCAACAAAAGTGCCAGAGGTTAGAAATGGTATTGCCAAGCGCCGTGTTCTATTTCCAGATGACCACTCACAGCAAGCAAATGGAGGTGTAAGAATGAGGAAGTTTCAACCTGAGATATGCAGCAACCAGCAATGTGGAAAATCGATTTGCAAAATATCACAATGCTTTGTTCCCACTCATCCTCGTCTTCCTAGCTGCCCACCTTCGTTATCTGAAGAAGATTGGAAGCCAAGTTCCCTGCCTGTCATAACTTTGGTTCCTGATTCCCTTCCACATTCCTCCCATAAATCTGTCGACTGTGATGAGCGAAATGGGGAGGTGCAGGTTGATGGGCCCTCAGTGGGATGGCAAGAAATGCAGGAAGGAGTACTGTTGAACTGGCTGAATGAATTATTGATGCCAGCCCGTCGGTGTGGCAATAAAGGTAATGTTTATTTCCCTTCCCCATTCCCAAGCTTTTGCAAGCCTCCCCTTTTACGTTTCACTCCCCTGCCTCATCCCTGTTGCTCTGCAGTATTCACTATGAAATGTTACAAAAAAATCCCCAAAAGATTATCCCAGATTGTTTTGCATCAATATTCTTTGGACCATAACATAGGATGTGATTATGCAGTAGTATCCTTCAAAGTAGTTGTCCATTGTCAGTCTAGCTATATTCTTGCACACTGCATTCCATTTGATTATATCTGTTCAGCATGAGATGATTCAAATTACTGCTGGCCCTAAAGGGCACTTAGCCTGCCAGCATGCTTATCAAGCTTAAGGCCCGGTCACACCTTGACGTTTTAGCCAGCGATGGCAACGTGTTAAAATTTATATAAAACGCTGGCTTACGTTGAACTTTTGATGTTTTTTTTTTAAAGATTCGGACGTATTCATAGCGACTTGGTCTTATGTGTAACGCATTGGTAACTACACAGAACGTTTCATTGTGTTATAGATAACTTATACCAACGAATGCTGAACCTGTGGTCGGCCTACACAACCGATGCCCAACGATAGTCTAACTCAGGCATAGCGCGTTGCACGCATCGCCGACGATGTCGTGACGTAGCCTATTAAAAGGCTGACGCACAACGATTCAAATCATAACTGCCGTAGAAATGGAAGGGTCAAAATCGCGGTCACACCTTGGCGATCTTGCCAGCGTATGCCGACGTAACAAAAAGTGTGTCTAAAACGTTGGGGCACGTCGAATACGGTATGGGTAAGTTTGGTATGCGCGAGTAGAACGCTAAATACGCTATCATAAGTCGTAGTAAGTAGAGTACGTCAAGAAATTTTGAACATGTTCAAAATTTTACGACGTACTCGGCGTATGACACACGTTCCGCATGCGATGGGGATAAGTTTTACACACGATATGCGGACGCTTACACACGTCCACAAAGGCTACTTATAAGCTACTCATAAGTCGAAACACGTCGCGGTAATGTCTTTTTTACGCGAAACTTATTTCTAACTTATGTTTGACGTGCTTTGAACCAATTCTTTACGTAGTCCCAACACACATCGACGTATGTAGACGTATTCCAATGACGTCTTCCAGTCGACAAAAAAAAAAAAATGAATGTGTTTCTAGCTTACAACTGCCATATAAAGACGTGTTCCCAGCTGTTTTGGGAATTGGTATATAAAAATGGTGTTCATAAAAGGGGAACCCAACAGTGTTTTCGAGTCCTTTTTGAGTCGATGTCCATGTCAGCAGTAACAGTATCAGTATCAGTATCAGTATTAGTATTAGTATTAGTAGTAGTTTGTTCATGTTTGCAGTAGTAGGTGGGTGTGAGGGGGAGGGTGTGGGTTATGATGGATCGTCCTTGCGTCCGCGTGTCCACGGGTAGGTTCATAGGCTGCCACTCAACGATTTAAATGGCTGCATCTCCACTATTGAAAGTAGACGCTTGCGCTCAACAATTGGATTTTTTTTACACTCAACGACTTTGAAATGGTACCACTCAGCTAGTTTCATTGTTTACAATGAACGATTTAAATTGCTGTCACTCGCCTTTGTTTTTTTTTTTTTTTGTTTTTTTTGACGCTGGGGTTTGGAAATTTGAAGCGTTTCTTCTGAACGTGTTAAAACGCTCAAACTCGTCTATTTTAAATAGACGCTGCCGATAGACAATTGGAATCATAGCCAAGCTAAACATCGAAGTGTGAACATCCTCGTCATGCCGAAGAAAAGTTTGAAGAATGCTGCAAATAAGTGTCCTGGCCGTGGCCGTGGACGCTGACGCAAGGACGATCCATTATACCGACGTCTTTCAGCCTATGAGTAACTTAAAAGTAACGTCTGTCGACGTGTGGCAACGATCGCGTAACGTGCCAACAACACGTTAATCATAGGTTAGAAATAAGTTTCGGGTACGCTAAACATTACCTCGGCGTGTCTCAACTTATGATTAACTTACAAGTAGCATGTGTTGACGTCTGTCAACGATCACAGACCGTGCATACAACTTGTGGCCAGCGTAGCGGAACGTGTGAGTCATACGCCGGCATACGTCGTGAAATTTCAAGCATGAAAAAATTTGAGGACAACCGAAAAGTACAACGTTTAAAGCCAACGTACAACGACTTATGGCAACGTACTACGACGTATGCCAGCGTGCTCTTAATGTTATCAAAACTTACCCATAACGTATTCAACGTTTGCCAGCGTTTTAGAAAAAAAAATTCAAAAATCGGCATACGTTGGCTAAAACGTCAAGGTGTGACCGGGCCTTTAGGGAAGCATTGAAATTGAGCATCACCAGGGTTATCCGGTGAGAATTTGTTTCCTTTGAATTGCTTTTCGGTTTTTTATTTTATTTTTTATTTTTCAGAGCCTCTCCCTCCTGTTCGCATATCAATGACATTGCCATCATCCTGTGCTGAGACTTTTTTTCAAGTTGGGTCTGCAGAACGACTGCTGGCACAGCAGCTGGTCCAGAATCCAACTTTTAGAGTGATTGCAGAACGTCTTGATGCGGAGATTGATGCAGGACATTTGGCTGTACGACCGGACACACATTTGTGGGCTGATTTGGGTGAGCATCAAAGAACTGTTGAATTGGTGAAATAATTGTTTGGATCATTATGAGGACATTTTGGGTTTTATGGTAATTTCATTCTTTTTCTTTCAATTATTTTGTTCTCAGGAAACAGAGACAAAATTTTGGCATTATTTCTTTCTTATCATCCCGTCTGGCTTCATCTTGGCTTGGAGGTAAGATCGCAAACTCCACATCGACTGCGTCTTGCATGGTACCCTTTGTGCAACTCTGATCCTACTGCACTTAACGTCCATGTTTCTCATCTGTATAGGCTGTGTTGGGGGAGGAGGTAGAGAAAGAGGCTGGTGAGAGTGAAAGGATGGTGGTCTCTCACTTTTTGCTTTCACGGGTACTCTGGAATCCTTGCTTTGTCCCATCCGGTGAATGGCGGCACAACGCTCCTCTACTGCTTCGCACTCGAGGTAAACAATCGATAGTACAGTAGATCTGTGTGCCAGTGCACACAATCTCATCTTTCCGGTCATCGGGAACCGATGAAGACAATGAGATCTATCTGGGCCTGTCACAATACTCGCCTGGCACTCTCCCAGAAGACAAATAAATCACAAAAATTATTTAACCGATGTTATGTGATACAACCGCCAATGGGGGAACGACTGGCTGGAGCAGAAAGTGAGGGCTGGCCACAGTTGGAACCACATCCAAATGCAATTGATATGAGATTTTATCTGAGAAAAATGTCAAATCGTTATTGTAGTCAATCGTCGAAGGATTGATAATTTCCATCTGATAGCTCCTCACGAGAATCTACATTGAAAAAAATGTTCCAAGTTCATTTTCAACATGTTTTGTTCGAGTTAATCACATAAATGAAGGAGAGGCACACTGAAAGAGGAAGAAGAGGAGTTTTATGCTGACATTTGTACTTTTAAGAAGCACAAGCAGCAGTGTATATATTGTTGTGGAAATGACTCCCAGGGGTTACCAATGCTTTGTATAATTTGGTTAGTTCCTTAATGAATATTTTAGAGTAAGCATGAGGTAATTAATATGCATCTCTTATATGTCTAGACGACATCCACCCTCGTCAGTGTGCGTCTAAAAACCACCAACCCTGTGAGCCTTTTATTTTATGTTCTATATTCTGCAATCCTGTCTCAAATGTCTCTTTTTAGTGTTGGGGTAGGCCATCAGCCAGCAATTTCGATGTGAATGTGGCTTCACCCTTGCAAGATAGAGATTTAGGGGGAGGGACCACCCATGTTACAAGTAGGATATGGGCAATCCTCCACCCACGAAATTAACCTTCGGCCAATGGTGAGTGAGAGGGGAGGGGCGTGGTACGTCGCCCATTAGAATTGCCCTTTGGAGCCCTTTATAATTGCCCCTTAGAAGTACCCTTTGGAATTCCCCTTTAAAAATTACCTTTTCGGAGTACCCTTCAGAATACCATTTAGCATTACCCTTTAGAATTACCCTTTAGCAATACACTTTGGAATTATCTTTTAGCATTACCCTTTAGAATTACACTTTAGCATTACACTTTGGAATTATCTTTTAGTATTACCCCTTAGCATTACCCTTTAGAATTACCCTTTATCATTACACTTTGGAATTATCTTTTAGTATTACCCCTGAGCATTACCCTTTAGCATTACCCTTTAGAAATTACCCTTTAGCATTATCCTTTAGAAATACCCGTTAGAATTACGCTTCAGCATTACCCTTTAGAATTACCCTTTAGACTTACGCTTCAGCATTACCCTTTAGCATTACCCTTTAGCATTACCCTTTAGAATTACCCTTTAGCATTACCCTTTAGAATTACCCTTTAGCATTACCCTTTGGACTTGCGCTTCAGCATTACCCTTTAGCATTACCCTTTAGAATTACCCTTGAGCATTACCCTTTAACATTACCCTTTAGCATTACCCTTTATAATTCAATACTTGTGTGGTACCAAAGGACCCTTGTGCACAACTACAAATGTTGAGAGCTTTTGCTTCCAATGGAATCATAATTTGAGGTATTCTTTAAATTGTCACAAAATGGTAGTCAAGCAGTCATGATTTATCAAAACTTTATCTTGATTTGTGCTCATTTGCAGGCCAGCAAGTTGCCCTCACTCGACACACCATCTCCAAGCTGTTGCTACTGGTGATTTTTCTGGACAAAGCGAAGGCCTTAGGTCTTCTGCCTCACTTCCCATACCTTTTCTTGAAAGATTCAGAGTATAAGGTGAATTTGCATGGTCTGGTCCGCATACCACACAGCAAACACTTCCACATTGCTCATGAATGATTTTTCTTTCTTTTTGTTTTGCTTTAATTTTAATGAAGTTTTAAAAACCTTTTCTGCATCTTTTCTGTTATCTATTCTATTCCAGTCCAGTGTGGAGTTGCTGCGAGCCTTTTCCAATAATTTTCTGAGTGCAGAAGGCAATGTAGTGTCTCGGCTCTCTCGTATTGGCTGTATTTTGACCTGGGTTCAGAAGCCGGCAGAAGAGCTTGATCATCCACTGCGCTGTTTGGCTACAGATCTCCGATCAGGTCTCGCACTGGCGTAAGCATTATTTTCTTTTTATGGTCACATTTTAAACACCTGATTGCACATAAACAGTTTATTTCTGATTGATTTCATACTGTAAAGTGTTTGCACAGTATAGAAGAAAAATATGGATCACTTATTCAAGGAGGCAACCGAGTTTGTGGACCTTTTGGATTTGTGATGGATTTTTTTTTTAAACAAAAAGTTTCCTGAGATCCCTGTTTTTATTTTTTTATGTTTTATTTCATCATTCACAATTCAAGTGATTTTCCCAGAATTGCGATGCCTTACACTGGTCTATCAAAATGGCTACCGGTCCTGGTGAGCCTCCCAGAATGGCTACCGGTCCTGGTGAGCCTCCCAGAATGGCTACCGGTCCTGGTGAGCCTCCCAGAATGGCTACCGGTCCTGGTGAGCCTCCCAGAATGGCTACCGGTCCTGGTGAGCCTCCCAGAATGGCTACCGGTCCTGGTGAGCCTCCCAGAATGGCTACTGGTCCTCATGAGCCTCCCAGAATGGCTACTGGTCTTGGTGAGCCTCCCAGAATGGCTACTGGTCCTCGTGAGCCTCACAGAATGGCTACTGGTTCTATTGAGCCTCTCAGAAATGCTACTGGTTCTATTGAGCCTCTCAGAATGGCTACTTACTCATCCTCTTGAGCCTTTCAGAATGGCTGTTGGTCCTAGTGAGCCTCTCAGAATGGCGACTTATACTCATCCTCTTGAGCCTTTCAGAATGGCTGTTGGTCCTAGTGAGCCTCTCAGAATGGCTACTTACTCATCCTCTTGAGCCTTTCAGAATGGCTGTTGGTCCTATTGAGCCTCTCAGAATGACTACTTACTCATCCTCTTGAGCCTTTCAGAATGGCTGTTGGGTATACAAAAAAAAAACTTCCTCACTCTATTCTTTCCCATTCTTCCCTCCAGGCTTTCAAAACAGCTGTTCACCACCACGTCTTATCTTCTCCCATCCAAATCCTCGATCTTTTCTACCCCCGATAATCCACCCAAGCCCACTTCCTTCAATTCCCCTGCTTTCCTTCCTGAAAGTCCCTGTAATGTCCATCTTCTCTTCGCCATGTTCCCCGTCCCATCCCCATCCCTCTCCCTTCCACAGTTCACCTAATGTGTCTGTTCCCCACTGTTTTGTCCCTTCCACTCCCGCCCCTCTTGTCTCATGCCCCCTTGCTGTGAGTTGTGTGTTGGCTCTCATACGAGCCTCGACAAGGTATACAAAAAAAAAAATAAATAAAATGGAAATCGGACAGACACATAATTATCACATGAAAAGATGCCATGGCTTCTGGTAAGATGGCATCTAATTTATTCCATGAAAGTGAAGTTGGCCGTACACCATTTTTCTATATAATAAAAACACCATTACGTGTTTTAACGTTCACTATTACGTCTGAGCGGTGATCCGTCTAGGATGTAACTCTAGTCAAGAAACTGCTTTGTCAGAACCGTTGCTCTGTATCCTGCAGTATTCTTCACGAGTTTTTTTTTAGAAGGGGGCAACTTTTGCCGATAAGACATCAGTGTGAGAGCCACCACACCGTCTGCAGGACTCCAAAATGGTTGCTATTAGGCCTCACCTCTATGTACTCTGGTTTTTTTTTGGTTTTTCTTCGTTGTGGTTGCTGGGTTGCAAACATAATTGTTTGCATACTGCCATCCACTGATATAGTGATGTTACTTTTACACTTCACATTCAAGAACTCATTTGAAAGCATTGGGTCAATCTGATAGCATTTATTTTGGATTATGATGTTTTTTTTTTCTTTTCATATTTGTGTATTATTGGCCGCTCGTCAAGGGCCGTACTTTGGGCTGCCAGTGGTTTGCAGGCCGCGCAATGAAGAACAGGGGTAGAGAGCATGGTACATGATGAAGGTGGGCTTTTATTCAATGGAATGACGACTTTAATCTTGAGATAAATTGCTGCCCATCAACTGCAGAAGGTGATTAAATTTTCAGGCTTTTGAGTGTAAAAAAGAAAATTATGCAACCTTGCAGGCCACCTTCAAATTTTAAATCTGCTCTGTTTATAAAATGTAGGTCAAAATTTTAAATCTTCCTATGAGTGTAACTTCAACTGTCTCCAACTTTTAATCAAGAAAAATGTGGAAAACACACATTGATCAGTGTTCTGATGGTTCGTAAGATCAGTGTTTTTATTTTTTTTAGCAATTAAACAGATTGCTTTGCAAAAGGTGAACCTTTATTCTTGCCTGGCAGGCGAACGTTGGAGGTTTTGATGAACAGCTTTTGTGTGGCTGTACAATTGCGATTGCCAGCAAAAAATCGGGCCTGCCGCATCCACAATGTTGAGTCTGTACTGGCCTTGCTCGGATCTCAGGCTAAAGATGGCTCGGGTATGTGCAATTTTTGGATATATTTTCATCTCATGCTACATTCTTTTTAATTATGTCTTGAGAGGGGTTATACTTATTCTATAATGTGCTTGTTTGGAGAGTTGGTGGAGGGCCTGCTAAATTGAGGAAAGGGGAGACAATAGGCCAGGTGGGGTGGGTAAAGGAAGATCAAGGAGGTTGGAAGTAGATAGGAACAGGAAAGAAAAAGGGGTTTCTTGAGGGGGTAGGAATGGGATTAAAAAATCCCACCATTTTTCTACACAATAATGATATAGATGGTCCAAGATATAAAATTTGTGACTCAGCAGAGGCGTGGTGTGATTGTTGCAGGTATGCCAATTGACGCTGTAAGCATTGCAGATGGACATCGAGAGAAAAGCATTGCCTTGCTGTGGCATATGGTTTTCATTTTCCAGGTAGGATACTGACTTGTCAAGTATTTGATTAGTTAGTGGGAGTATCTCTGCTTGCAGTGCTACAGCAATATTTTTCAATCACAAGGTTGGCATGGTGATGCCAACAGGATGATCACAAATACTATTTTCCATGAATATAGATTGCATTGCACTTGGAATTGAATCCATGTGGGATGGAGGGGAACTCAGGTGTATATTTTTGGTCGTTATTCTTATCAATAGACCACAATGTTTGCTCTAACATCAGGTGAAATGATTTGGTATAGGACATTGAGAACTTGTTCAAAAGCAATGACCTAAACTTGCTGGCAGTAGCTGATTAGAAGTACTCGCATCTGGAAAAGGAAGTCCGGTTTGGTGTAAAGAGGTTTCATCGGGACCCTGAAAGTCAACCGCTCACTATCATTGTGGATAACAATTCATTGATTATGGTGTTTAAGGAAAACAAAAAACAGTTTGCAAATCTCCCATCTCGAGTACAGCGGTGGGCTTTGAAGTTAGTAGGGGAATTTTGTTGGTTCTGGGACAACCCATTTCCCCCATTGACTTTAATGTTAACTCAGGGAAAAACTAATTGACCGTGTCAATAAAAAGGTGTGAATTTTTTTCTCACAAACAGATCTCCTCTGTCACCAAATTCTCCTTCTCCTCCCCCACCTCTTCCACTCAGCCTGCACCAGCTTCTCTGCATTCAATTGTTTCTGGGACCAAGCTCTTCCATGAGTCTTGATTATACATCAAAAACTTTTTTTTTACACTCTCCCCCCCCCCACACTTTATTTTACTCCCTCCTACCCCTTACCCCTGACCACCCACCCTCCAACCTCTTTCTCTTACCTTTTTATACCCACATTTGAACAGATTCCTTCCCTTTATGTCCCTACCTATGAGTTACATTCCCTTATGCTAGAAAACTTTACATTTAAAACGATGTATTTCAGATATCTCATCCATTAAGTTTAATCAATATTACTTCGATATAAATGACCTCAAAACTCTGGAAAAGTATTGAGTCAAGCAAAAACAAAAACCAAAGAGTGGAGAAAATCATAACCTTGGTATTTAAATGGGAAACATAATTTATGTTTACAGTATCAAAAAAGTATCATCAACCAAGACAACCGTAAATAAAGCACACAGACTGAGAGGTTTACAAAGATTTAATGGATCTCAAGCAAACAATGGAAAATAATTTGCTGCAATTTTAAAATGATATGTGGTTCAGGAGGAGCTCAGAGCAGAACACTGAGGGAGGTTTATCATTTTGTCTCAACTCAACATAGATATTTAGGCCAAGAACCAAACCTCAACATATTATTTATCAACATTCTTGATGGTAATGAAAGTTATAAGAAAAGAAGGTGTTTGAATAAACTACAAACCCAACAAATATTTATTGGTCGTCTTTTTGAATCCATTTTGAAATATGAACAAAATTTTATATTAAACACAAAAGTATAATGTATTGTTGCGAATTCGTGCCCGCTGGCGTGCGAACGGCCACGTGACTCAAATCGCGGCATGTCGCCCACCGGACGGACAATTCTGCCGGGAGCTAGTCACGGGTGGGCCTTTCGGCCTCACCACGATCGTGCCAATCGGCCACCCGCGTGGGATAGGGTTGTTCGCCAAACTCGACCTACCTAAGTACCCACGCGGATGGTAAACCGGGCGATCGCACCTCGCCGCAGGTCGACTCCAGACACGGGCCGCTTAAGCGGTCCGTTCCGTGCTATCGGGATAATCGAGCGGTGTTATCGTCGGCCTCGACGGTTCGGATTAATTATCGGGCGTATTAAGCCCACGACGAACCCTTTACGTGAAGCAAGATGGAGATTCAAACGAAAGAAAGGACGCAGCGAAACGGGGAACAATCGGACAAGCACATTTAATACGGAAGCACGGAAGGCACGTATATTACAGTCACAGGGATACAATAAAAGCAATACACGTATTTACAATCACCGTAAAGAAACACAAGCAAGGAACGATGCAGAGCTACAACCGAATATGATTTACTACACAGAACACTTATACAATTTTACTTCACCAGACTGGCGTCGCACACACACGTTCACACAGAACTCAAAAGAAATGGAAGTCGCGACTTCCCTGAGCGTGTCGAGTCCCTCTCCGACATCCGTCGACGTGGTCCCGCCTGGCCGCGACTCCGTGCCCGAGCGTGGTAGGCGAGGCCTCTCCGGCGTGCCTCGCGCCTGCACGTGTTGGCCACTCGACGCCACGGACCGAGTGTTCGGCGCTTTCCCCACCGCGGATAGAGGGGGGGGGGGGAAACGTGGATGCCCGAAGTCGGGAGAGGGAAATGGCAGACGCTCCTTCCCGCCAGCGGGGTCTTACAACTGCCCCACAAAAGACCCGGCCAGTGGCCACCAGGACGAGCGAGCCGGAAGACGAGAGCAACCACGAAGCAAGTATATCCACCGAGCAAGAGCATCCACCAAGCAAGAGCATCGACAAAACTGCTTCCCCCGTCTCTGACTTTTATATCCTCAGAGCTCCGCCCTGTTGCTCCGCCCCGTTCTTTGCTCCACCCCCCTTCGAGGCGCTTCGAGAAAGGTCTCGAAGAGGGGCGTTCCTCCTCCCTGGCCGCGTCACACCGCGCATCCACCAATCGAGCGCCAGCTGCCCTCCCCTCGCTTCTCTCCCCTCACACCAAGTGCGGAGAAGAATGGCGCGAAAAGCCCACCGAGCGTCCTCGTTGGTTTTTATTTGAAATAAAAGATAGAGAAAGAAAAACGACTGACTCAAAGCGTCGCTGCCCGAATGAATCACATTTATTCCCTCTAAACAACGGGTTTGGGGCTAACTACACATGTACTTAAGAGATATCTCACCTACGGGACCTGGATGGTGGTTTGCGAATTTCCACAGCCGTAACGATATAAATCAGCAAGAGATTTCACGAAGATTTTATTTTAAACACAAATGTATCAATAAATCAGCAAGGGATTTCACCAAGATTTTATTTTAAACACAAAAGTATAATATATATATATATATATATATATATATATATATATATATATATATATATATATATATATATATATATATATATACATATACAAGCCTGGTGTTTGCTTAGTGGTTAGGGTGGCGGCTTGGGATCCCAGGATCCTGAGTTCAAGCCCCGTTGGCTGCTGAATTAACACCAGGGGGTTGACTCAGCCTGTCATCCATCTGAGGTCGGCAAAGTGAGTACCAGTGTACTGGTCCCGGTGTATGCCCCGGTTAGAATAGGTGTACCATATCCCTGTGCGACCAGGGTTGGCGTCAGGAAGGGCATCCGGCCATAAAAAAACATTGCCTCAAGAAAAAGCCTAACCCCTGCACAGCAGGGAAAAATGGCTGTAAAAACGGTTATTTTTTTTTATACATATACATATACATACACATATACTGTGTGTGTATATATATATATATATATATATATATATATATATATATATATATATATATATATATATATATATATATATATATATATATACATATATATATTTCTATAAATCGGTCTGAGAAAATCATCTTTTTTGTTTGGTTTATAAATATTATATGGTGAATATAACTCATTTCGATGTTTGCAATAAGGATGAGAAATATTACAAGAAACACTTACAATCATGCAAACACACACTCAATATATTTCAACTAATCCAACCAGTAGAGCAAGGAAAACAGCATTGTGATAAATGCTTAAAGGACTTGTTAAAACTTAGTTATAAGAGACATCTTCAATCATGCAAGCACAAAAATAAATCTGGAGATACAGCTGGGTTTGTTATTGAAAAAACTGATGGGGCATTTAAAGATCATATAAAAATAAGAATTTTTAGGTTGAAGATGCCAGAACCAAAAGTGGTTGCTGAAGCAATTGTAAAAGTTAGTTCAACTGTTGAAACTTTAATTAACAAGAGCCTGAGGGAATTTAATACCATTAAATTATATTTGGGAGTAAAATAACATTTGACAAAAGAAGACAACCAAAGAAATAAGTTGAAAGAAGAAACACCTTATTTGAGAAGAAACCCTCATCTCATTTCTTCATTTCAAGGTTTCCAATATTGTAATGTTTATGATAAACTTTAGAGGTATGAAATAGATGTTGATAATAACACAGAAGGAAGTGGATTTAACATTGGGGAAAATCATTTTCTTACATATACACATCTTGAAATCGGATCCTCTTGAAACTTCTTCCTATATTGATTTGCCAAGAGTAATAAAACTTTTAAAAAGCAGTTGTTAATGTTCAAAACGATAACAACAAATGCTTCCAAAATGTCCTCAAATAAATAGATCAACTCACTCCAAGTGTTGGGAAGAATTTCCTTTTCGTTAATGAATTCTGAAAGGGTATCCTGTGAAAATAAGGATATACATTACTTAATCTTCATACAACAGAGCTGTTTGTCTAGCATTATATTTAAAAACTAGAGGGGGAGCACTTGGTAGAGTGCAAAACCTCCGCCGCCAATACTGCTAGGTCACTCAAGTGAACCTGATATCCAATTCATTCAATTTGACATCAACAGTGCTCACAGAGTTATAGTTTGTAACTTTCCCTTTTACATACTCAATTCATTCGTCATAACTAGATTCCTTGAGACAGAAATTGATTTTATCTGGGTATATGCACCTGAAGTTCCAAAATCAGCCGCAATTATAATTTTGGCATGTTTTTTTGTTGGAAATTACTTATAACATGTAGAAATGCAAAAAAAAATCGAAATTTTGTTGAAAAAAATTGGAAAAAAAATTTGGGGGTGGGGGGGGGGGGTGTTGGAAATCACTTAAAACATGAAGAAATGCAAAAAATAGAAATTGAAATTTTGTTGAAAAAAAAGTTGCAAAAATTTTTCTCTAACAATTTTTTTTTGGGGGGGGGGGTGGGGGGGGATTGGAAATCACTTAAAACATGTAGAAATGCAAAAAAAAAATTCAAATATTTTTTCAAATTGGCTGCCATAGTGGCCATATTGGATTTTGGGCCAAGTCCAAAATCTAATGGCATGATCCTTGGACCAGACCTAACCCCCCCTACCAAGTTTCGTCGAAATCCGTCGAGTTTTTCCGTAATACTGTTCACAAACAAACAAACAAACAGAAAGGGGTGAAAACAGTTACCTCCATCCTTCTTCGATGGCGGAGGTTAATAATTGAAACCTTACCTCCACATGGTCGATCACTGAATTCACTTGATCCAGTTCGAAATATACATCAGTATAGAACATATTGTTGCGAATTCGTGCCCGCCGGCATACAATCGGCCGCTCGACTCGAATGGCGGCCGCCTCGCCCACCGGACGGACAATTCAGTCGTGACCCTCTCGGACCAACGCCGGGAGCTAGTCATGGGTGGGGGTTTAACCTCACCATGATCGTGCCAATTGCCCACCCGCGCAGGATAGGGTCGCTCGCCAAATTCGATCTACCAAAGTACCTGCGCGAATGGTCGACCGGGCGATCGCACCACGCCACAGGCTGACTCCGGACACAAACCGCTGAAGCGGTCCGTTCCGTGCTATAGTGATAACCGAGCGGAATCCCATACCGGCATGTAAATCCTTCTACGAAGGCCTTTGCCACGACCCCTGCTTCCTGGTTGGGGAGGGCAAAGGCCTCCGGCCATTTGGTGAAATAGTCCATAATTACGAGGATGTACTTATTACCCTGGCGAGTGGGGGGCAGTGGTCCCAAAATGTCCATGGCCACTCGCTCAAGGGGGGCCCCAACCTGATGTAGTTGGAGTGGGGCCCTCATCCTCTGTGGCGGTCCCTTTTTCGCAGTACAGGCGTCGCATGCTTGACACCAGTTCTGTACATCGCGCCCCATGTTAACCCAATAGAACCGACGGCGGACCCGAGATTTTGTTTTGGTCCTGCCCAAATGGCCGCCGGCGCAGGTTCCGTGCACCTGTTTCAAAATTTGGGTCTTAAGCCCATCAGGAACTATCACCAGCCAAGAAGTTTGTTCGGAAGGAATCTCCACCCACTTGCGATATAAGATGTTGTCCCTCATTTCTAGGGTCTTCCACTGAGCCCAGTATGCTTTTGTTCACGCTCCGAATGGGGCGATCTCCTCCCCACTGGGCCTCCTGTTTTCCTGGACCCATTTGTACACTGGCCCTATCACGGGGTCTTCCCGCTGGGCCGTGCTCCATGCCAATCCACCAAATTCCTCTCCCGTGGTTAGTGGCAAAGTTGGGCCTACCACCCGGGCCGCACGGACTGGGAGTTTCGGGGAGGTGTCTGCCAATTGGTCCCTCTCCTCATGTCTCGTGCAATATCTGCAGTTTTCTCCCAGACAGGGGCGTCGAGAGAGCGCATCGGCATTCCCATGAGCCTTACCGGCTCTATGGGCCACATTACAATTGTACTGCTGCAACTTTTCCAACCACCTTGCAATCTGGCCCTCCGAACCGAAAGAGCCATTGCAAGGAGGAATGGTCAGTTCGAACCAAAAATTTCCTCCCGTACAAGTACGGGTGGAAATGGCTCACCGCAGACAGTATAGCCAATAGCTCGTTGCGAGTTACGCAATAATTTTGTTCGGGCCTACTCATGGCCCGACTGCAATACACGATCACTCTTTCCACGCCCCCCTTTGTCTGAGACAAGACTGCTCCCAATCCTTCCTGGCTTGCATCCGTGTCCAGGGTATACATCCCGTCATCGGTGGGGGACGCCAACACGGGTGTGAATGTCAAACACCCCTATAATTTGAGGAAGGCCTCCTGGCACTCCCCTGTCCAATTAAATCTCAACCCCTTCTCCGTCAACCGGTGAAGGGGCCTGGCTATCTCCGCAAAGTTTGCGGGCAAAGATATCTGCGGGGCTATCTCACCCCGCATTTCTCTAATTTCTTCCTTCATTCCGTTTTTTATTTTGTTAATTTGTTGCATATTTCCATCCATTTTTTTCGTTCATTTGTTGCATCATCCGCATCAACATTTCCCCCACTCTGTTGATTTCAGCCGACTCCGACGAAGCCGAATTGCCTCGGTCGGTCGTGGTTTCACTGGGGGCCAGGGAGGGAACTTGACAGAGGTGGGGAGGGGGGGTGTCATACACTGCGGCCGCTGCCGCGCCCATTTCGGGCTCTGGGTTCGGTTGGGGGAGTTCTTGTTCCTGCACAACCAACATTTCCTGCTCGGGGTCTCTATCCTGGGCCATGGATTCCAACAATTCTACATCCATTTCTACTACCCCTGGCTCCTGCTCGCCTTGAGACGCCATCTTATTTCTCGTAAGGGGTTTAATTTGGCCTGCTCGTAATTTGGAAGGAATCGGGGGTCGCTCCTCTCACCCCTGGACCGATTCCCCGTGAATTTAGCTTGGAGGCGGGAGGGATTCGAATCCCACTCCCGAACACCAGTGTTGCGAATTCGCGCGCCCCCCCCCGGTGTGCAGACGGCCACGTGACTCGAATTGCGGCACGTCGCCCACCGGACGGACAATTCAGTCGTAACCCTCTCGGACCAACGCCGGGAGCTAGTCACGGGTGGGGGTTTACCCTCACCACGATCGTGCCAATTGCCCACCCGCGCAGGATAGGGTCGCTCGCCAAATTCGATCTACCTAAGTACCTGCGCGAATGGTCGACCGGGCGATCGCACCTCGCCGCAGGTCGACTCCGGACATGGGCCGCTTGGGCGGCCCGTTCCGTGCTATCGGGATAACCGAGCGGTGTTTTCGCCGACCTGGATGGTTCAGATTAATTACTGGGCGTATTAAGCCCACTACGAACCCTTTACGTGAAGCAGGATGGAGGGTCAATAAAGAAAAGACGAAGCGAAACGGGAAAACAGTGCACACAATGCACATTTATTACGCGACACACGGAAAGCACACATATACAGCCAAACAGTCAAAATGCACATATAGCAGTTAAAACAAAAGAACAATGACGCAGTTACTACCGAATACGCGTACACACGGCAACACTGAAACAGTTCTACTTTACAGATGGCGCCAACACACATTTACTCAAAAGCAAAGGAAAGAAGCCACCCTCATAGATAAGGGGGCAGACAGGCCTGGAGGCCAATATGTGCGCGTGACCTGGAGGAGCGGCCAGGTCCGCGAGACCGGGGGGGGGGGGCAGTCCTACCCGTGTCCTCGTGAGGCGTTGGCGGACGAGCCGCAGATGTGGCCGCGTGGCTGTGCCCCGACTCCGTGCTCCTTGGCGGGTTTCGTTGGCACGACGTTTGGAGTGGGGTGGGAACGGGGCCCCCTTTTTGCACTATCTCAGCGCGGGGGAAAGGGGGAATTATTGATGCCCTGGGGGAGGAGAATGGCTGGCTGGCTTGGGTCCCGCGACGAGCGATCTCACACCGCGACCTCGTCGCCGACCACCGTCCTTCTCGCCTCGGACCCGAGCTCCTTTGCCTCTTCCCGCAACTCTCCTCAGCCGACTGCAGAACCCAACTCGCTGCCACACCGATGACTTCGCCACCCGACTCCACTCTCTGCCACACCGATGACTCGACTCACTCTGCCCTGCCGACACACACTGCGACTGCCACACTCTCCCACGATTCGCCTTGCACTTGCCGTTTTATAGGCCGGCAGGAGAAAACAATATGCAAATATCCGGATCAGGATGACCTCAGTGGCGGAGCCACGCTCGCCAATTGGACGGAGGAAAAGTGGGCGTGAACCTCCCCTGATCCTAGAATTTGCATATATCGATTTCACACAGACGCGCCTGGAGGCGGGGCCAAGCCGCTCCGCGCTTGCTAATTGGACGGACCAGAAGTGGGCGTGTAGCATTCCTGATCCGAATTCTCCCTCGGAAAGGCCGCTATTTGCGCTCGCTGCTCGGTGCGTATCGCTGAACGAGCCCAAGACAGCCCGACGCTCAGTGTTCACAGGTGGTGCGGGAATGGCCGTAGAAGGAGAGAAGTGAGGGTGGTGGAGGATTTATCAGTGGTGGTTTGATGGTTATTGTGCCATTTGGGAATGACGGTAATGCGATGTTTGCGGGATTGAGTTGTGAAGGTAAAGGTCGTGGCTGTTGGCGTTGTTGTTGTCTGATGGTTGGAGCGTGGTTGTAGTTGGTGACGATGGCTGGTGTGGTGGTTAAGGTGGTTGTTGTGTGATGGCGGTTGAGACGTGGTTGGTTCAAAATAAAGATAGAACAGAAAAACAGCTATCTCAAAGCGTCGCAGCCCGAATGAATCACATAAATTCCCTCTAGACAATGGATTTGGGGCTAACTACACATGTACTTAGAGATATCTCACCGACGGGCCCTTCATGGTGTAATGCGAATTTCCACAGCCGTAACAATATCATGTTTTGATTCAAAGCCATAATCGTCCCATGATAGAGTTTATGATTTCAAACACGCTGTGATGAAAAAGGAAAATAATTAATATGTCAAATAATTAATTAAAGTACATCATAGCTTTTAGTATAACCAAGTAATTGGGCATGGATATACTTATATACAAAGCACTCACCTGTCTGTTGGCATTTCTTCAAAAATCACCATCATTGCAGATATGGGAGTTGATAAGTGTTTGCCAAACCTTGATCTCCACGGTTTTCTAGAATTGAGAGTAGGGAGGGGCATAGATCTTTCCAGAAGAATGTTGAACAACACATGGTCCGAGTAATTTTCAACCTCCATGTGCTGTAGATGGGAGGGAAGGCAAACACACCGAGTACCTCTTCTGGGTTTACAAACATGGTTTCCAAACAAAATGTGATGAGCCCCAGAATCTCTAAACGAGAACATTCTGCTGAAGCTGGGATGATAACTATAAACATTAAGTTGGCAAACTGGCTCAGTTGCAGTCTGGAAAAAACAACAAAAAAACCCCCCAGAACCACCCACTGCCTAATTCATTGTCAGCTGCTACACCGCAATCCGCAGCATCACTCGACTGATATGGCTTTCAAAGTTTTTATTTTATTATTATTTTTTTAGCAGGATTGTCAACTCCACAAGCAAGTGCCAAGGATTGTGCTTCGGGAGTTATTTTTCACAAGAGACATAAACTACAAAGGAGGGAGGGTAAACAGGTTTTTGTTTTGCTGTATATATTCTTCCAGAGTTTATCTACCTATAGGTATGGAGATAAATTGAAGGAATCTCTGCTCAAATGGGGTTATAAACAGGTAAGAGAAAGAGGGTGGAGGGTGGGTGTTCGGGGGTGAGGGTGGGGGGTAAAATAAAGTGATGGGGGGAAGTCAAAAAAAAAGTTTTTCATGCATAGTTGAGACTTATGGAAGAGCTTGGTCCCAGAAATAATTTAATGCGGAGAAGCTGGTGCAGGATGAGTGGAAGAGGTGGGAGAGGAGAAGGAGAAGTTGGTGTCAGGGGAGATCTGATTGTGAGAAAACATTCACTCCTTTTTATTGACAGGGTCAAATAGTTTTTCCCTGAGTTAACACTGAAGTCAAAGGGGGTAAGTGGGAGAGTCCCAGAACCAACAAAATTCCCCTACTGACATTGGTTACCTCCGCCTCTGACAATGGGTGGAGATTATTTTTTCACCCTTGTCTGTGAAAAGGATATCTCAAAAAGTTGTCGACAGATTCGGACGAAACTTTGTGGGCAGGTTGGGTGTGTGACAAGGATGTAGCTGTTCGATTTCGATGAAGATCCGAATTTGGATCTGGATCTGAGAAATTATTTTTCATTTTCCATAGTGATTTATCACCTTTGAGAGATGGGGCCAAAAACTATTTGTGGCATGATATTTAAAAAAGTTGTGGATGAGTTATTACAAAACTAGATGGACGAGTTGGTTAGGTGACATGAACAAGCTGATTTGATTTTTAGTTCAGCTCCAGATCAAGATTCGGCCTATCAGTGGGATATAAAACGTAAACTGTTCAGCCTCATGCACTCCACACAGTGCCATTCTAGTTATCAATGTATCACTGCAAATATTTATATATTTTATGACAATTGAACTTACAGTGCGTGATACCAGCTGATATAACCGTCAAGGACGGGTGATTGGATGCAATAGCAATTGAGAGGAGGGGAGAGCCATAGAACAACAACAACCATAGAATGGCACTCGCAAGAGTGCATTCCGCCGCCAGGCTGAATAGTGTATGTTTTGTATCCCACATAGATGATGGAAATGTCTTGTCCCATGTTCCCATGTGAATGAATAAAATTAGATAGAGCCGTGTCTGTCCTGCGTTCCCATGTGAATGAATAAGATTAGAGAGATAAGATTAATAGTGATTCCAAACAGGGGATTGGTGTGTGTGTGTGTGTGTGCGTTCGTTCGTTCGTTCATTCGTTCGTTCGTTCGTTTGTCCGCCCTCCCGCTCTGTTGTAATAAACCTTTTGTTCATAATTTTTTGGTAATTTGAGGTACGAAACTTCACCATTAACCATTTAAACCCTGAGCTCCTTGGACTTTGTTCTCCCACCCTCGGCTCCCTGGATAAATAATCCGACCGCTCGGGTATATAGAGTTTTGAATAGCAGCCGGTAAACTGGCCGCTTGAGAATGTGGAGGTTTGAATAGCAGCTGGTAAAACGGTCGTGAGGGTTCAGAGGGTGAAGCGCAAGCGAATTGGTTTTAAAAATCTGGTAACGGACTGATTGGGCAACGCGCATTTAGGGCACTCTTAAAGCACAATTTGAGAAATACACATTTACTGTGCTATTAAAAGATTATATGCCTGGTGTTGGCTTGATGGTTAGGTTGGTGGGCTTGGGATCCTATGATCCTGAGTTGAAATCCCACTCGGCTGTTGAATTAATATCAGGTGGGGTTGACTGGCTGTCATCCTTCCGAGGTCTGCAAAATGAGTGCCAGCTTGCTGGTATCCTGTGTCGGAGTGGCAACCTGTCCAGTATTGTGCCCAATAGCCAAGGAGACTGCTTAGGCAGCACCAACGCTCTGCACAGAGTATGGTCCTGATGGATGGATGGATGGATTAAAAGATTAACTCGACACCTCTTAACCTTGTCAACCTCCACCACGGTTAGATCAGAACGAGCTGATTCATCACACGGTCACGAGCAGTTTAACCCCAATGTGAGACTGTTCAAAAATTACTTAACTATTTTCCTTTTGGGATTCACGTACAGGCTTGATTAAATCTTCGATTAATTTTTATTCGACATATGAATATTTTTTTGAGGTACGTCATCGTCAGGTCCCTCACCAGGACCCTCAAATGCAGCTGCAGAGACTGGTAACTGTTTGTCATTTTGGTTACCTGTTCAAAACTCATTTCCAACCCTCTGTTAGATTGATAATGTGTGTGTGCAGAATCTTTAACTTGCTCTAATAGGATTGTGAAATTACCCTTGATGAGTAGCAGATGAAATGGCCCTTTACAGGACCTTTCCTCCTGCTATAAGTAGAAAGAAGATGGAAATGTTTGTTTTCCACCTTCTTCCATATTTGCTTGCTTGCTTGCTTTCTTGCACACCTTTCTGTACACAATAGAACATGAGACCCGTCACTTCTCTGACGGAAATACCAATCTTTGCTGTGATGGCTAATCAATATGGCAATATAAAGACAATATGGCAAGAAGAAAAAGGATTCCTGGGAGTGCGGGGATAACCAGCATCGCAAGTTCGCGTTTGCAGTTCCGCCACGTATGCCACGTACCCACCCGTAAATAAGAAAAAAAAGCAAAAAACTTTTTGTTTTCATCACAAACCTTTCTGGGAGTTCCCTGAATCCACCGTAGTTGGATTTATTGAAATCCGTTAATGTGTCCTCAAGTTATAACACGACAGACAGACAGACATACGAGGTGTGTTCAAAAAGTATCCAACCTTAATTTTTCGTGCGTAAACAAATGAAGCTAGGGAGGCATGGTTTGGTGCACGTATGTAGGCAATCCTAATCCGTATGCGTGAATATCTTCCCGCCTGCAGAAGCTGTCAGTCGCCAAAAGACCGCCGATGAGTGAGGAAGTGTAAGTGAGCGCCGTCGGATTTTCGTTTTTGACAAAATGATGGATCACTGTGGTCTCATCGCCAGTGTGTTGAAGAAGTTGGGATCGCTGTTCACAGTCTCCAGCATGTCCTGTGCGATCTCCAAACGGAGTTGCTTCTGCTCGATCGTTAGCAGCTTTGGCACGAACTTCGCTGAGATTCTACTTTAGCCGAAATCCTCAGTCACAATGGAATGAATGGATCCAATGCTGACGCCCACCTCGTCTGCAAGTTCTCTGATCGTGATTCGACGATCCTGCATCAGCAGGGTCCTCACTTGGTCAATGACGATCTCATTTTGGGATGTTGAGGGCCTACCAGAACGTGCTTCACTTTCCATTGATGTGTGACCATCTTTGAAGCGGTTGTACCACTCTTTTATCTGTGTGGTGCCCATTGCTTCGCTCCCGAAGGCCTGTTGAATCTTCCGGATCGTTTCCACTTGGGAATCGCCAAGCTTTGCCCAAAATTTGATGCAGTAGCGTTGTTCAAGTTTTTTCCGTAATTTTGTCAAAAACGAAAATCCGACGGCGCTCACTTACACTTCCTCACTCATCGGCGGTCTGTCGGCAACTGACAGCTTCTGCAGGCGGGAAAATATTCACGCATACGGATTAGGATCGCCTACATACGTGCACCAAACCACGCGTCCCTAGCTTCATTTGTTTACGCACGAAAAATTAAGGTTGGATACTTTTTGAACACACCTCCTAGATTTTATCATCTATTTTTACTTTTATAATATACATCCTTTTATAATATAGATATTTTGCTTGCTTTATATTGAAGTCTATTCTTGAGGCTGAAACTTACCTTTGGTAGGCCAAATATTACTTGTTCAGGGCCTAGTCTGGAAGGCAAAAAGATGAAGTACTGAACAGACAATTTGTTTTGCTTTTGGTTCTGCATTTTGGAGTTGCATGCAATGTTTTACTAATCCGACTCCTTGGCCATGTTTTCCAGGCTCCGGTTTTGCTTGATGAGCAATTTATTTGGAATGAAATATCAACTCTTCAAAACTTGGATCCCATTCCAAAACCACCTGCGTCATTCTCCATCCCTGTCTCCTCTTCTCTTTTCCTGACCTGGGCAAAAGTCATTTGTTCCCAGCAAGATGTTGAGGTGTTTTTATTGATTTCTTTTAAATCTGTAAATAATGCAAGGGCATAATTATGTCCATTTTTAGATATGGCTTCTCAAAGGAACACATGCAAGTTACATTATTAACATTAAAGTTTGAAGTAAAATGCCAATAAACACTTTGTCAAGCTTCACTGTCATCCTGGTGCTTGTCATGCATGGTGATTCATCAATGTGTGTGCCCGTCCCTTCGATGGACGTTAAACTGAACATTCCATCTGCCGGCATTAGTTGGTGGACGTTAAAGATCCCAACATGTCTTGCGTGCAGAGTAGGCGAGTTATTGCCAGTTGAACGTCGGGCCTGGCCAGCCAGTTTGTGAAAGACATTTGCCAGAACCTTTCCTTCTTGTCACCCCCACAAGAAGGTGGGAGTCATTGACCCTGATAAATAATATTGTTCTTTCTCGTATTCATTGCCTTTTATCAAAGAAGAAAGTTACGGCAGCCACTCTTCCCATGGATTCTCCCCTATCCTTCCCCTCACAATCCACCAAGAACTGCTTCTCACTTGCCATTGAGGAAGCGTGGAACTGTAGCACATATTGCAGGTGAACAAATTTCTTCGTTCGTATGCAGCACAAGGCTGTGGGGTAGCATCATTGGCTGAGGGTGTAGTTGTGCCGCTGATACAGTGCTCTCTGCCAGTTAGTGCAGGAATTTTCAATTTGTTCAGGATGCCGGTGATGGCTTGCCCACTCTTCTTAAAGGACACCATGGGATCTTCAACGTCCACCAACTAATGCTGATGGATGAGATGCCCAGTTTAATGGCCATCCCAAGGACAGCACACACTGATGAATCACCCTGCCTGTGAAATACCGGGATGACAGTTTATAGCTGGGTTGGGATTTGAATCCAGGCTAGAGAGGTTAGAGGTGAGTGTGCGTACCTCTAGGCCATCCTGTCAGCCCATTAACAAACTATCCTGGGACAGTTGTTTCTTCCTTTATGGGCCCTCAGCTTGGAGCTGTTTCTATATTTGTGACGAGAAGCTTGATACCTTCCTTGGATTGTTTCGTTATTATGTCCAACATGTACATTGGATTCCTCATGCCTCTGTTGCTCTTACTCTTATCCTTTGGTAATTTATGATGGTTATCATTTTCATAATCGAATAACACGTAGTTACATCTGAGTGAAGGCATTTGCTCTACATTTTGTTTCGTTCATCTTAACCTGAATGGAAAGGATCAAGAGAGTCTGTTTTTGTACAAGTGAATAATGTCTTTTTCCACTTTTCCATAAATATTTCCTTCCTTTTTTACATTTTTACAGGTTACCGATCTCCACCGAAGTTTCGCTGATGGTCGTGCACTCAGTTGTGTTCTTCTCCACTACCATTCCAGGATTAGGTCCCATTCGCAGATGGGCCCAGGTGAGGGGTATACGGTCGCTGGGTAGATTTGTTTGTGCATTTATTAAAGTTTCCATGAAATGTGTTCATTGATGTCATTGGCCAGCTGAATTGCTGCTATTCCTGTGCTTTGGTGAGCCATATTTTACACAACAAAGAATCTTTGTCCTCTTTGTAATTGATAGACTGCATCACCATCTGGTCCTTGTTTCCTTTTCCAGACTGTGGCGAATGAGAGCATAGTGCTTCATTGTAGGCACGTACAAACGGTGTTGTTAAGTAGTGCCATCCTCCTTTGGAATATGGGGCTTAAATATCAGTATGCCTTGTCAGTCCAATGGTCAGACATGCTTTTAAAATGTCGTTTTACTTGGCAGAATTAAGCCTGATGTTGGCTTAACAGTGAAGGTGGCTGCCTTAAGATGTTAGGGTCTTGAGTTTGAGCCCCTGTTTGTGCGTTGAATAACACCAGGTGGGTTGACGCAGCCTATCATCCTTCCAAGGTCTGCAAAATGAGTACCAGCTTCCTGGAAACAGGGGGCATAGCATGAGTGGCACAGTTATGCTCCCAGCAATGATGCAACCAGCAGCCACAGGCTGTATATGAAATAAAAAACTTGGCAGAATTGAGATATCCTTCAATAAATATCAGCACCGCATTCCCCCATTGCTAAATCGTTGCCCATACCATACTACTTCCGCCTCAATATGTAAAAGTGGGTTGAGGAAATAGGGGGGTCTATCTTTATTTGGTCTTCTCCAAGCCATGGTTTAACCTTCAGTTGTGAGTTGCTGAAATGTTGACTCATTTGAGCCAAGAGCACGCCGCCAATGCACCTGAAACATTTTCTCTGACCAGACCTGCAGAAACATTTCATTCTTGCTGAGCGTCGAGGCTTCTGTGAAGCACATCCTCTAGCCAGGTCAGAAGATTGTTATAGACTGTTCGTTTGTTCATCTCTTGCATGGGCAGCATCAGAAAGAGAATCGTTCTTGTGAGTGTGGATATGGTGAGTTACGGTGTGTTCTTACCGAGCTGTCTCTGTTGAGGGGTTTTCACATTACTTTTCCACAGCAGTGGTTTCTCCTGGGTGGACTTCTTGATAATGACCACAATAACAGAGAAATGATTAAATTATATCTGGCAACCTTTTGATGCTGGCCACACACTGAACAACAGAACCTTCGGGTGTTGAGTTATCTTGAGATCCAACTGTTTTTCGCACTGATAGTGCGATCTCGTGATCTGCACACCTAGACATCATGTATGTATGTCACCTAAGTTATGCGAGGGCCAAGTATACTGAAACGCAAAAGAAACTTACCACTTGTTTTAAATGTAATAAAATTGTAACAGTTCAAAATAAAACAAACCAACAATTGCTAATTGAAACATTGGCATTTTATTGATGACATGTCAAGTTTTTGACCAAGATACACCATCTCATAAGTTTGTTCTACAGTACAGAACAGCACAGGGTGCAATGTCAGTCCCCTTTCAATAGCGTGTGTGGCCACCATTGTTTTGGATACAGGCAGTGCATCGTCGGCGCATACTGCCTACCAGTCTTTGGATGGATTGCTGCTGGATTCTGTCCCAGTCAGTCCTCAATGTCTGAAGCCATCTGACTTAGGACCATCTGCCTGTCCTGCCTTGCAGTGGTGACTCTTGGCCTCCCTGATCGAGGTCTGTCATCTGCAGAGTTGTGGAGGGTGTCTCTGTCCACCAGGGCCGATATCGTCTGGTGTGAACAGCCAAGGCGACGTGCCACCTCACGGTAGCTCAATCCGCCTTGCAGTATGCCCAAGGCACACTGCTGTTGATCCCTTGACAATCGTGGCATGTTGATTGAAATGCCCATTTTGCACTGGCCTTTTTAAAGCCAATATCAAGACATCACGTGCAGCTCATTAAAATCATCCCGTACCCCTTGGCTAATCACTGACAGTCAAAACGGCTGTTCAACAACTGTGCTATGAAGTGACCATTGAAGGTTCAAGTGACCATCCGTGACCGTTTTGTCTGACAGTGAGGACACTATTGTCCACAAATAAGTTCACACATTTACTACACGCAGTGTTATTGTTGATATTTGAAGGTTTAAAAGGTGGTAAGTTTCTTTTGTGTTTCAGTATATATATATCGCCATGCTTTGCTCTTTTGGGACATGTCTTTGTGTTATTTTCTTTGACAGCATGCAGAAAGGATTTAAACTTGAGGGAAGTGCTCTTGTGTCTACAAACTGCCCCTCCATTCTTCATCCCAGCTGTCCTAGAAGCTGCTCAAGATGATAATGTGAGCAGGTGATCGCCAAAAAGGGCACAAGATACTCCTCTTGTGTTGACCTTTGTAATTTTTTTTTTGGTTTGCCTTTGTTATTGCTTGCCTTTAAATGCATTCACCTCTACATTTCTCCCTGCCACTCAAGCAGATGATGGTGCATTTGCTGTCTGCCTTGCTTCCATGGCTTCTTTGGCTTTCACAGCAGCAGTGGTTTACCTTTGTGTCTCAGGTACATCAATTTATTATTATTATTATTTATTTTTTAACCTCTGCCATCGAAGATCGGAGGTTACTGTTTTCACCCCTTTCTGTTTGTTTGTTTGTTTGTTTGTGAACAGTATTACGGAAAAACTCCTCTGGATTTCAACGAAACTTGGTTGGGGGATTAGGTATGGTCCAAGGATCATGCCATTAGATTTTGGACATGGTCCAAAATCCAATATGGCCGCTATGGCGGCCATTTTGAAAAACGATTTGAATTTTTTTTTTTTTTTTTTTTTGCATTTCTACATGTTATCAGTAATTTCCAACAAAAAACATGCCAAAATTATAATTGCGGCTGATTTTGGAATTTCAAGTGGATATACCCACGTAAAATCAATTTCTGTCTCAGGGAATCTAGTTATGATGAATGAATTGAGTATGTAAAAGGGAAAGTTGCAAACTATAACTCTGTGAGCACTGTTGATGTCAAATTGAATGAATAGGATATCAGGTTCACTTGAGTGACCTAGCAGTATTGGCGGCGGAGGTTTTGCACTCTACCGAGTGCTCCCGCTCTAGTTTATTTTTGTCTTTGTCCCCTTTAATTACCATTTGGCCATTCAAAAAGATGTGTGGATGGATGATAACCATTCACCAGCAGGATTACCGTGATTATATGGAGGGCTGTTTGGAAGGAAGAATCAAGTACACTGTACTCTTTTATTGTACCTCCTTGAAACGTGAGTACACCTTTGTGCCAGTACATTGTAGAGTTATATTTGCCTACAGATCACATTGAAGAAATGTGAAAAAAACACAGGTATGGTCCACACAATTTTCTTTTTGCATCTCTATGTAGACCTTGGACAATGCCTCACCCCGAAGAGTGCGTGTGCCTACAAGTGTGTGTTTTCATTTTATTTTATTTCTTCCTCCCTTGTATTTGATGGGTATGAATCCTTTCCGATTATAAGATAGCAAGTTGTCCCATCAAAGCAATTACAGTGGTGCCCCCAGAATCCGAATTTAATTCGTTCCAATAGGCTGTTCGGATTCCAAAAAGTTCAGATTCCAAAACTATTTTCCCAATAAGAAATAATGGAAAGTGAATTAATCCTTTCCTGGACCCCAAGAAAACCCACTTTCAAGACACTTTCAACTGAAATTACCCATGTTTAAGGTAAAATAAGATGAGTAAATGATCTTTTCTGGGTCATGAATCTCATTCCAAACCTGGGGATGAGCAGGAGCGTTGTCGCTTCTTCTATCAGGTCTGGATGCAGCTCCGGCCTATCAGTGGCCATTGGGATCCAAAACGTAAACTGTTCAGCCTAGTGGAGGTATGTAATTAACCATGAAGCACCAAATGGTGTTTTATATCCCAGTACACTCTGTGGAGACACAAACGTGCCGTTTTCACCGCACAGTTCCACGGGAGAGAATCAAGAGGTGAAGCGATTGGGTGACGCAGCATGATGTCACTTCCATGCTCGCGAAAAAAACGTTGAGTTCGTTAAAGCCGATTCGTCAGATGGGTTCATTGAATGAGTTCACTTCACGACGGGTTTTCGCGCTTTTATTCCTTCTTTATTTTTCAGAATCCTACACACGGTCGATTTCGGCAGCTCGAACATGGCAGCGAGATCAGACACACGCGCACCGTTCTCATGCTTAGCGATAAGTTCTTTCTTCAACTCAATTGTCGTTCTCACGGACTTCCTCTTACTCCTATTTGCTTCACTGCTCTTCTTGGGTGCCATGGTGAATGCACAAGGGTGATAATTGAAAAAAAAAATGCACAAATCAAGGTGAAAACACGAGGTAAAGTAGCGATCGACACACGAGAGATGCTTTCACGAGTACTTCCACCGACGAACTGAATGAACAAAGCGCGAAGATGCGCGTCAAACAGGTGGGGGAGACACGTGAACAAACATGAACGCCACGTTGTGTTTGGTTTTTAGGGCAAAATTTTTTCGAAAAAATTGTTCGGATTCCAATTTGTTCAAACAATGGGGCGTTCAGATTCTGGGGGCACGACGGTATAAGAAACATGGAATAGTAATGGTGCTGTTTGATTCCCTGGCAGGTCTTGTATATAATCATACCATTGGTTTTGAATATTTGGCTCTTAGAATGGTTTGAAGTTGACCAACAAAGGGAGCTGGTCTAGTGGGGGCAAGGGTGGGGGGGCTAAATGGTCATGGTACAATTGATCAATATTTGCCTCTTCTATTATAATTATATCATGCCACCAATAAACTAGTACTGTCGGATCCCGACATTCGCAGACTGCACATATTTACGGACAATAAAATGTGACCTGCTTTTACATTCGTGGTTTTAGTTTTCGTGGTTTTAAGAAAAAATTTATTTTAATTTTTTTATTTTATTATTTAACACTGCAGGACTGGTCTCTTAGATCCACCTGGGAAATTGAAAATCAGTCAACATCACAGCATTACATAAAAGAAGGTGCAAAAACATCCCCTTAACAACAGCCCAATTAGCTTCCTGTACTTCCAAGCATCAGCAAGGTCATGGAATCCATCATTGCAGCTGCAATAAAATCTTTCCTTTTCTCCAACAGCCTCATCTCAGATTATCAATTCAGATTCAGACCAGGTCACTCTAACTTTGACATGCTGCTTCTACTTTCCCTACAATGGTGGAGGCCCTCAGTATCAGACATGAGATCAGGGCTGTCTCTCTGGACGTTTCTCGAGCTATTGATACAGTCGTCTGGCATACTGCCTTGCTTTCCAAACTCTCCAAATGGAATCCAAGGCCAACTCCACTCTTGGATTACTGACTTCCTCCACTCTCGTGGACAACATATGGCTCTCAACATAATCCTTTCATCTCCTCCCCCTGTCAAGGCTGGAGTACCCCAAGGCAGTGTTCTAGGCCCCATATTATTCCTAATCTTCATCAATGATCTCACTGACTCTGGAAAATCCTCTTTATCTCCTTGCTGATGAATTCACCCTCTACTGTAACATCTCTCATCCTTCTGGCAGACAGGTAACAGCCTCTTCTCTCTCCTCAGACCTTGATGAAATCACAAACTGGTCAAACGCAATTTTGCTTATGTATCCATATTGTCCACCCTTTGTGTTCTCCCTTAACCCTAATTGTTACCTGCATCCCTTGTTTGTCTGTCTCCGTCTACTTTCTCCCTCCACCCTGTTGTTGGTGTTTCCCCTTTCTCCTGCTCTTCCCTTTGTTATGTTGTGTCCTGATTTGTTCTGTCATTCCACGAGTCTAAACCATGTTTAAAATTAATTAATTTTTTTTTTAAATGCCCTATATTCACGGAATTTTTCAGGAACGTATCCCTCATGAATGTCGAGGTCCGACAGTACCTATTCAAAAATTGAAAAACTTTTGCTGGGGTATTTGTCTTCACTGTATGTTGTGAGATATGCTGTACCTTTTTTTTGTTTCTTGCCATCCTCTCTCTCCTCTTGCTGTGTTCATTCATTCCCTTTCTTGTTGTGTCCTGTTGCCCCTCCTTTAGTATGCTGTCCTTTTGCCCTCTCACCACTCTGCTCCTCAAATCTAGATTTTGTATCTAAAACAAAAGACCAAAAACATTATAGGTTCCAAAAATATATATTTTTTCATCCATGATTGTGAATGGCTTGATATTTTATCCTGCATAACCAAATATTAAAGTTGGAATATGAAACTAGTTAACAAATATGAAACTTCTTTTGTTGATAGTTGAAGGCTTTAAACAGCTAATTTATTAAACACTTGCTTTCTTACAACATCACAAACCTTTTTGCCTAGAAATGTGTAAAAAAAAATTAATCCTACTTTTGAATAACTTGATTTTCTTTGTTCACCTCTCCAAACCTTCTGTCTTATTTCAAGGTATCAATTGACAAAGTTCATCTCAATCGAAACGGAAAGATTGCTGTCTCTTCACAAGATCTGCATTCCACATCTTGTCGTTCTCATCTCTTGGAAGACAAGCAATTCTCCGGAGACCATTCTCGCTCTCACATGCAATTCCCCTCTCATTCTCATTTGCTAATGGATGTTGGCCTTGACTCCAGTAGAGCTGCATTTCAACATGACGATCAGCCTTTTGTTGAATCGGATAAGGATGTGAGAATCACAAAAGCTCGACGGTTGCTGCAGGAGAGCAACGAAATCTCTAAAAGGCATTGCGTCGCTGCAACTGCCATTCAGGCCGTGTGGAGATCGTATGTGTGTCGCATGAAATATCAAGCTTTCAAGAAGGCCGCTGTGCTTATACAAAGATGGTACAGAGCTGTAAAATGCAGCCAAAATGTTTGGAAGAAAGAGCAAGCAAGGCACAATGCTGCAACCATAATTCAAGCAAACTGGAGATGCTTTGTGTGTAGTGTAAAGTACAAGGCACTCCGGCATGCATCTGTGATGATCCAAGTGTGGTACAGAGCTGTCAAAGTTGGTCAGAAAACTCGGAAAGAGATGTGTGCACGACATGAGGCAGCATTGCTGATTCAGGCTAATTGGAGGGGTTATGTGCAGTTTGCAAAGTACCAAGCTCTCAGACAGGCATCATTGGTTATCCAGCAATGGTACAGAGCTGTACGCTTGGGACAAGAAGCCAGAAAGGAGTTTCACCAGATGCACCATGCTGCTTTGATAATACAAACCAAGTGGAGGTGTTATGCAGCTGCTGCAAAGTATAAGCACTTAAAGCATTCTGCTGTTGTGATCCAGAGATGGTACGTAGCTGTCCGATTCGGCCAGAAAACAAGAGAGGACGTGAGAAGACGACAAAAAGCAGCCACCATCATTCAGACTGCATGGAGAGGTCATCAGTCTCGTGTGACATTCCGAAAATACAAGAATCCATCAATCACCATCCAAAGACGGCACAGAGCTGTATTAACTGACCAACAAATCATGAATGAAATGCAAGCAGGACATAAAGCTGCAATCGTGATTCAAGCTCATTGGAGGTGTTATGTGCAGCTTGTGAAATATCAAGCTGTCAGGAAGGCATCGTTGGTGATTCAGCAATGGTACAGGACTGTACTCCTTGGTCAGAGAATAAGGAAGGAATTGAAAAGTCAACAAAAAGCAGCCAGAATTATTCAGGCTTCATGGAGGGGTCATCAGTCTCGTGTGACGTTCCTGGAATACAAGAATGCATCAATCGCAATCCAACGATGGTACAGAGCTGTATTAACTGACCAACAAACCAAAAAGGAAATGCAGGTAAGACGTAATGCTGCAATCGTGATTCAAGCTAATTGGAGGTGTTATGTGCAGCTTGTGAAATATATAGCTCTCAGGAATGCGTCGTTGGTGATCCAGCAATGGTACAGGGCAGTACGCATAGGTCAGAGAACGAGGAAGGAATTAAGAAGACAGCAAAAGGCAGCCACCTTCATTCAGGCAACATGGAAGTGTCATCAGTCTCAGGTGAAGTTCCTTAAACATAAGAATGCATCCATCACCATCCAAAGGTGGTACAGAGCTGTATTAGCTGACCAACACACCAGGAAAGAAATGGCAGCAAGACATGATGCTGCAATCGTGATCCAGGCCAATTGGAGGTGTTATGTTCAGCATGTGAAGTATCAAGCTCTCAGTAATGCATCTTTAATGATCCAGCAATGGTACAGGGCTGTCCACTTAGGTCAGAGAATAAGAAAGGACATGAGAAGACGACAAAAGGCAGCCACCACCATTCAGACTGCATGGAGAGGTCATCATTCTCGTGTGACGTTCCTGGAATACAAGAATGCGTCCATCACCATCCAAAGATGGTACAGAGCTGCATTGGCTGACCAACAAACCAAAAAGGAAATGCAGGCAAGACACATTGCTGCAATCATGATTCAATCCAATTGGAGATGTTACGTGCAGCTTGTGAAGTATCGAGCTCTCAGGAATGCATCATTAGTGATCCAGAAATGGTACAGGGCTGTCCGACTCGGTCAGAGAACAAGAAAGGACATGAGAAGACGACAAAAATCAGCCTCCATTATTCAGGCTGTATGGAGAGGTCATCATTCTCGTGTGATGTTACTAAGGTATGAGAATGCATCAGTCACCATCCAAAGATGGTACAGAGATGTTTTAGCTGGCCAACAAACCAGGAAAGAAATACAGGCAAGACATGATGCTGCAATCGTGATTCAGGCTAATTGGAGGTCTTACATGCAGCTTGTGAAGTACCAAGCTCTCAAGAATGCATCGTTGGTGATTCAGCAATGGTACAGGGCTCTATGTCTCGGTCAGGGAACAAGAAAGGAATTGAGAAGACAACAAAGGGCAGCCACCATCATTCAGGCTACATGGAAGTGTCATCAGTCTCGTGTGACATTCCTAAAATATAAGAATGCATCAATCACCATCCAAAGATGGAACAGAGCTTTAGTAGCTGGCCAACAAACCAGGAAAGAGATGCAGGCAAGACATGATGCTGCAATCGTGATTCAGGCTAATTGGAGGTCTTGCATGCAGCTTGTGAAGTACCAAGCTCTCAGGAATGCATCGTTTGTGATCCAGCAATGGTACAGGGCTGTACGTCTAGGTCAGAGAACAAGAAAGGAATTGAGAAGACAACAAAGGGCAGCCATCATCATTCAGGCTACATGGAAGTGTCATCGGTGTCGTCAAAAATTCCAAAAGTTGAAAAAAGCATCGGTTGTTATCCAGCAATGGTACAGAACACTCCTGGTTCAGAATATCCAAAGACATTTACAAAGGCAAGATTCAGCAGCCACTTGTATTCAAGCTGCATGGAGATGTCACCAGTCTCGTGTGAAGTTTCAGAGGATGCAGAGAGCAACCATTCACATCCAGCGATGGTACAGAACTGAGCAACAGGTGCAAAGGACCAGGAAAGAATTTCAACGGAAGCACATTGCAGCAATATTGATTCAGGAAAGTTGGAGGATGTATGTTTGTCAGAGAAGGTTCCATCAAACTGAACAGGCTGCTTTGCTAATCCAGAGGTTATATAGGGCTGTCAAATTGAGACATACTTTGAAGATGACTATTATGAGGGAGAATTGGGCAGCTAAGGTGATCCAACATGCTTGGCGAACTCGTAGAGAGCGTTTAAATCTTGAACGAGTCATGGAGATCGGGCGGCAGAATATGAAGAGTGTCCTCCTCCTCCAGGTGTGTATGGAATGGAAGCTTTAGTCATATCTACTTATTGCATAATAAAATGGCAGGGGACCTGAGGAGGTGCTTGTGACATTTATGAAAAAATGGGGAAGTTGGATAAGATGGTGGAAAAAGAGACAAATAATGGGGGATATGAGTGAGAATGCTCACGTTTGCTCACTAATTTATTATTATTATTATTATTCTTTCATTTGGAGCACTTGACTGCAAGTTGTATTATTGGCTGAGCATGCATGCAGCTGTGCTGCTGATGCAATGCCACCTGTAGGTCAGAAATTGGGAATTTGACCAAGGTGCCGGTGATAGCTCGCCGACTCTTCTGAACGACACCATGGGATCTTTTACATCCACCAAATAATCCTGGCAGAAGGAACACCCAGTTTAACATCAATCTGAATGACAGCACAGACATTTATGCTTCTCCCTGCTTGTGAGACACCAGGGTGACAGTTTGTAGCTGGGCTGAGATTGTAACCCAGGCTAGATGTCTCAGAGGCTTGTGTGCATACCTCGAGGCCATCCTGACCGCATTGCTCACCAATTAATCACCATTTTTGAACTGCTGCACAATTTTAACATATGTCTATGTGAAAAATGCATCGCCAAATTGTCCAAGCAGTCCCCTGTTTTATTGGATCAAAAGACCAGAAAATACCTACAGGTTTGATGTTTACCTTCACAAGGACATAAACGATGCCCTTTCTTTCAACAACAGACTTGACTATTTTGGCCACCATCTTAGTTTTACCCAGAATTATCTGATTATTCACTCAGAGCACACTTCAATATAATAGCACAAAATTTGAGCATTGTACTGTCGATTTTCAACATTTTATAATAGAAAGTCTTCAATGAACTTTGAAACACCCTCATATGTACCGGTTTTCACCTGCCAGATAGAAAGAATTACCTGTCCATTAATGATTGAGTTTGGTTTACTTTGCATATTTATTGGTCCTCCTCCCTTCCTCCCTCCCTCCCTCCCTCCCTCCCTCCCTTCCTCCCTCCCTCCCTTCCTCCCTCCCCCCCTTCCTCCCTGCCTCCCTTCCTCCCTCCCTCCCTGCCTCCCTTCCTCCCTCCCTCCCTCCCTTCCTCCCTGCCTCCCTTCCTCCCTCCCTCCCTTCCTCCCTCCCTCCCTTCCTCCCTCCCTCCCTCCCTTCCTCCCTCCCTCCCTCTCGGTTCCATCATTGATTCATTCCCTGGTTATAATTTTACAGCGGTGCTTCAGATTGCAGTTGGCCAAGTGTGCTAAGCAGAGGGAGCAACAAAGGGCTGCTACCATCTTACAAGCGTGGTGGCGAAGATTACTTTTCCGTCGTCATTTCCCGTCAACATTTAATGTCAAGATATTTTGCCCGGCACCACACTATCTCACCTTGGGTGGACGAACTGCAACTGCTGCCCAACACCTCACTGCATCTGCCGATTATGGATCTTTGCTCGCCTGTCTCAAAGTAATCGGTAAAGTGTCACCTATGTTTTTCAATTTCTTGAGGCATCAATGTTGCAGTGTTTTTAATTTATTTACTAGTAACTACAACCTGTCGCTTCGCTGCCGAAGGATGAGGATTAGGGATGGGGGAGGGGAGGCAGAGAGGATGAAAGAGGGGGAGCTAGTGGGGAGAGCGACACCTCACCAAATGTTGATATTCAGTGCAGGAGGGAGCGGTGCGACACACACACACTTTGAGACTTAGCAGGTCTTTGTTTCACTTACTGAAACCCACCCACATGTGGCGATAGCAGGCAACAGCAGCAACTTGCATGTACATACGTACACACACTTCCGTTATGGTAATACAGTTTATATACGTACATATGCATAAAGTACATAAACACGACAAACTAAGATTTACTTTGAAACAGAGTCCTTTGAAAGAGGAATTCAAGTGTGAAATTAGCAAAATTCAATTGAAAAATATATCAAGGCACAGAACACAAAATGTCGATCGATGCTCTTTGCCTTCACGAGCAGATCATGGCAAACATGCGGTTGGATGGACCTTATTGTCTTTATATATGTATCGATGTCAAAAGAGAGGGATGGATTATATTGGATCGCAAAAAAGGTTAAACAAAGTGATACCCTGTAAAAATATAATTGCACATTTTCAGTGGATGAGACACCTCCCGAGGCACAAACCACATGGCACCGCAGGGCCCAACACAGGCAGACGCCCAAAATGTGAAATCACGAACGCTGATGTCTCCGGATGCTTATATGCATTGCAATGTACCCAGCAATTCGTAGCTATGAACAGGCATTCGATAATATGAGCGAGGAAAGTGAAAAAACAAAAAAACTTTATCGTTAAGAAATCACTGCGGCCTGTTCCAAGTCAAGGCAAGGTTGAGCAGGACAAAAAACATGGCGGCTTCAGACCCCAGCGAGGTTACCCAGGAAACGCATTTAGACCCAGAGAGCGAGGTGGCCGAGGATCGCCTGATGAAGGATATAATTAAATAAGGCTGCTAATTATCTTCAAAAGGGGTGTTTTAATTAACCCAAACACCCAATTTTCACTCTTGCACTTCCTTGGAGTTTTCTTAGTGTGCATTCAAAGTTTCAGGCTGCGAGGTTTTATAGTTTTGAAGTTATGGAGGAGACACACACACACACACGTTGCCTTTTGTTGGTATAGATTTGTATGCAGTCCATGGCTGCTTGACTGCATCATTTTCTTGGGGCACGCTGTGCTGATGATGCGATGGTCCGTGTTACCAGCACGCTGGTACTCATTTCGCCAACCTCGGAAGGATGGCAGGCTGTCAACCTGCCTGGTGTTAATTCATCAGCATGATATGGGCTTGAACTCAAGACCCTAAGATCTTAAGCCAGCCACCCTCACAGTGAAGCTAACACCATTGAAATCCAAAATTCACACTTAAGTACAGTACTTAACACTGTAAAAGCCACTCATACTGTTTTATTATCAGCAGAAGCCCATGCTAAAAATGCCATGATATAAAAAACAAGGAAGCGTTTTATTCCTGTGCTGGTTGAAAGAGCTCAAAAATGGAATGATTGTTTAATTTTCTTGAAGGCAAAGGAAAATAAACTTTTTTTTCTGGAGCGATTGAAGCAGTGGTCTGTTGCTTACACACCACTCAGATTCAAATTTTCTTTGTCTGATTGAAGAAAATATTATTTTCCCATACGTTTGGATTAATTTGAAGCAGCTTTTACTTAACTTTTTTTTTCTCTCTGAGGAATGTTTCTCTGGTTCAGGGTTGGACACACACAGAGATAGCATTAGGTGTGTGTGTGTGTGTGTGTGTGTGTGTGTGTGTGTGTGTGTGTGTGTGTGTGTATGTGTGTGTCCTCCATAACTCCAAAACCATGAAACCTAGCAGCCTGAAACTTTGCATGCATACTAAGAAAACTCCAAGGAAGTGCAAGAGTGAACATTGGGTGTTTTTCCTCTCGCAACAGCGAGACGGGTGAGAGAATAAATTTTCTCTCACCCTTATGTTATCCTAAAGCTCTTTGGATTTCATTGTGCAAAGATTGTAACACTGTTATCCCTGTGCACACTTTATTCTGTTCTTGAACCGCAGAGACCTGCTGTCGTCTCGCTCCTTGCTGTTGTGAAATCTTGAGCACTGCAAGAGGGATCTCTTCCATTCTGAACGTGCTCATGACCACTAACTGCAGTAACCCTGGGATCAGAGCTACTTCTCTTACCCTTCGTATTCTCCTGCACATTGCCAAGGTAACCGGTGCTGCAATTTGCTTTCCTGACCATTAAGATTTCTCTAATTTGTTTTCGTCTTTGTAAATGAGTTTGCATCATCTTCAGTGCAGTTGTGTGGGCTGTTCTGCAGTTATTATGGCTGAAACTTCACTTTGTCATCTCACTTGGAAGCCAATTTTTTTTGTCTGTTGTTTTTACATCTTTGCAATGTCAAGTATGCTGTGGAAAATGAGAGGTCCTGCTTGCAGTTGCTCTCATGGGTTAAATAAAACCATGATTGGTATTTGCTTTCCAATTGAAATCCTGTTTTAGATCATGAGAATGACTCTCCATTAATTAAACAGTACAATGTATTTTTATGGTGTGAAAGTGCAACATTGGAGTGTGTGGACAAACTGTGCTAGTGATCAACTGGTCACTGTTGCATTGGCCAGTTACGAGCAGTAGCTGTCCTGTTTGATAGTTTATCACTCTGTACACACAAAGCGAAAAGCGGTGTTCACCAATTGGTTCATGTCTGTCCGTCCATCCATCTTATCAGTTTATTATCGAGGAACAACTTATTTAAATTCAATGTTATATTTTGAACATGAATCGGAAGACAAATCTGCCATTGAACAGTACTTTGTCTCTGTGTTTGTCCAGATTACACATCCACAGAGTGGAGTGAGATAATGATTTTTACTTTATTTGCCTGCATGACAGTCAAACAAAATTGAAAATCATTCTAAACAGGAAATTTACTGTTTTTTAAGGATGTCATAAACAATACCACACAAACAAATGTTGTGAATAACCAATGTAACATGTTAGATAAGGTGGTGTAATCAACACTGCATAAAACGGCGGTAAATTCTGGAAAACAAAATTTTTCATTACAACTTTTACAATCTACTTTATTTACATTGAATTATAAACTTGAACACTGTTGGACACAAATTGCCTGCTTAATACTTCGAAGAACCTCTAATTTTGCAATACAGTACTTGGACAAGTTTAAATAGGGTTGTGTACAAGACTGTTTCAAGGCGTTAAACGTCTGGATTTTTTTTTTAATTTTTAAACGATCGTTAAAATCATTTTATTAAAATTGAAGTATATAGTTGAACACAGCACGGGGTATTGTGCTCTATCAACTCCCCTAGTTTTTTTAGTTTTTTATTTTTCTTCTTCCCTTCCGCATGTAGCACCACGCAAGTGCCGGAGAACTTTGGAAAGATATTTCATTGCTTCCTATCCTACTCCACAAACTATTGCTTTGGAGAGGAGCTGGAGGACCAGGAGGGGGGCAGAGAGGTCGTGGTGATGGCACCAAGTTATTTTCTATGGCCTGTGAGCTGCTTTGTCTCATGGCACAGTGGGAGCAAAACAGAGAGGTGAGGAGACAAAGGTGCAGTTGATGGGTGGAGGTGCACCTTTTAATGGAGCGTGGATAATTTGTTCAAGGTTTTATTATCGAGGTATTTAATGTCTTCTAAGTTAGATTTTGATGTTAGGAGAAAAGTAAGATTTAAAAAAAGAAAAAAAGCAAATATAGTGAGTATACAGTAGAACATTCCAAGTTTATGGGGTGTGCATTGACAACTGTAAAATGTGGTGCTTTCTCCAGGCTCTTCTTCAAGTTATTGATCAACTGACATCCATCATCAGCATCTCAAGTCGTCTTCCTTGTCTCCGTTGTCAAAAGTCGACCCAGCTCTCGCTTGAGAACGTATATTCCATTCTGGCCAGCAGGTAATGGAAAATCCCATCATGTCTCATTTAATTGCCATATTTTTGGTTTTTGCATTCCAACCCATTGAATGCTCGGTGTTTTCTCTGCTTCCCCTTTACCTTACAGTTCCTCGTGCCATGTGACTCCCGTTCTTCTTTCTCTCACCCACGTACTGTACTCCATCTCCTCCTCCTCATCATCACTACTATCTTCTACGATGCCACCTGCTGCCTCTCAAATAAACGGCCAATGTCAAGGAGCCAGTTTGCAGAGGTCGTCTGCATGGGAGGGGTGGGACAAGCGGAAAGGGGGTGGGATGTTGGAGGAGGTGGGAGTGTGTGGAACAAGGGAGAAGTAGTCAATTGGTTTATATTGTGATTGCTGGCTTACCAGAAAGAAAATAAAACAAAAATATTTCTGCTCCACTGAGCCGGCTCTCCTTAGGTACCGTCCATTTACTCTGTGTTGCATCATTTCGACCAAGTGTCATTTACCACCACACTGGTGATATTTTGTCGACCTTGTCATCAATTTATGTATATTTTACTGTTGTGAAAATTTATGAATTATTTGTTTTCCTTTTTTGCAACTTATTAATAAAAAAACAAGCAGTCATAGACTGATACTTACGAAATCGTCAACTTGACCTCTGACCTTGTCTAATAAAGCTGTCTCTCGAGAAGGTAGCGATGCAAACCAGAAGTTTCTACGATGATTCTGTACCAAACCATTAAAAATCTAATCAGCACTAGCCATCACCCGCCTGAATCACGTGGTGAAATTTGACATAGGTAGCTTATTCCGTTCTCGAGTTATCGTGCCTACAAACAAACAAACAAACAAACACACACACAAACAGATGACGGAAGTCATCAATATACTTACGAAATCTAAAGATTTCGTAAGTAAAATAGAAAAGCTGCAAGGGAAGTTTGACATTACGATGAGCAGCACGCACATCAAACTCGGATACTGATTTGGTCATTAAGTCAAATTCACTTTGAATGCGTTAACAAATGATATGCACGCATGATATTTCATTGCTTACTACAAAAGGTTGTTTTTTTTAATCTGTAAAACGTTTTTATGTTCAAAATGTTTTTTGTTTTTTTTATTAAAGAATTATATTCTGCTTTGTTTGTTCTATAGTTCTCTCATTGTGTGCTTTTATGGAGAGACAAAAAAACCCCTTTATAAATTATTCCTATTTTCGACCCCAAAACTATCCTTTTGCTCTTTTTTTTTCTTTTTTTTTTTTTCTTTTTTTTTCTCAAAATACAATTTTTTGCGGTGTTTAATTTCTGTCAATTTCCCGGAGTATTTATCTATGTCGTTACAGCATCTACTTTAACATGCGAAGATCTGGGAAAGTGAAAAGAACAGAAGCTGCAAATATAGTTGGTGTACAGGCTGTAGTTGGGATTTTCAGATGTGTTTATTTGTCATGTATTGGGAATAAGTGTTATAATGTTCAATTTTACCCTGGTTTTTCAGAACGCTGAAGTAGCCTGGTGTTGGCTCAGTGGTTTGGGTGGCGGCTTGGGATCCTAGGGTCCTGAGTTCAAGACCCGTCAGCCGCTGAATTCATACACCAGGGGGTTGACTCAGCCTGTCATCCTTCCGAGGTCGGCGAAATGAGTACCAGTTCCAGTGTGTGTACTGGTCGAGGGGCCACTGCATCAGCGACACAGTCGCGCTTCAAGAAATGATAGCTTCCCCGGCAGCTAAGCTGCCATACGACCGCCACCAGAACGCTGAAACCTCTTTAGACAGTCTGTCTCTTCTCTTTGTATCCTATTGGCCCTGTCCTTGTAATATATTTATGCAGGTCTCTTCACGAGTTGCATTGTTGGTGGAACATAAAACTGAGATTATTGTAATAAAAGCTTTTTGACGTCATCTTTTGTGAAACAATTGTCTTTGTGTCCCCAATATAGTTTGATTTGTAAGCAATGTGATCCCCCCCATGACAGCGATTTGATTTGTGCACAACTGAACCCATTTGATACTGATTTTGATTGGAGGAGTTTTGTCTGGCAGCTTCTGAGCCTGTGTTTACCAATATTCCTCTATTCTCTCACTAGCACTGTCTAATTTACTTGCCTTTGATTCTTTGCTGAATTTGTCTGTCAGCTTCATATTTTGTTTTCATTTGTTGTACTATCTCCATCTTCTATGCTCTATCTATCAGGTTCTTGCTGAGACCAAGGAGATATGTTTCCAATGAGTACAGGACACACATGGAGAGATGTCTTTCATCAGATCAAACTTTCATGATATGCTTAAACACGAAAGAGTTCAGTCATTGGATTTGAATAAGCTACGCACCAATACAGTTATTTAAGCCATTAATTCCATGAAAGAGCACAGAAGATGAGAACCTTCACACAAGCCTTTCATCTTGATGTGCAACGAATGAAGATATATTGGGTCAACAGTCTCCGATTTCTCATTCTACAAATGTAGAAATATGTTTGTTCGAGGGAGGGATCAAGGTATATTTTCCAAAAATAGATTTTTTTTTTCACTTGCAGGATCAAGAATGAATACAACACCAAATTTGTGTCTGCTTGGAATTCAGAAAGCTATTTGGCTCTGAAGATTCAACTGTACACAGAGAAAAGAACAAAATTTTAAGTGGAAACACGAGTTACTCATAATTACCCTCACCAGAGGAGAGGGTATTGCGTTTGGGTTTTTTTTGGTTTATTTCTTTGCACAGAACATGAGTGTGTGTATGAATTACATCCATCCATCCATCTATTGGGACCACACACTGTGCAGAGTGTTGGTGCTGCTGAAGCAGTCTCCTGGGCTGTTGGGCATAATTCTGGACGGGTCGCCACTCTGACGCAGGATACCAGCAAGCTGGTTCTCATTTTGCCGAACTCGGAAAGATGACAGGCCGAGTCAACCCCACCTGGTATTAATTCAACAGCCAAGCAGGATTTGAACTCAGGACCCAAGCCCACCACCCTAGCAATTAAGCCAACACCAGGCATAGTATGAATTACATAAGACCACTAAAGTACCCCATAGACCCTTTACAACCCCAAGACGCATTAAAACCATGAAGACCCTGTAAAACCCTTGAGACACTGAGAGTCCGAACACCCTTTAGATGCCTAATACCCTTTAAGACCCTCTATATCCTCTGATCCCCAAAGACCCTCAGACTCCTTTCTACTCTTTAGACCTAATACCTTGTAGACCCTTTTCTACGTTTTAAAACCCTTTAGACCCCGTCAAACAATTCTGACCAGATCTTAAATTACACCGTTTAGACCCCTTTGACCTTTTATGACACGACCATTTTGACCCTTTAGATCTTCAGACTATTTGACTTTTACAACTAAACCATTCAGACCTTCATTGTGTAAATCCTTTTATTTATTTTCCACACAAAAGAAGTCCTGGTGAGGGTCTGCAATCTCTGATTTCTCTTGCTTGTTAATATTGCATCACTTACACACACACACACACACACACAATATATATATATATATATATATATATATATATATATATATATATATATATATATATGTGTATATATGTTATTGTGTATATATATATATATATATGTATATGTATATACATATAGATCGTGGATCCTCGTGGAGGATCTCTAAGTCTTACTCACGTTGTTGTTCTTCATCTTCTTGTGGACTTTTTTGTTTCACAGCCTAAAGTTTTCATCGAAACTTCCTGAAACTTGGCTTATATATGTAAAAATAACCTGCGCAGACAGTAACCATCTCCGATTTTGGAAATTCTTCACAGAAAAAAAAGTTGACATCATTATATCGCCGCTAATGGAAATTGCCTGTATAGTGGGGCAACTTAGCATAACAATTTTGCATTTTGTGAGGAAAGCACCAAATTTGGCACACTAGTAGCCTATCATATTATGAACAGATTTGGGTATTGGGCCATGTCAAAATTTTTGATGGCAGTGGAAAATGGCTGCCACAGCCATCAGCGGCTGAATTTGAGATGGCCCAATATCCAAATCTGTTCATAATGTGATAGGCTATTCGTGTGCCAAATTTGGTGCTTTCCTCACAAAATGCAAAATTGTTATGTTATATTTAGCTAAGTTGCCCCACTAGTACCATTATCTCCGAAACTAGGCAAGCTATTTGAATTTTGTTTGCGGGAATCAAGCTGGGCATTAGCACAGATAATTTATCGCAAACCTGAAACATCACAATGACGTCATATTCGTTTTTATGACGTCATCATTAAGAGGACGAGGATCTTTTCTCATTTGAGTTTGTTATATTTGCCGGTGGTCTGGGGGTGTTGGGAAGGGGGACGACGACGAGGATGACGTAAATTTCGATGTAAATGTGTATCGTGTGGCGCCGCCTCCAGGTGGGAGAGGGTATTACAGTACAAGTCGAACCCTTCACAGCACTGTATTCCTGGAAGCACGTTTTCCAGTGCAGTGAGGTGTTTTGAATTATCAGCAGTGGGTGTTTTATTTTTTTGTTACATGCACGTAACCCAGGTTTTTTTTTTTAATAATCGGGAGCAATTGAGGTAAGCGTCAGTTGCATATACACCGCCCAAATAAAAGTACATGTCAGAAGAACGTCGACTTCTGCTAATATTAAGAAAATATTTAGTTTTGTAAATAAACACACGATATAAAGTTAAATTTGTTGCTCTGAATCGGCCTCGCTTCGCATAACAGCAAAAAACGTGCGCTCGTTTTACCGAAAATACACTATTATGGGATCATAATATCGACATGTGACTGCAGGGAGGGAAACGAGCACGTGGAGCAGGTAATTTGGAAGCTTGCACCGCAGGTGGCGCTCCACGTTGCCATGGAAACGGTGCCTGGGCCTAGAGCCGCTCGGTGACTGAAGCGGCCCCTGTATAAGAGATGCGGTTTGAAATGTTTCAAAATCTCATCGACATTCGATGCCGGACCGTCGTGCTGCGTTTCATTCGTTGTCTTTTGATTTAACCTGCCTCGCGGGGCTTCGTGTAACACGCACAGCTCGGCGAGCTCGTCACGAACAAGCGTCGGACTTGGTGTGGTGAGTATGTTCGCACGACTGGATGATGGGAATGATGGAGATGATGGGGATGATGGAGATGATGGGGATGATGGAGATGATGGGGATGATGGAGATGATGGAGATGATGGGGATGATGGGGATGATGGAGATGATGGAGATGATGGGGATGATGGGGATGATGGGAATGAGCATTTACGGTTTGATTTGGCTTCATTGTGAAGCACTGTTTATGGTTGGTGAAAAAATGGCTTTTCGAAGTTTTCTCTCACTTTTTTTGATGTAATAGTACGAAATTTGCTCGTTTTTTTTAGCTTGTTTACTTTTATATTAAATATATGTTCTTCCTTCGAAAGTTTTTTTTTTATTTTATTTTATTTTAACATTCATAAAATGATCTTGTGACAATGGGAGCTTTTTCGTTACGAAACGAGGGACCAATGGATGTACCAATACACCGCACACAATGGTGACCTTAAATAATATATATGTGCTTCCTTCAAAAGTTTTTTTTTTTAACATTCATAAAATGATCTTGTGACAACGTGATGAGCGTAATGTGAGCTTTTTCGTTACGAAACGAGGGACCAATGGATGTACCAATACACCGCACACAATGGTGACGTTGAATATCTTTTTTCCCCCTGAGGTAATTAATCACTGTCTCTTGGAGTTTATTTTTTAGTTGCTCACTTTGTACGACGAGAAACACGTTGCTGCCTAGGCGTGGCCGATGGGGAAAGGGCGCCATTTAGTTACCAATGACAGGACACGTTGCTGCGTCGGCGTGGCCGGTGGGGAAGAGATCCTCAGTTACCAATGACAGGACACGTTGCTGCGTAGGCGTGGCCGTTGGAGAGAGATCCTCAGCCGCGTTCCCCATTACGGGTTACAAGTTACAACGTACGGACTTCCGAATAATGATGACTTGGTCTATTCTAATAATTTCTCGATTTCTTATGTGCATTTATGGAAAACACAATGCCCCAATCCAGTCGTCGTTTTCAAGATCGAAGGAACTGCCTGTGTGGTTGTTGTTTCTGGCACGAGGTTTGAAAGTTTTTATTATTATTTTTTGTTTTTGCACGTACGGGCACGCGAGAGCGAAGGAACGGCCTGTGTGGTTGTTGTTTCTGGCACGAGGTTTGAAAGTTTTTATTTATTTTATTTTTTTTAATTATTTTTTGTTTTTGCATGTACGGGCACGCACTAGTTTGTAAAATGAGTCAAATTCACGTTATTTAATTAATTCCACGCTTAAAAAACAAACAAAAAAAAAACGGGGATATTGTAATTGGCTCTGTCTGTCCATCCATTACCCTGTCTCCTCCTAAAGGGTTGTGCAGAAATTCCGTTATGATCACCACGTGATACGAAAGTGCAAGAGCAGCATCAGTTTTGGCCCCGCCCCTTGGCGGAACCAAACGGTGAAATACCCCCAAAATGGGCACATTTAAAAACCTTTTTTCAATGAAACTCTGTAGGGGAGAGTGAGGCAAGATGGTCCCTTTTTTGGTTTTGCCATCAGATGATTTGCCAGCCAAACACCATTCAATTGCCATTCGTTAGTCCATCTATCGCCCCAAGTAACAGCCCAATTTCGAGAATATTAGAGATCATTGAATGTCTATAAAAGGCAATTCAAAATTTGTTGTCGACATGCTCAACTTGCCCCACCCCTGGGGCAAGTCGATCATCACGATGGGGAAAGATGATCATGGTCCTCAGGAAAAATGAGGACAGTCAGAGGACAGATGTGTTAGAATTTTAATGAACGGAAAATAATTCTTCATATATATATATATATATATATATATATATATATATATATATATATATATATATATATATATATATATATATATATATATATATATATATATATATATATATATCTGGGATACCAACATAATATTTCCAAAACATTGTCCCATACACAACTGGATACGAACGTCCATTTTCATGTCATTTATCTTTGTGTTCCACTCTTGATGTCTCAATTCGCAACTCGCACTGACTGAGATCAATTTTTAATACCAGTTGCTTTGATTTTCTCTGGCTTCCCTTTTAAAAATTCAGGTGGAGGTAGTTTTTTAACGATGTCCTCCTTGGAAAAAGTCCCACGATGAACGTAGGTTGATCGAAGTTCATATGAGAGGGTACTTTGCGGAGAAAGACTCTCTCATATCCATCGTCGTCGATTGCCTCTACACGCGCTATGTACAGAATTGATTGTGTTTTTTTTCCCCATCTATTTTTGTAATTACAGTCTCCTTCAATAATATAATTACTGTCATCTGGCTCTGAATTTTTGTCTAGAAGCTGGAAATCACCAGCATCAGCATCATCCGATGATTCACTGTTGTTCTTCTTCTGGTGAAGACAAAACCTTTCTGACGCGGCTCTTGGACACATTTGTCCTTGTTAGGTTTCGTCTGGGCAGATTTGGCGGCTCTACGGGTCTTGGCATCGCTCTTATTCTGCTCTAGTTGTTTTCTGACTTCCGTCTCGGCGGCGATTGCATTTCTCACGGTTGTATCCATCTTAATCTGTAAGACACAATGAATGAATACCGTAAGAAAACGATGAATAAAAACAGGACAAGATGATCATGGTGTGGGGCAAGATGATCACCTGATCAACTTGCCCCACAACCAAGCGATCATCCTGCCCCACCACCGCCATGTATAGAAAATCGTCTGGCATTCATAAATTACAGCAATGAGCTAGGCAAAAGTTACATGCAATATGGGCATATAAGCTACGTATGTACCTATATACAGATACCATTCCTCCTACACTTATTCATTGAGATAATACGTACTCACCGATGATTCGAAAATTTTCTTTTTCATGAGGAAAATGATGTTTTTGTGATAAAACGAACGCAGCGTTTTTTCTCATCATGCGCCTTCCACAGTGGAATTGTAGTGAATCAATCTATCATTGGGTGGCACCACTGTCCAATGCGAGCTTTATTGGAGTTGTGAGAGGGGGGTGATCATCTTGCCCCACTCTGCACTACATGCAATCAACACTGGGGGACAGATGAAATATTTACCGATTTACTTGTATATATTTTTTGATTTCATTTCTGGGTTCATGCCCCCAAGGGGTGGGGACTTAGGGTCACAGGGGTCAAAAAAGGGATAATTTTTAATCTAATTGTGATGTTGAGTTCAATTTCGCTTTCCTTGGAATTTGCTGTTTCATGGCCAAGATTGTTGTTTGATGTCTATATTTCGCGGGCTTTAAAGAAATTGCTTTTGTTTCTTCGTCGCGTTTGACTTTGTTGGTTCGTGGGTGCCAGCAGTGACCACTATTTTCATTGTGTCTGTGTGTCTGTTTGTGACTCTCTCCAGAGCATAGCTCCGTGACGTTTCATGCGATCTTGGTGAAACTTGGACACAAGCTCGATATCATGGTCGAGTTGTGTCTTTTGTATGAGGGGAGTCCCACGCCCCTTGTCGGCGGAGCCACGCCCACTTGAACCTTTTATTTATTTTTATTTTTTTTCTCGCAATTTCATTTCCTCGAAGCTGTGCGTAATGTCCATAAGTACAACATATAAAAAAATCCGATTTGATTTGGTCAACTTTTACGGAAAAGATAGATTTTTATGCTAGGGCTTCCTCAAAAGCTTGTTCGAAGAACGGAGAGCTATAGCGATACCACCGGCGTGAGCGTGAGCGTGAAAATGTTAAAGTTTTTGGTGGAAGTTATTTCCTTTCTAATGTTTTTATCTACCACACTTTTTTTTACTGATTACAATATACAAATACATATATTTCTTTAAAATTATTTGGATCAGACTTCACTGCAATGCTATATAAAAAATATTATTAGACTAGTCTTTTAAAAACGATAAATGTATAAACAGGCGAGCATTGGGTGGCTTTGACACCAACTCTCTGGTTTCCTTATGGATGCACTTTTTTGATGTCATTCACACTCCATGATGATGACCTGTCCACCACACTCTTTACTGAGCGTTGATGCTGCTAAAGCAGTTTCTTGACAGGGGTTATTCTGGGTGGTTTGCCATTGCCTTCCCAGCAGTCAGTGAGGGCAGGAATTTAGAATTTGTTCAGGATGTGCCGGCGATAATTCACCTTCGCTTCTCGAAGGTCACCGTGGAATCTTTAAAATCCACCAAACTAATGCTGCAAGATGGGATACGAAGATTAACGTCGTCCACGTGGTTGCTCGCGCAGTGATTAATCACCCTGACTGCGAAACACCAGGATGACGTTGCACAGCCGGACTGAGGTTCAAACCCAGGCTAGGCAGCTCGGAGGAGAGTGTGCATGTATCGATCGGCTATCCTGCCAACCCTTCACACTCTATAATACATCATGGTCAAGTCACAGTTTATTGTTGAGAATGATTGTCACTGAACCTACTTCAGCAGTCCCAATGACTACTTAACCAGTTCAAAATATAATGAAAAATTTTTTCAGCAGGTGGGCAAGATGCCGACCGAAGATGCACGAAAGACCTTCCTCATCTCAATGGCTGCAGAGTTCCTGGGGATCGCGGCTGATAAAGTCACGTGCAAAGAGCTACAAGAGAGCTCAGCGTTGAACTCATTTCTGGAGGATGGCAGTGTGGGTATGTTGGTGGGCTGTTGTGATGCCGGTGAGCTTCATCTGGATAATGAGGTGAGTAGATTAGAGCAAGCTTGGAAAATCTATTCCTTATTAAAAATGATAATTTTCACTAATTTGAATTTGGAATAAAATGGTGGCAGAATATCCCGAATGGTGTACGCACTCACCTGTCGGCTGTCTAACCCTTGTTTGAATGCCGGCCCAGCTATAAACGGTCACTCTTGTCATCAAATTTTCAACAAACCTTTATGATGAGAATATGGAGAAGACATTAATAATTGGGTCAAAATGTCAAAGAGCGGTCATAGTAAGTAGATTAGAGCAAGCTCTTGTTAAACTGGATGCTGCTGCGCACCGTGAGACGGCCAAGTTTTTATCACCTCCGTTTTTCTTTATTTATTTACCATTTGTGCTTCAGTGTGTCTGTCCAGTGCTCAGGCCATAACATTCATCAAATGAGCTCTTGCCATCTAATTAAATTATTTAATGGATTTCAACTCTTTAAATGCTGTTGGACATGATCATTGTCTCATGGGAACGTGCTGTTCGCCACGATCATGGCCCGCATCATTGTTCAACAATCTGAAGTGTTTGTTCCCATGGTTGCCTTATAAACACCACACAAGTTTCATCCAGTTTGCCTGAAAAATACCATATTTTCATATTGCATACTGGAAAAATTCAGCACTCGAACAGTTTAAAAGGTTAATTGTGTTGAAAATCCCCTTTGTCTATTTACTGATGACTCCACCCTCTGCTGTGACATCCCTCATCCTTCAGACAGCAAGGCCACAGCCTCTTCCCTCTCTTCAGACCTTGAACAACTCACAAACTGGTCAAACACTTGGAATATGTCTTTCATTTCATACAAATCTCACACTCTCACTTTTTATCTCTGAAAGGACAATCTGGCAAACCCTCCTATCTACTTTCTTAACAATTCTCTTGTGGAAGATCAGTTATGTTCAAACTCTTGGGTCTCACTATCAGCCATGGTCTTTCTTGGGCAAACCACATTTCAGGAATTGGCATCCAAAGCCAGCTGCCGACTGTGCGTCCTTTGTCGTACAAAGTCCTTCCTTGGCACACCTGAACTATGAACTGATAAGGTCTTCATCCAAAGCTTGATGGAGTACTGCTTTCTCCTCTGGGCTGGCTCCCCTGCCTCCCATCTTTCTCAACTTGACGCCGTGGAAACCAAGGCCTTCAAGATCATTGGAATGTCCAGCAATGAAGCTCAGTCGATGGGCCTATCACTTTGCCATCACAGACAGTTTTGTGGTCTCTCTGTCTTCTAGCACCTCCTTTCTGGTGTTGCACCCTCTGCTCTTTCCATGCTTCATCCTCCCAGGTCTCTTCAGGGCACACATGATCCGCCATCCACCTCCTTGTGCTGAAACTACCTAAATCCAGGATCACTGCTCATCTCCACTCATTTGTTCCTCTTTTTTCCCCCACCTGTGGAACCAACTTCCACATCCTCTTCAATCTAATTATTCCCTCAAGGTCTTCAAGACAACTGTTCATCACCATTTCAGATTGTCCCCAATCCAAAACCATGATCTTTTCCACCCTCGTTAACCCAACCCCACCCCTATATAATCTATCCTCCATCCAAATTTCCAGTTTTCCCTCCTTGGAGTTTGCTTTTGTATCCATCTTGTCCATACCATGCATCATCTTGTCCACCCCATGCAAACTCTTCTGTCCCTCATTTCTCCCCACATCCATTGTTTGTCCAATCTACCTCTATCTTGGCCTTCTACTCTGTTATTGGTGTTTCTCCCCTCTCTCCACTGTTCCTTTTGCATCTTGTTACGTCCTGATCTGTTCAGCAGTGCACCAGCATTCCACGAACCTCAACTTGTATATAAAAAATAATAATTGTGTTGCACTCTTTCTTTCACTCAGAACCAAAGCTCTGAGCTATTTATGGTGGTGCGAAATGTTGCACCACTGCGAAATGGTGGTGCGACAGACATCGGGTGACGGAGTTTGTATTTTGCATCAACATTATTCATGCCTTTTCTCCCATCATTTTAAAAGTGAATGTTGAGCTTTGTTTCCATGCACAGCTTTTCAAACGCAGTGCAGGAAGTGGCTGCCATAAACGGGAGACAGATGAACCCACGGACAGACACTACGGTTCACAATATCTATTAGATGAATTATTTGTTCTCCTTAAACACCACAAGGAACCTTGTGCCATGTTTCTTAACAAGGATTTGCAAGCTGTACAGCCATTGCTAGGGCCTAGTGATGTACATACTACTTACGATTCCATTATTTTCCTTTCAATTAATAATTTGTCTTGTGACAGGTAAATGCCGTGGAAGGGCGAGGAACTATCATCGTATTTTACAAAGTACATGCACGGCCCATAATGTTTGGAGACTTGCGTAACAACATCCTCGTACTGTCATTCTCCGGCTCTGCCATAAGTTCCCTCTACACAGCAGTGCGACAAGTATACAGCCCAATACTATTGAAGGTACTTTCATGTAAATAGGGTGATAACTGTTGGAGCTTTGGTTTTAAACCTTATTTATACTACCTTTGGATTAACTTGTGTGTTGTGTTTGCTTTCAATGACACACTTTTTGGTCTAGAATGACTTAAAAATATATTTTTTTTATTTTGTTTGTCAATGAATCCTGTGCGGGTTGTTTCTGCAGCATGAGTGGTGGGAGACAAACAGTGAAAGCCGTTTACACAAGCTGCTTATGGAGCTGCAGGCTGTGCTGGGCCGCCTTGCTCGCTTAGGTCCCGCTAGTCAGCTGAGTGATTCTATAGATATGGAAGAACATCTTTCAGGTATTAATCATAATAACAACAATATTGTGCATTTGAGCTTGAAGTAGTTGTCCTTGTACAACAGTAATAACTTCTTCTTCTTGCGTATGGCAGCTTAGCTGCCGGAGTAGCTATCATTTCTTGGAAGCGCGACTGTGTTGCTGATGCAGTGCCCCTCAATCAGTACACACTGGTACTCATTTCACCGACCTCGGAAGGATGACAGGCTGAGTCAACCCCCTGGTGTATTAATTCAGCGGCCAACGGGGCTTGAACTCAGGACCCTAGAATCCCAAGCCGCCACTCTAACCACAAAGCCAACTCCATGCTTTATACAGTAATAACTTGGAAGCATCTGAAAATGCAAAGCCTGTCCAAGTCATCTTTGTTATCCAGACTTCTTCTTCTGTATGCTGAACATGATTGAAACATAAAAACTAGAGGGGGAGCACTCGGTAGAGTGCAAAACCTCCGCCGCCAATACTGCTGGGTCACTCAAGTGAACCTGATATCCTATTCATTCAATTTGACGTCATCAGTGCTCACAGAGTTATAGTTTGCAACTTTCCCTTTTACTTTTAACTTTTACATACTCAATTCATTCGTCGTAACAAGATTCCTTGAGACAGAAATTGATTTTACATGCGTATATCCACCTGAAGTTCCAAAATCAGCTGCAATTATAATTTTGGCATGTTTTTTTTTTGTTGGAAATCACTTATAACATGTAGAAATGCAAAAAAAAAAAAAATCGAAATTTTGTTGAAAAAAAAATTTGCAAATTTTTTTTCCTCTAACAATTTTTTTTTTGGGGGGGGGGGGGGTTGGAAATCACTTAAAACATGTAGAAATGCAAAAAAAAAAAATTCAAATATTTTTTCAAATTGGCTGCCATAGTGGCCATATTGGATTTTGGACTAAGTCCAAAATCTAATGGCATGATCCTTGGACCAGACCTAACCCCCCCACCAAGTTTCGTCGAAATCCGTCGGAGTTTTTCCGTAATACTGTTCACAAACAAACAAACAGAAAGGGGTGAAAACAGTAACCTCCATCCATCTTCGATGGTGGAGGTGAACTGCAAGGGCACTCAGTAGAGCACATACCTCCGCCAAGCAATGCCTGATCCACGAGAACATATCGGGCCCAATATATTTTTGAGATATTGTGCTATATATCGTTTTTGGCCCTATTTTTCAGTGGTGAAGAATCACTTTAAAAACTCGAGTAGTCGGATCTTCATGAAAATATAATCAGTTCGTCCTTGTCACACGCCGAACCTGTCCACAAAATTTAATCCGGATCCGTCCACAACGTTTTGAGATATCATGTACGCAGCCAAACAGACAGAGAGGGGTGAAAACATAACATCCTTCATCTTTTGTGGCGTAGGTAAAAATGTTTACGATTATAGGCGACCTTTGACCTTTTTGATCAACAAAAAGAAAACAATCAGCTTCTTGCTTTTGATTGGTGAACCAATTCAGTAACCCAACATGCAAATTCTTAAAATTTCAGGTCAATTGGATGAAAATTGATGATTTTATGTGATGCTGACCTTTGACCTTTTTGACCAAATTATTAATTTGTCTTTTCCAGATTCTCATAATAAAGCGATGTTGAGAATTTGATGACCAAGCTCAACTGCTAAATGATAATTTCAGGTGAATTGAATGAAAATTGTTGATTTTAGGTCAGACTGACATTTGGCCTTTTGACCTTTCAACAAATTTATTAATTAGTGTTCTCCACATTCTCATAATAAAGCTTTGTTGAAAATTTGATGACAAAATCTCAAATGGTTAAAAAAAAAAAGAAGTTGCGACACACACGTGATTGCAAAACTCTATCTTGGGGGTGGGGGGACGGGCTAATAAGAACCCATTTGTTCATAATCTTTGCACAAGGGATCTTTAGTGGGGCAGTACTTAAAAATCTATGATTTATAAATTTGAATTGTTTTTAGCCAGCAGCCTGAATTACCCAGCAGCTTTGGTTATTTTAGTTTTAGCACTGACAGTCCAGTAATAATATTCAAACAGCAGCACATAACACATTGAGAAAAACTCATTTTACTATTGTGCTTTCGGGTTAAATAATGGGTTAAAAATACAAGTCTTTTATACAGGAATTATTATTCCATCGGATGAGTTTGAGTTCTGGGCTGAGGTTGCCGGATCTCTGGGACCTGGGCCGAGACGCGAACGAGCTCAGCATTTTCAAACGTTATTTCAACCGCTTGTCAAGGTACGTAACAGCAACACAACCACAGTTAACCTTCCTATACAGTATATTAGTTTGTTCAGCCACATGTTATTAGAGAAGAATGATGCAATACTATTGCATATGCTTTGCGAATGCCATTGAGCCATCATCCAACAGCTTTGCAATATTTTTGTGGTTGACATTACATCGCTCAAACGTGATATTGTAAGTACAGAAGAATCCATTTGCCACATTTGTATTCCCTCCTCTGAAATAGCATCTTATGATAGTGATTAGAATCATGCTGCTACTCTCTCTAGTTATTCTCGCACTGTGAAACATGGCAACTCGACGAGGGGCAGGACCTTGTGGATGTTAGCCATCAAGTTATTGAAGAGGTGTGGGGCCAAACAGAGCATTCACCATATCCTGAGAGCCGCATGCAGCATCTTTTGCACCTTATCGGTGAGCTTCAAATTCATTGCACAACCAAAATGTCATGCGGTCATTTTTGGTTCATAATTTCTTGCACGTTTCTCCTCTTGTTCCTGTTAGCTGGAGCCTTCTGCTGGCTGGTACGACACAGGTTATCAACACTTGACATATGGACGGGCTCTTTTGGCTTTGTGCAGCCGATGCTAAACAAGGCAGAGACAGTGTGTCGTGGCTGGTTAGATGCCTGCCAGCAACTCACAAGGCCAGGAACTCTGCGGCATTGGCATGGCGATTGTGTGCAGCCGGAAGAGCTTGTTGAGCTCGCAGACAGATTGCGGGAGGTCAGAATGATGCAGCAACCTATGATGCATTTAAAACCGGACTCGGCGTACCACAGCAGCTGTTTGTTGTAAAAAATATGGTAACATGAATGTCTTATCTGCAATGTCTCTTATGGTAGTTTATTATAATTTCAGGTGCAGTTGCTGCGAACAATGCTTTCTCAAGTTGAAATCCTGTTGTCTCCATTGGAGCAAGAAACACTGCGTGTCAAACAGACCCTTCAGCCATTGTGTTCCCAAAACCCATTTCACTATATCATGCACAATCAGGTAGTTTTCTTCTGCTTAGTCCCTCCCTGTTGTCAGTTTCCTCTGATAGCATTGCATGTTTCTGCATCTTGTTCTATTGCTCTTATATTTCGTTGAATTGTTTCCAATTGTCTTGCTGTTCAACCAGGCTCCTTGGCGGGCAGCGGTGAGTGAGTTTGACTCTGGTATGGTGCAAGCAGAACGTAAAGCAGCTGAGAAACTAGCACTCAGGCTGAGAGGAGCACAAGGAAGTGTGGTGCAGGTAATCACTCTGAGCTGACTTATCTCATATACACAAGTCAGATTTCTGGATAAATAAACACATGGTGTTATTGTATTGTTAAATGGCATCACCACATTACCTTCTGAAAGTTCATGTTATTCTGTATAGAGATTGTTATGTTTTCAACATTACTGTTCAACAAGTATAAAAGCAAGTTCAAAACAGCTTGCAAAATGCTTTATAGCATCACTCCTCTGCTGTCGTTCTGATGTGTGTAGCTGTTGGCTGAGTTCTTACGTTTCCGGGAGTTGATGGCACGCCCAAACGTGTCACACGCTCTGTATACTGAGAGGGAGACCTTGTTGGGTCGTTTGCTGGAGCACATCCGTGGTACATGATATGCACAGCATCTTAACGTTTGTTGCACACAATGGAGCTAGTTTTGTTGAAAATTTGATAAGAGCTCAAATGTGAAAAAAAATTAATGCCCTGGACAACCGCGCACACACACACACACACACACACACACACACACACACACACACACACACACACACACACACACACACACACACACACACACACACACACACACACACACACACACACACACACACACACACGTATATACGTACACACGAAGGTGGATACTTTGAGACCTGGGAGGACTCTGTTCCACCTTACGAAATCCGCATATGGAGATGACGACCAACAACACACGTGCCGTTGCAAAACCCCGTCTCTGCTGGGAGGGTGGACGGGCTAATAAGTCATGCTATCACAAGGAAATCAGACACAGGTGGAGGCCATTCAGCCCATCATGCCTGCGCCACATCAACACCACACCGATTTATCAACACCAGATCAAAATAAGAAAATGCAAAATGTTTTTTGTGTCATTTTATATAGTCTTTAATATACAGTATCTATTGTCTTTTAAATACAGTACTCACAGACACGTCTGAGTGGCTTTCATAACTGGTGTACCTTAAGCCTCTAATAAAGCCTGTTGTTGACTTAGTGGTTAGGGTGGCTGACTTGGGTTCTTTGGGTCCTGAGCTTGAGTTCTGTTGGCTGCTGATTTAACACCTGGTGGGGTTGATTCAGCCTGTCATCTTTCCAAGGTCAGCAAAATGAGTACCAGTGAACTGGTATCGGGTCACAACATCAGCGGCATAGTTGCGTCCCAATAAAATGATAAGTACTTGGCAGCCAAGCTGCTATACACAAGAAGAAGAAGACGAAGTCTCTAATAGCAAATACAATCAGCACTGTAATATTCAATAAAGAAACAGTTCATCATGATTAATTTGTCGCAATTTAAAATGGCCAATCAGTGTGATCCTTGAAAGATACATCATGGCGATAGAGTTTTTAAAACCTAGCAATGATTTAGTTTCCAACAAACACTTGTGTAAATCACATCTGCAGTTTTGCATGCACCAAATCTATCATGTACCTCATCAAAAGGTGTAACTAATTGCTCTCACCTTTCAAAAAGAGCAACCACTAGGTTCAGGTACCCTGACTAAATTTTAAAATCCCTGGCCAGTCTGAGGGTTGCTTCAGCAGCACCCTGCATTGCCTATCACAATCTGCTCAGGGTACATTGTCAGCGAGGAAAACATTCACACCCAAGGTTTTGGCACCTTGATGTCCTCCAGAGAGGTATTACAGCAATTACTAGAGTTCAGAGAACAGGATACCCTGCATAGTGTTGAAGTATATACTTCAATTTTAATAAAATTATTTTAAAGATCAGTAAAAAAAAATCCAAATGTTTTAGCGCAACTGAAGCAGTACTGAAGTAACCCCCCCCCCCCAAAAAAAAAGAAACACAACTTTTATGCACTGTAATAAGATGATGTTGAGTCACAATTTACGAGATGGAGGCTTTATTGATCACCATAGAACACAGTGTCAGTCAGCATTGTACATAGCCATATCGCTGACATCTTCTTCAATCCGACACTGCACCGTCTCACATGCCACACCCACTTCCTTGGGGTTGCGCTTGACAGCTCCTATTGCGTACATCACCCTATTGAATATGTCCAAGTATTGCAAAATTGGAGGTTCTTGGAAGTATTATGAAGGCTATTTGTGTTTTTCAGTGTTCATGTTTATCGTTCAATTTAAATAAAGGTTTAAAGGTGTAAAAATGTATTAATTCGGGATTTTACCACCATTTTATCCAGGTATTAATAATCATAAACATAATAACATGACCGCCTTTGCCACTCCCTTAGGGAGTGGGTGCTTTTAGTAATAATGATAATGATTATTATTTTTTTACTTTTTGATTTGACATCAAAATTGATTGCAATAATTTTCTTCTCTGCAATCCATTATTGTTGTAATCTACGATTTCAACAAACTACCCACAATCCTTAATCTAAACAATCAGAGAGACATAACCTTGACCACAAGTAAAAAAGACAAAATTTAATCGCCCCGTTGTTTTAGTAATTTTGCTGTATCAAGTTAAAGGGCAAGCCCATATTTATGTACAACTAAAATGGCCGCCAATCTACTAGTTGGCCATCTTTGATCAGATCGCAAATTAAAGTGTACACCATCATGTACTGTGCTTGTGCCAAGTTTAAACAAAATTGGACCATGCATGTCTGAGAAATGGTTGGGGACACATTAAAGTAACAAAATCACCACCAGTCAGCCATCTTGGATCTGATCTCAGAAAAAAAAAATGATGTGCATATGTAAGCCATCATTCATTATTTGGGGGCCAAGTTTTAACAAGATCGGTGAATGCATGTTCGAGAAATGGTTGCAGACGTGTTTGACACTTTGTTTTTTGTTTTTTTTCTACAACTTAAATGGCCGCCGGTCTGCCATCTTGGATCTGATGTCGGGGAAAAAAATGATGTGCATATGTACACCATCATGTGTTGTTTTTGCCAAGTACGAATAAAATCAGTACATGCATGTCCGAGATATGATTGCGGACGCATGCACGCACATCCGGGCACCAAAATTGAGACCAAATCCATAAGCCCCCATTTTGGACTAAGTTCTACAGGGGCTAATAATGAATAACTAAATGGTTCATAGAACACCTTACCCCTTGCAGTGTTCAAGTATATAATTAAATTGAAATAAAATAATGTTTTTAAAAGTCGTATAAAAAAAACACCATTGATCGTGTCTTGTGCACCACCTTATTGCTAAACAGAAGGGGTTTGAAAGTGGCAAAAATGCGATTTGTGTTCAAGTGTAGAATTATATTTTAATAAAATGGAGACTTCAAAGGTCGTAGTAAAAATTCTGGAAGTTTCCTGCTGTAAAGTTTTTTTTTGCATATTTTATTGTGATTTGTGTCAGGGCCTGTGGAACTGTCCTTTTTTTGTGTGTTCATAACAGTTTTAGTGGGTATTTGAGTTAGTTTATTGAAAGAAGTAGGGGGAGGTCTCATGTTAAGTTCAGCATTAAGTCAGTTGGGGCCTTGGGAGCATGGGGATAAAAAAGGGTTAAAATAGAGACCAAAGGAGAAAGAAAGAGGAGTTCGTAAAATGTGATAGTTACTCAATGTGGGCCACGTCAACAATGGGGGAAGCAGAGGGTTCTTATTGTTGTACGAAGTGTGAGGAAATAGCCCACTTGAGGATGGTTATTACAAGGTTGAAGGAACACATAGATAATCTGCAACAAGTAGCAGAGTGTGAGAAATTTGGAAATAATAGTTGGTTACGGTTGTGGAGTGAGGTTGCTCAGGATATTGGAAGTGGTGACGGTGCAACGCGGGCAGGCAGTGGTGACGGTGCAACGGGGGCAGGCAGTGGTGACGGTGCAACGGGGGCAGGCAGTGGTGGCGGTGCAACGGGGGCAGGCAGTGGTGGCGGTGCAACGGGGGCAGGCAGTGGTGGCGGTGCAACGGGGGCAGGCAGTGGTGGCGGTGCAACGGGGCAGGCAGGGGGGGGGGTGCAACGGGGGCAGGCAGTGGTGGCGGTGCAACGGGGGCAGGCAGTGGTGGCGGTGCAACGGGGGCAGGCAGTGGTGGCGGTGCAACGGGGGCAGGCAGTGGTGGCGGTGCAACGGGGGCAGGCAGTGGTGGCGGTGCAACGGGGGCAGGCAGTGGTCTTGGTGCTGAAATAGAAATTGGTAGACACAAAGTATGGGAGACAGTTTTTGTGGGTGATGAGATTATTAAATATGTGGATTCTTCATCCTGTAGGAAGGATTGTAGACATATACTTCTGTGTAGTTTTGAAGGAGCAGGAGTTAGGGACATTGAAGGAAGGGGAAACGATATTGTATTGGGTCATGGCAGGAAGTTGGTTGTGGTACACCTGGGAGCGAATGATGGAGAGAAAGTTTACTCAGAGGTTTTGAGAAATAGATACAGGATATTGGGTAAGCGGCTGAAAGCAAAGGGTTGTGAAGTAATGTTTTCTGGGATTCTCCCGAGATGAGGTAACAATATTAGGAAATTATGAGCAGAGTAATAGGCATCAACCAATGGCTGGAAGAATGGTGTAGGGAGGAAGGTTTTACATTTAAGAAGCAGTGGGAATCATTTAGGGGACAAAGGGAGTGTTTCCAGAATGATGGCCTTGTGTTCAATGGAAAGGGGGCAGCAAGGTTTGCCGTGGGAATTGAGGAAGGAATACAGGCTTTTTTTTTAGGTCAGTGGAAGGTGGAGAAGATATGAAGGAAGGAACGGATGATGTAATTGGGATGAGTAAGGCCAGGCAAGAAAATAGAATTTCAGGAAGGGAAAAGTTAAACATATTCTAGACCAATGCCAGAAGTTTAAATACTAAGATGGATGGAAGAGCTTGAAGCCAAAGTGAATGGCAAGGAGTACGATATAGTTGCAGTGAGTGAGATATGGTTTTAGGAGGAGAGTAACTGGAGGACAGGATTAGAAGGCTACAAGGTGTATCGGTGTGATAGGCAGGAGAGAATAGGAGGAGGCGGAGTAGCAATCTGGGTAAAGGACAGCATTGCATCAAGAGAAAGGGGTGACATTAAGGAAGGAATAAATGTTGAGGATTCTGTGTGGGTTGAGATTAGATTTTGTAAATACAGTAAGATACTGGAAGGATGCTTTTATAAGGCTCCGGGTATGAAGGAAGAGGAGTAAGGAGGAGTACATGAATAATTCAAAAGGGCATGTGGTAAGGGAAGAGTATTGATTATGGGGATTTTAACTTCCCAGGGATAGGTTGGGTCCAGGAACAGGGAAAGGGAAGAGCGGGTGAGGATTTCCTAGTTTTAGCCCAGTTTGTAGATAAGCCCACGAGGGGGAATGCAGTGTTGGACCTCTTTTTAAGTTACGATTCCAATATGGTGGAGGAGGTGGAGGTAGGGGAGCATTTTGGAGCAAGTGACAATAACATTGTGTGTGCAAAGATTCTGTTAAGGGTTAGAGTTCAGGAAAGTAGGGAAGGCTATTAGATTTCAGGAAGGCAAACCTTGAGGGTATGAGGAGAGAATTTGGTGATGTTGATTGGGAGACTCTAACAACAGGACAATCGGCATCAGAGAAATGGGAAATCTTTAAGGACCAAATGTGTAGAGTGCAGAGTAAGTATATTCCAATGAGGTGTAAACGTAGAAGCAGAAAGAGGCCAGGGTGGTTGAGTAGTGAGATGAGGAATGCTATTAAGGAGAAACAGAAGGTATTTATTGGGTTTAAAATATCAAGACTGGAGTTGTATTTATCTCACTATCGGAGTAAACAGAGGCAAGTTAAGAAAATATCTCGGCAAGCCAAAAGAGAGGATGAGAAGGACATGGCTAAGAATATTAAACATAATAGCAAGGCTTTCTTTGTATTAAGTCTATCAGGGGAAGAGGACAGGTTAGGACCAGTGTGGGCCCATTGAGGAATAGCACCGGGAGAGTGGTTAGTGATGAAAGTGAGATGGCAGGCTTATTAAACAGGTGTTTTTCTTCAACTTTTACACAAGAACAGTCAGGAGAATTGCCAATAGCTGACAGTATCTATCAAGGAGGTGAGGAAGGGCTTTTCAAGAAGATCCTGGTTGGAGTGGAGGACGTAAAGGAACAGCTAGGTAATCTGAGTAGATAAGGCTCCGGGTCCAGATAATATGCACCCGAGAGTGTTGAGGGAGGTGGCTGAGCAGGTAAGTGACATGTGAATGGATATTTTCAATCGATCCCTGGAGCAAGGACAGGTACCAGAGGATTGGAGAGCAACAAATGTAACACCATTATTTCGGAGAGGATCCAGAGAAGAATTGGGAAATTGTAGACCTCTTATTTTGACTTCAGTTGTGGGGAAGGTGTTAGAGACATTAATTGAGGACCAGACGAGGAAGCATTTAAATAAATACAAACTAATTAAAGGTAGTCGGCATGGGTTTACCAAAGGTGGTTCCTGTTTCACAAATCTTTTAGAGTTCTATGAAGTGGTGTCTGGTTGGGTGGATGAGGGAAAGGCAGTGGACATAGTATATCTAGATTTTAAGAAGGCATTTGATGAGGTACCACATCGGAGGTTGTTAGACAAAGTGAGGGCTTGTGGAGTGGCTGGTCAGGTAGCTAATTGGATTGCATACTGGCTTAGTCATAGGAAGCAAAGAGTGGCTGTGAGTTGGAGGGTGTCTTGCTCGGATGATGGAAGTAGTGGGGTACCTCAGGGATCAGTACTCGGATCATTACTCTTCATTATTTACATCAACGATTTGGATAATGGGGTGACGAATAAGCTTTCCAAATTTGCAGATACCACAAAGCTTGAAGGTCAGGTGGATAGCAGGGGGGGGGGGAGGGTGATGAGATTCAGGAAAGTATTGATACTTGTATAGATTGGGCAAAAGATTGGCAGATGGCATTTAATCTGAGCAAGTCTAAGGTGTTGGGGATGGCAAAGAACAATGAAAATAGAGATTACCGGATGCAAGGAGTAATTTTGGAGTGTGACACACAGGAGAAAGATCTGGGGGTGGTAATAGATATGAGAGGTAAGCAGGCAGCACAATGCCAGGCAGCTACAGGTAAAGCAATTAGGTGTTAGGATGTATTCGGAGGATGATCAATTATAAATCAAAAGAGGAGGTGTTAACATTATTCAGGAATTTAGTGAGGGCCACATTTAGAATATTGTGTGCAGTTCTGGTCACCACAGTTCTGGAAGGATATCAATGCCAAAGAGAGGGTTCAGCGCAGGGCTACGAGATTGATTCTGGGACTAGCTTGATTCAGTTATGAGGGGCGGCTGAAGGAGACAGGGCTCTACACACTAGATAGGAGGTGGTTACAAGGAGATATCATAGAGATGTTTAAGATAATGAAAGGTATAGATAAAATTAAGTGCAGATGAATTATTCAGCAGAGTAGACAGTGAAAGGACCAGGGGCCATAGCCTGAGAGTAAAGAAGAGGAGAGTTAAGATGGTAGCAAGGAAGGGGACTTTCACTCAGAGAGTACTCAATGCAGGGAATGGTCTCCCTGGAAAGGTAGTGGTAGCAGAAAAAGCAAATACGTTTAAATTAGAATTACATAGGTACCTGGAAGTTCTGAAGATAGAGGGGTCTGGGGATGTTGACAGGACTTTTAGGTAGTTTGAGCATTGATAGGTGATTGTGTGCATGTGTACGGAGTGTTAGCGGTGAGCGTCTCGTCATGGGGTGTTGTGTGTTTTTAACCAAGCCCATAACCCCTCTCCTGAGGGGGTGGGGGGAAGAAAAGAAAATTACATGAGCTACAAAAACTTAAAATAAATAGATTTCAAAAATAAAAATATGCTTTTTATTCCTTGGATGTTGTGTAGATAAATTAGTGTGGTGATCGTGCAAGAATGATGGACTGATTAGCCTCACCTGTGTCTGTTTTCCTTGTGTTTCCTTGTGTAAACGCCATTTTCTTATGCACCAACTTATTTAACACGTTACATTAGTTATTCGGGCCTGTTGTTTGTGTCTTTTTTTTGACATTCCTTAAAAACAGAAAGGCTCCGGTTTGGAATGATCTTCAATTTTGTTGGACTGCCAGACAGACAGTAAAAAATCAATAAAATCTCACTCCTCTCTGCACATTCGCAATTGGGACAAATTCAGAGCCAAAGTACTGCTGTACCGCAGGTTCGTTTTCTGATTCATGTTCCAATTTGTGTTCAAAATGCAACATTCAATTGAGATTAAGTTGTTCCTCGATCATAAACTGATGTGTGTAGATGGACGGACAGATGAACAGACGGACAGAAATGAACCAATTGCTTATACCCGTTTTTCGCTTCACATACGTGGGGTCATCATGGTATTCCTGTATTACGTATAACATTGCTGTATTTTTATTTGGTGTAACACGTATACATGTGTTCGACGTACTTAACATGTGTTTTACGTAATTGCTACATATAACATTGTACATGTAACATTCATGTATTTTTTTTTTAAATTTACTTTGTTTTCCATTCCAGCACTACGGGCTGACTTCAGACAATGCTGTCATGGAACACCAGGTGAACCCGGTGGTCCCCTAGCAGGCAAAAACCTGCCGGAGGTGGTAAATAACATCGTGTGGGTTCGGCAGCTCGAGGCGAAGGCAAGTTTCTTCTCATGCAAGGAAGACCTTCATGAGCAATTTTGATTTTACTCTTATTGCAAAGCCAGAGGCTTGCAATAAATTTGATTTTAACTTCACACCCGTGACCTAATCATGCCAATGTGGTTTGATGTTTTAAAATGCTGAGGCAAATATCGTTTCAGAGATGAAATCAGAATGTAGATTGAGTTTTTTTTTTTTTTTTTTTTTTTTTTTTTTTTTTTTTTCCCTTGCCCAAGCAGTGTTCATTAAACACTGATTGTTCCCAAATAATCCCACTATTGTTATATTCTTTTGTTAGTCTTGCAATCCCATTAGTTATTTTTGTTTTGATTTATTTATTATTATTAATAATCTAGGTTGGAGAATCCTTGTCAGCAGCAGATATGCTGCTTGGAGATTTGCCCGGCTTTAAGACTTTTCAGGGTGACTGTGAAGCTTTGCAGAGCGAATTGTCCATCTTCCGGTTGGAAACCTTTGAGGGTTGGACTCGAGAAGTGCAAGCAGCTCTATCTGATCCCAAAAAACCTCTCGGGCAAGTACCACTCATTTAAGAAGTCTGGGGTTTGAATAATTCAATCTTGATTATTGGAGTTAGACAAGGTTGCTTGTTTCACTACTTTTGCTTCAGGTCCTCCCCTGTTGGTCATCCAACGCTGTACAATGTTCAGTTTATTTCCTTAGTTGTCCTGCTACATGTCCACCAACTTCATTGTTTCAATTTTCACAATTATATGTGATGAAGATATTTCACTCAAACTCACAAGGTAATATCTGCATGATTGCGTACATGATTTCCTCTACCAATGAACTACTTCTGTCTGCAGTCTACAATCTGGTGACCAGGTGCTGGAGTGGGAGCCAGGAGATGGGCGACTTAGTGTGACGTTTCCACCACGATTAGCTGACCTGGTACGTGAGGTTCGTCAGTTGTCTGCTTTAGGTTTGCCTGTACCTGCCCGTGTACAAGAGGTAGCCTCGACTGCAATGCGCTTCTTTCGCCAGGCTAACCGGCTGCAGCAGGTAAGCACAAGTAAACTTCCTAACATTTATCAGTTTGAATTAAAACTAATTGCTCAACTCGTACATTAATGATGTTGCGTTGTGAACATTCAAAATATAATTTCAGTAATATATTGCTTCTGGTTTGAGATTTATGAGGACCAAATGTTGTAAAAATCAACATGTTTCTTTTCATTCCATTCACCAAAATATCAGATGTGGCCATTAAAACAGACTATTGGTCACAATGTCAAAATCAGGTGGAGTTGGTTTGTTGCTTTCAAAAAAAAAAATGGTTGGTTCTGGTACTTTAAAAAAAATTTTTATCACAAAGGTTTATGTTTCTGTTTTATTTTAAAAATTGGTTTCCAGGTTGTCCGTCCGTCTGTTCGTCCGTCCGGATTTTCGTTTACGCGATAACTCAAGAAGCAAATTGTAGAATTTCATCAAACTTAGTAAAAAGGTAAAGTAAGACGGGGCAATTAAGTGATTTTGGGCCAGATGTGATAAAGGTCAAGGTCAAACTCTGAAATTTTACTGTTTATGCCCTAACTCAAGAAATATTGCACAGAATTTCATCAAACTTGGTACAAAGGTAAAGTAAGACAGGGCAATTAACTGATTAGATTTTGGGCCAGATATGATGAAGGTCAAGGGTCAAATATACTCAAGTGTTCTGCACTCAAGTGTTGTGCGGGAGAGCGGAGGCATACCCGTCGACTGCGCGCAGTCAAATTACTCTAGTTTTATTTAAATTTTGTCTTCTTTGGCAAGTTCAGAGATCTTCACAGTGTGTGGCCATGGACCACCACCCGAAAGGAACAGAACGTTTACAGTTTTTGCCACCGTGAGAAAGGGCTTGCAGTGCCTAACCCAAAGCAGTACCATGTCAGATTCAGCTGGATGAAAACAGGCTTGCATTATGAGCAAGAGAGCACAGAGCATTAAACTCTGTTGTCTGTTGTAAATCGGCACCAACAATGTTGAAAACCTACAGAACAAGCTCAGAGCTGCAACTTGAATCTAATCTAACTGCTCGAGGATGTCTTGCAATGCTATGACTTAGGAGCAAGAAGTCAAAAAATTGCAGCTCACCACTGAGGTTGCACTTCATTTGAAGGAGGAATGATACAGTATTGTACCTGGTATTTACCAACATTTTGTACAAAGTGTTGGTGCCAGTGAAATCCGATTATAAATTAAATAAATGGTTGTTGTTTATTAACCATATGCATATTTCCTTCCTGTCCCAATACTTTTGGTAATATAATGTAGATTGTTCAACAGAACATTCTAGTTATTGATTTATTTTACAACAGTATTTGAAAAAAATTAATATGGTTCACAACTTCCCGACCCCAATATGTATATTTCTCAGAAATGGTGATTTTTTTTTGATTGATTGATAGTTTGGCATCGTTCTGGGCACACTCCACACTCGGGTTTTAAGAACAACTGGCATGACTTGCACATGAATATGGAGCATTGTATAGTCTACCGGAGGTGCTAATGAACAACAAACGTGTGGAAGGAATCTTTGATTTACAAACCCAATAAGGTAACACAAGTCATAATGACCTTAAAAATGTTTTTTTTTTTCTGTGCAGAAGCGAGGCTCATGGAAGAACAAGCAAACTTGGTTTTATATCTATAAGCGGGCAGTAAAACCGAGCTTGCTTTATTGTTTAATGCAAGCCCCCTCTTTTCACCAAGATGGGGCAAAGCAGGAGCAAACTTCGTGCAAACTTGCATGCACAGTTCAGGCTCCGTCCTTCTCAGCATGATGGGGTGGAGCAAATTTCGGGCAAATGCGCATGTGTCATCCAAACTTTGCCCCTCTTTTCGGCATGAAGGCATGTCTGACTACTTTTTTTATTATTATTATTTTAATGCCTCCGCACCAAGGGTGCCGGAGGCATTGTTTCCGGGTTGTCTGTCTGTCCATCCGGATTTTCGTTTACGCGATAACTCAAGCAAATTGTAGAATTTCATCAAACTTGGTAAAAAGGTAAAGCAATACAGGGCAATTAAGTGATTAGATTTTGGGCCAGATGTGATAAAGGTCAAGGTCAAGCTCTGAAATGTTACTGTTTATGCCCTAACTCAAGAAATATTGGACAGAATTTCATCAAACTTGGTACAAAGGTAAAGTTAGACAGGGCAATTAACTGTTTAGATTTTGGGCCAGATATGATAAAGGTCAAGGGTCAAATATGTCAATACTCAAGTGTTTGTGCGGGAGAGCGGAGGCATACCCGTCGACTGCGCGCAGTCGAATTACTCCAGCTGAAGAATAAACCTTTAAGAATCTTCTTCTCCAGAACGGCTCGACATATCGAGGGCAATCTTCACCCAAATGTTCCCCAGCCTTGGGGATACTAGGGTGTTCACCAATAATTGATAGATCACATGGTCTGGCAGCCATATTGGATTGAATGAAAATCTTTAAAAATTGTTTCTCTTGAACTGCTTTATCAATCGATGTGAATCATCACAATTATAATCCAGTAGTCAGCAGGAATATGTCTTAATTTTCAAACTGATCGGACGCATGGTCTGACTGCCAGAATTTTTTTTATTTTTTTAAATCAGGGTTCAGGGATTGAAATTAAACTTGGTACAAGTATGCATAATGATGTAATAATGTGGGTGGAGGCATATCTGGTGACGTTGCAATGTTGAAGAGTGCCGTTCTAGTTTCAACTTAATTTTTTTTTTTTTTCTTCTAGTATTGGTATTAGAGATACATAAGTTTGCTGACCAAGAGTCACATACCCTTTACTGCTGCCATATACAATGTCCATGGAAAGGGCCACTCTATCCCGCTATTGCCACATAGGCCTGCGATTTCTGGTTGTGCAGATTGTTCATATGTTGACAATGCCCATAACAATGCCAGACTATCAATCATAATGAGTGCATTTGTGTCTGATTCAAATGTGGTTATTGGCTATGTCATAGTTGTGCTTATTACTTAATAATTTAAATTATATTATTGTTTCTTAACTCAATTGCAGTTGAACCTTCTATATCCACCTGAACGAAGGCTGGGTAAACAGCTAGTAATTAATTTATACAGCTGTCCCATAAAAAAATTATACAGCTGCAGCTGAAATGTGTGCAACATTTTTGTTTTTAGTCTTATGACTATTACATTGGCATCAATAGGAATGGCAACTCAAAAAGGCGTTGATTATACGCCTTGCTTTTTCCAGGTTGATTGATTGATGAAAAAGTCTCAGCGAAACTAAGAATACAGTGTTCATCGTGGAAGGAATATCAGTAGACTAATTCTGCTGTTTTCATTTTTAAGCACTTTAGAACCAAATTTCCTGGTTATGAAACTCTTTGAGTTGCACTTTTAACGATGCTGGTCTCTTGATCATAGGACTGAAGAAAAGGTTGAAAGCACTTAAAACTCCAACTTATTATGGGACACCCTGTATTTGCCAATAGTACCAGTGTATTTTGTGTTGAGGGAGGTTTTGTTGGGTTTCGACAAGTGGAAACTCATTTTTTTTTCTTCTCTGCGGCCTTGCTGTTCTTAGACTTAACTTGTGCCTTTAACAGGTGGCTAACTACCACAACACCATTGCTCAGCAGATGATTCCTAGCCAACAGCCTATGCTTCTGCAGGCTGCTCTTGCCTTTGAGCAGGTCATCAAGGTCTGTCCATAGGTGCTTGGTGTGAGGTTAAATCTGGTTTGACGAAGTATCTCTCGTTTGACAAGGTTCTATTGACATTAATATGAATCATTGTTATGTGTTGAAAATTGGTGTGTACAGGGTGTGCAGGGGCCTCCTGAAAAAATGCAGGTGAGCTGGAGTGATCCAGACTCTCTTGAGGCATTCATTGAGCAGCTGCAGGCAGCTGCCGCCCGCCTTTCTACAGAAAACCGCCACATGCGGCAGCTACACCTGCGCCTTGCAGAACAGGTCAGCAGGGGTTGAAACAACAGAAGCATTGTAAAACTAATACAAAACTTTGGAGATTCCACACACTGAGTTTATTGAGCTTGCTAACTGGAATAATGACACCTACGTGTAACAATTCCCTATAAAGAGATGTAATTTTTCTTGATAAGTGAATGTTATCTGTATTTGTATGCATTTACAGATTAAAAATAACATGCATACAAACACACAAGATATACATACACATTTATATGGTTATAGACCTCCTAACTTGATGGGGCAGTGAGGTACAGATTGCGTCTCATACAGCCGAAACTGCTTGATCTGTGAGCAGCAATAGCCATATTCACACCAGAACATTGCCTCTGCTTCACTGTCCGCATAAACCAGAAGGTGTGGTTGCAGTAGGACCTAATAATCCAAAGCAGCCATTCCAACCTGATAAATGCAACACAGAATTAAACACCATATGCGCATGTGTACTGCCTTGCCTCTATCCTGGATGGCTTCTACGGAGCATACTTGAGTCGATTTTAATGACCGAGGATTTTAAGGTCACAAGTAAAGGAAAGCGGAGCCACCGACCATGGTGTTTCACTCTTATGAGCTCATCAGGACAACATACCACGTAATTATTTACTTGTGAGTGACCATGCAAACCTAGTTGGATTAATACTGTTTTTGATCTCCTAACTTGATTATTTGAAATTGCATGTGGTACATGATCGAGAGCCTCATTGGTGCGCATTTCCATCAAGCTATCGCTGATAACTTGCCAACAAGTGATAAAACTGGTCCGGTGGCTGTTGAGGGCGTGTATCATTTGGATTCTCATGCATGTACTACTTGTGAAAGTTTGGAGTTGTAGGGGAACTCGGATATAATTTGAAACAGCAATGGGCTAACCATTTGTTGCTGTTCTTGGTTGATTTATGCTGCTGTCTTTGGCTGGAAGAGCATGAAAGGTGTGTGTATACATATACACTGAGCCAAACCATTATGACCACTGACAGGTGAAGTGAATAACATTGATTATCTTGTTACAATGGCACCTGTCAAGGGGTGGGATATATTAGGCAGCAAGGGAACAGTCAGTTCTTGAAGTTGATGTGTTGGATGCAGGAGAAATGGGCAGGAGTAAAGACCTGAGCGACTTTGACAAGGGCCAAATTGTTATGGCCAGACAACTGGGTCAGAGCATCTCTGAAACAGCAGGGCTTGTGGGGTGTTCCCGGTCAGCAGTGGTGAGTACCGACCGACAGTGGTCCGAGGAGGGACAAACCACAAACTGATGACAGGGTGTTGGGCGGCCAAGGCTCATCGATGCGCAAGGGAAACGAAGGCTATCTCGTCTGGTCAGAACTGACAGAAGGTCTACTCTGGCACAAGTCACAATATTTTATTGGTGGTCACGGGAGGAATGTGTCACAATCCACAGTGCATCGCACCCTGCTGCATATGGGGCTGCGTAACTGCAGACCGGTCCAAGTGCCCATGATGACCCCTGTCCACCATCGAAAGCGCCTACAATGGGCACGCGAGCGTCGGAACTGGACCTTGGAGCAGTGGAAGAAGGTCGCCTGGTCTGATGAGTCCCGTTTTCTTTTAGATCACGTGGATGGCCGTGTACGTGTGTGCCGTTTACCTGGGGAAGTGATGGCACCAGGATGCACTGTGGGAAGATGACAAGCTGGTGGAGGGAGTGTCATGCTATGGGTAATGTTCTGCTTGGAAACCCTGGGTCCAGCTATTCATGTGGACGTCAATTTGACACGTGTCACCAACCTTAACATCGTTGCAAACCAGGTACACCCCTTTATGGCAATGGTATTCCCTGATGGCAGTGGCCTCTTTCAGCAGGATATTGTGCCCTGCCTCACTGCACACATTGTTCGGGAATGGTTTGAGGAACATAATTAAGTGTTCACGGTGTTGCCGTGGCCTCCAAATTCTCCAGATCTCAGTCTGATTGAGCATCTGTGGGATGTGCTGGTCCACCAAGTCCGATCCACGGTGGCTCCACCTCGCAACTTACAGGACTTGAAGGATCTGCTGCTAATGTTTTGGTGCCAGATACCACAGGACACCTTCAGGGGTCTTGTAGAGTTCATGCCTCGGCGGGTCGGCGCTGTTTTGATGGCACACGGAGGACCAACAGCATATTAGGCAGGTGGTCATAATGTTTTGGCTCATCAGTGTATATATGTGTGTATATATGTATATCTGTATATATATATATATATATATATATATATATATATATATATATATATATATATATATATATATATATATATATATATATTGTTGCGGATTCGCGCCCGCCGGCGTGCGGACGGCCAAGTAACTCGAATCGCGGCACGTCGCCCACCGGACGGACAATCCAGTCGTGACCCTCTCGGACTAACGCCGGGAACCAGTCACGGATGGACCTTTCGGTCTCACCGCGATCGAGCCAATCGGCCCCCGCGTGGGATAGGGTTGCTCGCCAAATTCGACCTACCTAAGTACCCACACGGAGGGTAGACCGGGCGATCGCACCTCGCCGCAGGTCGACTTCGGACACGGGCCACTTAAGCGACCCGTTCCGTACTATCGGGATAACAGAGCGGTGTTATTCGTCGGCCTCGACGGTTCGATTAATTATCGGGCGTCTTAGCCCACGACCAACCCTTTACGTGAAGCAAGATGGGGATTCAATGAAAGAAATGACGAAGCGAAGCGGGAAAACAGTTCAACAATAAGCACATTTATTTCGCGATGAACGGAAAGCACACATATACAATTCCACCAAAAGCACATGTAAAAGAAGAAGACAAAAAGCAAATGCAACAATGCAGATCTATCCGACTACCGGGCACTCGGCAACACATACAATTTTACTTCACAGACGGCGCCGACAACACATATTCCCAAAGCAAAAGAAAAGAGAACCACCCTCCAGGATGAGGGGGTAGGCGGGCCTGGGGCCGAGACCGTGTCGGGCCTACCCGTCTGATGATGAGACGCGGATCGGCGGTGGTGCCTCAACTCCGCGGGCCTCGCGGACAGTGTCTGGTAGGGGGTGGGAAGGGGGCCCCCTTTGTCGCACTATCTCAGCGCGGGGGGAAACAGGAGGGGGTTGCTGATGCTCGGGGAAAGGAGGATTTCACAAAATCTCGGGTCCCGCGACGAGCGTCTCCACCACGACCTCGGTCGCGCCGCCGGCCTTTCCCTCCGCAGTTCCCCGAATCCGACGCGAGCACCCCCTCGTCCGCCTTCGCCGCCGCCGCCTCTCCACAGCTCCGTCCTCTTCACTCCGACTCCGCGAACTCCTAACTGCGAACTGCTAACTGCGAACTGCGAACTGCTCTCTTCTCCACTTCAAACTCCACTCTCTCCACTTCCAACTCAACTGAACTCGACTGACGAACGCAGTCGTTCTTATAAGCCCCGTGGCTTCGCTCTTTCATCTTTGACCCTCTGCCTCCGACCTTTCACCTCGCTCCCCATTGGCCCGAGGAAAAGTGGGCGTGAATGCTTTTTGATCCATGAATTTGCATATAGCGACCGCCCTCCAACGCCCTGGAGGCGGGGCCAAACCGCCTCTCGCTCACCAATTGGACGGAACAAAAGTGGGCGTGAGTCGTTTTTGATCCGTTTTTCTGCGGTAAGTCCGCGATGCTTTTCAACACGCTGCTCGTTGCGCGCCCTACACGAGTCCAGCATCGGTGCCCACGAGTGGCGCGAGATGATGGTGATGCGATGGTGGCGAGTTGTGACGGTAAAGGTCGTGGCGGTTGTGGTGAAGCGGCGTTGTGGTTGGTGGTTGTTGTGATGGCTGTTGAGATGTGGTTGGTGGTGGTAATAATGGCGGTTGGTCCAAAATAAAGATAGTAAAAGAAAAACGGCTATCCTGAAGAGTCGCAGCCCTCATGAATGACATTTATTCCCTCTAGACAACGGGTTTGGGCCTAACTACACATATACTTACCGAGATATCTCACCTAAGGGACCTGAATGGTGGTTTGCGAATTTGGTCAACCACAACAATATATATATATATATATATATATATATATATATATATATATATATATATATATATATATATATATATATATATATATATACTTCTTCTTTCGGCTGCTCCCGTTCGGGGTCGCCACAGCGGATCATCCGTATGATCCGCATAGTGATTTGGCACATGTTTTTACGCCGGATGCCCTTCCTGACGCACCCCTGGTCGCCTCTTACGACATAGGGATATGGTACACCGATTTTAACCGGGGTAAACACCGGCCCAGTATACTGGTACTCATTTCGCCGACCTCGGAAGGATGACAGGCTGAGTCAACCCCCTGGTGTATTAATTCAGTGGCCCAACGGGGCTTGAACTCAGGACCTTTTGTATCCCAAGCCGCTGCCCTAACCACTGCGCCAACACCAGGTATATATATATATACATGGTATATATATATACACCAGGTATATATATACATACATACATACATATATATATATATATATATATATATATATATATATATATATATATATATATATATATATATATATATATATATATATATATATATATATATACATACATACAGTGGGGAGAACAAGTATTTGATACACTGCCGATTTTGCAGGTTTTCCCACTTACAAAGCACGTAGAGGTCTGTAATTTTTATCATAGGTACACTTCAACTGTGAAAGACGGAATCTAAAACAAAAATCCTGAAAGTCACATTGTATGATTTTTAAATAATTAATTTGCATTTTATTGCATGAAATAAGTATTTGATCACCTCCCAACCAGTAAGAATTCCGGCTCTCACAGACCTGTTGGTTTTGTCTTGAAGAAGCCCTCCCATTCTTCACTCATTACCTGTATTAACTGCACCTGTTTGAACTCGTTATCTGCAATAAAAGACAGCTGTCCACACTCAATCAATCAGATTCCAACCTCTCCACAATGGGCAAGACCAGAGAGCTGTCGAAGGACATCAGGGACGAAATTGTAGACTTGCACAAGGCTGGGATGGGCTACAGGACAATAGGCAAGCAGCTTGGTGAGAAGGCAACAACTGTTGGCGCAATTATTAGAAAATGGAAGAAGTTCAAGATAACAGTCAATCTCTCTCGGTCTGGGGCTCCATGCAAGATCTCACCTCTTGGAGCCTCAATGATCATGAGAAAGGTGAGGGATCAGCCCAGAACGACACGGCAGGACCTGGTCAATGACCTGAAGAGAGCTGGGACCACAGTATCAAAGAAAACCATAAGTAACACACTATGCCGTCATGGATTAAAATCCTGCAGCGCATGCAAGATCCCTCTGCTCAAGCCAGCGCATGTCCATGTCCATCTGAAGTTTGCCAATGACCATCTGGATGATCCAGAGGAGGAATGGGAGAAGGTCATGTGGTCTGATGAGACCAAAATCGAGCTTTTTGGTTAAAACTCCACTCGCCGTGTTTGGAGGAAGAAGAAGGATGAGTACAACCCCAAGAACACCATCCCAACCGTGAAGCATGGAGGTGGAAACATCATTCTTTGTGGATGCTTTTCTGCAAAGGGGACAGGACAACTGCACCGTATTGAGGGGAGGATGGATGGGGCCATGTATCACGAGATCTTGGCCAACAACCTCCTTCCCTCAAAAAGAGCATTGAAGATGGGGCATGGCTGGGTCTTCCAGCATGACAACGACCTGAAACACACAGCCATGGCAACCAAGGAGTGGCTCCGTAAAAGCATCTCAAGGTCCTGGAGTGGCCTAGCCAGTCTCCAGACCTGAACCCAAAAGAAAATCTTTGGACGGAGCTGAAAGTCTGTGTTGCCCAGCGACAGCCCTGAAACCTGAAGGATCTGGAGAAGATCTGTATGGAGGAGTGGACCAAAATCCCTACTGCAGTCTGTGCAAACCTGGTTAAGAACTACAGGAAATGTCTGATCTCTGTAATTGCAAACAAAGGTTTCTGTACCAAATATTAAGTTCTGTTTTTCTGATGTATCAAATACTTATTTCATGCAATAAAATGCAAATTAATTATTTAAAAATCTTACAATGTGATTTTCAGGATTTTTGTTTGTGATTCCGTCTTTCACAGTTGAAGTGTACCTATGATAAAAATTACAGACCTCTACTTGCTTTGAAAGTGGGAAAATCTGCAAAATCGGCAGTGTATCAAATACTTGTTCTCTCCACTATATATACATACATACATACATACATACATATATACACACACGAGCGGGGTATGCTTACACATTGTGTAAGCATATAAACCGTGCTTACCCATTGTCTCGGGTCGCTCACCTGTATCTGATTTTTCATTTATTTTTGTTCATTTATATTTTCACTTACGAATGCTTTCTGACAGTTCTGTGATTTTTTTTTCCCCTGGTGTATCAACTTTGTTGTCCATCGGCACACAGAATTACCGTTCTTCTCCAATTGTTTCGGATCACTCACCTGCATTTTTATTTCATTTTTTTCCTTCATTTATTTATATTTGCATTTACAGATGCTTTCCGACGGTTCTGTGATTTTTTTTTTTTTTTTTTTTTTTGATGGCCATCAGCCCGCAAAATTTCAGCTTTCTATGTCACCGAGAAGGTAGCAATCTTTAATATCAGTCAGTGAATCAGTGAGTCAGTCATTAAGTGGTTTTACATATACGAGGTGTGTTCAAAAAGTATCCAACCTTAATTTTTCGTGCGTAAACAAATGAAGCTAGGTAGGCGTGATTTAGTGCACGTATGTAGGTGATCCTAATTCGCATGCGTGAATATTTTCCCACCTGCAGAAGCTGTCAGTCGCCGACAGACCGCCGATGAGTGAGGAAGTGTAAGTGAGCGCCGTCGGATTTTCGTTTTTGACAAAATTACGGATCACTGTGGTCTCATCACCAGTGATCACTGTGTTGAAGTTGGGATCGCTGTTCACAGTCTCCAGCATGTCCTGTGCGACCTCCAAACGGAGTTGCTTCTGCTCGATTGTTAGCAGCTTTGGCACAAACTTCGCTGAGTTTCTCCTGAAGCCCAAATCCTCAGTCACAATGGAATGAACGGATCCAATGCTGATGCCTGCCTCATCTGAAAGTTCTCTGATCGTGATTAGACGATCCAGCATCAGCAGGGTCCTCACTTGGTCAATGACGATCTCATTTTGGGATGTTGAGGACCTACCAGAACGTGCTTCACTTTCCACTGATGTGCGACCATCTTTGAAGCGGTTGTACCACTCTTTTATATGTGTGGTGCCCATTGCTTCGTTCCTGACGGCCTGTTGAATCTTGCGGATCGTTTCCACTTGGGAATTGCCAAGCTTTACACAAAATTTGATGCAGTAGCGTTCAAGTTTTTCTGCCATTTTGTCAAAAACTAAAATCCGACGGCGCTCACTTACACGTCCTCACTCATCGGCGGTCTGTCAGCGACTGACAGCTTCTGCAGGTGGGAAAAATATTCACGCATACGAATTAGGATCGCCTTCATACGTGCACCAAACCACGCCTCCCTAGCCTCATTTGTGTACGCACGAAAAATTAAGGTTGGATACTTTTTGAACACACTTCGTATATATATATATATATATATATATATATATATATATATATATATATATATATATATATATATATATATATATATATTGTTGTGGTTGAGGAAATTCTCAAACCACCATTCAGGTCCTGTAGGTGAGATATCTCTGTAAGTACATGTGTAGTTAGCCCCAAACCCGTTGTTTAGAGGGAATAAATGTGATTCATTCGGGCTGCGACCCTTTAAGATAGCCGTTTTTCTGTTCTATCTTTATTGTGAGCCAACCACGTCTCAACCGCCATCACACAACAACCACCAACCGCAACGCCGCTTCACAACAACAACAACGCCAACAGCCACGACCTTTACCTTCACAGCACCATCCCGCAAACCTCGCATCACCGCCATTCCAAGCGTCACCGTGGCCAGGGACTGCCACTTTAGACCCTCCACCACCTTCACCTCTCCTCCTTCTGCCGCCATTCCCGCACCGCTTGTGTGCACTGAGCGTCAGGCTGTCCTGGCCTCGTGCGGGACGCGCGCTGAGCCGCGGGTGCAAAAAGCGGCCTTTCCGAGGAAAAGTCGGATCAGGAATGATACACGCCCACTTCCGATCCATCCAATCATTAAGCGCGGGGCGATTTGGCCCCGCCTCCAGGTGCGTCGGAGTAGAATCGATATATGCAAATTCGAGGATCAGGGGAGGTTCACGCCCACTTTTCCTCCGTCCAATGGGCGAGCGTGGCTGCGCCCCCGATCTCATCCTGATCCGGAAATTTGCATATGGGTTCTCCTGCCATACTATAAAGCGCCGAGCGCGGTGCGAATTCAGTCAGTTTTCTGTTTCAGGCTCGGGCGAATTGGAGGGGTGTGGCGGCGGCGGAGTGTGGCAGCAGCAACCAAGACGGGTCTGGAGGAGAGTCGGAGTCTGTTGGGGTTCAGAGCCTGTCGGGGAGCTGCAGAGAGGGGAATCCGGGAACGCGGTCGAGGTCGCAGTGGAGTTGCTCGTCGCGGGACCCAAGCAGGCCGGCTGTCCTCTTTCCCCAGAGCATCAACAATTCCCCCCTGTTTCCCCCGCGCTGAGATAGTGCGAAAAGGGGGCCCCGTTCCCACCCCATTCCAAGCAGTGCCAACCAAACCCGCGGAGGAGCGTGGAGTCGGGGCACCGCCGCGGCATTTGCGGCTCATCACAAGACGGGTAGGCTCCACGCGGTCTCGCGCCCACAGACCACGTCTGCCCCCTTGTATTCGAGGGTGGCCCTTTTCTTTTGATTTTGAGTATATGTGTTGTCGGCGCCGTCTGTAAAGTAAAACTGTGTAAGTGTTGCCGTGTGCTCGCGTAGTCGGTAGTAGATCTGCATTGTGTTTCTTTTGTTGCAATTGCTTTTGGTGCATAATTGTTGTAATTGTATATGTGTGCTATCCGTGTGCCGCGGAATAAATGTGCCTCATGTTGAACTGTTTTTCCCGTTTCGCTTCGTCTTTTCTTCAATTGAATCTCCATCTTACTTCACGTAAAGGGTTGGTAGTGGGCTAAATACGCCCGATAATTAATTAATTAATCGGAACCGTCGAGGTTGACGATAACACCGCTCGGTTATCCCGATAGTACGGAACGGGTCACTTAAGTGGCCCGTGTCCGGGGTCGACCTGTGGCGAGGTGCGATCGCCCGGTCTACCCTCCGTGTGGGTACTTAGGTAGGTCGACTTTGGCGAACAACCCTATCCCACGCGGGGGGCCGATTGGCACGATCGTGGTGAGGCCGGAAGGCCCACCCGTGACTAGTTCCCGGCGTTAGTCCGAGAGGGTCACGACGGAATTGTCCGTCCGGTGGGCGACGTGCCGCGATTTGAGTTGCGTGGCCGCTCGCACGCCAGCGGGCGCGAATTCACATCAATATATATATATATATATATATATATATATATATATATATATATATATATATGTATATGTATATGTATGTTGTTGTTCGTCTTTCGGCTGCTCCCGTTAGGGGTCGCCACAGCGGATCATCCGTTATGATCCGCATACTGATTTGGCATAGGTTTTATGCCAGATGCCCTTCCTGACGCAACCCTGGTCGCCTCTTACGACACAGGGATAAGGATTGGGTTTCGCCATGATTCCGGGCTGTCCTACACTCTCTCATAGCACGGCCCAGTGCAGAGCTCCCATCCTCAAGCGATCCTCCAAATCAGCCTCCGAGTAGCCGGATTACAGGCGCATGCCACTACGCCTGATATATGTATATATATGTATATGTATATATATGTATATATATATACATACATACATACATACATACATACATACATACATACATACATACATACATACATACAGGGTGTCCCAAAAAAATACACAACTTTTCATCTGCAAAGAGGATGGTCATAACATTTTTTTTTTTAAAAAGATATATGGCTGGATCGAAAGCTGAAAGGTTGAAGTTTATTGTACCAATGTCAAAATTGCCACCAAAATTTTGAATTTTGGTACAGAATCGTCGTTTTCTTTTAGACCACATGTTCGACGTAGGCTCCACGTTGTCCGATCACTGCCTGAAAACGCGTTGTCATGTTCTCCATCACTTTGGGAAACTTTCTTGAGGAATGTTCTGGATTTCTCGGTGGATGTTTTCCTTCAGCTGATCAAGAGTCTGAGGCCTAGGGTTTCCATAGATCCTGTCCTTGAGATACCCCCACAAGAAGAAGTCTGGATGAGTAAGGTCAGGTGAATATGGTGGCCACTCAACGTTTTCGTAGAGGGAGATAAAGCGGCCCTCAAAATGTTGGTTGAGAAAACGCCTTGTTTCCCCAACTGCTGGAACCACGAGGTTCTCATCTGGATCAGGTTGTTTCTTCTACGGGCCTGAGTACGTAGCTCAGGCAGATATAATTCCTGAATCATTTCGCGATAGTTCCTCTGGTTTACCGTGCAAGTGCGTCCCTGGTCATCTTCAAAGAAGTATGGACCAATTATCCCATCCCAACCAACCGCCACCCACATGGTGACTTTGAGAACAGATCGAGGGACCAGTTCAGTTGATGCATTACCAGGATTTTCAGTTCCCCAGTACCGAAAGTTTTGCTTATTTACCTCCCCGAACAAGTGAGCATGGCATTCGTCCATCATGTTAAGTTTTTTTTGAGGAAGTCTGCATCTTCCTCCAACTTTCCTGAGAACCAATTTGCAAAGTCTAGTCGTTTGCGTTTCTGTTGATCAGTAAGCACCGTTTCCGTTTGAATTTTGTATGGAAAGGCATGAATGTCTTGGCGAAGGATCCTCTGAACGGTGCTCTTATGAATGTTTGTCTCGGCAGAAAGTCGTCGAATCGATTTTTTTGGACTCTGAACGACCGCCTGTCTCACCATTTCCACATTTTCTTCACTACGACCTGTCCGCTTCCGACCACTGTGACCCTTGTGAAGGTCACAGATGGTTCCCACATTGGTAAACTTTGCGATGGTGCACTTTATTGTCCGAAAGCTTGGTGCATGGCACAAGTGGATACTGAAATGTCTCGAGTAAAGACGTTGCACCTGTATGACACTTTTCGTCTGGTGCCAAAGTTCAACAATTTTAGTCCGTTGTTGTACGGTCAGTCTTGGCATTTTTCTGGTGCTTGCTTGGTATCAAAATAAACTTCAGGGTCTCTGCAACAAGAAATGAAGCATTGGTGACAAAATTACTGCTTTTTTAAGGATCAACTGAAGCATTTTGAAAGTTGTATATTTTTTTGGGACACCATATATATATATATATATATATATATATATATATATATATATATATATATATATATATATATATATATATATATATATATATATATATATATATATATATATATATACACATATATATATATAGTCATGCGCCTCTTAACGACGTTCCGGGCAACGACGGATCGCATATACGACGGATCTTCCCAGCTCTGAAAAAAAAAAAAAAAAATGTCGCTGAAAAATTCCTCTCGACGAGTGATGTAGCCGACGTAGCGCTGCCAGTCGTATAAAAATAGCACGTACAATTATGTACGCTGTACAGTACATAATACCTCATAATGATAATAAACGGCAGTGTGGCCCTGTTATAATGCGATCGTTGAGGTCCATAAAATGTCATCGCGAAAAAAGCAGGGTCGTGCTAAATCGGGATTCAAGGAAATCGGCTTTCAAACTGAACCAATGTTTCCACGTTTACCTTCTCGCAAGTAAATTCCCTTTGAATTGAAGAATTCCGCGAATAAATCGTTGTTGTTGGTCGAAATTAAAACACAAATTTCTTTTTAGTGAAGCTTTTCATGTTGTTAAAACAATCGCACTGTTCCGAAAATATATATCACAATTGACAGGAGCTCGTTTCTTCATTTATAAATTATAACATCGATGCAATGATTACGTATTTATAAAATCCAAACGCTATTTATTCATCTTTCTATAATCGATGCGAGAGGAGATTGTAAGCTGCTGCTCACAATACCGATGGCCATCATGAACAGCACAAAGGTAAAACTAACGTGTCTTCCGTCTCTCTTGGATGCGTGTTACTATTGCCGACAGTATTCAGTACAGTAACATGCTGTACAGGTTTGTATCCGAGGAGCAATAGGCTATACCATATAGCTGAGGTGTGTAGTTTTGTGGAAGTACGATGTTCGAAAACGAAAAAAAAATGACGTCGCTTAACGACGCGTTTCTCGGAACGTAACCCCGTCGTTAAGTGGCGCATGACTATATATATATATATATATATATATATATATATATATATATATAATATATATATATATATATATATAATATATATATATTGTTGCGAATTCGCGCCCGCCGGCGTGCGAACGGCCACGTGACTCGAATCACGGCACGTCGCCCACCGGACGGACAATTCTGTCGTGACCCTCTCGGACTAATGCCGGGAGCTAGTCACGGGTGGGCCTTTTGGCCTCACCACGATCGTGCCAATCGGCCATCCGCATGGGATAGGGTTGTTCGCCAAACTCGACCTACCTAAGTACCCATGCGGAGGGTAGACTGGGCGATCGCACCTCGCCACAGGTCGACTCCGGACACGGGCCGCTTAAGCGATGCGTTCCGTACTATCGGGATAACCGAGCGGTGTTATCGTCGGCCTCGACGGTTCCGATTAATTATCGGGCGTATTAAGCCCACTACCAACCCTTTACGTGAAGCAAGATGGAGATTCAATTAAAGAAAAGACGAAGCGAAACGGGAAAACAGTTCAACATGATGCACATTTATTCCGCGGCACACGGAGAGCACGGATATACAGCCCAACAGAATGCACATATATCAAATGCTACAAAAGAAACAATGACGCAGAGATACTACCGACCACGCGAGTACATGGCAGCACTTAAACAGTTTTACTTCACAGACGGCGCCTACACACATTTACTCAAAAGCAAAAGAAAAGGCCACCCTCAAAGACAAGGGGGCAGACGGGGCCTGTGGGCCAATATTTGTTGCGGACCTGAAGGAGCGGTCAGGTCCGCGAGACCGGGTGGGTCCTACCCGCGTCTTCGTGATGAGCCGCAAATGTGGCGGCGCGGCGGTGCCCCGTCTTCGTGCTCCTTCGCGGGTTTCGTTGGCACCGCTTGGAGTGGGGTGGGAACGGGGCCCCCTTTTCGCACTATCTCAGCGCGGGGGAAAAAGGGGGGGGGAATTGTTGATGCTCTGGGGAAAGAGAAAAGCTGGCTTGCTTGGGTCCCGTGACGAGCAATTCCACCGCGACCTCGTCGGACCCGAGCTCCTCAGACTCTTCCCCCAATTCTCCTCAGCCGACTGCCGAAAACCACCGGGAGGCCCTCGCCTTCCGACTCCACTCCGCTCTTCCAAACCGACTCTGCCCAGATTCGCCTTGCGCTCGGCGCTTTATAGGCCGGCAGGAGAACCCATACGCAAATTTCCGGATCCGGATGAGCTCGGGGGCGGAGTCACGCTCGCCCATTGGACGGAGAAAAAGGGGCGTGAATCTCCCCTGATCCTAGAATTTGCATATCTCGATTCCACACAGACGCGCCTGGAGGCGGGGCCAAACCGCCCCGCACTTGCTGATTGGACGGATCAGAAGTGGGCGTGTAGCATTCCTGATCCGAATTCTCCTCTGAAAGGCCGCATTTTGCACTCGTGGCTCGGCGTGTATCTTGTACGAGCCCAGGACAGCCCGACGCTCGGTGCTCACAGGTGGTGCAGGAATGGCTGCAGAAGGAGTGAGGTGAAGGTGGTGGAGGGTTTATGGTGGTGGTTTATGGCCATGGTGCCGTTTGGAATGGCGGTGATGCGATGTTAGCCTGAGTGAGTTGTGAAGGTAAAGATCGTGGCTGTTGGCGTTGTTGTTGTTGTTGTTGTTGTGTGATGGTTGGAGCGTGGTTGGTTCAAAATAAAGATAGAACAGAAAAACGGCTATCTCAAAGCGTCGCAGCCCGAATGAAACACATTTATTCCCTCTAAACAACGGGTTTGAGGCTAACTACACATGTACTTACAGAGATATCTCACCTACGGGACCTGAATGGTGGTTTGCGAATTTCCACAACTGCAACACTATATATATATATATATATATATATATATATATATATATATATATATATATATATATATATATATATATATATATATATATATATATATATATATATATATATATATATATATATATATGCATAGTCACTCAAGGGGGAGAGCAGACATGAACATGAAGGTGACCCTTAGATCAGTTATTTCATTTGTCGTATAGGTAGTACTTGGTCCCTTCTCAAAGCACTATTTGGGGGCCATGCGTTGGCAGAGCTATGTTTGTCCCATGTAATGTCTTCCCCCCTCCCCTTCTGTTACTTTTAATCTCTATTCCATCACACCATCATTCTGTTCAATCCCTCTGTTACTTTCAATCATACCTCCAATATCCCGTTGTCCCGTTTCCATGGTCAATCAATAATCTCTCCTCCATCAAACATCCTTTCATCGGTCCTACCTTCAATCCCGTGGCCGTTTGGTCATCCCTCGGTCGTGCATGGTTCCTTTCAGTGTTTCCTCCATCCACGCATTGCTTCGTAACCCATCAGGTGCTCTCGCATGCTTGTTCGTGGCGCTTGGTGTTCCACCTGGCCTGTGAGGCACGGCGCTTCTCACGGGGGTGGTTCAATGCACAACAGTGCGACTGGGCTTTTTCTGTGCGAAGGAGGGGGCTGGGGCTCTCGTTGCGGCTTTGCACGCGCAAATGGTGGGGCGGGGGCTTGTTGAAACTTCCCTCAGAATGGTGTGGCAATTTCGACAAGTGACGTCATGCACCCGCTCCCATTGGCTGCGGATAAATGGGAGGGGGAGAATGCTTGTGGGAAGAGGGAAAGAAAGCTGATGTAAAGAAGAAGCAGAAGGCAAGAGAAGGACTCGTGACAAGCTCGCACGAGCTGGGACAAAGAGCGCTCCAGAGCAGACGGCTCAGAAAGCAGAAAGGGAATCGGCAAAAGGCAGACTAGGAATTCTGAAGGAAGCAGAAACGAGAAGCGAACAAGACAATTTCACCTGAGCAGAAGACTGACAGACTGAGAAGGCTCGTGAGGAAAGGAACAAAAACGTTTGAGGGGAAACAAAGGAAAGTTTCACAAGCAATTTGTGTCGAGCTTCTGTGGAAAAAGAATACTTCCACAAGTGTCATCCTGCCCTCTCAATCCTGGAAGCCACGAAGGACGAGGAGGGTGAACGGTGGCACCTCATCGACGGGGGTCTGAGGAGGAAAGATCTGAGGCAGAGAACGGTGAGTTGCACAACTAGCTCGCATATCTGGGACGCCAGAGAGGACTCGCCTTCTGGGTCCACGCACCTCAGGGACATGGCTGCGTGTCGCCATCGCTTCACATCACCACTGTCCATTTTCCACATCCCTTTTCCTCTGCATTCTCGTGTATATTTATGTGAGGTGAGGGAGAGAAGAAAAGACTGCTTTCCTTTTCTCCATTCATTACTTTTATTTTATTTTCAAGTTCTTGTTTTATTCTTTGCCCTTGAGTGAATGATTGCCAAGTCTTGTGTTTATGTGAGATTGAAGAAGAGTACGTGTTGTGGTAAAATCTGCCCTTATCTGCCTTTTTGCTTTCTTGCTTATAAATACTTGCTTTTGAATGATTGCTTGCTTGTGTGTTTGTAATAAATAATTGTTTGTTGCTATTTACAATTTGTCTCAGTTGTCTTTTCCTTTATTGGTCCGATGCAGTGCACAGGAAAGGTTGGACGGGACTTTCTACCCCCAATAATTTGTTTGTCAGCCAGCGTACTCTCACTGTAATGCTCGGCAGTAATCTGAATGTGCACTAAGGGCACTGACCCCCAATTAGCCGGCCGTCCACAGGTAAGGTATCACGTGAAGTAGTATAACTCTGCTGGATTGGCTGTGCCAATCGGCGTTCATGGTTGCTGAGGCCTAAGTCACATTTGCTCTACGGTGAGGATATGGCGGCCGTATGCCCTCTGAATTGACAGAAACGTGCGGCGGCCGCAGAGTTTCTGCGATGGCCTCAGGGTGGCCCTACGCCATTTGGCTATATTTTACAGGCTGTAGGGGTTGCAGTGGAATTATAGCGTGGAGTTATAACTTTTTTCATTTCTACGTTCGCTGCAGCAATTCGACAAGCCGAAACAAAAAAACTGGTAAAAAAATAAAAAAAACCCACTCGTTACCGTCCGTCTGGCCACACGTTCACCTTAGGGCCCCTCTGCGGTCCCCCTGCGGTCGCCTTGCAGACACCTTGCATCTGCCTTGAAAATTCTATGGCCACCGCAGGGCCCCTTAAGGTCACCGTGCGACGTCAAATCATAGACCGTACGGCACCCCCACGTTTTCAGTCTCCACAATTTATAAATACGCCGAGTGGCTCCCCGAAAAATAAAAACATATGTGACTGCTACATTGTGTGACCGTGGAAATACTGCGGCCACCCTATAATTGCTAGTGTCCGTAGATTTTGTAGACCCCACGGCCGCCGTGGCAAATGTGACTTAGGGCCTTAGCAACCTGCCGGTGCACGGAGTTATCTGTGCCCGGTGGCCTTAGCAATGGGCATTTAGGAGGGACCCAATTGCTTCCCCTCATGGCAAACCTTGAATCCTGAATCCACAACATATTTGGTGATCCGGACGACCCTCAAAATTTGTTGCGGATCCGGGGTTTGAGGCTTGCCCCAATTTAATATTGTTGACATAGCTTTCCAACAAAAGTTGACAACACTGTATCAATGGTTCACACATGAGCTGGCATATGCAGCTCACTGCCTTCATTAGGGGCTATTCTCCTGATGAATATGCTGCAACATACAAGCCTACAGAAAAAGAAAGAAAGACTGCTGTACTGAGTGCAGTACTGCTATTGACAGCCAAGAGAAGTGTGGCTCTATTCGCTCAAAGTAGTTGATTGCAATAAATAATGAAGTGAATAGAAATGATCTCAATTTTAAAAGTGGTCACAACTTTCTTTTCAAAATGGAAGTAAAATCTTTGAGGTGTGTGGATCAAATGGATAAATGTCAATAGGAAAGATTTCCTAGTTTTTAACACATTTCAAAACCTTGCAAGACCTTCATAAATGACAACTACATTGAACTCAAAAAGTCGCATTGTTTGAGTCACAACTAACAAGTTCTCACGTCTGAGTTTGTCTGACAAGTTGGAGTATTGTATTTGTATTGCAATGTTTTCTTTACTAATGTGGTGAGCAGGTTGTAGGTTTAATGAGTGTCGACCTTCTGAAGAATCAACAGAAATGGAAGGATAAGCTGCAGGGCCTGCGACAGATAATGGCAATGCTTGTGGCACAGGTAAACATCTTTACCTACGACGATATAGGTGCATACCATACTGCTTTTGTAATTTTGAATCTTCATTTCCCTTTGAGCCACATGATTTCCATCCAAAACTGATATGTATCCTTTTCCTTAAATTGCACACTATAATCGTTATTTGTACTTTAACCTGAATTTGCCTCCATACATGGTAACAGGGTGTGCGACCTGAAGATTTGGGCCCGTGGCAGCACCACTGGAATGAGCAGCTGTACAAAGCACTGGAAGTTCAATACCGATGGGGATTGGAGGGACTCACCCAGCACCTGCAGCAACGCACTGTCGACCTCACCTTCTCGTACGGTGTTCATCGAGCTGGAAACGAGCAATTATAATCTTATCTCGAGAGCTACACTTTGAGCACCCAGGACCTCAATATATGCGACCTCTTAATGATTGCTGTATTTGCCAACTTTTATTAATGATCTAAAACTCAGTCTTACAGCCAAGTACTCAGCAGCTCTTACCCAGATCTACCATTGGCAAGGGGTTTATCCAGTACAACGGACTCTTGTAAATCTTATTCACAAGTGAAACGATTTTTTTAATGGTTAGGGATCAACTAGATCAACAAATTAGGGTTAGAAGATAAACACTACTCTGTAATATACTGTGACTACAATTTTCCATTTTTCAACTAGCTCTCACTCTCTTGCATGAAGAGTCACTGATGACAGTAGACTTGAGAAGCCTCATTTCAGATGAGGATGCAGAATAAAACAGTTTGTGTCACATTTTTCTGCAGGCAAGGTGTGCTGCAATTCCGCCCACCACTCGAGGAGCTTCGCACATGGTACTACAGGGAACTACGGCGATTTCTGAATTTGCCAACAACTTTTCGTGGAGTCAGTGATGAGCTGACTGAGGCACAGCACATATTTTCACCCATGATGGAACGCAATGCAGATCGCTTTTTGACAGTGTACAGCCAAGCTGAAAATCTGTTCTCACGACTTGAGCTGGCAGCTGAACAGTTCCAGGTGTGTCTGCACACTGCTTAAGAAGCATGTCGTTGACGCTCTGTACCAAATTGTGAGGGAATGGTGACACAAAAGTGTTGTGGTACCACTTTTGCTGAAGTCACATCTAAAAGTACAATGTAATTGATTCAATTGCCATCACTGTGCGATTTAAGCATGAAAATTTAATGAGGATTGGGAGATGAAACTGTGCAATTGGGACACTTAATGTTCAAAATGTTTGGAGATTGTGAATTGTGAAAACTACAGGAGCATAACCAAACGCGATTATGTCTCAGAATAAATTCCCAGAGGTCCTTGTTTTTCACCACAGAGTGGCCTTCAACTGGAACTAAGTCTGACACATTTGCCAAACTTTGAGACATTCCTCAAGTGAGTGGAGGAAATGGAGGGGGGTAAGAAACGGTAAGAACCTAGCAGGATAGTAGTTGGGGAAGTTAGGAAAGATGCAGGTGGATAGAGCGAGGATTTTTGAAGAAAAATTGGATTTGAAAGAGGTGAAATCTGGTTATGATTGAGCAACATATCTGCAGAAATGGCTGTTCAACTTCCAGCGATATTGTTTCATCTTACCCGCTTCACTAAGTTCTCCCTCTCACAACTTCCTCACGTTTTAAAGTCAGACCTCTTAACCTTTATTCACTGACATAATCGTGTCACAAAGTACATCAAAATAGGGAAGAGATTGTATATACGATGTGTGTTACAAGCGTTCTTGGAACAGGGCATTTGTTGGTACCCTAGTTTTTCATGAATCTGACATTGTAGGTTTCAGAGTATAATTCTTAAGTTTTCTGCATCATACATGTAAGGATATTCCAATAATTCATGAATGGATCCTCAATTTTTCTTTTTAATGCAAAGTTGCCTCCAAATAAATCAATGAGCATTTGTTGTGCATGTATGGTGAAGGTATTTACTCATATTCTGCATTAACCAAACGGACAGGTGACTTTAAGGATGGATATGACCCTGTTAAAGATGACACTGGATCAGGATGGCCAGCAAATGCAACCAACTCATAAAATTGCCCAGGTCGAGATATTGATCATGAAGGATCACTACATTAACGTTGTCAAAATGTCCGTATAATTTGGAATTTCTCAATGAAGCAATTTCACCAACATCCATAAACACTTGTTTATGTCCAAGGTCTCAGCAAGATTGGTCCCCCAAAACCACAGTACTCATGATGGGCAGAAACATCATGTCGCAAACTCCTTGAACTGTTCAATGCAGATCCAGCTGAACTTATTGCTTGGAAGCACAAGTGAGCACCCACCATACAAGCAAATTCATACACAACCCTCAGTGAGCAATATGATGGCCTTGATTTTCCAGGATGCCAAGGCAATCCTGCTGATTGACAATATGCTTCACAGAAGTGCAATCACAGGAAAATATTCCACCAGACTCGTGCAAAATTGCATTCGGCCATTAAGAATACACGCCAAGTGATGTTGACCAAATGTGTGCTTTTTCACGCCAACTCTTCTGTGCACAAAGTCCATGTTGCACAGGCTACCCACCATAAGTATCTGTGGCCTCAAGCAGTTAGATCGTGCACCCCCCACACCCATTTCCTCCCTTACACATCATCGCTCTCTCCCATACAGCCTGTTCCAATGACTTCTCTGATATGACATTTGAAATACCATCTGCATGGCTGCTGATTGACTTACAATGAGGGATTAACTTGCTTAAGAAACAAAGTTGTGCCTAAAGGAGCAATCTGAAAACTTCTGTATTGCTGACAGACAGTTTGAAGGACAAATGGATCAAGTACATTGAAGTTAAGAGACACTATATTGAAAAATACAATCAAGTTAGAATCATTCAGGGAATTTTTTGAATGCTCCTCATTGCAGCAGACTTTGTTATTAACTCACATGCGTGAAGTGAAAAGGGGCACTAAACAATTTGTTCACTTTGTTTATCTGTCTGTCTACAACCGTTTGTTTATGATTGAGGAACAACTTATTTAAATTGACTGTTTTATTTAGAACACTAATTGGAACATGAATCCAAAAACGAACCTGTCGTTTTACAGTATTTTGGCTCTGAATTTAGCCCGATTGCTTATGCACAGAGTGGAATGAGAAATTTTTTAAGCTCAATCTGCCTGTCTGGCAGTCAATCAAAATTGAAAATCATTCCAAACAGGAATGTTACTATTTTAAGGATCCCATGAGAACACAAACAATTGGCACAAATAACTAATTTAGCGTGCTAAATAAGGTGTTGAAAATAAATATGATGCTTCAACGGTGATAAACTTCCTTTGAAACTTATTTTATTTCAATCAAATTATACACTTAAACACTGTAAAACACAAATGGCCTTCTTGGAACTTTCAAAAACTTCCCCTTTAGCAGTACTTGGACATAATATTACGGCATTTTATGTCATCACGGCGAATCATATTTGCCGCTCTTAGACCCCGCCCATGTGCTTGTTTCTCAAGACTGCTTTGGGTAATGTCATCTATGAACTCTTTTGTTTATTATGTACCATGCCCTAAACAAATGAGAGCCATGGCATGGATCGAATATCCAAATCAAAGCTCATTAGTTTTCTATATATCCAGAGATGCTTTGTCGGAATTCCAGCAAACCAAATGAGAGGTAATTTTGTATTGAGATCAATAATTTATTTTAACTCGTTTGCTATTTTTTGTCTTCTGCATTTTTGTGTAAAATTCAACATTACTGTTCTGCTTTTATCTTTAATTCAGGAATGGGTGGTCTGGGGTCAGGTTGACATGGAGCAGTTAATTACGCAGCACCTACATACGACTGCTGACTGGGAACTCAACTTCCGTACCCTTAAGGCTCGTGGCAAAGGTGCTGAAAAGCTTCCGAGGTTTGTACTAAATCACTTATACAGGTTAGTTAAAGGTTCCTCAAAGGAAAGTGTGTCAATATCAGGGGAGATCGGGTATGCCAGGACAGCTCGGTTTATTACGTCTTGATCATCTATCTAGTCTGGGTTTAATCTGCAATAATGTTGGATTTCCTTGCAACATGTGGCTGCTACATCTCAGAGCATGCTATCCTTTGGATGAAGATGCAAAGCTGGCTGTCTCACCTGCATGTACTTTGTGGACCTTGAAGGTTCCACAATTGATTCAAATGGAATAGCCCATTGTGTGATATTACAGTGGACTAATTTCTCGTTTGATTAAGCTGTATAAATTAATAATACCAGGTGTGTGTTCAGATACTAAGCAGCTATCTAGCGCTTGTCAAGCCAGCCGCTCCTTTGCAACAATTTTCAATGGAGTGCTTGCTTGAGTGCTTTAGCCACTTCCAAGCACTCTGCAAGAAACTTGGTAACTGAACACACCCCTGCATTCGATGTGTGTGCTAAAGTTTGATTTGGCAGGGCCAGGATTGGCCACAGGATATGATGCTGCAGTTTCTTTGTACTGCATTTCCTTGCTACTGAGTTATTCAGCTTTTTGTAACCTGCTATTCCAATGAATATCTCAAACTATTACTTTTTTGACTTGTTGCAACGCTTTCCAAGGACAATAACCGTTGTTGTTTTGACTATTTAAAAAAAATTACAAGGATAATGGTTATGTAACATGCTCCTTCTTTTTATGACCTGTGTGGCTGTGTATCCCAATGTCCTTCATGCCCTGTTGTCGCACCCCAATCTTCACACGCAGCCAACTGCACGTTGATTGTGTGTCGGTGAACTGCAGCCCAGTAAAGGCAGTTATTGACGATCATCTGCAACGACTCTTTGAGACGCTCCTTGAATCGCTGCGCCGTGCTGTACAAGGTGCCACCTACAATCAATGCACACCATCAAATGTCTCAAATAAGTGTTCTTGCACGCAGACACAACCTGATATAATTTCAGGAAATGACTCGGTTCTCATTTCGAGATTATATAATCAGTATGCAAGCTAAGCACAGAAATGACCGTTGTGGCCCTTTAGCCTCTGACTTTTGTGTCATGACATTACTCACTTATTTATTACTACGTCAATGGCCAAATCATTTTCACCTTGTGAGGTTGGCCAGGAAACGTTTTTGGGCAAAGTCTTTCATGATCCAGCTGGAAAAGCCTGTGTTCGACTCGACTGAGGGTGGCTGGAATCATAGTTGTACTCTGGCCAATCATCCTCCTGGGCTAATGTCATGATGTGCCAAAACATTGGCAGTTACTCTATCAGTTGTGTGTGTGTGTGTGTGTGTGTGTGTGTGTGTGTGTGTGTGTGTGTGTGTGTGTGTGTGTGTGTGTGTGTGTGTGTGTGTGTGTGTGGTGCTTTTTCAATTTGGGGATAGATATGAATATTTATGATGTTGCTGATTCTCATGTTTGAAGAGCCATCCATGTTCTGCAGCCCACATCACTGAGGTTGATAGCTTTATCATGGAAGCGACGGAAATGTTGAGCAGACGGCCACAGTCTGTGGAAGAAGTGGGAGATGCACATGAACGGCACACTGAGTTGGTGAAAAGTTTCCCGCAGGTAATCACTTCACTTCCCATGACAAATACTACCATAATGCTATAGACATGGTTTGACCTAAATAAATTGTTGTGGGATACTCACAAGGATACACAGGGAACTTTTCTGCAAGAGGTGACCATTGGCCCATCATACCTGCATGACATCAACACAATATGGATATGATCTGTCAGTTTAATGATTTAAATTCACTTGGAAAGAGGGGGGGTGAGATGGGGGTTGTTGTTGGAATTTGGAGTATGGATGAGAACACAGACTTCACCAGGATGTTATACATTGTCTTGTCTAGGGTCTGAGTTAAAACCCTACCTGGATGGATGGCAAAGCTTTTCCCTTGAAGGGAACTCAGGAGTAATGACTCTCGAGTAATGCACGCGTGTTAATGAGCGTAATGGCGGAGAGGCGACCCACCCAGGAGGAGTACCGAGAGGAGCACGGGGAGGAACACAGCATAGGGTGCGGCACCAGGGCAGCTCAAAGGGATTTATGCAGGAACCCACTTCAATTACACGAATAGTTTCTTCAAAATAATCACATTTAATGCACAAATATTTCCAAAGACAATAATGTAAAGGAAATAATAGCAATAAAAAAATAAACCAATGTCACCCGCAGGGTGACCCGTATCTTGCCAAAAGGTGACCACGTGTGACTTCTTTAAGGTCACACTGAGGTGAACAGAGCTGCTATCCACCAGGAGGGACTCCTTGAGGAATATCTGCCGACGAGAGATTCTGATGAGAATCGTTCTACAGAGTAACCATGAAAGATATGTGTTTGCCTCTTAACGTCACCAAATGACGTCGTAATGTCTCAAGCTTGACATATCTAGAAAGCACTCATTGAGGTGTTCAATTTGAGGTACTACACGATATGGTTCCTAAAACTTGAAAATTTGACCTTGGGGTCAAATATGTTTCACCTAAGGCGCTAACCATGAAGGTCAAGGCTAATCTCCACCAAAAATTAATCAGCTGAGTGCCAGACCATGAACTATATTCCCATGAAGTTTGAAGACGATCCGATCAAAATTACTGAAAAAAGAAGGGTTTCGTCGACTCCCCTGATTTGCGACAAAATGACCTTGACCTTTGACCTTGACCTTCAAAATTTTATGTGCTGAAAGGGACCTCCATAGGCCTCTGATATGTGAAGTTACAAAAATTTCCAATGATAACTGTGTTCTGCAGAATTTTTTATACGTGATTACAGACAAAAAAAAATAAAAAAAAACATACAAGCTAACTAACATATCTTGCAAAAACTTCGTTTTGGCAAGATAATAAACAAATCCTATGGTCGAGGCCTCGCACACAGACGCAAACACAGACAAAGGGTGGAAAAATGAAAAGAACCCCCCCCCCAGCCTGGCCCAGGGCTGGTCCTCGTCCAACTCGGAATGGGGAACGCTTCCACCAGAGCGAGAACACACAGGCAAAATGGCGCCATCACTTGTCACAGAGCACATGCGTGCACAGTGACGCTTCTTTCGCAACTTTCCACATGAAGGCTCCAATTGTCCCAGCCTTCCTCTTTCTTAAAAGGTGCCACTTGCCTCATGCGGTCCTCACACTGACCTCGTTTGCGTGTTCTGCTGAACCAGATGGGCGCCTTCCACACTCCACACGTGCAAGATGCGCCTGCCTCTCCTGCGCCTTTGATCACTCCCTTTCCTCATGTTTTGTCCTGTAGGAACTTCCTCGCTCTGTGCCAGCCAACCTTCCTCCTTCATCACCCTCTCTATCCTCTTCCCCCGGGGCGTTGCCTGCTCGCCCCCAAACCCAGGAAGGCGGGGCTTCTCCTGTTTGTTGTCGTTTCAAAGATGTGTTTCCAGCTTTATGGCTTTGCTTGGAATATAAAAAGCAGAGGGAAATCACGTACTGGGGGACTTATTTTTACTCCCTAAGCTAATTAACACCGCACCACCCCTCGTGTGCTGATACGTAGCACTTAAGCTCACAGATTCCCTAACTTAATTCCATTGAGATGCTTCTACTCGTCCATGGACCATGCTACACTGTACAATGCAAACTTCCCTATTAAATCCTTACATCTACCCCCATAATCATAACAATGTTTAGAATTGTTTAAAAAACAATTTGGGGGGTGGGGGGGGGAGGATTAAGATGGTTGTTCGGTGAGGAATGACTATACACCAACAGCACAGTCACCTTTTGACGAGACCCCCTCATGGACACTGCAATCACAACACCGGTATCCAAACACTGATTCCTGCCACTAACCAGGTACCCCCTCCCCTCCTCGATCCCCATTGCTTCTAGATACCTATCTAATTCTAATTTAAACTTATCCACTGTTTCTGCTGCCACTACCTTTCCAGGGAGACATTTCATGCATTAACTACTCTCTATGTGAAAGACCTCTGCCTTACTACTGTCTTAACTCTCCTCTTCTTTACTCTCAGGCTATGTCTCCTGGTCCTGTCACTGTTCATTCTGCTGAAAAACTCTTCCGCACTTATTCCTTCGATACCCTTTCTAATGTATAAGGTTACACATGGAAGGCCTCATTAAATTCTAATGTATAAAGTCCTGTCTCTTTCAGGCGCTCCTTATAGCTTATTCTAGCTCGGTTGGAATTGATATAGTCGCTCTGGCTAAACTCTCTATGGTAGCAATGTCCTTCCTCAGATGTGGTGAACAAAACTGAACATCTATCTAGATGAGGCCTCACTAAATTCCTGAACGATGTTTACAATACTTCCTTTGATTTATATAATTTATCCCCCTGTGAATACAACCAAAATCCTTACGAGCTTTACCTATGGCTGTCTGGCACTGTGCTGTCTGCTTACCAGCCCGAGATCAACCCGAGACGTATGTATTAACCCGAGACGTATCAACGTATGCATTACCAACCCGAGATCCTTCTCCTGTGACACATGCTCCAATACTACTCCATGCATTATACAGTCCCTATATTCATTATTACAAGCCGAAACCCCGTCACCAGACGGATTCCGTTCATTCAACCACCCTCACCAGCTCACCTATACTCGAGGGACATGGACTGGACAGGGCGTGCTTGCCCCCCCCGACTTATCCCCCGCCCCTGCCCCATCCCCCCCGCCTTCTATTTGCTTACCCCTGCCCAAAAATTTAATTACCCCGGCCCCACCTCCGCCTCTTCACTCCCCGCACACCCACACTGTTCTCTTGATTCCCCGCCCCACTTGCCCCCGGGCCCCCGCCCCCTGTCCACCCCCTCACATTCAACCCTGCTTAATTCACCCCAGCCCCCGCCCACTCATCCCCCACCCCATTTCCCACTTTCAATTTGCTTACCCCCGCCCAAAAATTTGCTTACCTTGCCCCCCATCTCTTCACTCCTCGCCCCCGTCTCAACGAAATGTGTTTATTCTGCTTTAGAGTTGAAAGTTGACTATTGGCACGATGTGCGATGCACTCTTACTGGTACGAAGTTTCTTTCAGTCCAGGTCACAGTACCGAGAAAAACGTGATGCGACCGCTAGGAGGAGCACAAAAGTGGTCCTTCAGTATTAATATATAGAAGATACAATGTTTCTTGTGACATTTTTTTGTGTCAAATTCACATTCTGAGGTAGTCAGCATGTGCAGAAGAGGGTTTTGCATTGCAGACGCTATTTTCGAGGAGTGGAATTACACCCCTCAGCAGTGACGGTCTGTCGATGACAGATGTAATGACGTCAGCGAATGACCGATGATGTCATGACGTCCTGACGCCACTCAGCGGTGACGTCACACGTCGCCATGTAAACGAATGTAAAACGAAAAGTGTTTATTCTGCTTCAGAGTTGAAGTTTGACTATTGGCACGATGTGCGATGCACTCTTTCAGGACAAAGTTTCTTTCAGTCCAGTTCACAGTACCGAGAAAAACGTGACGCGACTACTAGGAGCACAAAATTGGTCCTTCAGTATTAATATATAGATTACTCCTCCCAAGAACTTTACATTTCCCAATGTTAAAGTATGTCTGCCAATCTTTTCCCAATTTATGCAAATATCTCAAACACTTTCCTGAATCTCATCATCCCTCTCTGTTATTTACGTTACCTTCAAGCTTGGTCTCATCTGCAAATTTGGAAAGCCTACTCTTAACCCCACTATCCAAATCTTTGATGTAAATTATGAATAATCATGGTTCTCGCACTGATCCCTGAGGAACTGCACGATTTGCATCCTCTCAGCCCAACATCCTTCCATTCACACTCAGTCCTTACTTTGTATCTCCAATCCATTTAGCTACTCTACCAACTGCTCCATATGCCTGAACCCGAGCCAACAGTCTTCTATGTGGAACCTTATCAAATGTTTTCTGAAAGTCTAGATATAATACAACATCCACTGCACTTCCATCATCCATCCAATCAGAAATTGTTTCGTAGAACTTCAATAAATTCGTTGAACATGACCTTCCTTTAATATATCCGTGCTGACGACCTTTAATTAAGTTGATTTATTTTTCATGCCTCCCCATCTAATCCCAAATTAACGACTCCAACATCTTCCCCACAACTGAAGTCAAACTAGTAGGTCCATATTTCCCCAATTTTTCTCTGGATCATTTCTTAAATAAGTGTTACATTTTCTTCTCTCCGATCCTCTGGTACCTGTCCTGACTCCAATGAGCTATTGAAAATATTTGTGAACATCTCATTTACCTGCTCCACCAACTCCTTCAATACTCTTGAATGCATATCTTGTTTTTGCTTTCCTAGCTGTTCCATCACCCTCTCCACTCCTACTTGAAACTCCTCCGAAAAGCCTTCCTCACCACATTAGATTCTCTCAGTTACTGGTAATTCCACAGACTGCTTGTATAAATGTTGAAATGAAGCAAAATACCAATTTAATAAGTTTTCCATTTCACTTAACCAATATCCCTGTGCTATTCCTCAATGGGCTCACATTTGGCATAACCCGTTGTTTACCCCTTATGTACTTAACCCATAATGGCTCTGCAATGATAATGCAAGGTCACGCAATTCTAATGAGGAAAAAAAAATCTGTGGAACTGAATGCTGAAATAATGCCAAGTATTATATACTCATTATCACTTTAAAATCTGTGGTATCACTAAGCTTAATGGAGAATTGGAACTGTCATTCATGGCTGTATGTCTTTATAACGTCACAGTATTTGTTTTGAAAAAAAAAATGCTGAAAGAACGATGTAAAATTTCATGAAAGTACCAAGAGGTATTTATCCCTTTTACTCTGCAATGTGATGTGTTGACATGTACTTTAATGCCCTCCATAATTAAAAGGGTTGCACACAAATTAACGTACATGTTCACCTCCAAAATAACCTGATTTTACAGAAAGCGAGCATTTTGTATACCTTGTATACGTATGCACAGTTTGACTTATAGTGGCAAATTTGCTTTTGTAATGGAAGGTAGCATCCCCTTCCACAATTGCCTCTGACACCGAAGGTGAATGGAGGTTATGTATTCACCCCTTTTTGTTTGTTCGTTTGTCTGTCTGTGAGCAGGATATCTCAAAAAGTTATGGACATGTTTGGATTAAACTTGGTGGACCGGTTTAGTGTGTGACGAGGACAAATTGATCTGTTTTGGTGAAACTCGAATTTTTAAGTGTTCTTCACCACTGAGAGATAGGGCCAAAAACGATTTATAGCACAATATCCACAGCTTGATGGAGTATTGCTCTCCCCTCTGGGCTGGCATCCTTGGCTCACATTTTGCTGAGCTTGACGCCATATAAATCAAGGCTGTCAAGATTATTGGAATCTCCCGCAATGAAGCTGAGTCTATGAGCCAATAACTTCGCCATTGCAGACAGGTCGGTGGTCTGTCTTCTACCACCTCCTTTCTGGTCTTGGACCCTCTGCTCTTTCTGTGCTTTGTCCCCCCCAAGATTTCTGTAGGGCTTACGTGGTCCACCATCAACCCCCGTCCGGTGAAACTACCATAATCCAGGATCACTGCTCAATTTCACTCATTTGTTCCTCTTTTTTTCCCACCTGTAAAACCAACTTACACATTCTCTTCAATCTCATTCTTCCCTCCAGGTCTTCAAGACAGCTTTGCACCACCATCTCGGGTTGTCTCCAATCCAAAACCATGATATTTTCTCCCCTTGTTGACCTCACCCCAATCCCTCCTCCTCCCAAATTGCCAGTTTTCCCTCCTGTGTTTCCTTCTGTATCCATATTGTCCAACCTATGCATTCTCTCCTGCCCCCATTTCCTCCTCACACCCATCGTTTGTCCAGGAGCTGCAGGCTTAAAGAGAACAGTTGTGGCAAGTCTGCCTCGAACTTGGCCTTCAACTCTGCTCTTGGTGTTTCCCCCTTCTCTCTGCTCTTCTTTTTGTTCTGTTGTGTCCTGATCTGTTCAGTGTAATAGTACTAGCTCTTCCACCCTTGACTAAGTATCCAAAATAAATATCACTAAAAGTTATGGATGGATTTGGACAAAACTTGGTGGATGACTTGGTTAAGTGACAAGAACAAGCCGATTAGATTTTGGTTAAGGTCCGGATGCAGATCTGGCCTATCAGTGGGATATAAAACGTAAACTCTTCAGTCTGGCGGAGGTATGCACTCTACCAAATACCGTTCTAGTTTCTGCCTGTGATGTACAAGTGTACATTTGTGTCAGCATATTACACATTCATTGTGGTCGGGAACCAGCGAATGGGCCATTCAGTATTATAACACCATCGATACAGGTTCATATAACAAATTAATTTTGATTGGTTATTGAAAGTTCTTTTTCACCTTGCTAGTTTGTTGCATATAATCCATGGAAATGTGATGTTAAACCTTATTGCTTTATTTACCACCTTTGAGGAATGTTACATTCTCAAGGTAAACTACCCAATATGTGGTCAAAATATGTGATTTTTCTGCCATTTTCTGTTCTATGGATTGTGTCTGAGAGCACGGTACTAGTTGGCTCCTCGCATCATCATGGTGGGACTAAGGATTTCATGGCTTCTATTTCATAATTTGCATGCTTTTTTGGTTTGCTTTTTAAAAAATTCCTTCTCCAACTAATGTATAATAAGGAGCATCTTTAATTTAATTAAATATATGAGGGTCAAGATACTGATGATGATATCTAGCTGTTGGTCTCTTTACAGTTTATGCCTGTAATCAATGATGCAGAGAGTAAGAATAAGTTGCTAAGATCTGTGGGAGGCACCGGTGTAGCTGCTCTTGCTGATCTAAGAAAGCGCTGGGAAGAGCTGCATGATCTCATGGAAGCACATCAGAGAATTGTTCAAGAGCAGGTGAGTTGGATACATGGAGACAATGCAGCAAATTAGCAGGTCCTTTTGTTTTTTGGACTTCCATCCCATACAATGTTCGTGCTCACCTTGCAGATATCCACACTGAAGAGTGGAGTAGTGACGCGGCTGGCGACTTGGCAAGCTGATCTGGAGCGCTTTGTATCCCATTGGAGACAGTTTCGCCCAGGAGATGCACTGTTGGAAATTGAGGGTCCTGAAACCCATGGAGCATTGGAAATGGTACGAGGACATCAGACAGATTTCCAGGTGCTGCAGGCTGAAAGAGAACGGTTGTGGTAAGCACCCAAAACAAAGTCGTACCAGTGAAAATGCTCAGTGTTGACGATGATGTTTTTAGATGCATTATGTAAAATGAGAGTCAATATTCAGAATCGGAACGTCTGAGTTTCAGTGTCGGAAATGACGAATGTACTCATCTGTGTGTTTCAGTGCTGATTGTGACCATTTCCATTTGGAAAGACCATCTTCAGATTTTGTCGAGGATTTAGCACATGAACTGGAAGTCTGTGCACAGACCTGGAAACTTTATGAGGATTTCCACCATGGCATAGATGAAATGGCAACTCAAGATTGGATCTCATTCAGGTTTGAACTATTTTTCCTTCATTGTAAATCATTCAAGGATGGGACATCAGCAGTTGTTGAAAGTAACGTTTTTTTTTTTAGTCATGAGTGGACATTTTTAGTCATGAGAGGAAACCAAGCATTCCTAATCATGCTTTTAATATAAAGCTCCAGACTCATGGAAGGCCTGACCGATGGAGGCTGAGATCTTGTATACGAACAGTATGGCAGAGGAAATCATGCAAATGAGGGATTGATGAACGAGGGCCAGACAAGCAGATAGGGACAAAACATGCAAAGCAAGCTTGTTCTTCTATGGGCCTCAATCTTGAAAAGAAAAAAAAAATAGACAAGCAGATAATGAGAATGAGGGGGGGGGGGAAGTATTCAAAATGCTACCATATGTGGACGAAGTGTACGATCAGGAGGAGGGGGAGAGGGAGGTGGAAAGTGAAGGAGTGGAGAAAAGTCAAGAATAATGTGCAACTATGAGCAAGATGAAAGAGTTTTGTGTCTGTTGGTGGAGATTTGGAGGGTGGAGGGTGAGGGTGGGGGGGTCCAGAATAGGAAATCCATACTTATGTTTCGTAAAGTGTTTTTTTACAGGGTGGCCTGGAAGTTTCTTTACCCCACCCCAGTAATGGTGTATGATGGAGTGTATACAGACACAATGACTGATTACTTATTGAAAGTATTGCACAATAAAACCTATGTATTAAAAGAGTTTAAGGACAAATGCTTTACTGTGGAGGAGTAAAGTGACTTTCAGGCCACCCTGTACCTTTAATGAAATCTAAGCAAATATGAGTACATTGTAAACTAGCACTTTAATTTGGTAAGTTGCTGTATCAATGAACCACCTTGTTTGTGGTTTATGAACTTATACTTGCACAATAACAAAACCCAAGGGAACTAAAGGTATTTTAATTGATCTATTGTGTTCATCATTCATTTGTAAATACTGTTTCTTGCAAATACAGAACTGTATCACAAACCACAAGTTGCTGTGTTTTCTTTAAGTTGTATGTTTGATTAGAAAATTTCCCACAACAAAGATGGATTCAGAGGCAAACTCTGAGGAAGCAAAAACTGGAAATATGGAAGGAGATGGACTTGGAGGTGTGGGGTGCAGGGGCTGGGGGTGAGGGCGGGGAGGGGGGGGTGTTCAGCCGGGGTGGAGAAGATCATGGTTTTAGACAGGAGACGATTTGAGATGGTGGTGTACTGCTGTTTTGAAGACCTGGAGGGAAGAATGGGATTGAAGAGAATGTGAAAGTTGGTTCCACAGGTGGGGAAAAAAGAGGAACAAATGAGTGGTGGTGAGCAGTAATTATTCTGGATTTTGGGAGTTTCACCAGAATGCGGTTGATGGTTGACTGCAGATACCCTGCAGAAACCTGGGGACGGGGTGGGGGTAACAAAGCACAGAAATGGCAGAAAAGAGGCGGTGGAAGACGGACAGACCACCGACCGACCTATCTGCGGTGGGAAAATGATAGGCACATGGACTCAGCTTAATTGTGGGATATTCCAATGATATTGAAAGTCTTGTCAAGCAAGATGTGAGGCAGGGGAGACACCCCAGAGGGGGGAGCAGTATTACAACAAGCTGTGGATGAAGGCCTTGGAGGTGGATAGGAGTTCAGGTGTGCCAAGGAAAGACTTTTTACAACTGAGATGCCCCGTTGGTGACGAGCTTTAGAGGCCAACTTTGAAATGTAGTTTGCCAAAGAAATATCATGGCTCATAGTGAGACTGAGGTGTTTGAGTGACTGAGTGACACTGAAGTTCAACATCCTAATTGTTATTGACATTTTTGTTTGGCATCGAATAATTTTTTGGTCTTATCTCAATCACTCATGACAAGAATAGAAACAGAGACTTAGAAAATGTATGCTGTGGAAGAGTACATGCCAATTTCATATTTTAAGACTACTTTAAGTGAAATTCACGATGAGCTGATATACCCATTTAGGATGGGTGATGGGATGGTATAGGATTTAATAAGATTGCAAGGCTACAGAAAGACACCAACAATCCTGTTATTGTTGGGCTTAAAGCACCACCCACCAGCATGCCGTGATGTCATCTGGCATGGCGACCTTTGACAAATGACCTTTGACAAAAGTCTCCTTTTGACTTGGCCGACAGAATAAAAGGAGGAGATGTAAGTATATTTAGATGCTGTAAACAGAATTTTAAGACATTGCTAATTATGCCTTTGTCTGAGTTTCCTATCATCTCTCACCAATTCATATATTGTCACCAAACGGCAGACACTATTGTTTTATGTATATGAAGTGCAAAATTATATTTCAAGACTTTTGAACTTGTGTTCTGCATTGCTCTTTTACCCTGGGATGGTTATTTTCCTGTAGAGTTCCTGCTGTTTTGTTTTTTTTTGTTGTCGTTTTGAGTGTGGAGCCAGTAATTATTTCCATGTATTTTGGTTTTTGGTTTTCTGACCTTTTGCAACATCACTTTGTAAATATTTGGAATTTTACGACCACAATCGTAATTTCAAATTATATACAAGGATGACTACAATGTGGAGAACTACCAATTAAGTTAATCTCCATTTAAACATGATCCAAATGGTCTATTTCCCCAACACATGTTTTTGAACTGTGCTGCTTCTTCATGAAAACTGCATCTCATCCTGTGCTTCCCTCGAATAGCCTGATGATCTGAGCACCTTCAACATCCTAAGTGGATGTCATGAGAAGAAAACGAAAGGGTCAAACTCAAAGTATGATTGGAAATATAAATCAGGAATTTTATGGAGCATTTTAAACTCCATTACTTTCACCAAGTCATTTGGCATTGTTTCTCTTCATCTTTGAAGTATTTGGTTTTGAGAGATGTGTTTGATTACATATTTCACAGGAGTAAAACTCATGTGTTTGAAGACTTCCTGCTTCAGTGGCATGATGATCTGCACAGGTTGGAGCCAAGCAGAATGACAGTCACTCTGCAGACAAAAGTGGACAACCTTCGGGTGTGTGGTTATTTGTCACTGCTTTCACATGTTATCACTCTAATCTTTCTTGTGGTGCACTTCCTCATTGTTCTTTTGCTACATCTCATGGTCACATCAAATTGCTAATTTCATTAAAAATAAACTGCAGCTGCTGGTGCCAACACTAAAGTTTGTTCGTGGAGAACATCTTTCAACAGACCATTGGCTGGATCTGTTCCGTCTCCTTGGCCTTCCACGTGGCACAGCGCTAGAGCATCTCACCTTCAAGGACATCTTGAATGTTGCAGACACTGTTGTATCTCGGACTGCTGAACTAAAGGTGGGTACCAAGACAGATCCTTGTTACACAGATAATGTAATGCAGAAACAATTTATTTCCTGTTATTTTTGAATTTAATGGAAATAAACAAGGAATATTTTGTTTTTGACAAATCCAGCATTTCTGGCTTAAAATTATTTGCAAGAAGGTCCAGTTGCAGTTAAGTGTGACAACACCAGAAATGGCCCTTCTGCCCCGAAGGCGATGTAACAACTGTAAAAAAAAAAAAAACCCCAAAAAACCATATACTGTATACATATATGTATATGTATATGTATATATGTGTATATATATATATATGTATATATATATATATATATATATATATATATATATATATATATATATATATATATATATATATGTGGAGTGTGACGAGCACTCTGCCGAACCCCATTGGACACAGTACACACCAAAGCATCGCCTCCAACACAACAGGCTTTGGTCCGGTGACTCTCAGAGACAAAGATTATATGGTCATCATCAGTTTAACATCAAACAGAACCACCGATCCGGATTTCGGACTTATTTGCCCTCATCAGGATGGTATACCAATAAATATCGAACCAGTGATGACCACATTCATCCTTGATACATCAGACGCACCTCCTGACTGTTATGGTGAGCATCGCCGTGGATTGTGTCTCACGTGGAAAAAACCGCATAATTCACACAGAACAACCATCCATCTGCCACCCAGACAATTCTTCCTACGAATGCAAACAATTCAACCAGAAGGCACGTGATGTGATCAGTGGGAAAATAGAAACATGTGGAGTGTGACGACCACTCCGGCGATCCCCATTGTACACAGTCCACACCAATCAGCGGAGGGCTCGTGTGTATATATATATATATATATATATATGTATATATATATATATATATATATGTATATATATATATATATGTATATATATATATATATAAAAATTAGTGTTGTGGTTCTGGAAACCACATCCCTCCAACACCAATAGCAGCCAATATACAGTGGTCCCCAGTCAGTTATTTCATTAATGTTCGTTCAGATAGTCCCTTCCTTCTTGTCAAGTGGGT
>NC_140965.1:98439489-98494489 GCF_056783735.1 Eptatretus burgeri | reverse complement strand
ACTCCAACGCACACGACGACCAGCTCCTTCTCGCCAACTCCACCGCCCGCGAAGTCTTAACTCTCTGATCTCGACTCTCCTACTCTCTTACTCTCCGCCTCTCTGGACTCTACTGGACTGACGAACACGGTCCTTTTATCAGCCCCGTAGCTTCGCCCTCTCATCTTTGACCCCCTCCCTTCGACCTTTCACCTCGCTCCCCATTGGCCCGAGAAAAAGTGGGCGTGAAGGCTTTTTGATCCATAAATTTGCATATATCGATCGCCCTGGGGGCGGGGCCAATTCGCCCCTCGCTCACCGATTGGACGGCAAAAAGTGGGCGTGTGTCGTTTTTGATCCGTTTTTGAAGCACAAAATCCGTGATTTTGTACACGCTGTTCGGCGCGCGCCCTGCACGAGTCCAACACCGGTACCCACAGGCGGCGCAAGAACGGTGGCGATGCGACGGCTGCGAGGTGTGACGTGAAGGTCGTGGCGGTTGTGGTGAAGCGGCGTTGTGGTTGGTGGTTGATGTTGTGACTGGTGGTGGTAATCATGGCGGTTGGTCCAAAATAAAGATAGCAAAAGAAAAACGGCTATCCTGAAGAGTCGCAGCACGCATAAATGACATGTATTCCCACTAGACAACGGGTTTGGGCCTAACTACACATGTACTTTCCGAGATACCTCACCTAAGGGACCTGAATGGTGGTTTGCGAATTTGGTAACCACAACACTATATATATATAGAGTTTTACTCTGACCTTTGCGTGACTGCTTGTCAAGCAAGATTTATCTTGTGGTCCACTCATTAACTATTTCAAGTTTCTGTGGTAGATAAGAAAGTAAAAGGTCGCCTCTTTTCCCGAGCCTATCTTCCACCAGCAAGGTCACCACCCACATGTTGTTGTGCCACCAGCAAGGTCACCACCCCCTATGGGCTGGGAGGCCCAGCTGTGACATTTCACAAGCAATCCTTTTCGCTGACCAAGCAATTCCTTTTGCTGAACAGAGAAAACAACAAGATTAACTTTTCCACATTTCCATTGTGCAAAAGTGCAAAAACACTAATGACTTTCGAGGACACATACAGTGTCCCCACTTTCCCCCTGTTGTTACTTTGGAACATTGTGTAAAAGTAGCAAAGCAGCTGCACTGCATGTAAAAGCATTAAAAGATGGAGCATTTTTGGACCGGCAGGACAGCAGACAACAGCTTCTTTCCAGGAGGAACTCACTCTTCAACAACTCCAAGTGGCTCCATATCGGTTGGGGGCTCCCCCTGCACCCCCTCAACCTGTCAACAGGCCACTGCCTATCGCCCAGCCGGCCCATCACAACCCCTAAGCTTTAGCAAGTTTCGCAGTAAATGGATAATATTTCCCAAGTATTCCTTCCCATCCTCTCCATTGGCGCAAGCAATTGGATACACTCATCCAATGTAAGTTTGGGCAGTGGGTCAACATTCACATTAGGTATACAATACATTTCATTGGGTTCTTAGGGTGGGGGTGGGGTGTACAATGCTGGAGCGGGAGGTGTAGTTGTAATTATAGGCAGAGGTGGTGGCGGTGGCCTAAGCACAGCAGAGGTCACCAGAATCATCTCCGTCTCCATTGTTGTTGTCTTCTCTGTTGCTGAGGCACATCATCTCACACATACTCTGATCAACACCATAATACAAGTAATGATAATGATAATGGCTACAAAAATCAAGAGCCTATGAACAACCAGTGGTTATCCAGGCCCCCCCAACCACCAAATATTCCCTTCAACCAAGATACCATTGACCATCCTTTATTAAAGTCATGGTACTTTGCACCTTTGGCTTTAATTTTGTTAGCTAAATTATCAATTTCTTCTGAATTGTCTGGAATGTATGTGCAACATTCTGCCCCTATGACCGAACAAGTCCTTCCCTTTTCTGCTAACAGCATATCAAGAGCGATGCGGTTTTGCATAACTGTCATGCGCATAGCTACTAGTTCGGCACTTATCTTGTGAAAACCGTCGCGAGTGGTGTTGGCAAGTTTCTCCAATGATGCTGCCATGTTGATAATTTCCCTTGCACTCTTGGCAGCTGCAAAAGGAGGGAATGCAATCATGAAAAATCTCTCAACTTCTGAAATGGCTCTTTTTGGTCTGGCCTGTGGCATGAATGGTGATTGGTCGGTGATCCGAATTCTGGGTAATACGTATCCCAAATAGCACGATCCTGTCCATCCCACTGGTAGCCATGAGTATGCCCTATATCCGCACACAAAATACGTACCATTCAGGGGTGCCTGAGGTTCCAAAAGGTTATTTACTTGTATTTTTTACAGGTATGGTTTTCCCGTTAATTCGTCCTTTAACGGAATCATCTCGTTACCATGATCGGCATAATGTTGACACGTTGACTCTCCAAAGTAACGTCACGTACCCCGTCTTCTCACTAGACAAATTAGTCCAACTTGTTTGTGCATAAGTTGAAAATGTGGAGGGTACCTTTCTAATCCCCCCCCTTTTTCAATCCCTCATCGTCCATCAATTTTGTTACTCTCACAGAGTCCCCGCTTGGTTCACCTGGTTGTGCCGCAGTCACGACTTTCAGCTTAAGAGTCCTGTACTTTGGGTAATACCAATGCTCATAGTCCGTACAATTATACCCCTCTTTTTCCCAATTGATTCTTATCTCCGCTATTTTCCCTCGCACTGATGCTGGTGTCTTTTTACAGTGCGTGTGCTGTATACAATTGCACCGAGTTTGAAATGTCCCCGCCAGCGTCTACCACGTCTCCCACGTCTCCAGTGTCCCCCCCCCCCCCACGTGCCTCAAGACAGCCAATGACAGCCGTCCGGTGGATGCAGTGCATAACTTCGACGGAAATGGTGACAATTGACGGAAATACCCGAGTATTTCAATGGGAATTTGTGAAACTAATGTGTTGTATATGTGAAAACCATTTAATTTATTGCTTGACGGATAAAACGAAGGAACGCACCCCTCATGTACGAATGAACGAAAGACGTCATTTCCGCCCACCATGGCATTTCGCGCCGAAAGATGTCACTTCTGCCCACCATCGCATTTCGCACCGATCGCCGAATGCTGAAAGCTAAGTTCTTCTTCTGCTATCATTCTTTTGCGGTCCCCTGCCACATTGTATCGAACGATTTCATTCCTTCTGTTATATATATATATATATATATATATATATATATATATATATATATATATATATATATATATATATATATATATATATATATATATATATATATTTATATAAAGGTGCTTATCACAATAATAACAAGATTTTTACATTTCAAATATTAAGTACGCTTTTTAATTGTTTTTCAACTGAAAAAGCATAAATTGCATATTTTAACATTAGTGTACTCATTTGCTTCACCACACGCGCTGTATTGAAGGATTTCACTTGTTTTTACTTTCGTTAAAACTGGTCTATCCTGTCTACGGCCTAAGTACCCACACATGTCCTCCCCCTTGAATGGGATTTTGAACAAGGGCAATCCATGTTTTGAGGAGTGTGGGAGGTGTAAACAAACCCAACATTTATTTTTGTCCATCGCCCTCGCATACTGTAAGAATAGTGGATGATCGGTCTTATGCAGAGTTATTTCTCGTCTTTCTTTTACCGCCTTTTGAGTCCACCTGACCCAATTTCTTACTCCCTTTTCCCATCATTGTAGTCCTCACATCATCATTAGTTCCTTCCCGATCAGGCTTGCCCTCAATATTGTGAATTACCCATGTGCAAGCAAGTGCGAAAAGAATCGTGGTCATGGTAAGGTAGATACTATATCTATTCCACCGCCTTCCCCATATCTGTTCCATCTTGGGGTGGTGTATCCCCGTTTCCTCCCATGTACAGTTTGCAGTGTGTTGCATGTATCCAGGCTGTCTTACCTTTGCACTTTACCGCAGTTGGTGTGATCAGCAATACCTGAAATGGCCCTTTCCACCGAGGTTCCAAGGTTGTTTTCCTCGTGAAGTGTTTTATCAGTACGTAGTCTCCCGTCTGGAAGGTGTGATACGGCCTTTCCACTGGTTCGGGTAACGCCTCTTTCACCCTTGTGTGTATTGTCCTTGCGATCCTGAAGAGCTGTTTACAAAATGTCAGCAAGTTTTCGTCCATCATTGTAATATCCAACTTATTCATGTTGGAGGGGCAGTCACGGGCAGCCGCATCGGCCTTCCCATTAGTATTTCGTGAGGGGATAACCCTGTTTTCCGGTTTACTGTAGATCGCATGCTCATTAGTGCCAAGGGCAATGCATCTGGCTATTTTAACCCTGTTTCCGTTGTTATCTTTGCCAATTTGTTATTTAGGATTCCGTTCTGTCATTCTACAGCACCTGCTGACTGTGGGTGGTAAACGCAATGAAATGCTTGTTTGATTCCCAGTGCTTTACATGCTTCCTCTGTCACTTCCCCTGTAAAGTGTCTCCCCTGATCATGGGATATTTTATGAATGATACCAAATCAGCAGAAAAAAACTTTTTATCAGGTGCTTTACCACGGTTGCGGCATCAGCCTTTACACATGGGTATGCCTCTACCCACTTAGTGAACATGTCTGCCACTACCAGGACATTGCTGAACCCACATGATGGAGGCATTTTTATGAAGTCCATTTGTAGGTGCACAAACGGCCCCCAGGGAGCCGGGTGAGCTCCCAGCTCCCGTGTTTTCCCTTCTTTCTGCTGGTTGTGCTGTTGACACACCTGGCAGGTTTTACAAACCCCTTCAGCTATTTTTCCAATTCCTGGCGCATACCATGATTCCTGTACTTGCCTCACTGTCCCCCTTTTGCACACATGTCCATTAAAATGGGCCATGCATGCAAGCCATGGTAATATTTCTGCTGGTGCTATAACCTTTCCCTGGTGCGTCCACAATCCATCTTTATCCATACTTCCTCCTCTTTCCTGCCACTTATCATAGTCGTCAGCTGGTGCGGCAGCCTTAATAGCAATGATATCTAATAAGCTATATCGGTGAAGTGTGACCTGCTCCTTTGCTACTTGTACTGGCATAACCAAAGGGATAGGCAGGCCTGCTGCTGCTTTTGCAGCTTTGTCCGCCTTATCGTTGCCTTTGTCAATGTCTGGTGTGCTCGACATTTAATGACCACAATTGCTTTTGGCACCATAATGCTTTTTAGAAGCTCAGACACCAAGCCACCATTTTTGATAGGCGTGCCTGCTGACGTGAGAAACCCTCGCATTTCCCAAATGGCCCCTTTGTCGTGTACCACATCAAACGCGTAATTGGAGTCTGTATATATGTTGACCGCCAGGCCCGCTGACAGTTCACAGGCCCTAATGAGAGCGCATAGCTCTGCCTGCTGGGCGGAGAAATGAGAGGGCAGAGGGATTGCTTCCATAATTGTACTGTCGGTACAAACTGCGTAGCCTGCGTGCCTCGAGCCATTCTGGCCGCGATAGGCTGACTCGTCGATGAACAAGGTTAAGTCCGGATTTTCTAAGGGCTGGTCCTTCAAATCCAGGCATACAGTGGATCGCTTCGATGCAATCGTGAGGGTCGCCGTCTTCTTCTGTTGGCAACAAGGAAGCTGGATTAAGAACGTTACAGCGTTCGATCTGCAGGTTCAGCTGGTGGAGCAGGGTTGTTTCGTACTGCATTAAACGCGTGTTGGTCAAGTGCTGCGTCTGTTTTTTGCGTCAATAAAGCCGCTACACAGTGGGGAACTCTCAAGGTAAGGGGATGACCCATTACAATTTCTGCTGTGCGTTTAACAGCATAGCTTGCCGCAGCCACTGCCTATAAGCAGAGTGGTAGACAGCGTTCGACCGGATCCAACCTTCGACTGAGGTATGCTATTGAGCGTTGGCGATCACCATGTGATTGCATCAGCACAGCCTGTGCGAACCCTTTGGTTTCGTGAGAATAAAGGAAGAACGGCTTCTCATAATCTGGGAGGCCCAAAGCCGGGGCTGTTGAGAGTGCTGCTTTCAATTTGTTAAAGCACTCTTCCATTTTGTCAGTCCACTCGATTACATTGGGCTGGTTCTTACCCACCATAACATACAGTTCCTTAGTCAGGATTGCATATAATCGACAACCCACTGCCTTCAGTAGGTTGCCATGCCGAGGAATCTCATCATCTCCTTTTTTGTATGAGGGCGGGGCACTTTTGCAATTGAAGTTACCCTTCCCTTGTCCAATTCCCTCTTGCCGTGTGAAATGTGGTGTCCCAAATACTTAACCCTTTCCTGCACTAATTGCAGCTTGTCCCTGTTTACCTCGTGGCCTTTTCTTGCTAACACCTGTAGCAGCTGCTGCGTATCTACTTCACACGCTGCTTTGTTTGGGGAGAAAATTAGCAAGTCATCCACATATTGTAGCAGCACTGATTTACCTTTGAATACTATATCATCTCGGTCCTTATGCAATGCACGTGAGAATAATGTAGGGCTATCAGCAAACCCTTGCGGCAGGACCGTCCACGTATATTGACGGCCCTTATATGTAAAAGCAAATAAAAACTGCGATTCCTTTGCGATGGGAACCGAGAAAAATGCGGAACATAAATCAATGACCGTAAAATGGGTGGAGCTTGCAGAGATAGATGTTATCAACCCCTCTGCACTAGGTACCACAGGGTGAACACCCTGAATCACCTCATTCACTTCTCACAAGTCTTGGACAAATCTCCACTTATTCTTCTGTGGCTTTTTCACTGGCAATACAGGTGTGTTACACGGGCTTGAAGTTTCCACAATTATGCCTTGTCCCTTTAATGATTCAATTACCTGCGCTATTCCAGCTTCTGCTTCTCTGCGGAGAGGGTATTGGCGCACATTCAGCCATCGCACTCCGGCTTTGAATTTAACCACAAGGGGCGCTGCCCCAATAATACGGCCCACATCATTATCATGCTGAGCCCATCATTCTTGTGGAACCTTTTCTAACAGACTTTCTACGTCCCTTGTTTCACTTGTAGTTTCCTTCAACATCTCACGTTTAGGAGGTAAATCAACCTCCTCCACCATCCCTCGTAACACCTGTTCTTTAACATCACAAATCCACCCTTCGTTATCTGCCAACCTGTGTACTTGCCAATGCAATATTGTTGTTGTGCAGGTCACTGCTGCCTCCTGTAAACCATAAAGCCCAAATCCTTTGGGTGATACCCTCTTGCTGTGGTTATTGTCACATGCGAGGTTACCCCCGGTGGGTACTTTGTCAATTGTCTTTGTTCCTCCGTGAGCTTAACCTCCATTGCAACCCCTTCTTTACCGATAATTATTAAACGGCAAACCAATAAATCATCACATCTTTCCAAACACGGAGCAATTCCCTCCACAAATTTGGCATCATTCCCATCCGCATCATAATAGATTGTACAATGTGGGGGGTCATCATAGGTGTGTGTAATTACTCGTGCATTGTCTAACCACATTTGCATATTCTGATCTTCGGCTAAGATTGCATCCAAGCGTATTGAAACATCACTAATCAGCTGTCTTGGAAACCTCCACCAATAGACAACCGGGTGCGGTGTCGTCAAAATCATCATTGCTAAGTGTGTTTTCTCCTGGGGGATGTCAACATACACCCCCTTCTTAGTACATGCTATTGTGCATCCTAGTTTACACAACAAATCTCTACCTAACAAATTTACTGGCATGGTAGTTGTGAGAAGGAAGGCATGCTTTTCCTGTAAAGGTCCACACCTTACAGGTAATTGTGTTGTTTTTAATGTCTATATCTTTCCCCCTAACCCTACTACTTGCACATTAGTGTTGGATTTTCCAACTCCTGGCAGCTCCTTAGCTGATATGGTAGAGTGAGTGCCCCTCCCCCGTGTCAACCAAAAAGGAAAGTTTCTTACCTGAGACATCCAGAGTATAGGTCGGCGCCTCTGTTGGGTTCAATGTCAGCATTGCTCCTTGCAACACAGGTCCACCTGCGTCTTGTCAATACACGACTCGTCCCTCTTTCCTGTTGGAACCTCGGTCCTCTTCCCTGTGGGCAATTCCTTTTCCAATGACCAAGTTCCCCACACTGAAAACATTCCTGCGGCGCAGCCGGCTGTATTCGGCTTTGATCCGCTGCGGTTCTCGAGCGGGTCTGTGGTGGCGTTTGTTCTGGGCCCCTGTTCCTTCCTCCCTGTTTCTTAGGCCATCTACCCTGCACCACTGGTGGGGGTCTAGGTGGAACTCCCATTCTTCGTCCCCACTGTCTGGCAGCCTCTTCCTCTGAGTCTGTATCTTATTCCTCAAGTTCCCAACGTCTCCAATCCTTGGCCTTACCCCTTTCTGCTACTTTATCTAGCAAGACCATCTGGAACACTTCTTCCTTTACCTTCGCTCTTGTGCCTTCCCTTTCTTCTGGCTGAGCTGAACATTGGTCAGCTGACGTGCAAATCTCCCTTGCCGGCCCAGCCTGCCATCCCAGCATTACATACTTCAATTGTTTTTTCACCGAGGATCTGAATCCCTCCATTAGGAAGTTTGTTAACACTCATGGTGGTATATCTGCTTCAATTTGAAAACCCCCGTATTGCTGGAATGCCTGCACTAACCGATGTAGAAACTCGGCTGCCCGTTCCCCTGGGCGTTGCTTTGTCTCATAGATCCTATCCCAATCTAGCGTGGCAGGTTGCAGTGCCATTCCGATTGCATCATACAGCCGCTGGCGTGCGTCCTGCTGGAGAGTCCATTGCGGATCGTCGTCCTCTGGCCATGCAGCATCCTGCCTCGCTGTTCTCCAAACTGATGTGAACAATACTGCATGGCACAATATGCCGATGTCTCTATGTGTACAGTGGTGGGTCCCTATCCACTGCGTTAACTCCTTTGTTGCTCCTGCATTTCCTTTTAACTCTGAAACTCGCTCTCTCATGGATCTTAATTCATGTTCTTTGAATGGTTGGTATACCTATGAGGCTGGTTGTCCTACTGCCCCTCCTACCCCCGGCACTGCTGGGGTTACCTCCCGCACCAGGAAGGCAGAAGCTGTGGCCAGCAACTCCATACCTCCCAGTTCCGGGTACAGGCTTGGTGTGTTATTTACATATGCAGGTGGGTCACCTGCTTCGATACCCTGGTCTTCCCGCCTCTGCACTGCCGTTGCAGGGGCGGGATCTCTTCCCACTTCTGGCAATCCTTGACCTTGTCTCTCTAGTTTCAATATTTTCTGTTCTACCATTTTCCTAGCCACTTCATTCACCTGTAAGGCTTCCTCCTCCCACATTTCAGAAGCTTCAAAATCTGGTTCGGGCGTTACTTTATCACTTGCCCGGTGCTCAAGTCGAGATGACAAGTTCTCGACAATTTCTGATCTTAAAGAGCCCCACCTTGGGAATGGGTGTGGGACGTGGGTCTCCCTTTGTCCACTTGCACCATAATGCTAATTGGGTGCATGACCTCGGTCCATAATTTTCGTACATTAACCCCGCGGCTGTATTCGGGGGTGAGCCAATTTTATCTGACTTTGGTTTAACCACTTTACCTCCCATTTTCCCTTGGTCCTTCCTGGAGTGTTCTTGGGCTGGGTCAGGTGTTTCGCCTGGAATGTTCTTGGGCTGGATCGGGTGTTTCCCATACCTTCCACTCCCTCAATCTCCCGATGGCACACCTTACCATTCCCTCAATCTCCCCTTTGGACCCTGGTCCTTCTGGAGTGCTCTTGGGCTGGGTCGGGTGTTTTACACCTTTCCACTCCCTTAATCTCCCTTTTGGACCCCTGTCTTCCCAGGTACCCCTTTCTCCCCTTGTTTGTTCGAGGCGAGGACAGACCGCAGAGAGCAGCGAGCCCGTGCTCCCAGTAGGAGAAAGGAGGCAGCTTTTCTTACCTTATCTTAATCTGGCCGGCTCTTTCCTCCTTTGTCTCACCAGGGAAGCTCGCCTCCTCCCCCGATATGGCTCGCCCCTGCTCGCTGCGCCAATTGTTGAGATCGTGTTCTATCCACACCGATCTTTAGGCAAAGAAGAGTTTATTACACATCAAACATATGTGCATATGGAGAGTGGCTAGAAACGTAGTGGTTCACATAGACCAACTCTGGCAACTCAGTTTTCGCTCTGTGTGTGTATGTGTGTGTATGTGTGTGTATATATGTGTATATATATATATATATTTTTTTTTACTCTGACCTTTGTGTGACTGCTTGTCAAGCAAGATTTATCTTGTGGTACACTCATTTAGGCCTAAGTCACATTTGCTCTACGGCGAGGATACGGTGGCCGTACGCCCTCTGAATTGACAGAAACTTGCGGCGGCCGCAGAGTTTCTGCGGTGGCCTCAGGGTGGCCCTAAGTCATTTGGCTATCTTTTACAGGCCGTAAGGTCGCCGTGGAATTGTAACGCGGAGTTATAACTTTTTTCATTTCTACGTTCGCCGTAGCAATTCGACAATCCAAAACAAAAAAACTGGTTAAAAAAAAAAATTAACCCACTGGTTACCATCCGTCTGGCCACACGTTCGCCTTAGGGCCCCCCTGCGGACCCCTTGCAGGCACCTTGAGGCTACCTTGCATCTGCCTTGAAAATTCTATGGCCGCCGCAGGGCCCCCTTGAGGTCACCGTGCGACATCAAATCAAAGACCGTACGGCAACCCCACGTTTTTGGTCTCCACAATTTCTAAGACTTAAGGCCTAAGTCACATTTGCTCTTCGGCGAGGATAGGGCAGCCATACGCCCTCTGAATTGACAGAAACGTGTGGCGGCCGCAGAGTTTCTGCGGTGGCCTCAGGGTGGCCCTACGCCGTTTGGCTATATTTTACAGGTCGTAAGGTCGCCGTGGAATTATAACGCGGAGTTATAAGTTTTTCATTTCTACGTTTGCGTAGCAATTCGAAAAGACGAAACAAAAAAACTGGTAAAAAAAAAGAACCCACTCGTTACCATCCGTCTGGCCGCACGTTCGCCTTAGGGCCCCCCTACGGTCGCCTTGCGGGCACCTTGCGTCTGCCTCAAATTATATGGCCGCCGCAGGAACGCCCTAAGGTCACCGTGCGACATCAAATCAATGACCGTACGGCACCCCCACGTTTTCGGTCTCCACAATTTATAAATATGCCGTGTGGCTACCCAAAAAATAAAAACATATGTCACTGCTACATTGTGTGACCTTGGAAATACTGCGGCCGCCGCATAATTGCTAGTGGCCGTAGATTTTGGAGACCCCACGGCCTCCGTGGCAAATGTGACCGGCCTAAATACGCTGTACGGCTCCCCGAAAAATAAAAACACATGTGACTGCTACATTGTGTGACCGTAGAAATAACTGTCGGATGCTCAGGGCAATGTGAGCCGGGGAGTTGTCATGGTGGAGCACCCAAGCGTTGTTCTCCCACAGATCCCCCCTCTTGGCCCGGACTGATCTCATGAAGTGCCGGAAGATCTCCTTGTACACGTATTGATTCACTGTTTGACCCTATGGTGGAAACTCGAAGTGGACAATGCCCTTGATGTCAAAAAACGCGATCATCACCTTGACCTTCGACTTCGACATCCTTCCTTTCTTTGGTCTTGGTGATGCCGGACTTTTCCACTGACAACTCTGCCATTTGGTTTCGGGATCGTATTCGTATATCCACGTTTCATCGCCAGTAATGACTCTCCCAAGCAGTTCTGGATCATCCTCGAGGTGCTTGATAATGTCTTGACAGACAGTGACTGCTGTTTCTGGTCCTCGGACAACAGCTTGGGGACCATCTTTGCGCACACCCTGCACATTTCGAGATTTTCAGTGATGATGCTCCAGACAGTGTCCTTGTTGATGGAAAGTTCCTCAGCAATCATCCGCACTGTGAGTCGACGATTTGCGTGCACCATCTGCTTGACACGCTCGATGTTGTCCACCGTTCTGCTCGTCGAAGGTCTTCCAGGCCGTGGATCGTCTTCAAGCTCTCCCGTCCCTCTTTGAACCTCTTCTGCTATTCAAATGCACGTGTCCGTGACATCGTGTCTTCCCCGCAGACTTGCTGCAGCATTGCGAAGGATTTGAAAGGTGTTTTGCCAAGCTTGCTCACGACTCATCGTGTGACGACTCAGACTAGTCAACCTGTAAAACATGACCTGTAAAAACTCACACAATGAGCACAGTCAACCATCACTGATCATATACATTGCTGGAATGTTGCGAAAGACTGTGACGCAACCCGTTCATTCAAGTTGTGTAAGTGGAGCACACAGCAGGCTCAGTCTCATGACTTTTTAGACAGACCTCGTGTGTGTATGTATGTATATATATATATATATATATATATATATATATATATATATATATATATATATATATATATATATATTTTATATTTTATATTTTATATTTTATATTTTATATTTTATATTTTATATTTTATATTTTATATTTTATATATATATATATATATATATATATATATATATATATATATATATATATATATATATATATATATATAGAAAGTGTGTGTGTGTGTGTGTGTGTGTGTGTATGTATATATATATATATATATATATATATATATATATATATATATATGTATATGTAATGTGCTGTTGCAAAGCATATGCTATATGGGATAATACTTTATTGATCATGTGGAATTATATATCAAATTAAAACTGGTAAACCAGTAATCCCGGGCTTCAAGGCGTGCCTCCATTTTAACAAATTTCAACACCATCACCCTGTCACATGATATGGGTTTTCCGAGTTAGAAAGTTAGTTCAAGTCTGCAATGGGGCCCAGCTACGGGGTCCCTCAAGTTATATCAATGAAGGATTGAAAAGCCCATAGCAATACATGATAGAGAAAGAAACTTCACATTGGACAAATCGAGGCTGGACAAATTTTCAAGTCCCCAAAAAAGTCCAATAACTCCACATTTGCATATTAATGTAAATGGCGAACTTGTAGAACGTGAAAATATCTTTCAGAATTTGTGGTCACTTTTTGTCTATCTTCTTTGGTTTTCATTTTACGACATGTCAAAAATGGGTGATTTTAAACTTTGGGGGGCTCTGGGGCCTCACTGGGGTAAAATACAGACATAGCGTAAACATATTTGGAGTCCCCTCTTCAAGGCCTATCAGAATCTGTCATTAAATTTTTTCAACTCTCATTTGCATATTTGGCATATTTAATGAGGCGAATCGGCATCATTTTAATCATATAAATTATGCAACGATTTCGACGAAATTAACAACTTAACATTCCAATAGAACCTCGCAAAAGTTTGAGGCTATCGTGTTATCCCTTCTGGAGAAGAAGATGTTTTTAGGTTTTGGATAAAATCCAATATGGCCGCCATACCACGTGACCTACGTCATCAAATGTTTCATAGTATAAACTTCAGGTGGTGAGTAATAATCCTGTAATGTTTCGTTGAATTTCATCCGACAGTTTTCCCTCCAGATCCGCCACAAAATCGGTCAGTAGAACATAAAAATGCCGTTAATAATAATAATACTAACGAATTCAATAGGGCTTCAGCCATGCTTGAAGCCCTAATTATTCATTTTTTTGGGGTAATTTGACTTTCACATTTGATCATTGTGTGAAGCTATTCGTTTCTGATCCAAAGTTAGTGTCATTGTCGACGGGGTGTGTGTTTTCTTCCAGGAACTTAATGGGCGGGCACAGGGTGAGGTGTCAATCCGGGAGGCACTAAGAGAGCTTGAGATCTGGGGGGCATCCATCTTCTTCTCAATGTGTGATCATCAAGATTCACAAGGCCAGCAGCTCTCTCTGATCAGGGATTGGCAGAACCTACTTGGTCAGCTTGGGGACCAGCAGAGCCTTCTGCAAAGTTTGCAAGACTCACCATACTTCAGGTTGTTTGGCTCCATGGGTTTTGTTTGTTTGTAACGTCATCAACAATGCTTTTTTACAAATTTGCGTAATTTTGTTTGCATCTGCACCTGAGACTGTTTAACTAGCTTGGAAATGTTTAACAATCATCTGTTTTTTGCAGTGGGTTTGCAGACAAGTCATCTCTATGGGAGAAAAGACTAGCTGAGCTTGATATCTGCCTTCACAGTTTGAATGAGGTTCAGCGGCGCTGGCTCTACCTTGAGCCAATTTTCTGCCGCGGTGCACTGTCACGGGAACAGGGTCGCTTTCATCGTGTAGACAATGGATTTCGGTACTGAGGCTACCACAGTAAATAATGTAATAAGAGTTCTTGGTGGACATAGGATAATAACTAAATGAATAGGTAAAGTGAGAGTGTGATGAGCATCTAACCTGATTCTAGAAGCACTTGAGTTTGGGCCTGACTTGATATCATTGGCTAAGTCACAGAATGCAGTTTTCAAAGCATGATAGCTTGTCTCTTCTAGAGCGTGCTCCACAAGTTTTGTTCCTCCTAATCCATGAGCAACATCATTGATCTGACCTGCGTGAATACTTGGTGAGGTTTGTGTGTAAAGTAAAGTAAATAAAATCGGTGAAAGAATAAGGGATTGAAGACCTAACTATAAAAGCCCTATGCAACGCCTCTTGTCCCATTTACCCACTAGACATGTGTAAAGGGCTAACTAAACGAATACTAATGAATAACTGTCTCGGGATTGCTATACGTTGGGTGCTATTGCATCTGGGTGCCGGCTTCGCGGAGCCGCAGCAATATCAAAATAAGTTAAGAACGAATGTTTTACTGTGGAGTGGTAAAGTGACTTTTCGGCCACCCTGTACAAAATGTGTTACTAAAAATACTGGCTCACACTGTGCAATCATCCCCAGTGTTTTCTATCATTCTGTTTCTTTTACCTATCCATAAGCCCTGTCTGTTCCCTATATTACCTTGTCTTTTACGTGGCCCTCTTTATTTAACCTAACCCTAACAGCTAATTACCCAACACTTTCCCTGAGAAGAGTGCCTGATGTTGGCTTAATGGTTAGGGTGGTGGGCTTTGGATCCTTGGGTCCTGAGTTCAAATCCTGCTTAGCTGTTGAATTAATACCAAGTGGGGTTAACTCGGCTTGTCATCCTTCTGAGGTCAGCAAAATGAGTGCCAGCATGCTGGTATACTGTGTCGGAGTGGCGACCCATCCAGGATTGTGCCCAATAGCCAAGGAGACTGCATAAGCAGACCCAACGCTCTGCACAGAGTATGGTCCCAATCTCCTGCCCCTCCTCCTCCTCTCTGAGGAGGAAGACGTTTGTTTGTGTTTTTACAACTTTTTCTTTTGTATGCAGCACAAGGCTGCGAGTCACATCATTGACTGAGGGTGCAGTTGTGCCGCTTATGCAACACCCCTGTAGGTTAGGGCAGGAATTTGTAATTTGATCACGGTGCTGGTGATAACTCGCCTCCTCTTCACAAAGGACATCCTGGGATCTTTGATGTCCACCAGCTCATGCTGGCAGATGGGGCTCCCAGTTTTGCGTCCATCTGAGGGTTGGCACACATATTGATGTCCTGACATGCCTGTGAGACACCAGGATGACAATTTGTATCTGGGCTGCGATTTGAACCCAGGTTAGATGGCTCAGAGGTGATTGTGCATAATCTCTCAGCCATCCGCCACCAATGTTTTACAGAGGTGCACAGTAAACACGTACTTTGAATCCTGCTTCCTCTTCCTCCCATCTGTAAGGACGAGATCTTCCCTGGTTGTCATGAAATAATATTTTTTGGGAAATTTTAAGTCTCATTTTGTTCTCAATATAATGTGATTGAATGTATCACATAATGTCATATAAGATACACAGTTGGTTTGGAAGTTGATGTGCAATGTCATTTTGCCTCTAAAGAAGTTGTTCCTAACATATCACACGTGCAAACTTCTCTAGAAAAATCTGAGTTATTTTTCACATGACATTTGTTTTAAGTTGTTTTTGCGATAACTGCTGAACTACACTCTGCTATTTCAGTCTTTCATTTTCAGGGTTTTGCAAAATGTGTGCTTTTAAATCCCTTTTGGGTAATACGACACCCTTTGCCTCTTTGCCAGATCTATTCTCAGAGATGTTGAACGAGATCCACGTTTACTGATGCTGCTGTCTCGTGGTGGAGTGAGAGACACACTGCAATCATTGCTGGATCAGCTGCAACTTTGCCAGAAGGCATTAAATGAGTACTTGGAGGTAAATTGAGATGGCAAGACGTGCTTTCTGATTCAGCAGGCCAATTCGGCTGCGGTCACTTTTAACCTCATTAACAAAGAAATCATAACATGGTGTAAAATCTTAAAAGGGGGAGGCAGAGGAAGAGATCAGCATCCAGTTGGAAAATATTAATTACTCTTTGATATCTCCATCAAGGATTGGTGATGGGATGGAATGGCATTTGATCAGATGGGAAGGCCACAAAAAAATAAAATAATAATAATAATCTGGTAATGATGGTGATAACAGCAGCAACAACCCTGTGACAGTTGGGCTTGAAGCAACCCCACCGGAATGCTGTGGCATCATTCCGTCCAGCTTGTATTTTGCCAAAAGACTGCTTTCGACTCGGTCAAATGGAATAAAAGTTGGTCAAAATTTTAGGAACTGGAAGCAGAATTGTATTAAATTGTTAATTGTGCCAAGAAAGTTTGGTGACTGTTCACGAAACTATGGCAGACATCGGCGGTAGCCAGTTACAAACTGTCATCTTGGTGTCTCTCAGACATGAGAACAAGAAGTTCATGGATTTTATGTTGTATTTTTAGATATTGGTATTTGTTTCAGCAGCACCTATTATTTCTCATGCTATGTGTGTTGTCTGATTTTTGTTTTGATTCAGGAAAAGCGAATGGCCTTTGCTCGCTTTTACTTCCTTGGAGATGAAGACCTATTAGAAATTTTGGGACAATCTACAAAGCCTGCAGTCATCCAAGCCCACCTGAAAAAACTCTTTGCAGGTCAGAGAAATTGCTTCGTTGTTACTGTACATCAAAAGACGTGATCACAAAATATGAAGTCGTCTTAACCATTATAAAGTGAACAGCCTCTCTGCCAGTTGTTAGTACACTCAAAAATTCTAGAGTGCAAACAACCAATGTCTTAAAATGTGAGCAGACTCAGTGTCGTGGTTAAAGCATCCACTCTGAATCTGGGTGGTGGATGGTTCGAACCCGGGCGGGACATAATATGAGGTCCGTCGAAAAAGTAACGGGACTGAGCCTGCTGTGTGCTCCACTTACACAACTTGAATGAATGGGTTGCGTCACAGTCTTTCGCAACATTCCAGCAATATATATGATTAGTGATGGTTGACTGTGCTCATTGTGTGCTTTACACATCTTGTATGAGTCGTCGCGCTATGAGTCGTGATCAGAGAGCCAATCTGAAGTTTCTTACCTAGCTTGGCAAAACACCTTCCGAATCCTTGGCAATGCTGCAGCAAGTCTACGGAAAAGAAACTGTCATGTACACGTGCATTTGAATGGCACAAGAGGTTCAAAGAGGGACGGGAGGAGGTTGAAGACGATCCACGGTCTGGAAGACCTTCAACGAACATAACGGCGGACAACATCGAGCGTGTGAAGCAAATAGTGCGCGCACATCGTCAACTCGCGGTGCGGATGATTGCTGAGGAACTTTCCATCAACAAGGACACTGTTTGGAGCATCATCACTGAAAATCTCAAAATGCACAAGGTGTGCGCAAGGATGGTCCCCAGGCTGTTGTCCGTGGACCAAAAACAGCAAAGCGTCACTGTCTGTCAAGACATTATCGAGCGCCTTGAGGACGATCCAGACCTACTTGGGAGAGTCATTACTGGTGATGAATCGTGGATATTCGAATACGATCCAGACACCAAACAGCAGAGTTGTCGGTGGAAAAGTCCGGCATCACCAACACCAAAGAAAGCAAGGATGTTGAAGGTCAAGGTGATGCGCATCGTGTTTTTTGATATCAAGGGCATCGTCCACTTCGAGTTTCTACCACAGGGTCAAACAGTGAATCAATAAGTGTCCAAGGAGATCCTCCGGCACCTCATGAGATCAGTCCGGGACAAGAGGAGGGATCTGTGGGAGAACAACGCCTGGGTGCTCCATCATGACAACGCCCCTGCTCACAGTGCTCTGAGCATCCGACAGTTTCTGGCGGAGAGGAACGTGCCAATTTTGTTGCAACCCCTGTATTCGCCAGACTTGGCCCCTTGTGATTTTTTTTCCTAATCCCCAAGCTCAAGGGGTGATCAAGGGGACCCGATTTCCTGATCTGGAGGTCATCAAAAGGGCCGTGATGATGGAACTCCGGAGGATTCCAGAAGAAGCCTTCTGTGCGTGCATCGAAGCGTGGAAGAAGAGGATGGACAAGTGTGTGAGACTGGAGGGAAACTATTTTGAAGGGGACAAGCTGTGATTTCAATATATTTTTTTGGAATAAAATTTCTGTGGTCAGTCCCGTTACTTTTTAGACGGACCTCGTATACACTTTAAAATGGTACATGGCGCTTCCTTGCTTGACGCTCAGCATTTAAAGGGATAGAGAACGAACAAACAACTATATGTTGGCAACCATTGCATGGGCTTGATGTGCCTAATGGCCTCCTCCTGTGTTGAAGTTCCTTGTAAGAGGACGTGTATGTATAAAGAACAATTCTAGTTTGTGTGTGCACTCTGTGAATTAGAATTTGTTGTTGTACAGATGAGTTACCGTACTTTATTTTTGTGTCCTTACAATTTAGTGCACCATTTAGAATTGTACTTTTTATCACAGGATATAGTTTGTGTTAATAACCTTGAATAAAGTAATAATAGGAATGTTATTTTTAAGTCTGAGACTTAAAAACAAGTAATCATGTTCGGATGTTTTTAGTTGGCAACACTTGAGGAAACTGGTTCCTGTAGAAACTACTTTCCACATTTTTACAAAAATCTCAGGAGGAAATCCTGTAAATGGCCTTCTATTTTTTATGTATCGATAAGGTTGAACTGGAGGTTTGGGGCGTTGCTGTGTGTGTGTGTGTGTGTGTGTGTGTGTGTGTGTGTGTGTGTGTGTGTGTGTGTGTGTGTGTGTGTGTGTGTGTGTGTGTGTGTGTGTGGTGTGTCTGCATGCATACGCGTACACATTTAAGTTAATGTTTATTTTTATTTTGTACAGTTTTGTCATTCATAGTATATGCATGTGAGGGTGTTCATGTATAACCTGATCAATGAAAGGTGTTGTGTCATTATTAATTATATTAATGTGTTAAATTTTTTTCCTTTAAAAAAGAATTCCCAACTTACCAAGCAATTTCTATTGGAAACAAATATGTACTTTGTTGAACCCATCATTTCCCAGTAGGAAGTGATGTACTGGCAATGTGCTTTTAATATATGGAGACAACATTAGAGTAATTGCTTAGCATAGCATGAGAGGAGGTTCAAACTGGTGCTGGCACCAGGGGCTGGGGAGGGAAAGGGAAAAGGGGGCATTGGGAGGTTGAAAATAATCTGCCATATTTACATAACTTGCATAAAAAAAAGTGGGCCCTAAATCCCTGCAGAAATATTATTGCCAATGACAATGTATATTGGCCATGACTTATGCATTTAATCCAAAAGTTTTTGTGAAGCAAACAATCGTTTTTTAAAAATCAGCTGCAGGGTAAAAACTCCAGTGTAATTAATTACTCATTATTTTAATGTGCTTTAAGTCAGAGTTTATTTCAGTGATGTGTCCTCAAAAGGCTTGTGAAACAATACTGAAACCATCCATCTTAACCATTCCTTAATGAGATTTTCCTACTTCAGTTTCTTGTGGCCAAAGCAGTTCTATGTTCTTTATTGGGTCCTTCCTTTGTTTATGGTGGAGCGTATCAGTCAGGACTCATTTGTAAAATTTCTAATCCTGTATTGGTATATATATATAGGTTTACCACATTATGAAAAGTAATGGATCTCATCCTTCAAGTTATAATAATTTGTGTCTTCCAATTTGATCGACCCTCACTCTAACCTTGGGATTTAATGTCGGTTACAAATCTGTGTCGTGTTGGGATGTGTTGGCTTCGTAACTATTCTTCATACAATTGAGCCAAAGCAAATGAGACCTCCATCAACACAGCACTGATAAGCTAGTGTAGGGTCAGTCAGCTGGGAAAAATATAGTTCTTTGTACAGATGATAATAAATGGAAGGAATACTTTGTTTGGTCGAAACTGTGATAATGGAACAGGAAGATCTATCAGTGTGGTATTGAATTGTGAAGTTTGACTTCCAATTCGTATTTTGAATGATCACATTGTTTGGGCTCACATTGTGTAACGGTGTTATTAATTTATGACCTGTGCACACTGCAGAGGAGTGTGGTGGGGATGGGGACAGAGGTTCATAAACCCCACCATTTTCCATACTTAAAATACCCGTTCTCTCCAGGAATGAAATGTAGTGCCAATACCCCCTCCCATTGGCAGCGGTCCATGGTTAAACCACTTGCACAATGCCACGTGTACAGGTGATAATTGTAAGACGTCGAGCTACCCTAATGGGGGGGGGAGGAAGAGGGTTTTATTTTATGCCCAAACCTGATGCTAGTAAAATTTGGTGAAGTATGACTTAGCTGTGTTGACTGTAAAATACCTACAATTGGTGTATTTAATCTTCCCCTTATACTGTAGGATAGGGAGAGGTTTATACCTGTTATCGGGTTTGTTTTTGCAATTCTTTCCCCCAATATATATATATATATATATATATATATATATATACATATATATATATATATATATATATATATATATATATATATATATATATATATACATATATATATATATATATATATATATATATATATATATATATATATATATTTATTGTTACGGTTGAGGAAATTCGCAAACCACCATTCAGGTCCCGTAGGTGAGATATCTCTGTAAGTACATGTGTAGTTAGCCCCAAACCCATTGTTTAGAGGGAATAAATGTGATTCATTCGGGCTGCGACCCTTTGAGATAGTCATTTTTTCTGTTCTATCTTTATTTTGAACCAACCACGTCTCAACCGCCATCACACAACAACCACCAACCGCAACGCCGCTTCACAACAACAACAATGCCAACAGCCACGACCTTTACCTTCACAACTCGCTCCCGCAAACATCGCATCACCGCCATTCCAAACGTCGCCATGGCCATAAACCACCACAATAAACCCTCCACCACCTTCACCTCTCCTCCTTCTACCGCCATTCCCGCACCACTTGTGAACGCCGAGCGTCAGGCTGTCCTGGCCTCGTACGGGACGCGCGCCGAACCACGAGTGCAAAGTGCGGCCTTTCCGAGGAGAATTCGGATCAGGAAAGCTACACGCCCACTTCTGATCCATCCAATCAGCAAGCGCGGGGCGGTTTGGCCCCGCCTCCAGGCGCGTCGAAGTAGAATCGGGATATGCAAATTCTCGGATCAGGGGAGACTCACGCCCCTTTTCCTCCGTCCAATGGGCGAGCGTGGCTCCACCCCCGAGCTCGTTCTGATCCAGAAATTTGCATATGGGTTCTCCTGCTGGCCTATAAAGCGCCAGGCGCATGGCGAATTGGGCAGTCAGTTTCGGAAGAGTCAGTCTGGAGAGGTCGGAGAGCCGAGTGGAACTCGCAGTCTGTCGGGGTTCGGAGTCTGTCGGGGAGCTGCAGAGAGAGGAAGCCTGGAGCGCGGTCGAGTCGGTTTGAGCGGAGAGTCGGCCTTGGAGGAGCGGGGAGTGAGTCGGGAGGCGAGGGCATACAGATGGTTTGCTGCAGTCGGCTGAGGAGAATTGGGGAGGAGACCAAATAGCTCGGGTCCGAGGCAAGGAAGACGGCGGTCAGCGACGAGCTCGCAGTGGAATTGCTCGTCGCGGGACCCAAGCAAGCCAGCTATCCTCTTTCCCCAGAGCATCAACAATTCCCCCCCTTTTTCCCCCCCACGCTGAGATAGTGCGAAAAGGGGGGCCCCGTTCCCACCCCACTCCAAGCAGTGCCAACGAAACCCGCGAAGGAGCGCGGAGTCGGGGCACTGCCATGCCGCCACATTTGCGGCTCATCACAAAGACACGGGTAGGGTCCACCCGGTCTCGCGGCCCACAGGCCCCGTCTGCCCCCTTGTCTTTGAGGGTGGCCCTTTTCTTTTGCTTTTGAGTAAATGTGTTGTTGGCGCCGTCTGTAAAGTAAAACTGTCTAAGTGTTGCCATGTGCTCGCGTCGTCGGTAGTAGATCTGCATTGTTGTGTTTCTTTTGTAGCATTTGATACATGTGCATAATTGTTGTAATTGTATATGTGTGCTCTCCGTATGCTGCGGAATAAATGTGCATTATGTTGAACTGTTTTTCCCGTTTCGCTTCGTCTTTTCTTTAATTTAATCTCCATCTTGCTTCACGTAAACGGTTGGTAGTGGGCTTAATATGCCCGATAATTAATCGGAACCGTCGAGGCCGACGATAACCCTGCTCGGTTATCCCGATAGTACGGAACGGGTCGCTTAAGTGGCCCGTGTCCGGAGTCGACCTGCGGCGAGGTGCGATCGCCCGATCTACCCTCCGTGTGGGTACTTAGGTAGGTCGAATTTGGCGAACAACCCTATCCCACGCGGGGGCCGATTGGCACGATCGTGGTGAGGCCGAAAGGCCCACCCGTGACTAGCTCCCGGCGTTAGTCCGAGAGGGTCACGACAGAATTGTCCGTCCGGTGGGCGACATGCCGCGATTCGAGTTACGTGGCCGTTCGCATGCCGGCGGGCGCGAATTCGCAACAATATATATATATATATATATATATATATATATATATATATATATATATATATAAATTTATTTTATTGGTGACCCAGAGTTTCTTACACCCTGAGGAGTACTAAACCACCATTTAGAAATTTCTCCCTTTTTTTCTGCTAATGTCCGAGCTGAATCTTGGATCTGGCGGGGAATTTCAGAATGAAATTTTGCATCAATAATGCAAAAAAAAGTATGCGTGGCTGACTTTATTTTTGACCTTGACCTAATTTTAAGGTCATGACCTAATTATATCATTTAAACATTTTCACAATGACTAAAGTTTGTGCGATTGGAATGAAAGTGCTCTCTCTGGATAGCCTAGACTCCTCGAGGAAGGCGTATTTACGCTTAATTTTCATCATCTTCTCCAGGTTCAAGGGTGAGGTTAAATGGCAGTTTGGAAAAAAAACAATACTTTGTAAAAAAAAAAAAATTATGATTGCTCACTCAACTTTGCTAATTTGGAATCTCAAAGACCGCTTGGTCTTCCAAGATATTCTCGCAGCATAATAGTGAACCTTCACTGAAGTTGTGCACCTGATATCTGATTCATGTCCTTGACCTACTTCTTTCATATTGACCTAATTAACAAAAAATACCTTCTTCATCGTAACTTGAATAATTGTCCTTTGATTTTTACGATGTTGAGTTTTATGTATAGATTGTACATGGGGACGCATTTTCTTCATCGACACTCTAATCCAAAAAGTTTAAGGTTAAGGTCAATGTCATGTTGCGGTCTGAACAAAATATAGCTGTGATCATGGGTGCTGGGGAGGCTTACCCTTGGCGATCGCTTTGTGATCACAAATGTCTCGTTTAAAATTTCTACCCCCGATAATCCAGCCAAGCCCACCTCCTTCAAATTCCCTGCTTTCCTCTCTGAAAGTCCCTGTAATGTCCATCTTGTATTCCCCATGTTCCCCACCCCATCCCTCTCCCTTCCACAGATCTCCTAATGTCTCTGTTCCCCACTGTTTTGTCCTTCCCACTCCCACCCCTCTTGTCTCATGCTCCCCTTGCTGTGCGTTGTGTGTTAGCTCTCATACAAGCCTCGACAAGGTATACAAAAAATAAATAAATAATTATCTTATAATTTGGTGCTTCTTGATAATGATTTTGTATTTCGTTTTTGTTTTGCCATTTTAGCTTTCATCATCAACCTCGTGAAAATAATTGTCCACTTGCTGAGTCTTCTTTATCGTTTGTTCTCTCTTCGCAGAACGAACCTTTCAAAATCACAGTAAATATTTATTTCTGTGATTACAATTGCATGTGTCTCAAAGGAAACGCAGCTCGCGCTGTATTATTGAACAAAAAATGTACTCTTCTGTGATTGTAACATTTTTGAATTTTGACCACAATGCATTTTTCATGCAGCAATGTAATGAGAAGAACCAGATGATGCAACATTAAATGGCAATACACCCCAGTTGTACTTCAGCTGTGTATGGCACCTTGACAGCAAATAGGAAGGTTCTTGTAGAAATGAAATAAATAATAGCCCTATGAAGTATCCATGTGCATATCATGCCTTGATGACATTTGGGTAACGCTGAGGTCTTCCATGAACCTTTATTAAAATATGATACATTCCTCATTTTGGCAATAAATAATTCACATTGAAGTAGTTTTGGTGGTGAGTCATGTGTGAGTACCTGAACATTCTCCCCCCTCCCCCTCCTCAGCTTTATTCACCAACAATATAATTTGCATTGTCCATGCACTTCTTGGGCTGACAGGATGGCCAAAAGTTATGCACACTCACCTCTAAGCTGTCAAGCCTGGGTTCAAATCCCAACCAACTTATAAACTGTCATCCTGGTGTTTCGCAGGCAGTGTGATTCAGTAATGTGTGTGCCGTCCCTCAGATAGATGTTAAACTGGGCATCCCATAGGCTGGCATTAGTTATTGGATGCTAAAGATCCCACAGTGTCCTTCGTGAAGAGTTGGCGAGCTATCACTGGCACCATGAACAAGTTACAAATTCCTGCTCTAACTACTGCTGGGAAGGCAAGGCAAACCACTAAGCATAACCCTTGCCAATAAACTTTTTCGGCATCACTGATGCTTTGTGACAAAGCATGATACATCAGAATTGGAATGTGCTTCTTATTCCCAAGAATCCAACCGATATTTTTTTCCTACTTTTATAGAAAGTCAGTATTTATGCATATGTGCTTTGCAGGAATCCACAGCGTGGAGTTCGATCCCAGTTGCCAGTATATTGTATTGGTGAAATCTCTTCAGGGGGAGAAAGTGCCACTGCAGAACAAGGTGCCTGTCACAGACCAGGTGGAGGTGAGATTCATTACATCCACACATTTCAACTTGTTTGGATGAAATTCCAACACACTTTTGACAGAAAACACACCCATGGCAGGGAACACAATACATTATAGAGTTGATGCCCCTTAACAAGTACAACTAAATATTTATATTCAGGTCCTTCTGTTTAAAAAAGACACACAGGGTTGGTGGGAGTGGGAGTTGGGGGATCGGCGTCGTCGTCGTCGTCCCGTTTGCATGTGCTAACCGTGCTTCACCTAATGGCTGCTTTCCAGGCAGCATGATCGATCCCTTACTGGCCCTCTTGTTAGGCCTTTAACTCAAAGGTTGTCTCAGCACCACAGCTCCATCAACCACAAGCCTGATGCATATATGGTCTGCATAAGAAAGCTATGGAGGGGTGGGGGGTTCTTGTCAAAAAGGGAATATATATGTGTGTATATATCTATACATATATGTAAATATATATATATATATATATATATATATATATATATATATATATATATATATATATATATGTATACAGTAGACATTGCGTAAGTAGACTTTGTATATACAGTAGACAATTGGTTTACACTGCCAGTGATAGGCTATTTATAACTGCGCTGCGTTCAGCTCAGTCAGCGTGCCGTCCCACATGCATCTGAAGAGGTAGACAGGCTGCACAATGCAGTCTCTGGCGAAGGACGAAAGGATCGATCGAGCTTAGTGTTGAAGTCCGATCATGGTTTTATATTGGCTTGTTTTGTACATCACCACACTCACTTTCACATCGGTATTGAGTGGTAGTCATCACGATGACTGTGTGTCATGTAATTTGTTGATGGTATATGAGTTTTCATTCCATATGAAAACTCATTCTACATTCATTCCAATGAATGAATTCTTACAGCCATTCATTCCACATTTGTCAATGGTCATATACCATCACCGATGGTATATGAGTTGTCTTACAGTTGTTCATTATCTTTACTTTTGATAAAGTGATTCATGAATTCCATCTTTGCTTGATCACTTTCCCACTCACCAATGAACCCCCACCTATGCCCCAAGGATTGTGTTTCCCGTTTGGGACAATCGCCGGCTTAGAGATTGTTGCGCCCTCTCACACGTATGTGTCCAGGCCACGCGCGACTTCATCCTTCACCCCACAGTCATCATGAATGTTCGCACACACGTAAGTCGTCACATGTCTAAGTCGTCACGTTTTTCTCGGTCCCGATGGTGACGACTTACGCCTAGTCTATATATTTTTATATATATATATATATATATATATATATATATATATATATATGTATATATATATATATATATATATATATATATATATGTGTATACAGTCAACCCCCGCTTTATCGCGGTTCACCTATCGCGCCCCCGGTTCGTCGCGGGTTTTCCCTTGGAACGTAACTAATTTTTTTCTGCGGATTCCCCTGGTACATCACGGTAATAATATATAAAATATAAATTATTTAAGCAATAAATTATAACACGTGGTGCTCGACCAGTCACACAACGCACGAGACAAAGTTTCGCTTGTGAACTTCGAATATTTTCTACGTTTTTTTTCTCCAAGCCCCACGATGCCGCCCAAACGCCCTACACCTTCTAAGGCTTCTGGCAAGGAACCGAAACACCAGAGGAAAGTCCTGACCCTCCAGGAGAAGGTTAAGGTGCTCGATATATGCTTCGGAAAGGAAAAAGGTTTGCCGCCGTTGGACGAGCACTGCTCGTACCCAGCACCTCAAAACCGACCAGACCAGACGAGTCGATCTCCGGCACCTCAAACCCAATCACTGCCAAACCGACCAGACCAGATGAGTCGATCTCCGGCACCTCAAACCCAATCACTGCCAAACCGACCAGACCAGACGAGTTGATCTCAGGCACCTCAAACCTGATCACTCCCAAACCGACCAGACCAGACGAGTCGATTTTTTTGGGGAGGCGTCCATTCATCGTGGATTTTCACTTCGCGCGGGGAGGTTTGGAACGTAACCCCCGTGAGAAACGGGGGATTACTGTATATGTATGTATATATATATATATATATGTATGTATATATATGTATATATGTATATGTATGTATATATGTATATGTATGTATATATGTATATGTATGTATATATGTATGTATATATGTATATGTATGTATATATGTATATATGTATATGTATGTATATATGTATATATGTATATGTATGTATATATATATGTATATATGTGTATATATGTATATATATGTATATATGTATGTATATATATATATATATATGTATATATATGTATATATATGTATATATATGTATATATGTATATATATGTATGTATATATATGTATATATATGTATGTATATATATATATATATATATATATATATATATATATATGTATATATATATATATATATATATATATATATATATATATATATATATATATATATATATATATATATATATATATATATATATATATACACATATAGTTACGGTTGTGGAAATTCACAGAACACCATTCAGGTTTCCCAGAGATCAGTTATGTCGATAAGTTTGTGTTCAGAATAGATTTCCCCACCGATGTCAAAAGGGATTTATTTGTGTAACCGGGCTGTGATATTTGAGGTAGTATTATTATTTTGCTGTCTTTATTTTGGAACAACCGCATCTCAACAACCACGCCGTTCCCACCACTGCCCCAACCATGACATCTCCTCACCATCTCCTCAACAACATCTCCACAAACGAACAACATCGCCTCACCTTCATCTCCATTGCGCCGCCATCTTTTTTTTGCCAGCAACGGCATTCCACGGACGAACGGCATCTCCGCCGACAGGCGCGGGGAGTCCCTCGTTGGGGCGGGAGCCGATGATTTCCACAATGTCTGCTCTCTCCGCGTTTGGCGACGAGATCGGATCAAAACACCAAAAGGGGCAGAGCCAGTGGGCGTTGAAAGGTTGAAGGTGGGAGATCAAACTCACCCCCCCCCCGGACCACATAAAAAGGTGTGCTGGAACGCCGAGCGGTCAGTCTGTCTGCAGTCTCTCGGGGTTTGGAGTCGAGCTGGAGTCTGGGTGGAGAGCGCCAAGGTTCGAGTCCAGTGAAGGGCAATCGGGGTCGTCGGAGCGCAGCGAAGCCTGGAGCGAAGCCAAGCCTGCAGTACCGTGCCGAACTGTGGGTCGGTGGTGACGGCTGAAGAGGGGTCGCCGGCTAGCGACAGAACGGTCCGAGGAACGGGCGGGTTCGTAAAAGAGCATCAACTCTTGAAAGAGCAAAAGCCCGTTCGTTCCTCTGAGGCATCGTCGGATAGGCCCGATCGACCAGGCCGCATGGCAAGGCCCGGACCAACCGAGTCGCCATTACACCAACCACCGTGTTGACGGAACATCGAGGGTCACCCACCGAGTCACCACGAGGGTGGCAGGTAACCAGCCCGGTCTCACGGAGCTTCTTCGGTCTCCACAGCTCCGCGAACATTAATGGACTACGGGCCCTGTTCTTACCCTTTCCTTTCCTGGGGTTTTCTTTGTATGAAAGTTGTGGCGCCGTGTCCGCTAAGTAGAATTGTGGTTAAGTGATTGTGTAGATAAAAAATAGATATGGCTGTAGGTCTTTGTTTGCTCGTGTCTTGTCCCTACCCCCATTCATTGCATACGTGCTTGTATATCTGCATTGCTTCATTGACTGCATACATGACAAATAAATGTCATTGTTGGAATGTTCACCTGCTTGTTGCGTCCCCTTCCTCCATTGAGCTGCTGAAATTACGTACGGAATATTAGCTGGCTTTTCATAGCCGATAAGATAATCGGGTCCAACGGGGCCTCGCGATAATACACCGCTCGGCAAATCACAATCTGAGCGAGCTGCTTAAGCGGCTCGTTTCCAAGCAGGTCCCGTTGAGGTACAATCTCTCGGTAGTCTGCCCGCGCGAATAATTAGGTCAATCGATCATTTGGCGATCGGACCCTGTAGCGCGGGTAGGGTATTGACAAGGTTGTGGTGTGCTTTAAAAACACACCCGTAGCTGGATTTCGGTGTTGATCCAGAAAGCTACGACTGGATTGCCCGTCCGGTGGGCGCGTGCGGCCGCGATTAGTTAAAAGCGGTCGCCCGCACGCTGAACGGGTGGAAACCACAACAATATGTATATATGTGTATATATGTACATATGTATATATATATATATATATATATATATATATATATATATGTATATGTATATATATATATATATATATATATTGTTACGGACATGGGTACCAAGTGTATTATGAGGGGGTTTAATCCCCGTTTGCCCTCGGAAGAGCCGGACCTGGGGCCACCGCTCACAATTAACTTTGTGGTACGGTGGGTTGCTTTAGAACCATGAACGCGAATCAGTTAACCACAAGTTCTAGTGTCCACCGTCTAATTTTGCCGTTTAACGTGGTTTCCTGAACGGGGAGCGTGCTCTCAGCAAAGCACCAATCTTATCTTGATTAGATCTTAATTAAGGCCCTGAGTGTTTAACCGCTGGTGCCTGCCGACTATTGCAGCTAAATTTGTTTGGTAATTTCCTGCTAGTCTATCTCGGTTTGGACAATGCTGGATCAATGGAAGGAAAGGACAAGCACAGACAGGTTGGAACGTCAACAAAGCAATTTATTAATAAGGAAAAAATTAATAAAATGAACTTTTTATTTCCGTGTGGCAAAAAATAAGGAAATTCGAATTGATCAAAATAATCGCAAGCAAATAAAGAATTATTCAGGCACTGAGAGAAAAAGAGACAAAGAGCAGATGCTTATCACTATGCCTTACTCAACAATTAAACACGAGACAAGGGTACCCAGCAGATCATTCAGGGGGGAAGAGAAATCCAGTCTCGCTCACCAAATACAAGTCGTACGTCAAATAAAACGTCCTGACGTGTGAGTGTGCCTTGTCCGTTACCAGCACCCAGCCTTGCCGTGCACCCACTCGCAAACAGGCTTGAACGCCAGTCGATGTCACCCCTAAGAATCACGTATGCCAAGAGCAGATCTCGAGCAGAACCAGCATTAACGGTCCGAGCGTCACCCACTGTCAGGAGCCACCAGGAGCCACAACCGATGGGCAGCTGTTACGAGCTGTGAGAAGCTGAGACACTGCGAGAAACTGGGACACTGCAAGGCCGTCACCAACTGTCGCCAGCTCACCAATCGTCTGACTGGAACCGACGAAACAACCGTCTGACTGGAACCGACGAGCAACCGTCTGACTGGAACCAACGAGCAACCGTCTGACTAGAACTGACGAAACGACCGTCTGACTGGAACTGACGAAACAACCGTCTGACTGGAACCGACGAGCAACCGTCTGACTGGAACCGACGAGCAACCGTCTGACTGGAACCGACGAGCAACCGTCTGACTCGAACCGGCGAAGCAGCCGTCTGACTGGAACCGACGAAGCGACCTTCTGACCAACTGACGACAGCCGTTGCCCAGCTGTCGCCAACTGACTCTCAAAGCTGTCAGGTCCGCAACCAGCTATCGCCAACTGATTGACTAAAAAAACTGACCTTTGGTCCTCTTTATAGGCGGCCCGTCTGGCGGAGCCTCAAGCAGACTCCAGCCAAATCCACCCCGCCCATTTGCACATCGTTGCACGTGACAACCCGTCCGTCTCGATCATTCCTGGCCTATGATGCCATGTTTGTGGTGCTGGACGAACGGCAGAAAGCAGCCATTTGCCAGAATTACCGAGTGAAAATGTGAAGTGCTCATAAAACATCAACATCAACCATCCACAGAGCTCCCAAACATCGATGGAAAGAGGTGGGTGTCGAACCTCTGTTGAGCTTACGGCTATCTCACGTGCATGAATGTGTCTGTCGTAAAGAGAAAAAAGGAGCTTTCCATAAGAGATGGCATCTATTCTTTACCATTCTCAACACATCAAAGTTAGAATCCCACCAGACATGGGGATGGGTCTATCCTCGACATGCATTTAGGGAAATAACTGTCTGAGGACCTAGATGTTTGTATGCATTCATTGGATCGGATTCTGAAATCCGTAACAATATATTTTTTTGTTTTTTTCAGCAATTTTCTTCATGTGTTGTTTTTCCATAATCTTTGTACCTAATATATAGAATGTCTAAAGTAAATGTCAGGTGAGCACCATCATGTTTCAGATTTCCCAACCACGACCTCCAAACAACAATGGGGTCAAAAGTGGGTTTAGGAATGTGCTTGGGATTATGTTGGTTGAGGAGCCGTGGCTCACTCGTACTTGTGCTGCTACTGTCGCTCATCGTAATCACCTTTTCAATCAGTATCACTGTGTTGACTCAAGTGAGGCATCACTTGTTTCGCCTTGCAAGCAACCATTGTAAATGCTTATTTGAGAATGCTAAGTGACAGCAGGTAGAATCTATTTGTGATTCTATCTCGAGTCAATGGTTCCAGAGATGTTTTGAGACTTGCTAACAGTCCTCTTCTCAACTGTAATCGATTCCTGCCCTCTTCCCTCTCCCTGAAGTCAACCTCTTCACTGAGTGTTGTGCTGCAAACTCTACACTTGAAGACAATGGACACCCATTGCCTGCTTGTCCTTCCTGTGTTGACAACATTTTTTTCACTATTATTATCACACACAGGAAAGTTGATGAGGTTAATCAAGGGCTTGACGTCTCTGAAGCTACTGGACAAGATTGAATCCCTGCAAATTGCTGAAAAGATGTGCTCACCAAAACTGGCTTCTGTTCTCTCAAAATTGTATTGCTTGTGTCTGTCAAAGTCTGTGATTCCACATCGCTAGAAACAGACTTCTGTATACCCTGTCTTTAGAGGCTCCAGTGAGAAATTAGATCTTTCCAACTATTGCCTGATTATCCCTCTTCCCATTATGAGCAAAGTGTTTGAATCCCTGATCAAACTGCAACTCATGAGTGAATCACTGAACATCTGAATAGGGCTTTGGATGATTGTGGTGAAGCCAGGGTTGTTGCTCTCGACATTTCAAAGGCTTTTGACAAAGTTTGGAACAAGGGGCTCATCCACAAGTGAAAATTATGTGGCATCTCTGGAAAATTGCTTGATACAATTTCTGAAATCTTTGCAAACATCCAAATCACTGTGGTACATGAGGGACATTCTTCCCATGCCTATAATATTAATGAGCATTGGTGTTCCTCAGGACTCTGTGTTGGGTCCTATATTTTTCTTATATACCAATGATCTGCCTGATTGTATTCTTTCACGCTTAGTCTTTTTTTTTTGATGCATAGTTGAGGCTCATGGAAGAGCTTGTACACTGAACAGATCAGGATGTAACAGACAAGAACAGGACGTAAAACACGCATGCATGGGGTGGACAAAATGGATACAGAAGGAAACTCCAAGGAGGGGAAATTCGAAGGAGGAGGGATTTGGGTCGGGTTAACGAGGGTAGAAAAGATAATGGTTTTGGATTGGGAAAGATGTGAGATGATTGTGAATGGCTGTCTTCAAAGAGCTGGAGGGAAGAATGAGACTTAAGAGGATGTGGAAGTTGATTCCACAGGTGGGATAAAAGAGGAACAAATGAGTGGAGGTGAGCAGTGATCCTGGATTTAGGTAATTTCACCAGAAGGGGTTGATAGTGGACCATGTGAGCCCTGCAGAAACCTGGAGAGGGGGTGGGGGAATGGTCAGGGGGTGACGATAAAGCATGGAAAGAGTCAAGGAGACCAGTGACCTGTTTACGATGGCGAAGTGATAAGCCCATAGACTCAGCTTCATCGCAGGAGATTCCAATAATCTTAAAGGCTTGGGTTTCCACAGTGTCGAGCTGAGCAGGATGTGAGACAAGGGGGTCAGCCCAGAGGGGAGAACAGTTCTCCATCATGCGGCAGATGAATGCCTTGAAGGTGGATAGGGGTTCAGGTGTGCCAAGGAAGGACTTTGTATGATAGAGGATGCCTCGTTGGCAGCTGGCTTTGGAGGCCAACATTGAAATGTGATTTGCCCAAGAAAGATCATGGCTGATAGTGAGACCCAGGAGTTTGAATGACTGAACTTCTACAAGAGGATTGTTAAGAAAGTCAATAGGAGGGTTTGCCAGACGGTCATTTTTAGAGAAGGATGGTGAGAGTGTGAGATTTGTCAGGATTGAAAGACAAATTCCAAGTGTTTGACCAGCTTGTGATTTTATTATTACAGGTCTGAAGAGAGGGAAGTGGCTGAAGCTTACCTGTCTGAAGGATGAGGGTTGTCATGGTAGATGGTGGCGTCACCGGCGAATAGCTAAAGAGGATTTTCCAGAGTCAGAGAGATAGATCATTGATGAAGATTAGGAATAGGACTGGGCCCAGAACCCTGCCTTGGGGCACTCCAGCCTTGACAGGGAGAGGAGGTGGAAGAATTCCGTTGAGAGCCACACATTGGCTAAGAGAGTGGAGGAAGTCAGTAAGCCATGTGTGGAGTTTGCTTTGGATGCCACAGGCAGAGAGTTTGGAGATTGAGAATTAGGCAGGATATCAGACTGTATCAAAGGCCCGAGATATATCGAGAGAGACATGGCCCTTATCTTATGTCTGATATTGCGGGCCTCTATCCATTGTTGGGTGAGCATGTCCAAGGTAGATTGACCTGGTGTGAAACCAAATTTGTGATCTGAGATGAGGTTGTTGGAGAAAAGTAAGGATTTCATATCAAATGCGATGATGGATTCCATGACTTTGTTGATGATTGAAAGTAAGCTGATTGGTCTGTAGTTAGGGTGATTTGTTTTTGCACCTTGTTATGTCATGTAGTAATGTTGGCTGATTTCCAAGCAGATGGAAGATGACCAAGTGCAAATGACAGGGTGAAAAGAGCAGAGAGAGGATGTGACGCAGATGGTTAAACACTATACTTCATACCCGAAGCATGTCTCCTCCATCATGTGTTTCTGCCAGTACCACTCTCAATCAGGACCGAGCGAGTGTGATTGACTGGGTAAATTAATGGCTCATTACTTTTAACCAAAAGAAGACACTTGTTGCCTGTGTCCAGCTCAATAACACCCTGTTTTCCAACCCCGTTGGATTCTTCACCTTTGCAGGAACTCCCTGGTATCCATCTGCTTGGATTGGAGAACAATTCAAAAAAGTCCATCTCTGGTATAGCTAAAAGAGCCTCTCAGCACCTTGGCTGCTTATTTTGTGCTCGGCATTTCCTTCCTCCAGCTGCTGTGCTCCATCATTGCAAGGCCACCATACAACCCGTCATGGAGTATTGTTTCCATATTTGGGCTGGTGCTCGAGGCTGTCACGTTTGTCTTCTTGACAGAATCCTTGGACGTGCTGCCAATCTGGAAGGACAGGAGCTGGCATCATCCTTGGAACGTCTCTCAGTCTGCTGTTCTGTTGCTTCTTTGAACCTTTTCTCTAGATATTTTCATGGAATGTGCTCTGAGGGTCTCTCACAGGTTGTTCCACCTGAGCATACTTTTAGTTGCTCCACATGTTTGGCAGTTTCTTCCCATCCATACACTATATCTTTCCCATGGAGTAAGATTATGGGGTACTCTTCTAGTTTCTTTCCCCACACTACATCACTTTGGAACTTTTTGCCTGCATCCTGTTTCCCCTTCAATTCTAATCTACCTCAGTTCAAGAGGAATGTAAATAGATTTCTTCTTTCTCTTTAATAATTGTATTTTCCTTTGTGTATCCCTCCACTTTTGGCCTTGTGGCAGATTAAATTGCAAAAGAAAAGACATTACAAATTATCAAATGGGTTCTTCATGACACATCAGAGTAACTCCTATGGTTTTGTTAAAATGCCCAATGCAGTATGAGCAAAGCATCATGGGAGGAGTTATTACCCCGTGCATGTGAAGCTGAAAGTGGGGTTAAGCCATTGGTGCATGTCCATCCGTCTGTCTCTGTTTGTGTGTCTAGCTCTCTGTCTGTCTGTCTGTCTTATCAGTGTATGATCGAGGAACAACTTCTTTAAATCAAATTTACATTTTGAACACGAATAGGAAGAGAAGTTTGTCGTTTTACCGTACCTTGACTTTGAATAATTTGTCCTGATCGCACATCCACAGAGGAGTGAGATAATATTTTTACTCTTGTCTGCCTACCTGGCAGTGAAACAAAATTGAAAATCATTACAAACAGGAAACTTACTGTTTTTAAGGATGTTATAAAGGACACAAACAGCAGGCCCAAGGAACTAATGCAACGTGTTAGATAGGGTGATGTAATAGACAGTGAGTAAGACGGCAGTAAAACCCGGAATTAATTTATTTATGTGTCAATTTAAACCTTTATTTAAATTGAATTATCTACTTGAACGCTGTAGAACACAAATTGCCTACATAATACCTCCAATAACCTCCAGTTTTGCAATACTTTGACAAGTTCTATAGGATGGTGTATGTAATAGGAGCTGTCAAGCGCAGTCTCTGCGAAGTGGGCGTGATATGTGAGAGGGTGCAGTGTAGTGGTGAAGAAGAAGCCACTGATATGGCTGTGTATTACACTGATTGACACTGCGTTCTAAGGTGATAAATAAAGCCTCCACCTCCTAAACTGTGTCTCAACGCCATCTTGTATTACAATGCATAAGGGTGGTGCATAAAACTGCTTCGGTCATGCTAAATTTCTGGATTTTTTAAAAACAATCTTTAAAATCATTATTTTATTAAAATTGAAGTACGGTATATACTTGAGCACTGCATGGGATATCGTGTTCTGACATCGTGATATCGTGTGCACGGGATATCGTGTTCTGACATCGTGATATCGTGTGCACGGGATATCGTTTGTCTCAATGTCATCTTATTCCAGTGTATAAGGGTGGTGTATAAAACTGCTTCGGTTGCACAATTTTTTTTTAACGATCTTTAAAATCATTATTTTATTAAAAAATGAACTATATACTTGAGCACTGCATGGGATATCATGTTCCATGAACTCTGTAGTTGTCAATTTGAGTAAATAAACCCTTTTTGAAACATGTGCTCATGGATGTCTCTTTATCCTCGAGCATTTTATTATTTAAGGGAGTTGTCGACTTGGACTGCAATACCTGTGATAGCAGTCCTCACATTGTGTTTGACTTCATTTCATCAGGACAATTTACAGTGGGCACAAATATAATGTATATTTTAAATGCAGCACCACCCAAAATACTCATGACTGAACGAAAAATGTGTGGTGTGTCCGTGTGCCCGTTAGCGCACACATGCAGTATACAATAACCCTTTTAAAAATGAGGCTTTGGCAAAATTATGTCTTTTAACGTGACTATTCAAATGCATTATCTTTCAGTGTTGTTTTTTTTCCAATATTAATACTATTGCTTATGAGTCAGTTTATTGATTATTTTCTGCTCTTAATTTTGTCCATTTTGTATACCAACCCTACATATTAATTGGCTCCTCTTCCTTCTTTGCCTTGCACATGCATTGTTCTGCCAGGTGTGGCTGTCAGCCCTGTCAGCTGAGGTCCAATCAACTCTGCGTCAGTTACTAATCGATTGTCTGCACACCAGGTCCGACAGCCTAGACCTCTCACTCTTTCCATCACAGGTAACCATACATTGCCAGGTTTTGTTTTATTTTACACCCATGAAGAGATACATTGAGGAGTCATTTATATTGTTGCGGGTCGGGTGAGAAGACCACCGGGGGGGGGGGAGCTATTTCGGGTTCCCACCAGACTCCCCAAAATTGCAGGCTATCGCACACGGATAATTCCATGACGCGACGGGTCGCTAACAGACCATGAACGCCAATAACTCAACTATGTGACTTAGGGTCCTCCGTTTAGTTTATCCGGTTACCTAGAAAATAATCACATGATCTAATTACTGGAGGACATGCCCTCAGTACGCCTTGTCCGAACCGGATCACCATACCGGATCAGATGCGACTGAATGACACTGCCAAGGACGTACCGGCTAAAAGGAACGGATCATTGGGAATAAAGTCCCGGCTAGGTTAGGATACGGACCATGCTGGATCAATGAAAGAAAAGACAAAAACGAGCTGAGAACATTTCTACAAAGGATTTATTACAGGCAAGCGAGGAAAGATATGTGGCACAGTGAATGTAGTTTATTGTTGTGTGTAACCAGAGATTGGAAGAAAAGTGTGGTGCGACAAAAAAAAGCAATATACAAAAACAGACACAGAGCAGAGTTATCCTGATGCAATTCTTCTACACTCTTAATTTAAATGAGGACAGGTGCCATCACACACACACACACACACACACACACACACACACACACACACACACACACACACACACACACACACACACACACACACACACACACACACACACACACACCCTTATGAAGAGGAGTTAAGGAGAAGAAAAAGGAGAGGAGATGAGGCTAATGGTCTCTCAATACCTTGCACGATTGACCGACTGCGCCACCAGTACGTTTTGTGGGATGCTCCGCTGGGCGATACCTCCCTGACAACTGGCGCGTCGTCTCCTGCTTCGAGGCACTTCGTGCAGCTCAGCGTCGATCCAGAGAATGGGGCGCGACCGTCAGGCATGAAGGAAGGACTTTGGGCAGAGACAGAAGCCAGTGGGTGGAGAAAGATGGAGTCAAAACGAGTGGGCGTAGTGGCAGATAGGATCAGGTGGGTGGGTGGAGCCAGCGACGAGGCGGTGAAGAAGGGCGGAGTCAGCAGGCGAATGGGCAGGATGGTAGGAACCAGCAGGAGCGAGCAGACAGGAACGGAAAACCACCATTATAGATTTTCACTTGTCATGTGCTCCTTGGTTTGTAAATCATGTTGTTGCTTTTCCTGTTTTGAATGTATTGTTACGGCATTCATGTCGGCGAATTGGCTCAGATGCACTGAGTCGGATCAAAAACCTAATCACACCTTTACCTCGCTCAATTTGGTTTGTCCGAGGTGGATTGAGCGAAACGCCATGTTCTCCTCCCGCTGAGCCACTCAAAATGGCGACTTAGAGGGGTTTGTTACTCTCGATGGGGCAGGGGCTTTCATCTTGAATGCTATCCATCCCACCAAATCTGTCCTTTATTGGACTTATAAAACCGAATGGTTTTGTGATTGTGCTGACTCAAAAAATTAAATCGATACCCAACCCCCTCCCCCATCGAGTGTGATGAACTCCTATAAATCGCTGTTTTGAGTGGCTAGGTGGAAAGAGGAATCCGTATGTTCTCTGTTCCCCCTTCCCCTTTTCTTAAATGCATACATCATTGAATTGGGTCTTTGAGTTTCTCGAGTCACCACGACAAAGAAACCGTTTGGTTTACAAGTCCTATAAAGGACATATTTGGCTGGACGGATAGCATTCTCATTTAATCCCCCTCCCTATTTGAGTACGACTAACCCCTTCCCTCTCTGTCAACATTTTGAGTGGCTTGGCAGGAAGAGGAATCTGACGTGTCACTCGATTGACTTCAAACAAACCAAACTGAGCAAGGTGAAGGTGCGATTAGGCCCTCGATCTGGATCGGTGTGCCTGGGCTGATTGGCCGACATGCCTGCCCTGATTGTATTTTTTGGGGTGTTTTTTTTTTTTTTTTTGGTTTGACATTTGCAAAAAGTCTCACCTTTGTTTCTGAAAAAATATAGTCCTGAAGTCTAGTAAAGATCTAAATGCTGAAAAGCCAGTTCATTCATCTTCGTGTGTGTGTGCGTGCGTGCGTGCGTGCGTGCGTGCGTGCGTGCGCGCGCGCATGCACGCGTGTCCTCCATAACTCAAAACCCATGACACCAAGGGGCCCCAAACTTTGCTTGCAAACTAAGAGAACTCCAAGGAAGTGCACGGATGAAAATTGGGTTTTTGGGTTCATTTTTAAACACCCTTTTTGAAGATAATTTATGGCTTACCTCCATGAAAGACTTATCCTTGGTCAGCTCAACTTCACCTCGCAGGGGTCTGAGCTACCATATTGATTCGGCCTATTCAAACATGCCTTGCCTTGGAAACACGATCGACTCTTACAGACTAATTAAAGTATATAAAACAAAGATTGTATCGCATTTGAGAATCGGATCTCGTGGATTAAATGTGTCAAAAGCTGAAATGAAATCTGAAAATTTGAACAAATGAGCAATTAAAACAAAACAAAACATTTTTTTTTAACAACTAAGTGTACTTATTTAAGTGAAGCATTCAACTTAATCTTTTCTTCACTCAATAGAATTGTCTGAACAGTAGAGAAAGTTAAGGAATGTCCAAAAAGTATAACTTCATTGAGCGCAACAAAAATAATTAACCAATGGGATTGCCGTGGTCTTCAAGCTGCTTCTACTCTACAAGATGTTTAGGCAGATAGTTGGGATAGCAAAGCAGAATATCAGACTGTATCAAAAGCACAAGATATTTCCAGAGAGACGGCTCTGATGATCTCATCTCTTACATTGAGGGCCTCCATCCATTATTGGGTAAGTAGAAATAGCACATCCAAGGTAGAGTGTGTGACCTGATCTGAATCCAAATTGGTGATCTGAGATGAGGTTAGAGAAAAGAAAGAATTTCATATCAACTGTGATGATGGATTCCTTTACTTTGTTGAAGATTGGAAGTAAGCTGACAGGTCTGGAGTTCGGTGTTCTGTTTTTGCACCTTTTTGTCTTGCAGTTTTTGCCTTCTCCAATGAAGTCGCCAGTGGCATTATTATATGTTTTCGGGTTGTCCGTGCGTCCATCTGTCCGTGATCGGTTTTTGTTACTGCGATAACTTAAGAATGGCTGAAGGGATCTAAGTCAAACTTGGTACAAGTATGCACAATGATGCAAAAATGAACTGATTCGATTTCGGAGTTGAGGTCAAAGTTCAAATGTCAGAGGTCATGTTCGGAAAAAATTCTGTTACCACGCTAATTTGTAAACCAGTGAATGAATTTTCAAACTTGATACAAGTAAATATCATGATGTAAAGATGAACTGATTCGATTTTGGCATGAAGAGGTCAGAGGTCATGTCAGGTAAAAACGTGATACTTGAAAACAGCTGACGGGATTTAAATCAAACTTGGTACAAGCATTATAATGATGTAATAATGTGGACATAGGCATATTGGTCAACGTCGCGATGTCGAAGAGTGCGATTCTGGTTTATGTGATGCAATGATGTTGGCTCATTTCCAAGTAGATGGAATATGACCGAGCACAAATGACAAGATGAAAAGGGCAGAGAGAGAGTGAGAGAGAGTGAAGAGAGAGGAGAAGAGAGGAGAAGAGAGGAGAGGAGAAGAGAGGAGAAGAGAAGAGAAGGTGCAAGACCAGTACAGCAGATTTTTAGGGGACGTGAGCTGATACCGTCCGGTCCAGTTACAGAGTCAAAGTCGATGGTTGAAAGAACCTTCTCCACCTTCTCAGGAGCAAAAGACACAGTGCAGGAACGGTTGGGAATGACAGGGAAGGGTGGGTACCAGGATTGAGGGGTTGGGAACACAAGATTTGGAAGCAAACACAGAAGTGAGGCATTAAGCCTTCTCACGAGCAGAGCCAACTGTGGTGTTATTCGAAGAGAGGGAATGGATAGAAGGGGAACATACACCAGAGATAGATTTAACAAGGGTCCAACAAGTTTTAGAGGAGGGAGACAGGTTTGAAAGTTCAGTCTTTAGGTTGGACTGATGTTATTTTCTGGCTCTCCTGAGAGTGGACACTCACTTGTTGCAGATTTTTCAGAATGCACTGAGATATCTTTCGGTCGAATTTGCTCTCCAGGAAGAGAACTCATGTTGTTTCAGAGCAACTGCCACACCACAGGATTCAGCGTACCATGGGTGGGAAGAAGTGTGGGATAATTGAAGACTATGTGGGATGAATCTGTGCATGAGAGAGAGAGAGAGAGCAGATTTATATGGAAGAATTCCCCAGCTGAGTTAACATCAGAGGCAGTAGATATGGGAGACCAGTCCTGAAGAGAGGTGGCTGATTGTAGTCCCTGCCAATCTGCCTGAGAGAATTTGCTGGACTTGCCGGCGTTGATGTAGCTCTCTGAGAATAGCCAGAGAGATGTTGGTTTTTACAAGCATATTATCCGATGAACCAAATGGAGCAGAGGAAGAGCGGGAGACATTTGTGAGGAAGTTTGTCATCACCAAGTTCAGACGTGCGGATTTGCCATGAGGAGAAATCCTGGTTGGAAAGTTCACAGATTTAGTCAGTCCCATGGATTCACAGAAGTCCTTTGCTGAAGCGCCATGACTGGTAAGAGCGGAACCAACACCCAGCCAAGTTACATGGTGACCATTGAAATCACCACAGAGGAAGAGAGAGTTGGGATGAGTGGTCAAAAGTTTGTCCATGTTGGCTGAGAGAGAGATGCAGCTGGAGTTGTCATTGTTTTGAGGACGGTACAACACACAGACAAATAAGAGGTGGAAGCAGAGGAGAAGTCACACCCAGAGCTATTCCTGGGGGTTGAGAGGTGTAAGATCAATGCAAGGGCAGTGAGAAATTGAGTTCTTGATGTAAAGTGTAACTCCGCCCCTGGTGTGTGGTTGAAGCCTATAAAATTGGAGAAGACAATAACCGGGGAGAGACACTAAGGAGTCAGAGACCTCCTGTAGGAGGAATAATTATATCAAACAGATGATGTTTGGTTTATTGGCAATGGCCTGGATTAAGAGATCTGTCAGGTTGGATAGGAGTCTTCAGATGTTTGACGTCCGCACAGTTATAGATGTCGCGTGAGGGCATTGGAGGGTGCAGGATGGGGGGAAGGTTTGTGTGCAGAGGGAGGATTGATTGTGTAGGGTGCGGGGGAAGGATTGAGTGTGTGTGTAGAGTGGGGAAAGGATTGTGTGTGGGGTGCGGGTGAAGGTTTTAGAAGGAGTGGTATGGTTAGGGGGAAGCATTTAGGGAGTGGTGTGAGGTGAGTAGGGATGCAGTAGGGGGAAGGGGGGGTGAAGCTCTAAGAGGGTGAGGTGGGGGTAGATGTTTATTCTGATTACAAATTCCCAACTTTGACAAACGGAGATAAAGATCAATCATGAGGAGGGAGAAAAAATTATTTTTTTGAAAGCACAGAGAAACGGGAAGCTGTACATGCACGGGAATGGCTGGTGGACTGACAACCAGTTTTGTAAAATTCTTGTGAGGAAGAAGCGAAATATATTTTGGTGAAGAAGAAGAATGTGTAGCAAATCTAAAGGATATATATATATATATATATATATATATATATATATATATATATATATATATAAATATATATAAATATATATATATAAATATATATATATATATATATATATATATATATATACATATGGGTTGAAATGCATTTTAATAATGATTTTAAATGCTTTTAAAGGAAGAAGCATGTATATTTAATGAAGATTCAGTTTGGGGATGAGAAAATGAAGGACAGAGGGAGGGAAATGTAGAACCGGGAGAACAAACGGGAAGAAACACAAGTAGAAATGAGATCATTGAGATCATATGGTGAGATAAAGGTTTTTTTTTGTCTTGATGTTTAATCTTTTTTAAGGAGAGGATGGGAAATAGGATAATGTTGAGGTAGAAGTAAGATATTTGTGAAGAAGAAAATCCAATTGTATCTTCATTCTAATAAAAATTTGACTCGTCATGTTAAATCACATTAGCAATAAATGTAATACTCATTTCAGTCATAATTTTTAAGGGTGTCTAGTGCTGTACAACCATAACGCCGAATTGGAACCTTTAACTTCCCATTGGAACATTTTCCGTTTTGGGTAGTGGTATAATGTCATGTGTTATCCTTGAATGTTTGTTTCACTTGTGTGCCATTCAAAGATATTTTGTGCATACAAGTACTGCTTGGAGTTATCTTCCTGAAAGTCATTGTCTTTCATCCCTCTGGAACCCATCTTGGTGGTTTCTAAAAAAGAAGTAAATCACATGAGTCTGCAAATAGGTTAGGCTACGTTGATAATTTTGAGATATAAATTACTTAATTTTGCTTGACTTCTGATCTATCATGGTCATTCAGCTTCAGGATGCTAATCAATTCTGTCTTCACTAATGCCTCTCGTGTCAATCAGATATTGTGTCTTGCCGAGGAGATTCGCTTTACAGAGCAGGTAGAACATGCTTTACCTGCAGGCATGCTGTCTCGACTTCAAGAACAGTTGCAATCCAAGCTGGAGTCTTACACTGCCAGCAGTGCCTATTCTGGCACCTACACTGATGGTGTGTTTAACCTTGATGTTCTGTCTGCATCACTGTTATGATCTAACTTGCAGTAAATGTATTTTTTATTTTGCAAAATCTCTTGCTCACAGTTCAGTCATCTCGTAGTATGTTATTTTAAGGATGACTTCTCTATCAACATTTTTCATCCAGTGTTCTGAGGCAAGTGCTGAAATTAATTGAATTGATTTTTGGTCATGTTTGCTGCTCTTTAGAGGCATTGGGCCTCAAACTGAAAGCACTAGTACTGGACTTGGTTCATCATCTGTCGTTGCTGAGAGAACTTTTGCAGTCTGGTGCTCGGTCCACTGACCATTGGTGCTGGCAACGAAACTTGCGCTTCTACAAGCGAGCCAACGGCACGTGTATTGCCCGTATGGTCGATGCTGAGTTTGTCCACAGTTACGAGTACCAGGTGAGTTTACTCTTCTTCTCATTGTCAGCCTTCTTTATGTGTGTATTCAGTCGAGGATGACATTAGCGAGAACAGAAATAAGAAAATTGTTTTTGTTATTTAGAGTAATTCGTACCATATTTTTGGCGTATAAGTCAATACCTCTTTTCTCAGAAGTCCAGGTCTCGACTTGGACTCAGAATCGACTTATCTATGGTTTCAGACATTGAATTCCATAAATGAAAAAAATTGCAGTGTCGTACTTTCTGAAATAAATTGTGTAATATTGTGGATTTAAAACACTTCATCAAATCATTGTCCTGAACGTTTGCTGATTGGGTGAGCACTTGCATGTTAATCTGCTCAATCTGGTCACTGATGCATGTGAAATTATCCAATCAATAACGATCACACACTCATCAATTACGTTTGATCCATCCCTTTCAATCGTAATCATATGTTTCTATCCTTAATATGTCATCTCAAAATGCCTCCCGCAAAATCACGCAAGTCATACGTTTTAAGTTGGAATTTGTAAAATTAGCTTACGAAAATGGCGGGACTATGGCTGTGCACAGGAAATACGGTGTCAGTGAGAAATGTGTTTGGCACTGGCATAATGTTTATTATGTTGTTCATGAGTGAACTCTGCCAAAATGTAATGTGCTTTGAGCAAGTGTTGATAATGATGCTGCAGCTTGTTTTAAATATTGTACCGCTATATGATTTACATTTCTAATTTATCCAAAAGGTCCACAGTCGTTCAAATAATATGCACAAAACAGCTCATTAATATTCATGACCCTGAAAGTACCACAGCTAGCAATGCGAATTGAGTGTCATGGAGGAATTAACACATCTGTTGTTCTCATTGACAGTTTTGCTTAAGGCCCAGTCACACCTTGACGTTATAGCCAGCAATGACAACGTATCAAAATGTATGTAAAACGCTGGCTTACGCTGAACTTTTGATGTTTTTTTTTTAAAGATTCGGACTAATTCATAACGAGTTGGTCGTATGCATAACATATGAGTAACGGACACAGAACGTTTTGTTCTCTTAGAGATAACTTATACCAACGAATGCTTAGCCTGTTGTCAGCGTTCACAAGCTATGCCCAATGATAGTCTAACTTATGCATAGCGCGCTGCACGTATCGCCGATGATCACGTGGCGTAGCCTATTAAAAGGCTGCCGCACCATGATTGAAATCATAACCCCCGGAGAAATGGAAGTGTCAACATCGCAGTCACACCTTGACGATCTTGCCAGCGTATGCCAACCTCTGAAAACTGCGTCTAAAACGCTGGCGCACGTCGAATACGGTATGGGTAAGTTTGGTATACGTGAATAGAACGCTAAAGTACGCTATCATACGTCGTAGTAAGTGGAGTAAGTCTTGAAATTTTAAACGTGTTAAAAATTTTACGACGTACTTGCCGTATGCCTCACACGTTCCGCATGCGATGGGAATAAGTTGTACGCACGATATGCGATCGTTGGCACACGTCGACAAAAGTTCCTTGTAAGTTACTCATAAGTTGAAACACGTCGAGGTAATAGTTAGTGTCAGTATTCCAGACTCCCTGGTTTTTTTTTTCTTCTTCTTTGGTATGACGGTGTTGTTAACACTTCGACTTCTAGTGCGGTTATAATATAATATAATTAATAGGCTGCCGCTCAACGATTTAAATCATAACCGCACTGGATATCGAAGTGTCAACATCACCGTCATAACGAAAAAAAAAAAAAAAACAGGGAGTCACGAACACTGACACTAACCATTACCTTGACGTGTTTCGACTGATGAGTAACTTACAAGTAACGTGTGTTGACTTGTGTCAACGATCATGTAACGTGCCTACAACATGTTACTCATAGGTTAGAAATAAGTTTTGGGTACGCTAAACATTACCTCGACGTGTTTCGACTTGTGATTAACTTACAAGTAACCTGTGTCGACGTGTGTCAATGATCGCATAACGTGCCTACAACTTATGGCCAGCGTAGCGGAACTTGTGAGTCATACGCTGGCATATGTCTACTAAATTTCAAGCATGCTAAAATTTGAGGACAACCGCAAAGTACTACAACGTATGGCAGTGCTTTTCAGCGTGCTCTCAATGTTTCCAAAACTTTCCCATAACGTATTCGACGTGTGCCACCGTTTTAAACAAATTTTTCAAAAATCGGCATAAGCTGCTGAAACCGTCAAGGTGTGACAGGGCCTTTAGTACCTTAGTTGATTTTGTTTCGTCTTGTACTCCAAATGGACTTATCCAGGAATGAAGGAAAGAAAAATGGGAAAATTAGCCAATTCGACTTGTACTTCATATCAATTTAAATGCCAAAAAATACTGTATATTTAAAAGTTTGCGAGGCTGGGTAGAGGAGGTAAAAGCAGTAGAGAGGTTGAGGTATACTTGTATTGGGATATGTTGGGATGCACAGTAATGTGTAAGCACATTTTTCTGCATAATTACCAGATTTCTTTCTGGGCTTTGCTCTTCTATCTGCATATTCTGCATATCTGCATACCTGTACAGTCTCAGTAGTAATTCCATTCTGATTTTTTTTGATCTGCAGTGTTTTATGTATTATATTACTCGTACATCAAACAAATAATTCTAGGCATAAAACATTACATTTTCCGAAAAGGCTTAACATTACTTTTTTATACTTTGCAATACTTGGGAACAAAGGTGCAAGATATAGATGAAAGCACATGGGCTTTTTTTGTGATTACTACCATCCTGTTTCCAGGGCAATTCCCCGAAGCTTGTTCGTACTCCACTCACTGACCGCTGCTTCCTGACGCTGACCCAAGCAATGCGTATGGGTTTGGGTGGGAACCCATATGGACCAGCAGGTACCGGCAAGACCGAGTCCGTGAAGGCTTTGGGAGCTCTGCTCGGGCGTCAGGTTCTCGTGTTCAACTGCGATGAGGCAAGGCACTTGAGTTGGGAAAATATAATTGGAATCTCTTCATTTTGTTTGCAGTCACTTATTTATTGCTCATTGTGGGTTGTTTATATGATACTTGCCTTTTTATAAAGTGTTGAGGATTAAGTATCTGTCGAAGAATATTCACTCACAGGATCTTTTACCAATTTATTTTAACAGAGTTGAATCACTCAAAACGTACGTTTGGAGGGAGGCCCCCCATCAGTGGTGGAGTCCTCTCTGACTAAGTGCTCAATGAGTGTCTCTTTTATACACTCAAGCAAACAATGAAGCAATGAGACAATTTCAGCAAGACAAGATAAGATCTGTTTGTGGAGCAAAATTCGAAGCACAAACAACTTTCTCAACAATTATGAAATCCAAGTCAGCCACAGAAAACAGACACTTATTGGAACTATGTATTTTTAAATATAAAGTAAACCAGAATATAAAAGCTATTTAATCATGTTACTAAATAGTTCTTGTCAATCAGAATATAATGGACATAAGCTTGGAACTTCTAACACACTTTTCTCCGAACATATTCTGTTCATACTTCCGAAATCTTCACATTATGTGTTCCTTGTATTTACGCGGGTGATAGCGGATTCAAAAAAATCGAATATCATAATCATAATCCTAATATTAATATAATCATAATATTAATATAATGGACGTAAGCTTGGAACTTCTAACACCCTTATCTCCGAACATATTCTGTTCATACTTCCGAAATCTTCACATTATGTGTTCCATGTATTTACGCAGGTGATAGCGGATTCAAAAAATTGAATATCATAATCATAATCATAATATTAATAAAATCGTAATATTAATATAATGGGCGTAAACCTGGAACTTCTAACACACTTTTCTCCGAACATATTCTGTTCATACTTCCGAAATCTTCACATTATGTGTTCCATGTATTTACGCAGGTGATAGCGGATTCAAAAAATTGAATATCATAATCATAATCATAATATTAATAAAATCGTAATATTAATATAATGGGCGTAAACCTGGAACTTCTAACACACTTTTCTCCGAACATATTCTGTTCATACTTCCGAAATCTTCACATTATGTGTTCCATGTATTTACGCAGGTGATAGCAGATTAAAAAAATCGAATATAGATAGAATTTTCAAAGAGGGAATCGATGATGTCACAATCAGCAGCGTTCGGCGGCAAAGCGACGGCCCGGTCCCAGACAACGTGCTTTACTTAACTAAGTCCATGAGTTCAGAACGTTTGTTCAACTCAGCATTTTCGACTTTTATCCTGCCATGTTGTTAATCTATTGATGGAGGTAACATAGAAACGATGAATATGTCAAATCGTTCGTGTTACTCATCCGGCACTATGTGTCAAGGTCAACAATCTAAAGCGACTGGTCTCAAGTGCTACCATGGGCACCCAGACACGCTACCAACATGAACTGAGCTGTTGAATGCGGTGCAAAACATCCAAAGAAACTACCGTAACCGAGTATTGTGATCCATCCTGTCCCCCATACCCATCGTAGATGGGTATCTGCTAGTTCGATTAACACATATATCGTTAATTTATGGAACACAAAGAAATTGAATATTCCCAACAGGGTCTTCTCAATTATATCATGGGTTTTAATCAATATTGTGATATGGGCAGAATGTTTTCATTTTACATTGGATACAACTTAAAATGTTTCAGCTGAGAGGTCCAAAAAATGCTTTTAGAGAACAAAAAAGGTTGTGACTAATTCCCTTACATGATTTCACAAAGTTTCTAATAACAAGTTCGAATTGCGAACATACCCCATGGGAGTTCATTCGAACAACTCTCTGGTGAGCGATAGCACGGAAAGTATGTCCACTCCTCGTTTTCATAAATGCCAAGGTGAGCCAATGAAAAAAGCCAAGAATTTACAAGGTTTCGGAAAAGCGATAATAGAAAACCTATATGCCAAGAAAACCTATAGAAAACCAAGACGCCAAGCTGAACAACCAATAGCCAAGATCTTGTGAAAAAAGCCAAGGAGTGGTCACACTGGTCACGGACGACAGATGGTTTTGAAATTTGGTAAGATTTTCATCGCATCAGAAAAATAAACCAGAACACCTCACAATAGTGAGGCTAGTTTCATATAATCATTTGCCACTTAATTTTGCATTGGACATCATCCAGCGCATTTAATTTTTGTTTTTTTTTATAAGAATTTAAACAAAATGGGGCAAAAGAGCCGTTTCTCGACCCAAAGGGCCAGAATCGCACTTTGGGCTCAGTTAATGCCTGGGTGTTTGGAATATATACCTGTCAAGTTTGGTTCGGTTCTGTTCACTAATAACCGAGAAATAACAATTTTAAGAAAATGGGACAAAATGGGCCGTTGTTCAGCCTGAAGGGCCGCAATCACACTTTGGGCTCAGTTAATGCCTGTGCATACGTGTGTAGTATATGCCTGTCAATTTTCATCAAATTCTGTTCACGAATAATGGAGAAATAGACGTTCAAATGAACTGTACACAAGAAAAGAGAGAACGTGAGCGGCGCTTAGACCCCGTGGAGTGGAAGACCCCATGGGGTAAAAACCCATCTATTTAAATTAGTGTTTTACTGTTTTAGGTTTAATTAAACACAGAATGCAAGAAAAACCTTATTAAACGTGAATTAATTGTTGTTCGTTTCACAAGTTCTGCTTTCGCATTGCGAAAAGCAAAGCCCCGTGAAGGCAGTCCAAGACAGCATCTATCTCACAGAACCATGCCTTTTGCAAGAGCACCCAGGTTTTGCAGTTTGTCGCTGGAGAAACATTCGACACGTTTTCACAGGCTTGGTCAAATACTGCATTTGGACTTTTCATGCTTTTGATTAAACAAAAAAAAAAAACCCTTCCACAGTATCTTTAACAATGAAAGGGACAAAACATTTCTTGAAGGTAGTACTGAGGTGCCATTGCTCTCAGTTTGATGCCACAAATGTATTGTCATGAAGAAGATGAAAGATTGTTCTGAGTTCTTCAGAAGGTAATCATCTTCACATATTTGCAGTCATCTCGTTCTTTAATGAAAATAAACTGAGAATACCCATGTAGGTAATGAATTTTGAAGCCCTTCATACAACATACTTACGATAATAATTATATTAACATTATTTAGAAATATAATTGTCTCGTATCTTTAAATACAAGTACACCCGCTCCCGAAGGGAGTGGCAGGAAGGGTCATGTTATTATCCTCTCGATGGTATATAGATATTAGTAGATCGAGGCTCGGGTCCGTGAGTCTTTGAGGTAAGCGATAAGCATATGATGCCTCAAGAATGTGAGGTTTCCTCCCTTTCAGTTTAGTGTTAAACAGCAGCAGCGATTGTTTAAAAATGTAATCATAATGTTTATGGTTTACTTTTTTTTTAACTTCTCGTAGGGGTGCCCCATGAAATGCCATGATAAGCTATTTATACACACTAACACGACGTTTGTTCAAGGAGGAAAAACCTCTTGGGAAGGGGGATATTATTAGTTTTAATATTGTTTTGTAATAACATTAATATTATGCTATCATCATTAGTGTTGGTATTGCCACGCACATGCGAAGCAAAAAAAAAAAACGGGGTTAAGCAATTGCTTCATGTCCGTCCGTCCGTCCGTCTGCCCATCCATCTCTTTGTCTGTCTTATCAGTTTATGATCGAGGACCAACTCATGTAAATTGAATGTTATATTTTGAACATGAATAATTGGAACATGAACAGAAAGACAAGTTTGCCGTTTCACTGTACTTTCGCTTTGAATTTGTCTCTATCGCACATGCACAGAGAGGAGTGAGATAATATTTCTTCTCTGCCTGTCTGGCTGTCAGTCAAACAAAACTGAAAATCATTCCAAACAGGAAACTTACTGTTCATAAGGATGTTATAAAGGACACAAACAACAGTCACGAAGAACTAATGTAACGTGTTAGATAGGGTGATTAAAACGGCAGTAAAACGCAGAATTAATTTTATTATATGCCTTTAAACCTCTTTAAACTTTTATTTAAATTGAATTATGTACTTGAACACTGGAAACACAAATTGTCTTCATAATAGTACTTCCAAGAACCACAGATATAGCATGAGAGGGTATGGCATGTGGGAGGGTACAGTATTGGGGGTGAAGAAGAGGCTACCATCTGGCAATATTTGATGCTGATTAATGCTGTGTTCTGTGGTTATAAATAAAGTCTCCATCTCCTAAACTAAGACTCAACATCATTTTTTTCTTTCAGTTTATCATGGTGGTGTGTAAGACTGCTTCAGTAGCGCTAAACTTCTGGGTTTTTTTTTTGAGCTTTTGTTGCTAAGTTGATTGACCCATGATTATGTGGCCTTTTGTTGGTTGAAGGAGTGAGTGCGTCTCCTCCTAGTTTTCCTGATATTAGGCTGACATCTTATTCACTCTTGTAAACCCATGGGTATACAGTACTTGTTTCCTTCATATTAGGGGTTTTCTCTACGTATATTTTGTAGGTCGCTGCATTTTCTGATGTTTGAATCCATGCAGGGCATCGATGTGGAGTCGATGGGACGCATATTTGTCGGCCTTGTGCGCTGTGGAGCCTGGGGGTGCTTCGATGAATTCAACCGCTTAGAGGAGAGTGTCCTCTCCGCAGTGTCCATGCATATACAGGCAATTCAGGATGCACTTCAGCAGCATTCATCGACTGTCCAGATTCAAGGCAGTGAGGTGGGATGTCACCTTTTTGATCCGATTTTTTTTTTCATCACCATTTGAACGAAAGCAAGTCACTTTGAAAAATGCACCACTTTCTGTTGCTGTTAAGCAGGTTGAACTGAATTCAAATTCAGGGATTTTCATCACTCTGAATCCAGTGGGAAAAGGCTACGGAGGACGGCAACGTCTGCCAGACAACCTTCAGCAGCTGTTCCGGCCAGTGGCAATGGTTCAGTCAGACAACGAACTCATCGCAACCGTGCTGCTTCAAGCCGAAGGCTTCCGAGAAGCACGAAATCTCGGTCGCAAGCTCCTTTCATTTTTTACACTCGCCAGGCAAGGGTTTCACACAATTTATCCTTTGATTCTCATTTATGTATCCCACTCCCCGACTCCTTTCTGCTTGAGTACTTTAAAGCTGAGTATAGAATTGGAACAGAACTGGTTTAATCAATTTAAATGCTAATTTAATATAAATGTTCACTGGTCATGTTGGACAGTATTCAAAAAGGTGTTTTGTTGGTTTGGTCGATCTGGCATTCATATGTCATGTGATGATTGCCGCTCTGGTTAGTAAGGCACGTGCAATTCGGCAGTGTTCTGTGAATATATATTTTTTTTACATCCTCATTATATTCAAGTGCCCTCAACGAAAAACAAAGCAAGTCAAAAAAAAACGAATCAGATTGAAAGTTTGTTTTTAATGAAAGTGATAAAACAACACCAAGATATGTATGATATATGTATATATATGTATATGTATATATATATATATATATATATATATATATATATATATATGTATGTATATATATATATATATATATATATATATATATGTATGTATATATATATGTATGTATATGTATATGTATATATATATATATATATATATATATATATATATAAACATATACATATCGTTTCGGCCAGGGGTCAGGTGAGAAGACCACTAGGGGGGAGAAGCTGCTGCTCTTCCTTCGCTCCAATCGGTTCTTCTGACCACGTCCTTGTCAAAGTGGACATCTCTCTGGCTGTTATCAGAGAACCACCTCACCGCCGTCGAGTCTGGCATTTCACTCAAGCCGACTGGCAAGGTCTCCGAGCAGCCATCAAACTTACAGACTGGTCTCCTATCACTACTTTCTCAAACATCAACTCATCCTGGGAATTCTTTCAAAGAAACTTGCTCTCCCTCATGCACAGATTTATCCCCTCTCATGTTCAGTTGTCCTACCCTTCCTCCCGCCCTTGGTTTACTGAAGCTTGTGGCGAGGCAGTTGTCCTGAAACAACTTGCCTTTGCTTCATGGAAAGCAAACCCAACTGAGGGCAATCTCAGTTCCTTCCACAAAGCTCGGAACAAGTGTGTATCCACCCTCAGGAGAGCCAGAAAACAACATGTTTCTCATCTCAAGTCTGAACTCTCAAACCTCTCTCCCTCCTAAAAATCCTGGTGGTGTTTAATCAAATCTGTTTCTGGTGTATGTTCCCCCTCCATCCCCTCCCTTACCTCAAATGGCCGCACTGCTGATACCACACGTGATAAAGCTGAATGTCTAAACTCGGTGTTTGCAGCTAAATCTTGTGTCCTAAACCCATCACTTTCTCTACCCACTTTACCCAGTCGCACCCAACTGCCCCTGGACTCTGTATCCTTTTCTCCTGACAAGGTGGAGAGCTTGCTTTCAAACCTCGAGTCAGATTCTGAAACCGGTCCAGACGGCATCAGCCCACGTGTCCTCAAAGCCTGCTCTTCTGCTCTTGCTCACCCTCTCTCTGTTCTATTCACCCTCTCATTTGCCCAAGGTAATCTGCCATCTGCTTGGAAATCTGCTGACATAACTGCCCTGCATAAAAAGGTGCAAAAACAGATCCCTGCAACTACAGACCAATTAGCCTTCTCCCAATCATCAGCAAGATTATGGAATCCATCATCGCTTCAGACATAAAATCCTTCCTCTTCTCCAATGGCTTGATTTCCAATCATCAATTTGGTTTCAGACCAGGTCACTCTACCCTGGATATGCTGCTTCTGCTCTCCCATCAATGGATGGAGGTCCTCAATGCCAGACAGGAAATCCGAGCCGTCTCCCTGGACATTTCACGTGCTTTTGACAGTCTGGCACCCTGCACTACTCACCAAACTCTCTTCCCATGGTATTCAAGGCCATCTCCACTCATGGCTCGCAGACTTCCTCTCCTGTCGCAGTCACCGTGTGGCCCTAAATGGAGTTCTTTCATCCCCTCTTCCTGTGCAGGCTGGAGTTCCTCAAGGTAGCATTCTGGGCCCTGTTCTTTTTCTGGTTTTCATCAATGATCTCTCCGACTCTCTGGACAATCCTCTATTTCTCTTTGCCAACAACTCCACCCTCTGCCGTACTATCTGTCATCCCTAAGACCGGCAAGCAGCAGCTTCTTCGCTCATTGCAGATCTGGATAAAATCACAAATTGGTCCAACACGTGGAACATGTCTTTCAATCCAGACAATTCTCACACTCTCGCTATGTCTCTTCGAAAGGACCGTTTAAACCCCCCCCCCCATCCACTTTCTCAACAATCCTCTGGAAGAAGTCTTTTCTTTCAAGCTTCTGGGTCTCACTATCTGCCATGACCTTTCCTGGGAAAGTCACATTTCCAACCTCGCCTCAAAAGCCAGTTGCCGACTGGGAATCCTCTGTCGTGCAAAGTCCTTCCTCGGCCCTCTTGAGCTCCTGACCACTTACAAAGCTTTTGTCCGTAGCCTGATGGAGTACTGCTCTCCCCTCTGGGCTGGTACTCCTGCCTCCCACCTTTCTCGGCTTCACGCTGTCGAAACCAGGGCATTTAAGATCATCGGCATCTCCCGCAATGAAGCTGAGTCTTTGGGCCTCTCACTCAATCACCGCAGATTGGTCGGTGGTCTTTCTGTCTTCTACCGACTCCTCTCCAGCCTTGCCCCCCTGCTCTCTCTGCAATTTGTCCCCACCACATTTCCACAGGGCACTCAAGGTCCGCCAACAACCCCCTTCTGGTAAAACTACCAAAATCACGAATCGCTGCTCATCTTCACTCTTTCATTCCTCTTTTTTCCCGCCTTTGGAATAAACTTCCTCACTCTATTCTTTCCCATTCTTCCCTCCAGGCTTTCAAAACAGTTGTTCACCGCCACCTCTTATCTTCCCCCATCCAAATCCTCGCTTTTCTACCCCCGATAATCCACCCAAGCCCACTTCCTTCAATTCCCCTGCTTTCCTTCCTGAAAGTCCCTGTAATGTCCATCTTCTCTTCGCCATGTTCCCTGTCCCATCCCCATCTCTCTCCCTTCCACAGTTCACCTAATGTGTCTGTTCCCCAATGTTTTGTCCCTTCCACTCCCGCCCCTCTTGTCTCATGCCCCCTTGCTGTGAGTTGTGTGTTAGCTCTCATACGAGCCTCGACAAGGTATACAAAAAAAGCTATCTCGGGTTCCCTCAGGCTCCCCGGAATCACAAGCCGTTGCATACGGATAACTCCATGACGCGGCGGATCACTAACCGACTGTGAACGCTAATAACTCAACAACGTGGCTCAGGGTCCTCCGTCTAATATCGGTTTCCCTTAAAATAATCACGTGACCTAATTACCAGGAGACACGCCCTTGGTACTCCTTGTCCGAACCGGATGAGATGCAGCCGAGCGACATGGCCAAGGACATACCGGCTAAAAGGAACGGATCGTTGGGAATAAAGTCCCGGCTTGGCTAGAATACGAACGATGCTGGATTAATAAAGAAAAGACAAAAACGAGCTGGGAACATATTTACAAAAGGTTTTATTACGGGCAGGTGAGGAAAGATATGTGGCGCAATTAATAGTTTATTGTTGTGTGTAAGTCGAGATAGAAAGAAAAGTGTGGTGCGACAATATAACAAGCAACTTACAAAAGCAGACACAGAGCAGACCT
>NC_140965.1:98354489-98434489 GCF_056783735.1 Eptatretus burgeri | reverse complement strand
CTGTTTCATGGAATGGCAGTGCTTGATTTTAATTGGGGTGGAGTCAGGCCAGCTGTCCAACGAATGGGTGTGAAGCAGTGGGGTGGAGTCAAGGTCAGGTCAGATATGGGAGCATGCGCCGGAGCAGCACATCAGTATATAATGGCGTTTAATGTTGGAGGTCAAGGCAGCTTTAAACTCACCCATGTATAGCATGTGATATTTTCTAAGTCCAAATAGGACATAACTCTTGTGAAAATTGACAAAATGCCCCGAAACTCTAACTTGTTCTGGAACTTATCATAATAAAGCCACGTACCAAGTTTCAGTTGAATATTTAACAGGGTATAGGAAAAAGTCTGAAAAACCACAGGTGGGACGGACAGAGGGACAGATAGAAAGCAAATCTAGAGTACCTTCTGGCGAAACCGGTGGAAGACTATTAGTCTGGTCAGGTCAGGTTTGGGAGCATGTGCCAGAATAGCGCGTCACTTCGTCCACTTTCCGCCGGTACTCCAGGGGCCTCCGTCTGGCCTTCCCCCAGGCAGATGCCAGGCCCATCCCCATCTCCTTGAGATGATGGTCAACCTGCTGCAACCATGAGGCACGTGGTCGGCCCAGTGGCCTCCTCCACTCACGAGACTCCCTCACTGAGAGAATCTGGTGCGCAGGATCAGCGTCAGGAAAACGAGTCACATGTCCATACAGCTGCAACTGACGCTCACGGACCATGCAGGTAACAAATGTCATCCGAGTCTCTCTCAGCAACCGCTCGTTGCACAAAATCTGACCAGCGATAGCCAAGGATTCTCCGAAGAGACCTGGTACCAAAGGAATGAAGTCTCCATATCAGATCCTTGGTCAGAGTCCAAGTCTCGCATCCATAGAGCAAGACTGGAAGCACCAAGGACCTGAAGACTTGGACTTTCATCCTCCCACAGAGGTACCGACAGCGCCACACCCCATGATCCAGTGAATCCATGACTCCCCAGGCCCGACCCAGACGTGTATTTACCTCTGACTCGCAGCCAGCAGAGACATGAATATCACTGCCAAGGTAAGTGAATCTCTCCACGACCTCAACATCCTCACCATAAACAGACACAGACAGGACAGCAGCATCCAAGATGTCATTGAAAGCCTGGATCTTAGTTTTGACCCAAGAAACCCATAATTCCAGCAGCTCCAACTCCTTATTCAGCACCTCGAGGGCCAAGTCCCCCAGTCCCCCAAGACTAGAAGTGTCTGGGGCATTGATCAAACCAGACTCGAGCGTGGCGTAGAATGTGTCCTTCACGGTGAGGTCACTCGCCTCAGTCGGAGCATAAACAGAGACCAGGGAAATGACACCTAAGGAGTGACGAATCCTTAGTCTCATAAACGCTCGTTGACCGGTGTTACCTCAATTATCATTGGGGTCAGCTTATTGGACACAGCTACAGCAACTCCTTGAGTATGGTAACCATCAGAGCGACCAGACCAATAGTAGGTGTAACCACCCACCATTATCTCGCCGCAATCCGGTCTCCGAACCTCAGAGAGTGCTGCAATACCGATGTCCAAACGCCTGAGCTCAGATAATAACAGAGACAGGTGATCATCCTCTCTTAGGGATAGGACATTCCAGGCACCCACCTGAAGGGACCTCTGGTTAACCCAAGGAGACCGCCATCTGGTGGACGACACCTCAGCACCACTCCGTCACACTCTCCTGCAATCTGACCCAGGGATGTTACCCCGTGGTTTCCCTCCTGTACTATTAGTACTATTAGTACAGGAGGTAAAAATGATATTCGGGTATCGGGGCCCTCCGTGTATTCCATATATTTGAAATTTCGAATTTTAAAAACGATATTGAAGAGATGCAGAATTGGGAAGAAAATGAAAGGTGGGAGAGAGCTTGGAGAAAATGGAGTGCAGGAAGTAGAGGAAGAAAAAGCAATGGAGGTTGTAGGATGTCAGAGTTAAAATGCTGGGTTTTTGGGGGGTGTTGTGGATAGGGAAATTTTTGACATTTTGCATTGTTCATAAATCCTATCTGTGTGAGTTCTGCAACAGCCAGCCATGCCATTACAGCTGAGGCACACTGTGACTCTTGGGGGTTTTGCTCAATCTGTAAACCTCCCAAACTGGACTTTTGCAACTGATATATCCTTTCTGCTTGACTTGGTGATGACTAACTTTCCATCCAATCTCTCCTGTTTTGCATTTACCACTCTTGCTTTCTCTGACAATGTTCTTGTTGAAGATGATGTTTCTCTGCCTCTTATGAGAGAGAAAGCAACCTCATCATCACAGAATATAGCTGCTTCCAACTAGCATTTACTGCTATTTTCCCTCTCATGAAAGCATTGGGCTGCTATCTCCTGGGATATACTTTCTGCCTGGGAATACTTTCACAAAAGCTTATTGCATCTCAAACACTGATTAATTATCCCATCCTGTCTATCATCTCGGCCCTGGTACACTGAATTATGTGGGGAGGTGGTTGCGGTCAAGAAACTTGTTTTTCAACATTGAAAGCAAAATGGACCAAGGGTATCCTGTTAAGTGACTGTGTAAGGCTTGCAGAAAACGTGTGCACCCTGAGGCAAGCCACAAAACATCATCTTTTAAATTTCAAGGCTGAACTCTCCAACCAGTCTCCTTAATCAAAATCATGGTGGCACCTTGTCAAGTCTGTCTCTGGTGGATGCTCCCTCCCTCTCCATCCCCTCCCTCACCTCAAATGGTATAACTGCAGACTCTGCCTGAGAGATAAGACAATGTCTAGCTCTGTTTTTGCTTCCAAACTTAGTGTATCCACACCATCCCGTTCTGTCCACGTCTTACCTTCTCGTACCCACTGTCAACTTGACTTTATGTTAATGTGCATCAGCAGTCAGGCATAACAATGAATGGAATAAACAGAACATTGATCTAAGTATGCTAACCACCATGGGAAGCGAGGTGAAGCCAACATTTTGGGTGTTAATCATTTGAGCAAATGAGGAAGACAGGATAGGGACCACTAAACGTCACGGATCACTTTGACTGCACCTCCACCAATGGTATCTTCAGAACCATGTCCACTTTCTCGATCTCACCTCTACTTTTTATCTTTTCCCTTCTCTTCCCTTCTCCTCTCATCTCACCCCCCCCCCTCTTTTTTGCCCTTTCTTCTCGTTTTTGTTTATTTCCTTTTTGGATTCCATACATATATTTTTATTCTTGTTCTTTTTTTAAACTCTTTAAAGTTGCTTTAGTTTATATATCTGACGTCTTACTTTCACCTTCTCATTTGTTTCCCGATTATTTTCTTTTGCTTCCAATTCTCAGTTCCATTGATTTTTTTAATCCTTGAACACTGACCCTTCCAGTCCAAATGAGTCGATCTCACCTCCATGTGTTCCCTGACCCTTGACCCCACTTTACGCACTCACTTCCACCCAATATCAATCCTCACCCTGATCCCTCTTTTACTCCAACGAAGAGTTAATGCCCAAAATGTCAGCTTCTCCTTGCTTCCCACGGCGGTTAGCATATCTCGATAAGCGTCTGTCAATTCCACCCATTGGACTTGTGGTGGACTCATCCACAGCCTTTGTAATGAATGCTTAGATTTATACATTTTTCAAAAATATATTCAGGTATTGGCTCTCATCATTTCTGTGTTTGCTGCGTTTTGCATCAATATGAAATAGAAAACAGGAAATTGTCGGTTCAATTAATTTTATATGGCATTCCGCTCGATCTTCCTCCAGCACAGTACGGACATCCTCTTTAAATGAACATGATGCAATCGCACAAGATCGATGTACTGCAAATTTACACCATGCCATTCTATCTGAAGAAAGAAGTTTCGGATATGCTGAAGAGAGTCAAAGATACTTCAAACACTTTTTGTCAAGCTCCAACAATTTGGTAATTTCTGGTCGTGCATCTTGATGAACAATTTTTACATGAGTACAGAGAGGATTTAATTATTTTTACCCTCGCCAGATGATAGGGTATTTCATTCAGGTCCATTTGTTTGTTTGTTTGTCTGTTTATCCACACAGAATGTGCTAACGTAGGTCACAAATGTCACCTAGTGGTAGCCAGCTGTACACGCTCTCCTTTTTTCAACCTAGTACCCCTTTAAAGTACGTGTAATTAAAGTGTAATCATCTCTATGAAGAATGTACAATTAGAATGCGAGTACGTCTATAAAGTATTACAATTAGAATGTAAGAACGTCAGCAAACATTACCACTCTGCATAAAACAGGTGCAAAAACAGATCCTCGCAACTACAGACCAATCAGCCTTCTCCAAATCATCAGCAACATTGTGGAATCCATAATCGCTTCAGATATTAAATCCTTTCTCTTCTCCAATGGCTTGATTTCCTATCATCAATTTGGATTCAGACCAGGTTTTGACCTTGGATTTGCTGCTTCTGCTCTCCCAACAATGGATGGAGATCCTCAATGCCAGACATGAACTCAGAGCCATCTTTCTAGACATATCGCGTGCCTTCAATATGGTCTGGCACCCTGCTCTGTTCACCAAACTCTCTTCTTATGGTATCCAAGGACATCGCCACTCATGGCTCACAGACTTCCTCTCCTGTCGCAGGCAATGTGTGGCCCTTGATGGAGTTCTCTCATCCCCTCTTCCTGTCCAGGCTGGAGTTCCTCAAGGCAGTGTTTTGGGCCCTGTTCTTTTTCTGGTTTTCATAAATGATCTCTCCGACTCTGGAAAATCCTCTTTATCTCTTTGCTGATGACTCCACCCTCTGCCGTACCATCTGTCATCCCTCAGACCGGCAGACAGCAGCCTCTTCGCTCTCTGCAGATCTGGATAAAATCACAAGCTGGTCCAACACTTGGAACATGTCTTTCAACCCTGACAAATCTCACGCTCTAACTGTCTCTCCGAAAGGACCGTCTGGACCCCCCCCCCCATCTACTTTCTCAACAATCCTCTTGAAAAAGTCCTTTCATTCAAGCTTCTGGCTCTCACTATCTGCCGCAATCCAACATTTCCAGCTGGCCTCGAAAGCCAGTCCCTGACTAGGCAACCTCCTTCATGCAAAGGCCTTCCTTGACACACCTGAGCTCCTGAACACATACAAAGCTTTCGTCCACAGTCTGATCGAGTACTGCTCTCCCCTCTGGGCTGGTGCTCCTGCCACTCACCAATTCTCGCCTTCACGCTGTAGAAACCAAGGCATTTCGGATCATTGGTATCTCCCGTGGTGAGGCTGAGTCTCTGGGTCTCTCACTCTCTTACCGCAGGCATGTCAGTGGTCTTTCCTTCTTTTACCGTCTTCTCTCCGGCCTTGCTCCCCCTGCTTTCTCTCGGATATGTCCCCCTCCCCCCCGCCCATATTTCCGCAGGACACTCAAGGTCCACCAGCAACCCCCTTCTGGTAAAACTACCAAAATCAAGAATCACTGCTCACCTTCACTCTTTTGTTCCTCTTTTTTTCCCACCTTTGGAGCAAACTCCCACATGCTATTCAATCCCACTCTTCCCTCCACGTCTTCAAAACAGCTGTTCACCATCATCCCTTATCTTCCCCCATCCCAAACCATGGTCTTTTCTACACCCACTAATTCACCCCAAACCCACCTCCTTCAAATTCTCTGCTCTCCATTCCTGAAAGTCCCTGCTGTGTGAGGACCTGAAAGTCCCTGTAGTGTCCATGTTGTTTACACTGTGTACCCCGCCCCATCCCTCTCCCTTCCACAGATCTCATGTCTCTGTTCCCCACTGTTTTGTCCTTCTCTCCTGCCCCTCTTGTCTCCTGAGCCTCTTGTTGTATGTTGTGGGTGTTAGCTCTCATACGAGCCTCGACAATGTATACAAAAAAGAAAAAAAACATATTACAATTAGAACGTGAGTACATCAATAAAGTATGTACAATTGTAATGTGAGTATGGCTATCAATAGGCCATGGCCTAGAGGGGGTCCACATGCACCCCCCTCACTATTAGGTTTCTTTGTAACCCTGGGTCTATTGAGTTGGAAAAATATTAACAGGAAAAAACTTGGGTCTCAACAAACCCCCCATGGACTTTTTGTTCACTGCCTACAGTCACCCCTTCAGGTGTCACTGTTACTTTCATCGAGTTCACTGTCACTATCACTGTCACATTCTGATTCGTCCATGTCGTTCTCGATCATTTCCTCGAGAATGTCCACCAACTGCCATGGCATCAGCTCACCATCAGTCCACTTTGGCTGCATGATCCCAGTTTCAAACGTCCACCCATGCCCATTGTTTGGGTTGGGAACAGAAGGCTTCTCAACATGCGCCAGCTTCCATGTCCTAACCTGGTAGTTGCACTGACACACATGCTGCTCAAGGGCGCTTCAACACGGTGGCAGTGTGGCCAGATCAAAATGGCTGGATTTGCTGAGGACGTTCTTTCCGCCGCACTTTCCTTGCATGACTTTGAATCGGAGTTCATTCACTTGTTTTGACGTTTTGTTGCCGTATAGCATACAAGTAAACCGTTCCAACTCCTCCATCACCTTTTCATCCACTTTCCAAGAATCCCCCAATTTGGAGAATGCCCTCTGAAATGATTCATCTGTTTCAATGCCTTTTATTCCTTTCATTTTTCCTTTGCCTTTAAAGGCACTGGTACTGTCACAACCCATGAACGCATGTAGGCCTAGCAGTGCAGTACAAAAGAGAGATGTGCGAGACATAGCCAACTTGTTCACATTGATACAGCGCCTTGTGCTGCCCTTACCCATTTCAAATAGAATATGGATTCCTTCCAAGTATCTCACGTAATGGAGTAGGATGAAGAAAATGTCTGAATTGGGACTCCTCATGCAATCAAATATGAACCCCCTGTCCTTGGCATACACACAGTTCAAGATCACCCGAGAAAAAGTTTCTTCTTGTGAGGATGCCAAAGACTGGATCTCCTGGCACTTCGAAGTTTGTCCATCCGATGTTAACTGCTAGGTCAGTCCTTCACAAATGAGTATCACCTTATGACCATTGAGAATGTCGGCTGATGCATCACTGCTCAATGTTGTCAGCAATACCTGAACGAACTGCGTCTTGTTATCTTCATTGGCAAGAGACGGTTTCCAGTCCTTGGGGTGCTTTGTCTTTTCACCACTGATGATTAATTTGTCACCACAACCTCTTCTATCCTGTTCCACGGTTTTCGCAGAGTCCTCCTTGTACATATCAGTGCTGAAAATAACAGCTGATTATCGTGCAGAACCTAATATTTTGCGAGGACATCGGCAACCTCTTTGATCTTTTTGTTCTGTCCAAGTTGGTAACTTGACTTTATTGCTTCCCTAATGTCCATTTTCAGGTTAAACACTAAGTAAGAAATGAATCGACAATCTGCCCCAAAAGTACAAAACCCCAGAAGTCTCTAGTAATCCTGCTTTTCAAGTTTTGACTTCAGCTTTTCACTCCGATAATTTGGATTTGGAAAGGGTGTTTCATTGAGGTGTGAAATGTAAATTTCACGCATCTCGCTCAGTCGAACAACTCTCCGGGTGAGGACAGCATTTTCGTTGATCACTGAACACACATTTGCAAAAGCGTCTCGGTGCGCTTTCGGTGTCTTGCGATCTCCACTTGTCTGGACAATTGACATAGTTTCTGTGGCATGAGGGATAATATTTGGCCTCGCAGGCAAAGAGATTGAAGCCAGAAATTATCCCGAGAAGGTCACAGTCTCCCTTTTGCTCAGCCAATTTAACGACAGTTTCACCTCCCTCACGTTCAAAGACCTTCGTGTTTTCAGTTGTCCACAATCCTTTAATTTTAACTTTCTTCCTTCCTTGTTTATTACAGAACAAACAGTCCAGATTGAAAAGAGTTTTGTCTTTGTCAATGGATGACCTCCTGGGCTCACTCGAATGGCTGGTTGATGGTTGCTCATCTGCTGGAACCTCCTTCAGATGATGAACGCTGAAGATTTGCTGTAAATCGTGTGTAGCATACACGATGATACCCATGATTATCTTCACATACCTCTGGTATCTGTGCGCAAATGTCATTCATCTGATATGGAGATTTGAAAGGCTGCAACAGTCTCTGCTCCTTCACCGATAGGATCTTTTTGAAGCGTTCTGTTGGATCCTTTGTATTCTTGATGAACATGAACTCATCCGATTTTGGATCTTTTGCATGGATAATGCAGGTTGCCATCTCCTCACCTGAACAATCATCCACCTTCCTCCTTTTTCTGCGTTCCATGGTACATTTCTAGCCAATACCTGAAAAGAACAACAAACAAATTTTGTAAAAACAAAGGGAAGGAATCATCAATACCAATATTTTGATACCAAATTTGTCAAAATTGGATCGTTTGAAGTGACAAAATTAGACTTTGATTGGGTTTGTGCAATTTTGCATGTTTTTTTTGCAGAAAAACGGCCATGTTAAAAAATGGGTCCAAAACCGTTATATACCATGGTTTAAGAAAGAAGAGCATGCAGATTTTCAAAGTTATAATCAACTTGGGTACCTATTGGCTTCCATTTGAAGCCATTTTGGCTGAGAAATTCCCTTTGGAATGGTATGGGTGATGGATTTTCTGAGAAGGGTTGTGATTTTAGGCAGGGGTCAAATTTCGTGACCTTTTTACCTTTGTTGACCTATTTACTGAATGCATTTGCATAAGCTATACATCGAATTGTAGGCCTAGCCAAGGTCAACATTTTCAGGGGTCATTTGTTATTCTACAATGATTGGTTGCAAAATTACAGCCATTTCAATGTCCCCTACCCCTAATTCACGACCCGCGGTTAGAAAAATGGGCGTGAACAAAAAGTCCATGGGGTGTATCTTGAGGCCCAAGTTTTTTTCCTCTTAACATCATTTTTCCAACTCAATAGACCCAGGGTTAGGCCAAAAAAAAAAAATGTTGCATTGGCGTAACCCGCCCGACCCTAAAAATTCCGCCGACCCTACGGTTTTTTTTTGTTTTTTTGCTATCGAAAAATTTTGCCGACCCTATTTTATTGCTATTTTTGTTGTTTTGCTATCGTTTTCAAGTATCTTGTTGATTGCGATCGCGATCGCAAAAACCCGGAAGTGTTTCGGACAGAACCCGCCGACAAAAAGGGTGGTACTCGAGCCGGGGGAGATTTTGGGAGGGATTTATTAGGAAAAAAAAAAAAAAAAAAGATCCCGACCGACCTACCCTATTTTTCAGTGACCCGTTACGCCAATGCAACATTTTTTTTTTTTTTGGCCTTACATAAAAATGGCAAAGAAACCTAATAGTGAGGGGGGTGCATGTGGACTCCCTCCAGCCCATGGCCTAAAAGTATGGCAATTAGAATGTGAGTACGTGTATAAAGTACGTACAATTTGAATGTGAGTACGTGTATTAAGTACGTACAATTAGAATGTGAGTATGTGTATAAAGTATGTACAATTGGAATGTGAGTATGTGTATAAAGTATTTCAATTAGAATGTGAGTATGTGTATAAAGTACGTACAATTCGAATGTGAGTACGTGTATGAAGTATTACAATTTTAATGTGGGTACGTGTATAAAGTATTACAATTAGAACGTGAGTACGTGTATAAAGTACGTACAATTAGAATGTGAGTACGTGTATAAAGTATTACAATTTTAATGTGAGTACGTGTCTAAAATATTACAATTAGAATGTGAGTACGTGTATAAAGTATTGCAATTTTAATGTCAGTACGTGTATAAAGTACGTACAATATGAATGTGAGTGTGTATAAAGGATTACAATTAGAATGTGAGTATGTATAAAGTATTTCAATTAGAATGTGAGTACGTGTATAAAGTACCTCTAATTAGAATGTGAGTGTGTGTACAAAGTATTACAATTAGAATGTGAGTGTGTGTATAAAGTATTACAATTAGAATGTGAGTGTGTATAAAGTATTTCAATTAGAATGTGAGTATGTGTATAAAATAAAGTATTACAATTAGAATGTGAGTATGTGGATAAAGTATTTCAATTAGAATGTGAGTACGTGTATAAAGTATGTCCAATTAGAATGTGAGTATGTGTATAAAGTATTACAATTAGAATGTGAGTATGTGTAATGTGTATAAAGTATTACAATAAAAATGTGTGTGTGTATAAAGTATTACAATTAGAATGTGAGTGTGTGTATAAAGTATTACAATTAGAATGTGAGTGTTTATAAAGTATTACAATTAGAATGTGAGTATGTGTATAAAGTATTGCAATTAGAACGTAAGTGTATAAAGTACGTACAATTGGAATGTGAGTATGTGTATAAAGTATTACAATTAGAATGTGAGTGTGTGTATAAAGTATTACAATTAGAATGTGAGTGTTTATAAAGTATTACAATTAGAATGTGAGTATGTGTATAAAGTATTGCAATTAGAACGTAAGTGTATAAAGTACGTACAATTGGAATGTGAGTATGTGTATAAAGTATTACAATTAGAATGTGAGTATGTGTATAAAATACGTACAATTAGAATGTGCGTAGTTGTATAAACTATTACAATTAGAATGTGAGTATGTGTATAAAGTATTTCAATTAGAATGTGAGTCTGTGTATAAAGGATTACAATTAGAATGTGAGTATGTGTATAAAGTATTTCAATTAGAATGTGAGTGCATTTATAAAGTATTAAAATTAGAATGTGAGTTTGTGTATAAAGTATTTCAATTGGAATGTGAGTGCATTTATAAAGTATTAATATTAGAATGTGAGTTCGTGTATAAAGTACGTACAATTAGAATATGAGTACGTGTATAAAGTATTTCAATTAGAATGTGAGTGCATTTATAAAGTATTAAAATTAGAATGTGAGTTTGTGTATAAAATATTTCAATTGGAATGTGAGTGCATTTATAAAGTATTAATATTAGAATGTGAGTTCGTGTATAAAGTACGTACAATTAGAATATGAGTACGTGTATAAAGTATTTCAATTAGAATGTGAGTGCATTTATAAACTATTACAATTAGAATGTGAATATGTGTAGAAAGTATTACAATTAGAATGTAAGTGTATAAAGTCTTACAATTAGAATGTGAGTACGTGTATAAAGTACGTACAATTGGAATGTGAGTATGTGTATCAAGTATTACAATTAGAATGTGAGTATGTGTATAAAGTGTTTCAATTAGAATGTGCGTATGTGTATAATGTATTAAAATTAGAATGTGAGTGCATTTATGAAGTATTAAAATTAGAATATGAGTATGTGTATAAAGTATTACATTTAGAATGTGAGTATGTGTATAAAGTATTTCAATTAGAATGTGAATGCATTTATAAAGTATTAAAATTAGAATGTGAGTACGTGTATCAAGTATGTGCAGTTTGGAATGCGAGTACGTGTATAAAGTATTAAAATTAGAATGCGAGTATGTGTATAAAGTATTACAATTAGAATGTGAGTACATGTATAAGGTATTTCAATTAGAATGTGAGTGTATTTTACGTATTACAATTAGAATGTGAGTGCATTTTAAAGTATTAAAATTAGAATGTGAGTACGTGTATCAAGTATGTACAATTGGAATGCCAGTATGTGAATATAGGATGAACAATTACAATATGAGTACGTCTTCTTTTTTTGTATACGTTGTCGAGGCTCGTATGAGAGCTAATACACAACGCATAGCAAGGGGGGTATGAGACAAGAGGGGCGGGAGTGGGAAGGACAAAACAGTGGAGATCTGTGGAAGGGAGAGGGATGGGGTGGGGAACACGGGTTATACAAGATGGACATGACGGGGACTTTCAGGAAGGAAAGCAGGGAATTTGAAGGAGGTGGGTTTGAGATGGATTAACGGGGGTCGAAAAGATCGAGGATTTGAATGGGGGATGATCAGAGGTGGTGGTGAACAGCTGTTTTGAAGGCCTGGAGGGAAGAATGGGATTGAACAGAGTGAGGGAGTTCATTCCAAAGGTGGAAAAAAAAGAGGAATGAAAGAGTGAAGGTGAGCAGTGATTCGTGATTTTGGTAATTTTACCAGAAGGGGGTTGTTAGCGGACCTTGAGTGCCCTGCAGAAATATGGTGGGGACAAATCGCAGACAGACAGTATGTGAATATAGGATGTACAATTAAAATGTGAGTACGTGTATAAAGTATTACAATTAGAATGTAAGTACGTCTATAAAATACGTACTATAAAACCACACAAAACAAGTCCGCATGAGGGTATGCAATGTTTGATTGCTCCTTCTAGTTATATTTGTTATTTTTGATGTTGTTTATTGGAGGTTCAAGTTTGACTTGTCTTATGGAAGAGAAATGGATGGGTTAATTTAACTATTTTCAATTCCAATGATTTCGCATGTTTGGTCCACTTTCTCTTAGTTTCGCAAAGCAGAAGAGCTCCGAGAGCAGCTGCGGCGCCGCACAGGTGTGGTTCTGTTGGGCCCTCCCGGTGCAGGCAAAACCACAGTGTGGCGACTGTTACGCACGGCACTCGGCATATTGGAGAGTGCCCCCTCTCTTCGTGTGCACATATTCAATCCTAAGGCTGTGACTCGGCGGCAGCTCCTGGGCCATGTTGATCCTGATACTCGAGAGTGGACAGATGGTATTCTGTCTGCCTGTGTGCGGCAGGTTGTTGGCGAACGACCAGGTCAAAGGACATCTTGTGCCTCGTACATTTCCTTTCCACAGCATACTTGTATATACATTTTTTGTCATTTTGGTGACTTATGACATTAACACGGCTAGGTACCTCATGAGGAAGTTATGTGGCTTGTGGAAAAACTCTTTGAAGCAGAAATGAACATTGTTGCAAAAGTAAAGCAGCAATTTGCAGTTTATTTAAAAATATTTCATGTTATTTTCTAGGTTTGTAAATCAGTGCAAGAAAGCAATACAGTTTTCTCAACATTTTTAAAGGCACAACCTATTGCCTCAAGAGCACAAACTCCACACTTATAAGGGGACTGTAATACATGTGTAAACTAACACAGGTTCACCTGCTGTAAGCCATGTTTCTGCACCTTCAATATTGATCAACACCCTCAGTCTTTGACACAATGCCACTCTCCTGCAGACGTTCACTCCTGGATCGTGTGTGATGGGGACATTGACCCAGACTGGATTGAGGCCCTAAATTCAGTACTGGATGACAACAGGCTGCTCACACTTCCCAGTGGTGAACGAATCCAGTTTGGCCCAAATGTGAACTTTATCTTTGAAACACATGACCTGGGTGCAGCCTCACCAGCTACTGTCTCACGTATGGGCATGGTCTTTTTGAGGTACCCTTTGCTTTCTGCCTTGCAATTGTTTCTTACTTTATAGCAATTGATCACCCGAAGTTGTATGGCAGGCATTAAATCAAAACCCAATTTGGAAAATTCATTGTTTATACAGTTTTTCAAAATAATGAAATGTGTCGATGTTCTTAGAAAACGTTGATTGCCTTTGTGTCAGAAATGCTTCTTGATATTAGTTTGAAAGTGATGTAAAAAGAGCGATTTACTTTGTTTCATTATGTGCCCTGATTTATTGCTTGCCAGCGATGAAGATTTGGATGTGAAAGCTCTGGTGTCAAACTGGATGCAACGCCAACCTGATGATGTGCAACCTATTTTGTCCAGCATGCTCAATGATCATTTCTATCGGGCTGTAGACCTTTTGCTCAAACAGGTAGACACACCTTTTTTAGGCTTAATTATTGAAAAAAGTAAGTTTATTATAAACTCACAGGAACTTTGTGTCGATAGGGGGGTTTCACCTCTACTATCCCCTCCTTCCTTTCTCCCACATTCTCCAGAATGAGTTTGCGATTCCAACAAGTCCGGCAGGTACCATATATAATGGTCTCTCTTTGCTGCACAACACTCACCACCCACATGCATGCATGGTGGCATTAATCCGTGGTCTTGGTGGTAATCTCACTGCATCAGCTCGGCAAAAGCTCGCTACACAGGTCAGATTCTTATCAAAAATATTCATTCATGCTCATATCACACTCATTATCACTTTGGGCATTGTTTTTAGCAATGTTTTCATTTGCACAACATTATTTGCTATTTTTAATTAGATCACGCGATCTATGCTCCATCTATTTCTCAGCTATTTGCTTGGTTTCGTGAAACTACACCAGACTCTCGTCATCCAATGGATGTTCGCTATGACCCTGAGTATGATCGCCTGCTTCCATACTCTGGGCCAATAATGGAAACCTCTGGAAGTGTGGAGCAGGCAGAGGTTCCTTCAATGCTTGACCCTGCATCACCACCTGTGGTACTCTCAGCCACAGCACAACATTGTCTAGACCTCATCCTTCCCTGGTTGGAGAATCCCTTGCACCCACCTTTCTTGGTAGTCGGCCCAGAGGGATGTGGCAAGAGGTATATGACAATAATAATAATAATAATAATTCATAACATAATATTTTTTATTGCTGTATAATATATTAATACTCATCAAGGCTCTATCGTGCCTGTTGGCAGCACATTGCTGCACCATGCATTCTCGCAGCTGCGCTCTGCACAGGTGGCCGAACTTTCTTGCACTTCTGAGACAGGGTCCAACCAGGTGCTGCGCAAACTTGAGCAGGCATGCCGTTCATCCAATGGAAATTCAGGCCGGGTATTGCGACCACGCCACGCCGAACGGCTGCTGCTCTTCCTGCGTGGCATCAGCCTGCCGCACTCAGACAAGTGGGGAACTTGTCAACTCATCGCCTTCCTGCGACAGGTGTGGCACAATGGGACGCCAAGTGTTGTGAGGCCTAGCGTGACTGCTTGATGCAATACTTAATTTGCATTTGTCGTATATCAAATCAAAATCAAAACATTTGTCGTATATCAAATTTTTAATCAAAACCACCATCAAAGAATTGTTTTATCACCTAATCATATAAATATACAGTGGCCTGCAAAAGTATTCACCTCCCTCCAAAGTTTTCACATTTTGATGCCACCTGAGCTTATTTAATGATGCCTTCAAATCGAACTTTACTTCATATACAGTCTTCTACTCTTTATAATGTAGACACAAACTATATAGTTTGATAATATATTAAACTTAATATAGAGATACAAACTACTCCAAAGTAATAAAGATAAAAAATACAGAAAAAAATGTGAATAAGTTAGGCTAACAGAGAAAATCAGATGATTCTCAGTTGCGTAAGTGTTCAAACTCTTTGCCAAATTAACCTTAAATCACTTTAGGAGTAAATTATTTGTTTGAAAGGTTACAAATAAGTGTAATAGGTTTCACCTGTATGTAATCGGTAGCTTAACTTAATTAAGCTCCCCAAATTATCCATGGAGTTTGAAGGTGCAATTCACTTGGTTAACCAACAAGGCAAACATGAAGACCAAAGAAGAAAGAAGCCATTACTGAAAAAGCCATCATCAAAAATCTCATATGGAATTTGTGAAAAAGTGTCTTTATGATACTGCAGGCATGTGGAAAAAAGTTTTGAAGTCAGACAAGACAAATGTTTAACTTTTTGGTCCAAATTCAAAGTGTTACGGCTGGCCAAGACTAACACTGCACATCACCCAGTTAACACCATGCCTACTGTCAAGCACAGCAGTGGCAGCATCATGTTATGGGGATACTTTTCATCAGCAGAGACTGGCAAGTTTGTCAGGATAGAAGGGACAATGGATGATGTAATGTAAAGGAGAATCCTTGATGAAAACCTGCTCAAGTCAGCCATGATTCTAAAACTGGGAAGGAGATCCACATTTCAGCAGAATCAAAGCACAAAGATAAATCCACACTGGAGTGGCTGAGTAAAAAGAAAATAAATGTTCTTGAGTGGCCCAATCAAAGTCCTGAGCTGAACCCAACTGAACATTTGTAGAGAGACTTGAAGATTGCAGTCCGTCAATGATCCCCATTAAAATTGACAGAACTAGAGCAATTTTCACATGAAGAATGGGCAAAGATTTCACCATCTCACTGTGCAAAGCTGGGAGAGAGAGCTACCCATAAAGACTCACTAGCCAAACCCACGCTCTGTTTCTGGAGTGAGGGTTCATTAGGACATCAATATATCCAGCGTTCACAATGTGACTTATAGAATTTCTTTATATACATTGTTTCTTGTTACATTTTTTTTGTGTCAAATTCACCTTCTGAGGTAGTCAGCATGTGCAGAAGAGGGTTTTACATTGCAGACACTGTTTTCTAGGGGTGGCATTATGCCTCTCAGCGGTGACGGTCTGTCGATGACAGACGTAATGACGTCAGTGAATGACCGATGATGTCATGACGTCATTACGCCTCTCTGCGGTGACGTCACACATTGCCATGTAAACGAATGTAAAAATTAGAAAATCGCCAAAAATTCCCAAACCTGTCCATCTGGCATGATCTCACATAGCCTATGCTGTACATTTGACCACAGAGCACCCACCTGTCAAAAGTGGCAACAATCCATCCAGCAGTTTTGGAGGAGATACGTCCACAAAATATGGCTTAGCGTATTAATATAATAATTGCAGTCATTGCTGAAAAATGTGCTTCCACCAAGTGTTGACCAAAGGGTCTAAATGCTTTTACAACTGGTGAATTTTGATTTGTACATGTTTTTTGCAGGTATGCCTGAGTTGTGACCTCCTTCAACTGTAACCATGTTTTGTTTGATCTCTTTAGTTATTAATAAAAAAGTCCATTTGAAAAAATTCTGTGTACATAATTCGTAATTCATCTAAATGTGTTATTATTGGTAGGGGGTGGATACTTTTGCAGGCCACTGTATATGCATAAGGATATTCAAAGAAACTTTGACACAAAAGAAGTTCAGTTGGACAATCATATGTGTACTTTATCTTTAACGTATTTACCCTAGCCGAAGGAGAGGGTATTGCATTTGGGTCCATTTGTTTGTCTGTCTGTTTGTTTGTTTGTCCGCGCAGAGCTTTCGTGTTTTTCTCTGTAACCGCTTTCGGGTGGAGACAAAATTTTCACGATAGATGTGACTACTCATGTGGAATGTTGTACTCATAATTATGACATCATAGGTCACGTGGTTTGGCAGCCATGTTGGAAAAATGGAAAAACTTTGGACCTCTAATTCTGAAACCACACGAAGGAAAAAATTGAAACTTAGCACACGGCAAGTATTCCTCATGGGGAATAAGTGTGATATTTTTATGACGTCATAATTGCATATGTAGAATGCTACATATGATCAGTATGAACATTTTTAAGGGTCATCTCGGGATAAAATGGTCCACAGAAACAAAATTGATTACGTCATCGGTCACGTGATTCAGCAGCCATATTGTTAAAAAAAAACCTTCAAAAATCCTCTTCTTTGAAGTGGCTGAACAGATCAAGGTGAAACTTTACAAGTATGACCACCTATCCATGAGGAACAAAAAAGTTCACAAATATGTTGTCATAGGTCACATGGTTTAGTGGCCATATTGGATTTACCATAAAACCTATAAATCTTCTTCTCCAGGACAGATCGAGGGGAAACCACACAAATGTTCCCCAATCCTTGCGTGTACAAGTTTGTTAAGGAATGATTGATTGGTCACATGGTTTGGCAGCCATATTTGATTGAAGAAAAATATTAAATAATGTTTTCTCTGGAACCACTTAATCCATTGACTTGATACTTCAAAATTATGATCTGGTGGTGAAGGTTAACACATGTTTTAAATTTCAACTTGATCGGACACATGGTCTGACAGCCATAATTTTTTATTTTTTTCATCTGGGGTTTTTTTTGTTTTTTTTTGTTTTTTTCAATAAGCCTCACTTGGCTGTGCCTGGTTGGGTTTGAGGGTATAGGAGAAGCAGCTGAAATGTGAATCCTATCTAGGTTTCTCCTGTTGACTTCATCTTTGTTTTCTGCTTGTTCAGGTTCCTTCTGATGACTCCAATGCAGGACTGTACCTAGTTGGTCTTCCATTTGATTTAAATTGAATTTATTTTTTATCCCATTCTAAATTCAGTTGAATAATAATGAAAAATGTCATGGGTCAGGGCACTGGCTTACTAAAGGGGGGGGGGGTTCCATTGGGAGAGTTGACATACCAGTACGATGATATAACGATGGTTTTAGTTGCAAGTGACATAATCTTATTATTTCCCTCATAATAAAGACAGTAACTCAGAACTAAAACCATCATGATATCATCGTACATGGAATCGAACATAAACACAGAACAGGAACACAGCATTACATTACAGGGCGGGAGGTGGTGGAAGTGGTGCTTAATAGTAGGAAGAGGGAGGCAGTAGGAGGAGGCGGAGCTGATGATGTGCTTGGCATGGGTCCGTTGGTGGATGAAGCAGATGTTGATGGCTTGAAGTAGCTGCTGAGCATAGACTGTTGACAGTTTTTTAATTTCTCCTCAAGAGTCCTCAAATAAAGCATGATAGCACGATCCCAGAAATGCTTTTTCTGTCATCAGCTTTCTCCACCAATTAGAGCAAGCTTTCATAAGTTACTAGGGCATTATGCATTGCAGTGAAGGTCATCATTCGCTCTTTGGGTTGACGTCATTTTAAACTCATTTGCACGCATGTCTCACCACGATGGTAGCTCGATGTGTTTTATGGGTTAACCCTTTCATTCTGAAAAGTTAATGACATTACTATATTGCATTCACAGACATTATGCCTGGTATTAGCTTCATGGTTTGGGTGGTGGCTTGGGATCCAAAGGTCCTGAGTTCAAATCCTGCTTGGCTGTTGAATTAATACCAGGTGGGGTTGAATCTGCCTGTCATCCTTCTGAGGTCGGCAAAATGAATACTAGGTTTCTGGTAACGGGCAATGCATCGGCAGCACGGCTGTGCTTCCAGAAATTGTTGCAACCAGCAGCCAATTGTTTGCATACAAAATAACTGTTGATATTATTTAGCCTGGGTACTGACACACAATCATCTTCACTTTTCAATAAGTACTGTGGGATTTTTCACATCCAAAACCAAAATGCAGACAACAAAGCGAGCTTTACATCTCCTTCCAATGGATGCTGTGCTTCACAATGCATCACCTTCTGCAAGCATGCCTCTTGCCATCTATTAGCATACATTGCCTGGCCTTCGATGGCGACATCTGCAAGTACTCACTATCCTTGGCTCTGCTTAGCTTCTGAGAGCTGATGGAATCAGTTATATTTAACCTGATAAGTCCTGAGAAATATTTAATTGAATTAATTATTTTGAGTGCTATCAATTTTTGATGGTACATTCTACATAACCATTCATTAATGTATAGAGCACTTGTCCATAAAAACAAATTGACATTTTATTTTGAAGTTGGTTCTGGTATGCCATGATGCTTCTATCGATGTGATTTATCGAATCATGAGAATTGTTTGTTGATTCGTAATTCCAAACCTGTTTGTACTATGACCGCAGTTGCTAACATATCGGGGATTTTACGATGACAACCTGGAATGGGTGAGGCTTGAGAATGTGCAACTTGTGGCCTCTATGACCCATGTTGGTTCACCTGGATGCCACCCACTGTCACCACGGTTCACCTCACTGCTGCACATCTGCTGTATGGAGTATGTGCTACATTTTGGATGAAGCCATATTAGTAGGATGACCCTGTATTACTGCATTGTTCTGTATAGTCTGCCTTGTTCGCCTCATTTAGTATGTTAGTCACAAACTGGGAAAACAAATTCTCACCACTACGATATATCTGCATGACATTGATTAAAAATCCAAGAGTATCACATGTGGGAGTTTGTACGACAAGGCTGCAGATATTCAGGCAAGTAAAAAGGATCCGGTGGGATTTTAGGTTTCACTTGTGTCTCCTGCCAGATTTGCTTCCAGTGCTGTTACAGAAGGACTAATAAATAATAAACCTGAAAGTTCAGAGAACACCTTACTTGAGAAAAAGGGACATGGGAAGGGTCATTTCAAATCTTGCTTATTGCATTTCCGAGCATGATCTATATTTACGACGAGCCGCCATTTTGTCTGAATCTCGATATTCCCCAGCGCTAAGAGAACGAGCAGCAAATTTGGTTGCTCAGAGATTAAGTAAAATGGTGTAATGTTTTATCCATGTACTGTACTGATAATCGGAAGTTTTTGGAAGTGCCACGAAGGTGATTTGTGTTCCACAGTATTCAAGTATATAATCCAATTTGAATATTATAAAGATTTTATAGGAAAAAAACTTTGTGAGTTTACCGCCATTGATGCAGAGTATTTTACACTACCTTATTTAACAAATTAGATTAGTTATACGTGCCTATTGTTTGTTTGTGTCCTTTATAACGTCCCTAAAAACAGTAAGTTTTCTGTTTGGAATGATTTTCCTATTTTGTTTGACTACCAGACAGGCAGACAGAAGAGAAAAAAACACTCTGGTTGAGATTCCGTACAATTTGCCAAATTCAGAGCCAAAGTACTGCTGAACTGTAGGTTCATGTTTTGATTTGCGTTCTATACAGCATTCAGAATATAACATTAAATTGAAATGAAGTTGTTCCTCGATCATAAACTGATGTCTGTAGACAGAAGGACAGACAGACAGAGTGAACCAATTGCTTTACCCTGCTTTCTGCTTCATGTGTGTAGGGTAATTATATAAGTTGTGTCGTTAAGTACACCAAAATGATAACATTTTGCATTTATGCCCACTGCTTCAACCCACAGCTACCCAGACCAAGAGGAGTTGCAGGCAATGTGCGTAACATTCCTTCACCCCGTGCTCATGGCTAGTGTTCCGAGTCACGCAGGCCACACCTCTTTGACCCAAGTGCAGAGCCTAGCAAGCAGCATGGTGCAGCTTTATGAACACGTAAGGAGGTTAAACAACATGGGACTAGCATTATTTGACTTCTTTAATGAGGAATTATGAAGAATTCGATGCGGGTAAGGGCCATTTGAACCATTTCTTGGTTTTTTTTTTTGTGAAGGCGGGGTTGAAGGGCCTTGTGAAGAGCATGTCGGGTGGGGAGAGGTGCTCGTCGTGAGTCAGGGGTTGGGAAGAGTGTGCAAAGGGAAGGTTGAGGTTAATGATGCACATTTTGTGTCAGTTTTTTTTTTTCATGAAGGTGGGTGAGCTAATGGATTAACTTGCATTCTTTATCATACAAAGGTTTTTTTTTCCCAGGTGGATGTCATTTATAATTCACATAATGAATAAGTATTCATCTCTTGATAGCAGGTACTGCTGTTATAATGACAGCAGTGAAATTTCTCAACATTGAATCTTTAACCTGGACAAAAGCTTGTTCCATCCTCAGATCGAAATCCAGCCTATCATATGATTCGATCAAAAGTATATGTCCAGTATATTTTATGTTTTCCCTTGCGACAGGTGCAGAAAAAGTTTTCATCTGAGGAATTCAGTCATTATGTATTTACTCCCCGGGAGCTCACACACTGGGTATTCGGCCTTCTACGCTACGATTTAAGTGAAGGTACTTACTGTCTTATCACAAGCCTTTACTTCCTGCCAGGATGCCAGTGTAACTAACCATACACCTCATTTATGGAGAAATGTTTGCTCAGCATTCCACCCTTCTGTACTAAAATACTCTTTATCAGTGCCACACCTTGTCATTACCTTAATTCCAAAGAATCATGGCCACGAGCCACAACAGCAGGCACTACCAACACCTAGTGTTGTGTCGTGCAGCCATGATTCTTTGTCTTTGTCATTCATTTATGTATACTGGTAACCACTGTTAGTTTCTCTGAATAAGTATTATTTTTTTTCTGGACAGAATTCATACATATTTGGCAATAAAACTTGCTGGGGAGTTTGAATGATAGGATTCTATTTTCCCAGCAGAGGAGCCATCTATTTATTACGTTAACAAATATTGCAGAATGTTTGAACTCCCCTCCTCCCCCTCCCCCTCACCTCCATGCTCCTTACATGTTCCTCCCCTTCCTTCTCCTTCTTTCTTTTTTTCCCCTCACTCCCACATTTCCTTTCTCTTTATTGTCATTCTTATTTCTCTTTTTTTCTCGAGTTAATTTACAATTTTTAGCCTTCCTCCCACCCACATACATGGGCATATTAAATAGATGGCACCAAAGTGGTTAATGGTTCATTGCAGACAGGTCGGTAGTCTCTCTGTCTTCTACCACCTCCTTTTTGGTCTTGTTCCCTCTGCTCTCTTTCCGTGCTTTGTCGTCCTTCCCCTCCCCCCCCACCTTGAAGGTTTCTGCAAGTCCCACATGGTCCCCAAGAACTCCCCTTCTAGTGAAACTACTTAAGTCCAGGATCACTCCTCACCACCACTCATTTGTTCCTCTTTGTCCCCACATGTAGAACCAACTTCCACGTTCTCTTCAATCTTATTCTTACCCTCCAGGTCTTCAGGACAACTGTTCACCAACATCTCAGATCATCCCCCACCCAAAATCATGATCTTTTCTCACCCAAACTAATTCACAACACCCCTCCTCCTCCAAGCCCACCTCCTTCCAAATTTACAGTTGTTCCTCCTGGAGAGTTTGCTTCTGTATCCATCTTGCCCACCTCGTGCATCCTCGCCAACCCCTCATTCCTCTCCACATCCCTGATTATCCAAGTCTGTTTTGTCCTTCAACCCTGCTGTTAATGCCCCCCCTCACTTTTGTTCCTTTTATTCTGTTGCATCCTGATCTGTTCAGTGTTCTTGCTTTTCCACAAACCTTGACTCTGTATACAAAAATAAAAGTAAAAAATGTTTTTTTAAAGTGAAAAAAACCAATTTATCCACACCTTCTTTCATCTTTCGGTGTTCATTCACTGTCTCTATTTATGTTATGTTACTCTTCTTTCTTAATTCCATCCACTTTTCTTGCTTGCTGATAACCAATCACAGATGCATGGTGTTTCAAAAATACAAACATTGCAGTTGAAATCTAACACCTCTCGTGCAAAGAGATGAGTCTTTCAGAGAAAAGTATTTGTTATCAGCTGGTGGATATCTCACATGAGCGAGTCAATGAAACCTTCAAGTAAACAAGCATACATTTTAATTTTAAAATTAACAAACACATGAAACAGAAGTATCTCGTTCATTGCACTTATTTTTGAAACACCTTGCATAGAACATGTTTAATTGTCTGACAGGAGCTATAAGTGATTCCAGGAGCAACCCCTTGGCTCAGGCTTGGGCTTACGAAGCATGTCGGGTGTTTCGGGACCGGCTGGTTGGACCAGTAGCTCAAGAGGCCTTTGATACAGCACTGAGCCTGGCTATTGGTACTGTTTGGGGGCCAGAGGCGCAGCAAACGCTTACAGGTGGATCATTATGTGGCATTTGCAAACATAGTTCGAGCAAAGCACAGTGTTGGCATCGCCGTACCTCCATTTTGAATATCGGCCTTTGGTGTGACCTTTTATCTTTTTCAGATGATTTATTTGTGACGTGGTCAACACGACACGCTTCCCGTGGAGTGGTCCCACAGCATGGAAAGCCGCTCTGTCGGCTTTCTTCGACTGATCTACGCATCGCTGTACAAAAGGTAATCAACAGCGAGCAATCTAAAACCATGATCGTTTCTACCCCTGTTAAATCACCCCTCAGATCCCTGCAAATTTCCAGTTTTTCCATAATTGTCACATGAATATTGTCATTATTAAAAAGGGGAAAACAGTGAAAACAGGCAATGGGACCTGTTCTGACATTTTCTACTTTCATTCCAGTTGATCTTTGCTGAAACTATTCCATGGATTTTGAGGCTAGAATTAATCCATTGGAAATCTGCTTTTTCCCATGATCTACCTTGTCTGTAGGTTACTGCCTATTTGTGTCTTAGTCCAATTGTATGTCTACTCACCCTTCTAAATCCATAATATATTTTCAGAATTTGTATAAATAGGGAATTTTGAAACCTAATAATGAATATGCTCCAATCACAGCGATGGTAAACCAGCGTGTAGACCCATCTATATTTTTGTTTATTCTTAACTAGCAAAGATACCCGGCATTGCCGGGAAACGCTGGGTTCCTCCTCCCACCCCTTCCCCTCAGTCATCCTACCCTTACCTCCCCCACCCCCTCGCTCCTTCCATCTCCTCCCAGGTCACGTGACTCCTTCGCCGAACTTATCGATCATTCTAACGTCTTAAGTTATTTTTCACATCTGACACGATAATTTGACGATCTGTGCTCACCATCTCATTGATTATATCTGTTGAAATCCCCCCAAAATTGGACCTTTTTAGAAAGCATTGTATTTATTTTGAGCTATCCTTGGAAATTACGACAGGTGGTGGCTTGTGTGTTCATAAGTTATATATTTTGAGAAAATGATTGTTTAAAATCCCTGGTAAAGCCCATCGTGGTAAAAAATGTGTTCCGATAAAGTTTTTGCACGAATAACCTTGGGAGCTCAGAAAAGTAGCATCAGAGACAAACAAACAACATCTCATTCGCTTTTATACAGAAGTTAACATCGCTCCAAGCTCCTAATTTGAAAACTACAGTACCTACAAAGCAATGTACACAGCGATTTGCAGGTATGAAGATCAGGCATTCACGATGATATGAGTGAGGGAAGTGAAAAAATAAATTTTGAGCACTTTATCGTACAGAAACGATTGCGGCCTGTTCCAAGTCCAGGCATATTTGAGCAGGCCGAAACAAAATGGCAGCTTAAGACCCCTGTGAGGTGTAAGCGGGCTGAGAAAGATGGCACGCCGCCATCTTGGTAAGGCTTTTTGGTTTGTTTCATGATGAGCACTCCATGAAGTATCTTCAAAAGGGGTGTTTAAATTTACCCAAATACCCAATTTTCATTCATGCACCCCCTTGGAGTTCCCTTAGTATACATGCAAAGTTTTGGGCTGCTATGTTTCATGGTTTTGGAGTTATGGAAGAAACACACACACACACACACACACACACACACACACACACACACACACACACACACACACACACACACACACACACACACAAACACCACACTTTTTATATTATAGGTATATTATAGACAATGCACTTTTAGAATTGTAAAGTTGTACATATTGATTCATTCATGAACATGCAGAGTTTCCTTCTTAATATGGCACACTTACTCCTCTCAGGCCCTATTGCAGTTTTGCCGAGAGCAGTGGGAAGCCAACCTACTGCTCGTTCCAGAGACACTGGAGCTTATTTCAAGACTGGACCGTGTCCTTGGCCTTCCTGGAGGCTCACTGATTCTTGCAGGCCGGTGCGGTGTTGGACGCCGGACTTGTGCTGCTCTTGCGGCCCATATGCAGGGTGCCTACCTAACCTCACCTCGTCTTGGCCGAGGTTATAGCTTGAAGAACTTCTCTAATGATCTCAAACAGGTAGCTCACTTTACCTGTGGTTTAATTTTCATTTTGTAATTGTCTTGAAGACCATTCTGTATAATGGACACATTCCACTTGTGAGCAAGAACGGAGGGTGGTGATGCCGATGCTGCAGGTGATGCAACAAGCGGGAATTGAAGGACAACAGTCAGTCTTAATCCTTGAAGATTTCCAACTCCTGCAGCCTGACTTTCTGGAGATGATTAATGGCATTCTTTCATCTGGTAAGAGAAAACAGACCAGGTTCTACACCGAAGGTGAAGGAGGTGATGTTTTCACCCCTGTCTGTCTGTTTGTCTGTTTGTTTGTTTGTGTGCAGGATATCTCAAAAAGTTGTGGATGGATTCGGATGAAATTTGGTGTTGAGGTTGGGTGTGTGACAAGGATGAACTGATTAGATTTTGGTGAAGATCTAGATCCGGATCTGGCGACTAGAATTTTTTAAATGATCCTTCACCATTGAGAGATAGGGCCAAAAATGATGCATAGCATGATATCTTAAAAAGTTATGGACGGATCCAGATGAAACTTGGTGGTCACGTTGGGTGTGTGTGACATGGAAGTATCAGTTCAATTTTGGTGAGGATCGAAATCCAGATCTGGAAATGAGAATTTTTAAATGTTAATAGTGGTTTTTCACCATTGAGAGATGGGGCCAAAAATGATATGTAGCAGGATATTTGGAAAATTTATTGGGCCCAATATGTTCTACTGGATCAAGCATTGTGTGGTGGAGGTAGATGCTCTATTGAGTGCCCTTGTAGTTTGACTCTAAATTTGTTCACCTTGTATCATCAAACAGCTTGCCCTGCACTGGTCAAAAGCAGGAAATAATATGTTGGACTAATGGAGTTTTGTGTTGTTAAATGTTTTTTTTTTTTTTTTAACTTTGTCAGCAGTTGCTGTTATTCATTACTTTCTTCACCCAGATGATCCATTGTGCTGATATTGAATTTTAAAATACAAATTAACCATCATAATCTGCTTCAACCTTTACACGGGAACAGTTTTGGAAAATTACCAATAGCTATAATCTATTGAGGCGGTGATGGAAGGGTTTTTGGAGTAGTTTGAGATAGGAATAGGGGAATTTAAGAAGCAGCCAGGAATGCAGAGAGAAAACGAGGCTCTGGTGCCAAATAATTTGCATCCAAGGGTTTTGTAGGAGTTGGCGGAACAGGTAAGCAAGATGTTAATGGACATCTTTAATAGCTCACTGGAGTCAGGACAAGTACCAGAGGAATCGAGAGCAGCAAATGTAACACCTTTATTTTATAAAGAAGAATTGGGGAACTCTAATCTGTTAGCTTAACTTGTAAGAAAAATGTTGGAGACTTTAATTAGGGATTAGATGTGGAGACATAATTAAATTCAATCTAATTTAAGACAGTCAGCACAGATTTACGAAAGGGAGATCCTATTTAACAAATTTATTAGAATGCTATGAAGCAGTTTCTCATTGTGAGGATGTGTGAAGGGCGCTGGATGTGGTGTATCGAGCCTTTCAAAATGCATTTGATAATGTACCAAACAGAAGGTTGTTAGCAAAGTTGAGGGTTTATGGAGTGATTTGTAAAATAGCTAATTTGATTAGTGATGGGGAAACACAGAGTGGCTGTGAGTGTGAGGATGTCTGGCTGAGAAGTCTTAAGTAGTAGAGTATCTCATGGATCGCTACTGGGACCATTATTATTCATAATTTGCATCAATAATTTGGACAGTGGGGTTAAGAATCGGCTTTCCAAATTTTCGGATTTCACAATTAAAACTTGGAGGTCGGGTAGATAGCAGAGAGGAGGGTGTTGTTGGTATAGTGCCCTCCTGAATCTCTTCCTTGTGTATTATGACCTCATTGATGAAATATTCGCTTGGTGCAGGTGAGGTGCTTGGTTTGTATACTTCTGAGGAGCTGGATCCACTGATATCTCCTCTCCGTGAAGAGGCAGCAAGGGATGGCTTTTCTGGACCACTCACATCATACTTTGCCACACGTGAGAGGCACCTGCAACAGTCTCTTTCATGAGCCAAACTTGGGCCTTTTAGAATGGCAGTGCAATGATGCTGGATTCATCTCAAATCTTTCCTGAGTTCACAGTAACGTATTTCACTTTCATCGGATAAAATAATCCTGAGGTCACAGTATTTCACCCTGTTATAATAAAGTTGTGATTGTCATTATTTTGAGCAATATGTACAATTGTGAAGCATATAGCCAATGTTATGGCTCGAGAGTACATGGAATTTTACAACAAAAATAACTTGGTATGTACGGCCACATTCCTAGGTGTGCAATGGAACCTGCATGTGGTCTTGGTGATGGATTATGAGCATCCGGAGTTTGCTGCACGTCTGGACTCCAATCCAGCACTCAGGAAGTGCTGCTCCATTCTTTGGCTTGAGGGCTGGTCCCAACACAGCATGTCGCAAGTGAGAAATGGAACAGGCTTTATATAGCACCAATTATCTCTGATAGCTCGCCCACTGCTTGGTTATGATTTCTCTCGATGATGGAAAGATCTAATCTTTACTTTCTAGTATTTTGCTTCTCATTGTTAATTTCCTTGTTGTTTTTATTTTCCAAGTTCATACTTTGCAATTACTTTTTTTCTTATTCGTTTGCATCATTTACATAATAATATTTTTATTGACATTATATTTGGTCTTGGGCTGTATATGTATAAATAAGTGAAGTCTGATATTTTGCTGGGATTGTGGCTTAGAGTTGGGCTGTGTTTTTTTTTTTTTTTTAATCAACTTTCTCTTTTGCCCTTGATGGTTTCAACATTTCCTTGTCAGCAAACTCCAGATGCTCGTAATCAATTAGGTTTGTTTTTAAGGCAAAATCTGTCTATCCCATGATCGAATCAGAAAGTTTTTGGAGAGGGGAGTCAAATGGACACCCTTTTGACAATAAATTTCACAGGATTTGGGTGGTTTAAATGATAATATAAACTGTACTAGCAGGGATTCGTGGAGTGTAAAAGTGACTTCAACTTCTCAAGCCTCTCCTCTCTGCCCCATACCCACTGCCAAGCCCAAGTACTTAACTCCCCATACCCAACCCCATGTCCTCAAAAAAACCCCACCCTCAAAGCTTCAACCTCCCTCTCACAGCTCTCTGCCCCCCTAAACTCCCAAACTCTCTGTCCTCCTCCCCCCCCTTTCTTCTTCAAGTCTGCAAAGACCACAAACATCCCTCCCAACATGAGGTCCTCAATCCCTCCTCCCAACCCCAGGTCCTCAACCCTCCCCCCTAAAGCCTCAACCCTCTCTCCAAACACTCTGTCTCCTCTCTCATCCCCCCCAACTCTGTCCTCCCCACCCCCTTTTTTCTTTAACTCCTCAAACTCCCCCACTGCACATCTTAAACCTCTCCCCCAAAGTCTCAACCCCCCTCTCCCAAATATTTGTCCCCTCTCTGACCCCATCCCAACTCTCGACCTCCCCACTTCCCGCTCATGAGTCTGTCATCCCCTTTCCCTTTCTTCCTGTTCTTAACAATGTTACACAAAGCCACACAAGGAATGTTAGTGCAGGAGGAGGCAATTCAGCCCATCATTTCACTTCATTTCAGTTCATTATGTTTTTATTGTCCACTTGAAATATGGAAGTTTTTCATCCACTGGCAATTCATTTCAAAAAGGGGTGCATCACATCCTTTTCATATTAGCATTAATCATGTGTATTGAATTAGTCACAAATGATAGTCCAAAATGACAGGTGCACAAAGGTGAATGCCTGAATGATTAAAAAAATGCTTGCGTTGTTCCTGTTCCATTTTGTTAAGAACAATGTTAAAAGTAAATGAAAATAGAATGTTAAATTCATAATCTCTTACACCTTTCTTCCCATTTGTTAACAACATTCCTGTTCTTTTTCATTAAGAACAATGATAAAGTAAATAAAAACACATTTAATTCACAATCTCTTGATATTCTGTCATCTTGTGATTCTTCAGTAAAACATATAAGGTTATTCTTTCTGGAAAAGATAATACGCATCCGGAACTCCTTGGACCAAGTCCTTTATTATAAAATTGGTTTTATGGTCCCTAGTTGCGTAGTTTCAGTCGGATAGACAGACAGAGAAAAAATAAAAAAATAAAAAACCGAATAAGCATATTATTATAGAGGATTTGAAATGTTTTATTGTATTTTACGTGATTATTTAAGTTAATGTTAACTTTTGATGACACCATTGATCATCAAAGTGCCATTTGCAAAGAGCATAACCTCCTTCTTTATCACAGAGAGAGATAAAGAAATATCATAAAAAAAATAGTAGAAACTAGAAAAGCTGGACAATTTCGCCAACAGTATATAATAGAATATTCTCACAATATTATAGATTCCTGGAATGATGTTGAAGATGAACGAGGAAAATGAGTGGGATGAAAAGGGTAGAAGCATCATGGGTAAGAACCTTTCTCTTTGATTACTATTCGAGCATTGGATGTGTGCAAAAGTATTGATATGAATAATAATGATAATAATAATCATCATCATCATAATCATCATCATCATCATCTTCATTATTATAAATAATGTGAATCCCTTTCCCAAATAGTGATGTCATTGTGATCACAATATACTGGTAAGCAGAATTGTGTATGCATAACTATAGTCAGCTTGAAAAGACTTGTTATCCCACGCGTGTGAAGAGAAAAGTGGGGTTAAGCAATTGGCTCAGTTTGTGTGTCTGTCTGCCCACAAATGTCAGTTTATGATCGAGGAACAACTTGATTTCAGTTGAATGGTATATTTTGAACACGATTCAGAATATGAATCAGAAAACAAACTTCTGGTTTAGCAGTATTTGTCTCTGAATTCATACTGATTGGGCATGCGCAGAGAGGCCTGAGATGAAAAAAAAAATTGCTCTTTCCACCTGTCTGGCAGTCAAACAAAATTGAAAATCATACCAAACAGGAAACATCCTGTTTTTAAGGACATCATAAAGGACACAAACAATGGGCACGAATAGCTTATGGAACATGTCAAATAAGGTGGTATGAAGGACACTGCAACAACGGCGTTAAACTCAAACATTTCTTTTTCCAGAACCTTTAAAATATTTATTTTATTTCAATTGAATTGCATCCTTGAACATCACAGAACATAAATCACCTTTTTGAAACTTTTAAAACCCTTCTGTTTAGCAGTACCTGAACAAAATATTACCGCATTTTATGTCATCACAACCAATCAAATTCGCCGCTCTTCGACCTCACCCATGTCCTTGTTTCTGAAGACTGCATGGGGTAATGTGTTCTATGAACTCTCTAGTTTATTTAAGTTTCTCTTTTGGAGTAGCATTTACCATAGTCATTTCCCAAACTGCTTTGTTATAGATCTTTGATCATAGAAGGGAGATTGTGATCACAAAACTATTTGTGGACATCCAAGTTGAATCAAGAAAATGGAAGGCCAACTTTGCCATGCAATAAAATGAACTCAGGATCTAAATTTTCATCATTTGAGGTTGTAGTTTCATCATATTTGCTTTGGAGATATTTAGAGAACCCTGTATAAAAAATTCCTCATTATGCATTTTCACATTACTTGGGCTTAATGGACTGCCTCATGTGTTGTCAGAAATATTGTGCTTTAATTTTCATAGCCTTCCAGATTATATATAGCAAAGTGCAACTCACAGGTTGTAAGGCTGAAATAAGAAGCTTGCCACCAACTACATTTATTCACGTGTGATGCTTGTCAACCTTTATTAGTTTGACAAGTTAGAATTTTTCCATGAGTAAAAACTAAGAATACAATATGCATAAAGTATAAATGTGAATCTGGGAAAGTCACATGAAAAATATCAAGAAAGCAAATTTCCATGAGTATGAACACCGCACAATGCTACCAACTGATTTGGGTAAACTCATCCCAGTACGTCTCAGATTAGTGTGCAGAATTTGTTTGGTTTTCATGTCTGGTTACCATAATTTGCCTGAAATGTAGAGCAGTCTGCAGTGGAAAACACACTAAAAACCAGAAGGGCACTCGGTGGAGCGCATACCTCCGCCACGCAATGCCTGATCCACAAGAACATATCGGGCACATTACATTTTTGAAATATCACGCTATACATTACTCTATCATTTTTGGCCCTTTCTCTCAAGGGTGAAGAATCACTTTAAAAAATAAATAATTATCGTATCCAAATCCGGATTCGGATCTTCACCAAAATCGAAACAATTCTTTCTTGCCGCACACCCAACGTGTCCACCAAGTTTCGTCCGAATCGGTCTACAACTTTTTGAGATATCGTGCTATATATCGTTTTGGCGCTATCTCTCAATGGTCAAGAATCACTTTTAAAATTCTAGTATCCGGATCCGGATCTTCACCAAAATATAATCAGTTCATCCTTGTCACACACTGAACCTGTCCAGAAATTTTCATCCGGATCTGTACACAACTTTTTGAGATATCTTGCACAGAAACAGAAAGGGGTGCAAATATAACCTCCTTCACCTTCAGTGGCAGAGGTTATAGCAAGAAAGTGGAAGGGTTCATTGAGCTTGTGTTAAATTTTGTGTTATCTAATACATTGTGGTTGTGGGGTGGGGGTGTTTGGGGGTGGGTGACAGAGCATTGGGGTGGGATGGGGTGGAAAAACTTTATTTATTTATTTATTTATTTTTTACATATCTTTTTATATACATGATAAATAGATGGCCTCTATTTTTGCCTTTTATTTGTAACAATTCAAAACCTATCAAGATACTGCTGCAAAGATTAATATTGTTTGGGGAAGCATGAAACAAAAATCCGTGGCTTTATTTCCTTCATTTGTATGTGCAAGCAGTGGTCACCAATAAGTCGCCTTTTTTTTTTACCCGCCACCTCAAACTAAAGACGAAGCCTTGATAATATTGCAAGCCCACCAGTGGCTTGGTTGTTGCTTGTAAGAAGCAAAACTCAACATAAAGATTCCTTGACTATATTAGATGCTGTTCAACAAAATTATCTAATTTGACGATCATGATTTTTTTTTGTCTAATTTAACTATGAGTTGATTTTGTACATTGCATGGGGCTCTGGCCAAGTTAGATATGGCCATTCCTGAATCTGTTTGTTAGTACCACTCGCAGATTGACGTGTACTGCAACGCCGACAGATTCACTAACTGGATGGCTAGGCCTGACATTTGACAAAGGCAAGGGCAGGAATTTGGCCATGGTGGTGGTAACTCGCCCTACCCTTCACGAAGGACACCGTGGGATCTTTAGCATTCACCAACTAATGCCAGCTGATGGGACGCCAGCGTAACGTCCATCTAAGGGACAACACACACATTGATGAATCACCCTGCCTGTGAAACACCAGGATGACAGTTTATAGTTGGGCTGAGATTTGAACCAAGGTAAGACAGCTTAGAGGCGAGTGTGCGTACCTCTTGGCCATCCTGCCACACCTTAATGTGAGAGGTGACGAAAGCTTGGGATGAAGAAGTCACACCGTAATCACCAATATTGTAATCACCATTGCGAGAGGTGAGGTAACACAACGTGAGGAAAGTGTGTGATTCAAGACACCACACCTTCATCATCAATGTTGTAATCACCTCGGTGCCATGACCAATCGACGAGTGAAGGGAAAAACGGGCACACCCAATTGGTCAGTGCTGTAACAAATTGACGAATGAAGGAAAAAAAAACGGGCATACCCGATTGGTCAGTGCAGTGACCATTTGACGAGTGAAGGGAAAAACGGGCACACCTGATATCAGTGAGTGAATATTGCTGACATAGCTATAGCCACACAAGTTATATTTATTATCTCTGCCACCGAAGGTGGGTGGAGGTTATGTTTTCACCCCTGTCTGTTTGTTTATCTGTCTGTCTGTCTGTCTGTCTGTGAATAGGATATCTCAAAAAGTTGTGGATGGATTCGGCCAAAATTTGGTGGAGAGGTTGGGTGTGTGACAAGGATGAATCGATTCGATTTTGGTTTATTTGAATCCTGATCTGGATCTGGATCAGAGAATTTTGAAAGTGATTTTTTCACCATTGAGTGAGGGGGCTTAAAAACAATATATATATATATATATATATATATATATATATATATATATATATATATATATATATATATATATATATATATATATATATATAACACCATATCTCTAAAAGTTATGGACGAATTCAGACGAAACTTGGTGGACAGGATGGCTGCATGACAAGGCCGAATCTATTCGATTTTGGTGAACATCTGAAGATGGATCTGGACATGATAATTTGTTTTAATTTCAAATGTGATTCTTCACCATTGAGTGATCGGGCAAAAAACGGTATTTCAAAAAATTGTGGATGGATTATGACAAACTAGGTGGATGAATTGGTTTGGTGACAAGAACAAGCCAATTTGATTTTTGTTCAGGTCCATATCCAGATCCAGCTGACCAGTGAGATACAAAACATAAACTGTTCAGCTTGGCGGAGCTTTGGGTTCTACCCAATGCCATTCTAGTTCTATATATATATATATATATATATATATATATATATATATATATATATATATATATATATATATATATATATATATATATATATATATATATAGTGTTGTGGTTACCAAATTCGCAAACCACCATTCAGGTCCCTTAGGTGAGATATCTCGGTAAGTATATGTGTAGTTAGGCCCAAACCCGTTGTCTAGTGGGAATACATGTCATTTATGCGTGCTGCGACTCTTCAGGATAGCCGTTTTTCTTTTACTATCTTTATTTTGGACCAACCGCCATTGTTACCACCACCAGTCACAACATCAACCACCAACCACAACGCCGCTTCACCACAACCGCCACGACCTTCACGTCACACCTCGCAACCGTCGCATCGCCACCGTTCTTGCGCCACTTGTGGGTACCGGTGTTGGACTCGTGCAGGGCGCGCGCGTGAACAGCGTGTACAAAACCACGGATTTTCCACTTCAAAAACGGATCAAAAACGACACACGCCCACTTTTGTTCCGTCCAATCGGTGAGCGAGGGGCGATTTGGCCCCGCCTCCAGGGCGTTGGAGGGCGATCGCTATATGCAAATTTATGGATCAAAAAGCATTCACGCCCACTTTTTCTCGGGCCAATGGGGAGCGAGGTGAAAGGTCGAAGGGAGGGGGTCAAAGATGAGAGAGCGAAGCCACGGGGCTTATATAAGCGACCGCGTTCGTCAGTCAAGTTAATAGAGAGTTAAGACTTCGCGGGCGGTGGAGTTGGGAAGAAGAAGCCAGAAGGAGTTGGTCGTCGTCGTGTGCGTTGGAGTCGGAGCAAAAGGAGACGGAGCTGTGGAGAGGCGGCGAGGGCAGACGAGGGGGTGCTCGCGTCGTGCAGGGAGCTGCACGCCAGGGAGGCCGACGGCGCGACCTGCTGGAGGTGGAGACGCTCGTCGCGGGACTCGAGGCAGAGTGGAAATCCTCTATACCCTGAGCATCAGCAACCCCCTCCTGTTTCCCCCCGCGCTGAGATAGTTCGACCAAGGGGGCCCCTTTCCCACCCCCTACCAGACACTGCCCGCGAGGCCCGCGGAGTTGAGGCACCATCGCCGCTCCGCGTCTCATCACCAGACGGGTAGGCCCGACCCGGTCTCGGCCTCAGGCCCGCCTCATCTTTGAGGGTGTTCTTTTCCTTGGTTTTGGGTATGTGTTGTCAGCGCCGTCTGTGAAGTAAAATTGTATAAGTGTTGCCGTGTGCTCGCGTAATCGGTATTAGATCTGCATTGTCGCATTTGCTTTTTGTGTAAATTGCATTGTGTTTTCCTTTTCTATGTGCTTTTGGTGGAATTGTATATGTGCGCTTTCCGTTCATCGCGAATAAATGTGCTTTTGTGTTGAACTGTTTCCCGCTTCGCTTCGTCATTTCTTTCATTGAATCCTCATCTTGCTTCACGTAAAGGGTTGGTAGTGGGCTGAATACGCCCGATAATTAATCGAACCGTCGAGGTCGACGAATAACACCGCTCGGTTATCCCGATAGTACGGAACGGGTCGCTTAAGTGGCCCGTGTCCGAAGTCGACCTGCGGCGAGGTGCGACCGCCCGGTCTACCCTCCGTGTGGGTACTTAGGTAGGTCGAATTTGGCGAGCAACCCTATCCCACGCGGGGGCTGATTGGCTCGATCGCGGTGAGACCGAAAGGTCCACCCGTGACTGGTTCCCGGCGTTAGTCCGAGAGGGTCACGACTGGATTGTCCGTCCGGTGGGCGACGTGCCGCGATTCGAGTTACGTGGCCGTCAGCACGCCGGCGGGCGCGAATCCGTAACACTGGTGTCAGAAGTGGGATACAAATTCATCGCCCTCCTCGCGGCACTGGTATCGGAGAACAGGAAAACGGGCTCTCCTGTCTCCGGCTAAATTCACGGGAATCGGTCCAGGGGTGAGAGAAGCGAACCCCGATTCCCTCCAAATTACGAGCGAGCGAAATTAACCCTTTAAGAGAAGCAAGATGGCGTCTCAAGGCGAGCGGGAGTCGGGGGTATTAGAAATGGATGTGGAATGTGTAGGATCCATGGCCCAGGATGGAATGCCCGTGCAGGAACATGAACTCGCCCAACTGAACCCAGAGCCCGAAGTGGGTGCGGCGGCGGCCGCGGTGTATGACACCTCCCCCCCCCCCTCTCCACCAAAACCCTTCCCCAACCCTTGCCGAAACGGCTCAGCTGAGTGCATCCGACATGGCCCAGCTATGCGCCATGCTGGCGGCAATGACAGCAAGGATGGATGCAAATACAAACGAAATGAAAGGCATGAACGAAAAGATGGATGCGAATACACAACAAATGAACGAAAAGATGGATGCGAATACACAAAAGATGGATGCGAATACACAACAAATGAACGAAAAGATGGATGCAAACGCAAATGAATTTATAAACGAAATGAAAAGCATGGGCAAGCAAATAAAAAAAGAAATGAAAGAACTACGGGGTGAGACGCAGAACATGGGCCGATGCCTGCAGGCGGGCATGAAGGCCGTGACCAGGGAGATAGTGTGGACCAGGGAGACCAGGGAGACACTCCACGTGTGGAAGCAAACGAACTGGGAGGGGGTGCAACGGTGACCGAAAGGGAAAAATTAAATGGGGAGACCAAAACGTGCGAGACGAGACACGAGGTGACGACAACAGAAACTCATAAATGTATAGAGACACGGGAGACAAAAAAAATAGAGGAGAGACTGCATGATAATGACAAGGTAAGTGACGCACACACACACACGGAGGTAGTGGAGGATAATGGGGGTGAGCTCGCGGAGCGTGTAGGGACCCAGTGCGAGCACCTGGATGGCCTCCTCCAGGAACGAGGGGAGGGAGTCTGCCCCCTTGAGGCGAGTCACGACCAGGTGAGTTCGGTCGTGCTTTGCGAGGTTGAGAGGACGGGTGCTGTGGACGGGTGCACGGAGAGCTTGGGGGGTATAGAGGCCCCGGAGACCCTTGTGGGGACACGAATCCCCAGTGTGGTTGTCCCTGTGTGTGTGGTGCAAGGTGTGAGTGCGTCCCCGTGTGTGGAAGCGACCCCGTGTGTGAGTGGTGTGGTGGCGATGGTGCCGGAGTACGTGCTTCCCAGCACGCCATGTGTGGATGAGGAACCATGTGTGAGTGTCGCCGTGTGTGTGAGTGAGGCACCGCGGGTGTGTGCCCCCGCGTGTGTGAGTGAGGCACGGTGTGTGGATGAGGCACCACGAGTGAGTGAAAGGCCGCGAGTGCGTGGAGCCACGTGTGCGAGGGAGGTAGCATGCGTGAGTGAACGGCCGAGTGCAAGGGAGACCGTGTGTGTGAGAGAGCGGAATGTGAGGGAGATGTCGGTTGGCATGCGGGAGCACGCAGCCGCGTCTCCCGGTGTGAGTTTAATGGTGTGGAGTGTGTGCGTCGTAACACGCAGGTGTGCGTGGGTCGAATGGCGACGACAGCGACAGAGGAAAGAAAGCCGAGTAGCGGCTGTAGCTGTTTCGGGGACCGTGCCGGGTTCACCCAGCAGTGAGCACGCGGTCCGTGCTGTGCAACGCACGAGACCACCACGTGCTCGCTTGCGAGAGTGAAGTCCCGGTCCGGAAACGCACGCGGTGGATTTGCCGATCCCGCGGACGGACAAAGTTTAGGCAGGTAAATGGATTTGGACCGGACGGGTTCTCCACGCGATCGTGTGTGTTAAGCTCCAATGGGCAAAGCACATGTGTTCGCGTGGGGAACCCCTCGAGACGTGGGGCTTGTGTTTTTTTTTTATGCGCACGGTGACGTCATGGCTGCACGTGTGGTTGGAATCCGGCAGGAGGGGTATCCCGGCCGGATGGTACCGTCCAAGGAGGGACGAGGTACACGTGCAGCTGCATGACGTCACGGGCAGGTGCAAAGTGCGCGAGCTCTGAGTTGCCGCGCAGGTGCTGCGCATGTAAAGAGAAAAAAAAAATAAAAACAGCAAGCCTCACTTTCGGGTGTACAGGATTCCTGGGCAAGGGGTGAAAGACCCCCTTAACCCTAGGGCACAGGATGGAAACTAGTTAGGGGGAAGGGTTAGCTTAGCTAGACCGACTTCATGGGGCAGGGGTAAGTCCTCATGGAGTTGGTGGAATGGATTAGTTAGAGGGATTGTAGCCAGATTTAGGTTGGGAAATGAAATGATTTATTTGGAGACAGTGACAGACCTGTGAATGTGTAGAGGGGACGTAGTTTAGCTACGTAGTGTTAAATGGAACGTGCTATAGTGTAAGGGACGACGTGGGAGCACGAGTTAGTTAGGGGGTGCAGATAGAAGGATGGCAGAGTTCAGTGGTGTGTGTGTTGAAGAGTTGGTGAGTGAAGTGGAAGCATGTGCTTGGTGAGTGAGTGAGGCCAGCGGGTCTGTGTGTATGGAGTGAATGGGGAATGCATGGTGTGATGAGTGATTGGGGAGGAGTGACTCCGCCCAAGGGACCCGGGGTCAGTATAAAGTGAGTTAGGGGGTTAGTCAAATTGAAAAATGGAGGTCGTTTTGTTGTTGGTGGGAAAGTAGGCTCGAGACCCATTTGGAGGGGTGCAGGAGCCCTGTTGACGGGCTTGGGAGCGTGGCTGCGAAAGGTGAGTATCGCTGAGTGGGTACCCCGGGCACCAGGCTAGTCGGCCGTGGTAGGCCAAGGGCCCATGGGGGGCCGGGATAGCGTAGTGGGCACGGGTGCGCCTGCTTGGTGCGGGGGCCCGGGCGCCATTAGCCGCGTGGGCAGTGTTGTGGGCATGGGTGACCCTCGGAAAGGGGCCCGGGGAGCCAGCCTGCCACGTGTGCGTTTCGGGGAGGTGCCATGGGGGGCACTCCCCGGTGTTAGGGAGCTGGTAGGCTCGGAGGCAGTGTAGTGCCCGGGGGTGCCATAGCGGGAGATTCGGCAGAGGGTCGTGCCTGCCAAAAGGGAGCCACGTGTCCCAGCCATGAGACCGTGTGAGGGCACGGAGAGAAAACTGGGGGGCGAGGCCCGAAATTGTGAGGACACCAACACAGGCGACGGGAATCTGGGTTGTTAGAACCAATAGTTTAAGCGAGAGGCGCTTGTTGAAAGCCCCGGGGTAGTTTAGCAGTTAAATGGATAGGGTAGATTAGGAGATGTACCCCTCCGCACCATCCATCCCCTCGCTCTCGTTGTGGGCCGCTGGACCCACTTGGGTTATAGATCGCCGAACTCTGGGGAGGCCATTCTGAGGCTTCGTTGGGCCTCGACACAGGACGTTAGCTCTCCCTTATTCCCCTCCGGGAAGGGAACGTAGGGGTTGGGAGTAGGCTCGGTGACAGAATAGGTTAGCCGAACAAGGGCGATAAAGGGGGTTAGGGGACGATTTATAGAGGGGAAGTAAACATAAAAATAAAAATAAAAAAATAAGTGGGGGCTAAATTGGTTTTTCACAAATTAAGGGAGTGGGTATGTACAGTGACAGGCAAAGGCGATAGGTTGGGAGGGAGACAGGTAGGTAGGTCCGAGCCCGCCTTCCAAGTGGCCAGCACCACCGCACTCCCTCCACCAACCTCCACTGAACAGCAAAGGCTGGCCAGCTTCATCGGCTGGCTGTTTTTCTTCAAGGCCTGTGCCGGCCAACTTCATCGGCAGCTGTTGTTTTGCTGCAAGGCCTGTGCCATCGGCTGGCCGTGTTTTGCTTCAAGGCCTGTGCCAGCCCACTTCATCGGCTGGCCGTGTTTTGCTTCAAGGCGGAGGCCGGCCAACTTCATCGGCAGCTGTTGTTTTGCTGCAAGGCCTGTGCCGGCCACTTCGTCTGCAGCTGCTGTACTTCAAGGCCTGTGCCGGCCAGTTCATCTGCCGGCTGTGTTTGCCTGCAACGGCCTTCTTCTGCGGGCTGTGTTTGCCTGCTTGCCTTTGCCATGCCATGCCCACTGCCCATGTTCACCAGCCCCGTTCAATTTTTGCTTTACCCCCCCCCCCCCTGTTCATTTCCATGTGCGCCAGGATCCGCAAGGCAACAGTTTGCAAGCTGCGAGAACTGCCCTGTTGGCAGCTACAACACGGGCCTGCAGTGGCGGCCCGTGCACCGTGTTTGTGTTCATCCATCCATTCGTTGTGCTCATTGCGTGTGCCACTTGAGCTGGCACGGAGACTGCGTTTGTGCAGCCCATGCACCGTTGTGGTTCACTGCGTTCAGTTCAAAAGGGAAGGCCTTGGACTGCGTGTGAGCAGCCAGCCACGTTCCCTGTCACCTGCATTGTTTTGAGCCAGAGACTGCATGCGAGCAGCCTGGCTCCTTGCTAACTGTTTTCTTTTGCAGTGTTCAGTGATCCTGGGCCATGGTTTAGTGTAAAATTTGTAAGTTAAGGTTAAGATGTACTGTAAATATGAGTGCGCCCCCGGCATGTTTGTCCTAGCGCCGGCAATTTTATTTAAGTCGTCCGTGTGAATGAGTTTGTTTAGGTAGTTGCGCAGCCCTCAGGTTATTTATTTTGGGGACACGAATACCACGAATGTCGCACTCAGGGATCTGTAGGTAAAATGTACTAGGGGAAAACTACACATGATGGCACACGAAAATTTGACGACTCGGGACGAGTCTGTAAAAAGGGGAGGGGGTAGTGTTGTGGTTACCAAATTCGCAAACCACCATTCAGGTCCCTTAGGTGAGATATCTCGGTAAGTATATGTGTAGTTAGGCCCAAACCCGTTGTCTAGTGGGAATACATGTCATTTATGCGTGCTGCGACTCTTCAGGATAGCCGTTTTTCTTTTACTATCTTTATTTTGGACCAACCGCCATTGTTACCACCACCAGTCACAACATCAACCACCAACCACAACGCCGCTTCACCACAACCGCCACGACCTTCACGTCACACCTCGCAACCGTCGCATCGCCACCGTTCTTGCGCCACTTGTGGGTACCGGTGTTGGACTCGTGCAGGGCGCGCGCCGAACAGCGTGTACAAAACCACGGATTTTCCACTTCAAAAACGACACACGCCCACTTTTGTTCCGTCCAATCGGTGAGCGAGGGGCGATTTGGCCCCGCCTCCAGGGCGTTGGAGGGCGATCGCTATATGCAAATTTATGGATCAAAAAGCATTCACGCCCACTTTTTCTCGGGCCAATGGGGAGCGAGGTGAAAGGTCGAAGGGAGGGGGTCAAAGATGAGAGAGCGAAGCCACGGGGCTTATATAAGCGACCGCGTTCGTCAGTCAAGTTAATAGAGAGTTAAGACTTCGCGGGCGGTGGAGTTGGGAAGAAGAAGCCAGAAGGAGTTGGTCGTCGTCGTGTGCGTTGGAGTCGGAGCAAAAGGAGACGGAGCTGTGGAGAGGCGGCGAGGGCAGACGAGGGGGTGCTCGCGTCGTGCAGGGAGCTGCACGACAGGGAGGCCGACGGCGCGACCTGCTGGAGGTGGAGACGCTCGTCGCGGGACTCGAGGCAGAGTGGAAATCCTCTCTACCCCGAGCATCAGCAACCCCCTCCTGTTTCCCCCCGCGCTGAGATAGTGCGACCAAGGGGGCCCCTTTCCCACCCCCTACCAGACACTGCCCGCGAGGCCCGCGGAGTTGAGGCACTATCGCCGCTCCGCGTCTCATCACCAGACGGGTAGGCCCGACCCGGTCTCGGCCTCAGGCCCGCCTCATCTTTGAGGGTGTTCTTTTCCTTGGTTTTGGGTATGTGTTGTCAGCGCCGTCTGTGAAGTAAAATTGTATAAGTGTTGCCGTGTGCTCGCGTAATCGGTATTAGATCTGCATTGTCGCATTTGCTTTTTGTGTAAATTGCATTGTGTTTTCCTTTTCTATGTGCTTTTGGTGGAATTGTATATGTGCGCTTTCCGTTCATCGCGAATAAATGTGCTTTTGTGTTGAACTGTTTCCCGCTTCGCTTCGTCATTTCTTTCATTGAATCCTCATCTTGCTTCACGTAAAGGGTTGGTAGTGGGCTGAATACGCCCGATAATTAATCGAACCGTCGAGGTCGACGAATAACACCGCTCGGTTATCCCGATAGTACGGAACGGGTCGCTTAAGTGGCCCGTGTCCGAAGTCGACCTGCGGCGAGGTGCGACCGCCCGGTCTACCCTCCGTGTGGGTACTTAGGTAGGTCGAATTTGGCAAGCAACCCTATCCCACGCGGGGGCTGATTGGCTCGATCGCGGTGAGACCGAAAGGTCCACCCGTGACTGGTTCCCGGCGTTAGTCCGAGAGGGTCACGACTGGATTGTCCGTCTGGTGGGCGACGTGCCGCGATTCGAGTTACGTGGCCGTCAGCACGCCGGCGGGCGCGAATCCGTAACAATATATATATATATATATATATATATATATATATATATATATATATATATATATATATATATATATATTTTATCTATATTTTTTTAATCCAAAAGTGGGTCACACCATGATTAATTGTCAGGTCAGGTCAGGCTAGATTAGATCTTAGACTTACTTCAGGTGCCTTGTAAACCAGTATTGACCTTTTTCATGGTCGGGTTGTCGGTGACTAAACCATCTCTTGCAGTAGGTTTCCTGGTGAGGATGGTGTATGGATATGGACACCCAGCAGGTTTAAAAACAAAACCTGTCAAAGGGTTGAGGAGCTCCTTGTGAGCCAATGGCCATGCATACCTGGTGCTCAACTATAGCTGCGGACATCCTACTGCAATTGGGTTACTTTTTTTTCAGAGGTTGATTGCAGGATTTGCACTCTGGCCACCGTAAAACCCTTCATTCGGCAAAACACAAAGAAGATTGAAACCCCACTCTGTGGGAGTACCTCCTGTGCAGGTGCCCTTCTCAGGGCAGCTCACTGGATTACAGGATTGGGGAGCAGGAGACAAGAGGTGCGGGGGAGGGAAGGAAGGAAACAGTGGGGAACAGAGACATGAGGAGATCTGTGGAAGGGAGAGGGATGGGGCGGGGTACACAGAGTAAACAAGATGGACATAACAGGGACTTTCAGGAAAGAAAGCAGAGAATTTGAAGGAAGTGGGTTTGGGGTGGATTAGTGGGTAGAGAAAGATCGTGGTTTTGGATGGAGGAAAATAAGAGATGGTGGTGAACAGCTGTTTTGAAGACCTGGAGGGAAGAGTAGGATTGAAGAGAAAAGTGTGGGTATTTGTTCCAAAATCAGAAAAAAAGAGGAATGAAAGCGTGAAGGTGAGCAGTGATTCTTGATTTTGGTAGTTTTACCAGAAGGGGGTTGCTGGCAGACCTTGAGTGCTGTGCGGAAATATGGGGGGGGGCGGTCAGACATCTCTCAGACAGAGCAGGGGGGGGTGAGGCCAGAGTGGAGACGGTAGAAGAAAGAAAGACCACCGACTTTCCTGCGGTGAGAGAGTGAGAGATCCAAAGACTTATCCTCATCAAAGGAGATACTAATGATCCTAAAGGCCTTGGTTTCCACAGCGTGAAGCTGAGAAATGTGAGAGATAGGAGCACCAGCCCAGAGAGGGAGAGCAGTGCAGTACTCCATCAGGCTGTGGACGAAAGCTTTGTATGTGGCCAGGAGCTCAGGTGTGCCAAGGAAGAACTTTGCACAATGGAGGATGCCGAGTCGGCGACTGGCTTTGGAGGCCAGCTTGGAAATGTGGCTTTCACAGGAAAGATCATGGCATATAGTGAGGCCCAAAAGTTTGAATAAAAAGACTTCTTCTGGAGGATTATTGAGAAAGTGGATAGGGGGGGGAGAGATGGGGGAGGGGGTTGAAATTGGGTAAAGGTCCTGGGATCTGTGGCATCCATGCTCAACTTCCGAAGACAGGTGGAAATTCTGTACCCATGTTATTGCATGCAGTTCTATGCTCTGCCAAGAAGACAGGCATCATCCCAACTGACTGGAAGAGTGGCCTTGTTGCCCCTCTCTTGAAGCGAAGGGTGATCGCCAGGAATGCAACAACTTCAGAGGGGTGACGCTGCTCACAGTGCCAGGCAAGGTCTTTGCTCCGATAATTCTTGATAGGGATCGCCACCATCTGCTTGAGCACCAGCGCCCAGAGCAGTCAGGCTTTACACCATAGAGGTCAACAATTGACCGTATCCTCGCCCTTCGGGTTCTCACGGAATGCAGATGGGAGTTTCGGCAGGGGCTGCTTGCACCCTATATTGATCTCCACAAAGTGTTCAAGTCAGTGAATTGGGATGCCCTCTGAAGGATTCTTTGTCTTCTTGGGGTGTCAACAAAACTGATCAATCTGATGTCTGAACTCTACTTTGGTACTGAGAGTGCTGTGAGATGTGGTGATACCATCTCCGACCTATTTCCAGTTGTTACTGGAGTACTTTACGGGTGTATATTGTCTCCCACACTTTTCAGTGCTTGTATGGACTGGAGTCTGGGGAGGATGTCAGATCAAGCTGCGGTGCATCGTTTGGAAATGTCAAGATCTCTCACCTTGATTTCGTAGGTGATGCAGTCATCTTTGCGGAGACTGGATATCCTTTTGGGGGCCCTCGACGTGCTCAATGAGGAGTCGGAGTTACTGGGATTATGGGTTTCCTGGGTCAAAAGTAAGATCCAGGGTTTCAATGACATCTTGGATGCTGCTTTCTTGTCTGTACCCGTTTGTGGTGAGGATGTTGAAGTCACGGAGAGATTCACTGCTGGCTGTGAGCCAGAGGTCAATAGATGTCTGGGTCTGGCCTGAGGAGTCATGGATTCACTGTATCATGGGGTGAGGTGCTGTCGGTACCTTTTCAGGAGGACGAAAGTCCGAGTATTTCGGTTCTTGATGCTTCCAGTCTTGCTCTACGGTTGTGAGACTTGAACTCTGACCAGGGATCTGAGACAGACTCAATTCCTTTGGTACCAGGTCTCTTTAGAGACTCCTTGGCCATCACTGTTCAGACTTTGTGTCCAATGAGCGGTTGCTGAGAGAGACTCAAATGAGATTTGTTGCCTGCATCGTCCATGAACTTCAGCTGTGGCTGTATGGACGTGTGGCTCATTTTCCTGATGCCGATCCTTCTCACCAGACTCTCTCAGCGAGAGAGCCTTGTGAGTGGAAGAGGCCAATGCGCCGACAACGTGCATCGTGGTTGCGGCAGGTTGATCAGCATCTCAAGGAGATGTGGATCGGCTTGGCATCTGCTTTGGGGATGGCCAGACGGAGGCCCCTGGAGTACCAGCGGAAAGTGGATGCAGTGACGCGCTGCTCCGGCGCATTCTCCCACACCTGACCTGACCTCACTCCATGGCTTGTTGTTTGAAACAGGTCACTGAGAGAAATACCCCAGCGAGGCTCAACATTTGTATATGCTCTTTTTTGTTCCTTCATGGCTAAACTCCCTGTGGTTGTTGACTCTTGATCTTTCAACCACCATGTTTGATATAGTCACTATACTCTTTGACCTTTTCCCAAGTTGATGTAAACCCTCCCTCCACTCACATTTGACCATCAAGCTTGGATCCAGTTCTTTTGAAACTTGTATCAGAGTTGCGACACCAGCTTGTAGCCATGGCCTTGAGACATCTCTGATAATTGCCAAAAATTGGGTATTTTTATTCTTTTTAATTCTAACTTATTTTTCTATTTTTTTTTTATTTGTTGCTCATGTGAAGATGGCACCGATTTTCAGAAGACCTTCTTGCAGATCCACGAGTCATGCCAATTTGAGTCCAGTGGAAAACCTCCTCCACCACGACAGTTCCTTCAATTGCTGAGGACTTTCTGCAAGATTCTCACTGACAAAAGGAAACAGCTTTGTCAGCTCCAAGCTCGTCTCAAGGTAATGTATTGGATCTGTGCTTATCAAACACTTCTCATTGAGTTTCAGCTTTCGTGTGATGTGAGTAGAATTTATTTTTGGGAATGGATTATAAATTATGACTAATTAAACCAAGCGTAATGCCATTATGACATTCTTTCTTCTGTTTTGTTGGTTTATTTGTTTAACCATTACCGGTCACTTGCTCAACATTTTATTTCGTCACATTGTTGTAATAGCTATAGCAACGTTGAATTGGATTTTCAAAGAAAATACAGAATGTCTTTTACTCTCATTATGCAGATACTGTACTTTTTCATTCCGAAGGAAAATCTGTATCGCATTGTTGTTTAAATGCAATTTAATAACTTTTTGTATTTTGACAAATATTGATTTTTTTTTCTCACAAGAACTGACTTCAACACACTGTGATATTAACCTCTATATTTGCAGTAACCATGTTATTACAGTGATGTTAGTTTGAATACATTTATTCTCCTGGTGAAAAAGTTTTATATCGCAGTTTTAAAAATTAGAATTCAGAAATGTTTACACATTCGAGATGAAACCGACAGTTAGATTAGGTTAGGTATGGGAGCATGCGCTGGAGCAGCACGTCGCTCGGTCCACTTTACGTCGGTACTTCCGTCAAGTCTTTCTCCCATCCCCATCTCCTTGAGACGCCGATAAACCTGCTGCAACCACGAGGCACGTGGTTGGCCTGTTGGCCTCCTCCACTCACAAGGCTACCTCGCTAAGAGAATCTGGTGAGTAGGATCGGCGTCAAGAAATTGAGCCACATGTCCATATAGTCGCAGCTGACACTTACAGACTAAACAGGTGACAAATCTCATTTGAGTCTCTCTCAACAACCGCTCGTTGGACACAAAGTCTGACCAGCGATAGCCAAGGATTCTCTGAAGAGACCTAGTACTGAAGGAGTTAAGTCTGTCTCAGATCCAGGGTCAGGGTCCAAGTCTCACATCTGTAGAGCAAGACTGGAAGCACCAAGGACTTAAAGACTCAGACTTTCGTCGTCTGCATAGGTAGCGACAGTGCCATGCTCCATGATCCAGTGAATCCATGACTCCCCAGGCCCAACCCAGACATCTATTGATTCTCCCCCGACCCTAACATCCTCACAACAAACAAGTACAGACAAGATAGCAGCATCCAAGATATCATTGAAAGCCTGGATTGTAGTCTTGACCGAGGAAACCTGTAATCGCTGTGGCTCTGACTCCTCATTCAGTGCGTGGAGGGCCCCATAAGGATATTCAGTGTTTCCACAAAGATGACTGAATCATCTGCAACTATGCACCGCAGCTTAATCTCTCCGACATCCTCCCTAGAATCCAGTCCATACAAGTGCTAAAAAGTGTGGGGGCCAGTACACACCCCTGATGAACTCCAGTAAATACTGTAAATAAGTTAGAGATGGAACCACCACCCCTCACAGCGCTCTCAGGGTATCGTACAAAAATCAGATTGATCGGTTTCGGTGGCACCCAAAGAAGACCAAGAATCCTCCAGAGGGCATCCCGATTCACTGAATCAATCATTGTAGAGATCAACATATGCTGTAAGCAGCCCCTGCCAAAACTCTCATCTGTGTTCGGTGAGGACCTGAAGAGCAAGGATATGGTCATTTGTTGATCTCTTTGGTGTAAAGCCTGACTGCTCTGGGCGCTAATGCTCAAGCAGATGGTGGCAAGCTCTATCAAGGATTATCCGAGCAAAGACCTTGCCCGGCACTGAGAGCAGCATCACCCCTATTGCTGCGGAAGCTGTTGGAATCCTGGCGATCACCCTTTCCTTTCCATAAAAGGATAACAAGGCCCCTCTTCCAGTTAGTTGGATGATGCCTCTGTTGCAGGCAGAGCATGAACTGCATACAGTGACACGAGTACAGCATTTCCACCGGCCTTCAGAAGTTCAGCCTGGTTTTCACAAAAGAAGGTGGTTCCCAGTTGATTGGTGGGTCAGCAAGAGGGATATTAATACTCTAGAGCTCCAACTCAAGAGCTGGTGGGTCAGCCTGGTACAGCCACTCAAAGTAACCGGCCCAGCGGGCCTTCACTTCAGACTCTTCTGTCAAGAGCCCACCACCCTCTGCTCTAACTGCACTCCACCGAGGAACAGGCTTGGAGGAACGCAATATATGAATTTCTCTGTAAGCAGGGCGAGAATCACCTGCCCACAGGTGATGCTCTCTCTACCCTTTCAGAGATTCCTCGCACATAGGCTTCCACATCCGCACTCAGCGCACGTACAGTTTTATGCCTCAACTCTCTGAACAGCTCAGCTCTGCCATTAAGCCTTGCCCTGCAACTTTGGGCAATGGTATCCAGTGTCCCTTGGGAGACAAAGTTCCTCTTCACCTAACCCTGGGTTCCAAGTCATTCACCGGCAACATCAAGGAAGGTCATCGTGAAGGCACTCCACAACTCTTCAGGATTCCCCAGAACACCCAGATCTACCAAATCCCCTCTCAGCCTGTTCACAAATTCCTCAGGTACCCTCTCATCCTTGAGCTTGCCAACATCCAGCCTTGGCTGGGATGGTTCCAAATCTCCTGGATTTGAGCTGCAACTTCAGAGTTGCAACAACAATCCTGTGGTTATTATTGAGGAACTGAGCACTCTGGTAGATGCTGCATTTCTAAATCATCCTCCAGCAACCATCAATGAGCACGTGGTCAATCTCCTTTGCCAAATCAACAGCAATGGAATACCAAGTCCAGCGATGAGCCTGTGTGCACTGAAACCATGAACCAGCCACCATAAGTCCACGACCTCTTACAAAGAGAAGGAACTTGGTGCTATTCTGATTAAAAGTTCCAGACCCATGGGGACCAACACATGTCTCATAACCATCTCTATCAGTGTCAGTCGAGGCATTGAAATCCCCCAAGACAACAAGAGTATCTTGCCTGGGGCACCGATCAACCACAGACTCAAGCATGGCATGGAATGCCTCCTTCATATTGAGATCACTCGCCTCAGTTGGAGCATATCCAGAGACCAGGGAAACGACACCCAATGAGTGATGAAACCTCAGTCTCATAATGCGCTTGTTAACCGGTGTGACCTCAATTATCATGGGAGTCAGCTTGATTGACACAGCTGCAGCAACTCCTTGGGTATGGTAACCATCAGAGTGACCATACCAGTAGTAGGTGTAACCACCCACCATGATCTCACTACTATCTGGTCTTCGAACCTCAGCAAGTGCTGCAATAATGATGTTCAAATGCTGGAGCTCATATGATAGCAGAGACAGGTGATCATCCTCTCTTAGGCCTTGGGCTACGGCAATCTATCGTGCCTAGAAAAACATGTTCCTGGCAACCCTCTAGGAAGTAGGGAAACTATACATTTTCTGAAAGCTCTGTCTGAAACAAAAATTCTGAAATTTCTGAAAACAAAAAGAGAAAAGAAGAGAAGAAAAAATTACTTCCTGGTTCGGAGCACACCAGCTCACTCTGATGTTACCGAAATTTATGCACCGTCTAATATGAAAATGATCCTAACTTGGGGCATTGTGTTTATCTATAAATGCACATAAGAAATCGAGAAATTATTAGAATACACGGTCATCACTCTCCGGAAGCCCGTACGTTGTAACCTGTAATGGCGAACGCGGTTGAGCTTCCCTTCCCCATCGGCCACGTCCACGCAACAACGTGTTTTGTCATTGGTTTGGTCAATAAATGGCTATAACTTGGGAGGCACTTGTCCGATTAATATCAAACCTTGAAAAGGCACATCCTCAGGTCCCCAGCAATATATCTGGCAAGTTTCAATTAGATCGGACCAGTGGTTGTCGAGAAACAGCGGTCACACACACACAGACACACACACACACACACACACACACACACAGATTGCTGGAATTATAGATAGATACTATGTGAATGCACCCGGCGCTGCCCGGGTTCTTTTTGAATGAATTTAATCTTCTATACATATGTCTGACGCGAGCACAGTATCAGTTCACTATTGGGCCATGGCAGTCATAGGCTAAGGGGGTTGGTGAGGGGGAAACACACCCCCTTCCCCCCCCTACCGAGGGGCCTTGCCACATCGCCTCTAACCTTCCCGGGGCCCATCCCGACATTTTTTGTTTCAGTGGTTAGCTCCTATCTTTCACCTTTCAGGAGATTATCGTGTGCAGACAAACAAACAAACAGACAAACAAAAACTTAAAATCATATGTTAGATATATTGTATATGGCGTTGGCCCCATGTCAATCGACTGAACTTGAAAAATTAACGTTACAAAATCAGGTGATGACGTCATAATTCGGAAACCGGAAGTCGGAAGTACAATTCTTTTACATATGACAGTCTCGGGTACATGTTCTGTCAGCATGTGACGTTTGGTGAGGATCAGTCCAGTACTTTTCGCGTGCATAGGTCACAGAGAAACACACAGACACAATTTCAACTATATATATATATATATATATATATATATATATATATATATATATATATATATATATATATATATATATATATATAGCTAGTCAGGGTAGTTCATTTACTACATATGCACTCGAGGAGTGGTTATGGATGGGTATGAGCAAAATCGAGAAAATTAATGGAGTAAATGGAGAGAGCTGGTTTTTGGAGAATGTGAAAAGCAAAACATGTTTGTGAGGTGATTGGAAGGAGGAGGAATGGAAGGGATTTGACAAGTTTTGAATATCTGTTGAGTGAAGTTGGAGAGTCAAATGCTGCCATATTTGCTCACTAGTTACAATGTAATAGCCCATCTTGTTTTTACTGCACAAGTTATTTTGTCGCTAGTGTTTACTTGGATATGAGTATATATGAAAAAAGAATAGCAATGTCTCTATGCCTGCCCCACAGTTTTCCCTCACCCCTTACCCTGGCCTCCCCAGTGAATTTTAGTCGATAAACTTATACTGTACATTGAAAAAATGTGGTGTTGCTATACAGCACCGGCATAATGGGCCAAATGGCTTCCTCCTGTATCAACATTTCTTGCATATAACCCAGTGAAATTTTCAGAGCTGGTCAGCTGGAACATTTCACTGAATTGCCATCTTTGTTTCTCCATTTTTATTTTTCCTTTTTCAAAAACTTCTTTTTATTTCTCCTTCATGACATTTATCAATTATTTGCGTCAAAAGTGTCATCACAAGGCTAACTGAAAATGCAGCAATGTTTTTATTTCTGTTTTTAAAATTCATCTCGGTGTGTATTTTATCAACCAGCCAACTTTACCCTCAATGCAGAAAATGACATGATGGTTTTGTTACCTCTGCCACCAAAGGTGAGCGGAGGTTGTGTTTTCACCCTGTCTGTCCGTTTGTTTGTCTGTGAACAGGATATCTCAAAAAGTTGTGGACGGATTTGGACAAAAGTTGGTGGACAGGTTAGGTGTGTGAGAAGAAAGAATTATTTCAATTTTAGTGAAGATCCAGATCCGAGAATCTTTTAAGTGATTCTTTACCATTGAGAGATAGGGCTAAAACTGAAAAAGAGACGGATTCAGATGAAACTTGGTGGATGAGTTGCTTAGATGACAAGAATAAGCTGACTCGATTTTGGAGGTCCGCAGATCCAGATCCGGCCTAACAGTGGGATACAAAACATAAACTGTTCAGAATTGTGGAGGTCTGCGCTCGACCGAGTGCTGGTCTAGATTTGCTACACCAAAACAAAAATTAAAGTACACTTGTTTTATCTTTTAACCATTACTTTCCAAGTTTATTTGCACTCCCTCTTGGTTTGCACCCTAACTTTAAATTTCAAGAATAATTTAAATATTTCGGTGCCAATGCTTGGAGATATTTATTGTTCATAAAAAAAATCTTTCTTCTGCATCACCGCAAGGCTCATGGAGTAGCTTGTGCATACACCACATGTAGGACTTTCGGCAATGGATGAATAAATATAGTATCGTACTATATATGGCATATGAACTGTGATCCCAGCAATCACGACCTGTGTTCACAAAAAAGCACTAAACAGGCCAACCTTTAATGGGACTTTCCTGACACGTCATATGCAGGCGGGTCTGCAAAAGCTGATGGAGGCACGGAGGCTTGTTGACGCACTGAAGAGCCGTGCAGCTGATCAGAGCGAGTTGCTCGCAAAGAAACAAGGAGAGGCTGACTCAGCCCTTCAAGGAATTACAATGGCTATGCAGGTATGTGATGCTGCACCACATTAAGCTGTTTATTTTCTTTTCTTATAATAGACCTTATTCAGAAGAGCAGGCCTTGCATGCCCACATCATGGCTTGATTTGTGTATGGATTAAATGGAAAGTTCACCATCCTGCTTTATTTAGTCTTTTTCATTTTCAAGCACATTCTTTGGTAAGGGTGATTACCGTATTAAATTTCACACCATGCAGAACGGTCTGGATGACCACACAAAGGGGATGCTGATGGGAGCCAGTGCCACTCGAGATGTTCCACTATCTTTCACACAACGCGAGTCTTTCACAGGCCATGAGATCATACCATATTCACAAAAACAATTATACGCTTTGTGATGCATCAATCATGCCTCTGGTTTGGGCTAAGAACTGGACATACCTTGGTCATTCACTTGGTACAAAATACTGCTTTCCTGTTTTGTAAACACATGGCAGTATTTGTATATATGGCAGGAACCTCATCGGTCATGGGTTATGAGTGCCAGCCATACAGAACAAATAGCAATCTGAGGAATATGCTCATTCACTTCAGCCTCTCATCCCATTTCAAGACCACGTGACATCCAAGGTATATCTTGGAATCATGTTGGATCAGAGTTCATGCAGGCAGGCAGGATGGCCTAGACACCTAGAGGTATGTATACTTGCCTCTGAGCTGTCTAGCCTGGGTTAGAATCCTGACTCAGCTATAAACTGTCATTCTGGTGTTTCAGAGGCAGGGTGATTTATCAACGTGTGTGCTGTCCCTTGGATTGATGTTAAACTTGGCGTCTCATCTGCCAGCATTAGTTTGTGGATGTTAAAGATCCCACGTTGTCCTTCGAGAAAAGTAGGCGAGCTATTGCTGGCACCCTGATCAAATTACAATTTCCTGTCCTAACCTACAGAGGGCATTGCATCAGCGGCACAGCTGCGCCCTCAGCCTGCAGCCTTGTTACTGTATACAAAAGAAGATGTCATGCTTTCATGCCATTTATTTATCCAGTGTTCCCACCTTTATCCATCAAGCTCAATTGATGCAGGATAGGTTTGAAAAATATTAAATGAGCTTCACACATTTACCCTGATGATCACAATCTCCAGATAGTAAACTGGTTGCACATTGTTGTCATGTGATTGGTATTTGTCCAAACTCATCCTCTTTGAAGAATTCAGGAGGGTACCAACAATAACCATCATCAATAACATGTCATGGTGGTGCTGATTTATAATCTATGACTGGTGACTTCTGCTTTTTCTTATCTTAAACACTTCAAACTCAATTATCCAAATAATCATTCGAGAATTTTGAGTTTGAACACTGAAAATAAAGTTTTATCCCACATTTAATTACTAAGAGGACAAATTGGAATATGTAGTTTGTGGATTATAGTCAGCTACATTTACTTCAAAACCTTTGGGAAACCACAATGAGCCATTGGCTCCTCGGTATCCTGTAACAATGGTGGATTGATACCTTGTTCGCATCACGAAGCATTACATTCCCAGAACACCTTCAGCACTGCCTTCTCTGCCTAAATCCCACATCCTGCAATGAAACCTTACCATCAAACAAGTGAGAAAAGTTTTCCCCCAGAGCAAATTAGCAATTGTATTGTGTTTTAACCAAGCGTTAATACCCAAAATGTTAGCTTCTCCTTGTTTCCCACGGCGGTTAGCAAAACTCAATCAACGTACTGTTGGTTCCATCCATTGTTCCAACTGTCCGCTAATCTCAATCGACACAAGACTTCACGAGCAAGACTAGTTCTTCATTCTAATTAAAGTCTTAGTTTGAATATAGTTTTAACAAACTGTGCTTGCAATGTGGTATTTCATTACCTCTACCACCTTGGTTATGTTTTCACCACTGTCTGTCTTTTTGTCTGTGTGCAACATATCTCAAAAGGTTATGGATGGAGTCAGACAAAACTTGGTGGACAGGTTGCCTGTGTGACAAGGACGAACTCATTCGATTTTGGTGAAGATTCGGATCCAGATCTGACGACTATAATGTTTTTTCAGTGATTCTTCACCATTGAGAGGTGGAGCCAAATACTATACAGAGCACAATATCAAAAAGTTATGTATGGATTCAGAAGAAGCTTAGTGGATGGATTGAGTAGGTGATAAGAACAAGGCGATTAGATTTTGATTGAGGTTTGAATCCAGATCCGGCTTCGCAGTGTGATACAAAACGTAAAAACTGTTCAGACTGGCGGAGATGAGCGCTCTTCCAAGTGCTATTCCAGTTTGTTCATTTTTTATAAATATTCACCACTCTTTGCCCTCTTCTACATTGAACTGTCATTCAAAATATATTTCCAATAAATGTTAACAAAGGTTAAATTAGATATTCCAGAAATGGAGATTCTGGAACTTTCGTTTGGGCTTGAAGAATCAAATTCTTGGCCTTCCGAATCTTGGGTTAAGTGCCCAGTTGTAGACATTTTTTTTTCATTTCATTCAAGTTCAGTTCTCTGACTCGGGTATTACAGACCTGGCACGTATGAAGGAAACAAACGGTGATAAACAGCAAAGCAACATGCCATTGCCATATCGTTTTTTGGGGGCCGTTCTTTCACAGAATGAAATGTAACTCTCGTGATGGTGCTTTGAAGCGCACACGCAAAGCCTTTCCATTCCACTCTCCAAAACTATGTACATTTGTGCTTTCCTTCATGTTTATGCCTTGTGCCTTGCTTTACCACATCATACCATGCAGTTTCCCTACTGTACCTTAGCATCTGACAAAGAACAACATTGGATCATAACATCAATCACCAACATCTGTCTAAATTATGTACAGTGAATTATTCCAGGGGATTCTGAGCTTGCTCTGTAATCGCACTGGCTGCACACAGTTCGTATTATCCCATTCTCTTGTTGGCAGTGTGATAATTAACCGACTTGCTCTGCTGGTTTGAGGGTGGCCAATTGTTTAATTCTCCACTTCCGATCCAGAGGAACAATGATCTCAGTAGTAGCACATGACCATGCATGGAATTAATTCTTCAAGGAAGAGTTTATTCTGATATGCGGAAGTGTTCCTTGCTGCTCTGAGAACAATGCTGATTTTATGGATTGTTTGTTATTTTTTTCTTTTCCCATTTGCGTACCAGTGCTAATTGGTGATTCCATATAAACTCATCACTATAATTGCTGTGCGTTGTGCTGAATTCATTGCATGTACATATTCATTGTACTGTGACTGAATGTTTTGCACTTCTTCACAATAGTTATTTGGCTATTATTATCTTGTCTACGACGAAGTCTCGAAGATATATTAAAGCCATAACGATGTCCATTCAGTCAGTCAGTCCTTCCTTCCTTCCAGCAATCGGTCCATCAACATTTTTTTTTTTGTATTTTTGCCTACTCCTCCAAGGTGGCTCAATGGAATGTTTTGAAACTCGGCATGATGATTCATGATGTTGATGCACAAAAACTAATGGAGCCCTTTCTAAAATTTCCATCCAGGTCATGAGATAATTTGCTAATTAACACAAAATGTAATCTATGTTTGTACGTCAATCACATATCACGAGATTCTGTCCGATGTTTCCTTGTTATTTCATTTTAACCTCATGATCCTCTTAATTTAACCTCTTAATTTAATTTGATTTGAATCATTTAATCGAATAGCTTGATTAAATTTGATCTTAATAATTTTTTAATTCATTCTCTTAATTAAATTTTAATGTCATAATGTCATTAATGCCCTCTTTCTTTGAAGAACAAGAAGGAATGGGGGACGTTAGTACTGAGAGTTGGGGTGGAGTTGGAGGGGCAGGGTCTCGAACAAAACCATCTGTGAGATTACTAGACTTGGCCCGATCATTCTCGATATTGCAAGGAGATATCCACCGCTTAAGTGAACATGTACCAGCCCCTACCTCCCTGGAATTTGCCACAAATCTTCACCAAGGTCACCGACCTGATCAAACCTGGCACAGTCCCTGAGGATGCCTAAGACTCTCTTGGTTACGCCAATGCGCTAATGAGTTTGACTTTAGCCCACCTGAATGCTGCAGAAGGCAGAACACTGACAGCTACGGGGATTGCTACACCCCTTAGTTGGACATTCGGATTAATAGTGGTTGTAGTAGTAGTAAGGGTGGTGCAGAGAGCAGACAGTTTTTTTTTTCGTCCTTTGAAGACACTTTTAGTCCTTTTACTCTTTGTCATTTTGAGGCTCTTTCAACATTTTGGACTGTTTTGGTTTTTTTTTTTTACTCCTGAGGACCCTATATACTCTGAAGACCATTTGGAACCCTAAGACCCTTTAAGACCTCGAAGACTCTTGATACCCCATAAACCCTTGAGAACCTCAAGACCCTCTTTATCACCTAAGGCAGCCCGATTACGGCCACCGTCCATTGGGAGATGAGCATCTGTCCCACTTGGGACTATTCATTATTTATTTTTTTGTAATGTTGTGCATGATGAGATCTATGATGAAGTCTGTTTTATTATTACTACCATGAGTAGAAGCATATTAACGGCTTTTTAAAAGTTAACTACTGTGATCTTTATTTTGTGCAGAACGTGAGTGTGCAGAAAGATGAGATGGTTCAGTTGAAGCAGAGGATGGCTGAGGAAGCAGAACTCATTACTCGGAGGAAGCATGCAATCGAACAGGAACTCACAGACGTTCAGGTACACTCATGACTGAGCTTGCACACGTTTCTGTAATTTTTGCTTTCTCAATGGTAAATGTATGTAAATTAACACTGTAATATACATTTGATATTGGGCAGCGATTTCTAGAACTGGTATGCAATTTGCATAGCAGTTCTAAGAATCGCTTTTGCATGACATGAAAATGATCCTTTTGAAAGCAACATTGATTATTTATGAATGTGACATCTGTAATATCCTGAAACAAACCTTTGGAAAAGAACATTGAAAGTTTTAACTTCATTTTCTGGGTGTGTCTCTCAGCCACTTGTGGAGGCAGCTCGCCGTGCCGTCGGAAGTATCAAACCGGAATCCTTGTCTGAGATTCGCTCTCTGCGAATGCCACCAGATGTCATCAGAGACATTCTGGAGGGTGTTCTGCGTCTCATGGGCATTTTTGATACATCCTGGGTTAGCATGAAGAGGTGTGCTGCTTATCCAACATGTCTTTTTTTTTAAATGCCCAGCACAGTATAATTTTTGCTGGTTGGAAAATTCTGCTATCATTTGAAGGCCGGTTTGGTGTGTTTTGTATATAGCTGTTTGGTAATTATATAAATATATACACTTTTCCCTTTCCCTTTCTTACCAACCTCCTTTGTTTTCTCACTCCCCTCCTTAACAAATCCCTTACCCTTCATTTCTCCATTATCCTGTTACGTTTCCCAATTGATTTTGACTCATTTTAGCCCCATCTTCTTTTCTTAGGCATGTTATTGACCGGGTGAGATTTTTCTCCAAAATGAATGTGCTTACTTTCAAAAGGACTTTATTACTCATGATTGTTATTAATTTTGATATTGGTTAGTGTTTTTACAATAAGTATATTGACTCTTGTGGTGCTTTGCAGCTTCCTAGCAAAGCGTGGAGTCCGTGAAGACATCACAACATTCGATGCTCGTTGCATTCCACCAGGGATCCGAGCCAGTGTCGAAGAGTTGCTGAAGACTAATCGCTACTCATTTGATCCGAAGGTTTGTGGTGAAAACCTTTAATTATTTTCATTAGATCAAAATGCTATCACTCATTCACATGCTTTCCTGTTTCTCACAAGATCTTCCATCTCTATTTATGTTTTGTTTTTGTGTCTCCACTTTGTCTAAGACTCATCATGGAGCTTGTACCGTGCATTAACTGCATGTAGAACAAAGACACTAGGACACATCAGTGTATTTTCGCATGAGTTACAGTGGACACGAAAATATGGAATGTGGGATTTGAACCTGGGTTCCTTACTTCTTGAGCCACAGGTTCATATGGGAATGATAAACAGGCAAACAAAATTGGGAACACAAAACAGGACAATGCTTTTAAACCTACAAGCTAAGCACACTTAACTTTGCTTTCTCCAGCACTTACATAATGTGGTGAAGTACTAAGGCTAGTGCCCCAAGGTTGTGTTCTGGGCCCAGTCCTATTCATAATCTTCATCAATGATATATGACTCTGGAAATCCTCTTTGTCTATTTGCTGATGACTCCATCGTCTGCTGTAACATCCCCCATCCCTCAAATAGACAGGCTGCAGCCTCTTCCCTCTCTTCAGACCTTGACAAAATACAAACTGATCAAACACTTGGAATATGTCTTTCAATCCTGAGAAAACTCATTCCCTCACCCTGTCTCTCTCCAAAAGGAGCATCTGGCAAACCCTTCTATCTACATTCTTAACAATCCTCTTGAGGAAGTTCAGTCATTCAAACTCCTGGGTCTCACGATCAGCCGTGATCTTTCTTGGGCAAACCACATTTCAAAATTGGCCTCCAAAGACAGCCACCAACTGGGCATCCTCCATCTTACAAAGTCTTTCCTTGGCACACCTGAACTCCTTTCTACCAACAATGCTTTCATCCTCAGCTTGATGGAGTACTGCTCTCCTCTCTGGGCTGGTGCCACTGTCTCACACCTTGCTCAACTTGATGCTATGGAAACCATGGTCTTAAAGATTACTGGAATTTCCTGGGATGAAGCTGAGTCTATGGACCTATAATTTCCCATCGCAGACAGGTTGGTGGTCTGTCTGCCTTTGACCCCCTCCTTTCTGGTCTAACACCCTCTGGTATTTCCGTGCTTTGTCCCCCCTCCCCCAGGTTTCTGCACAGTTCATGCCATCCACCATCACATCAACCCCCTTCTGGTGAAACTACTTCAATCCAAAATCGCTGGTCACCTCCACTCATTCATTTCTCCTTTTTCTCACCTGTGGAACCAACTTTGCATGTTCTCTTCAACCTCACATTCTTCCTTCCATGTCTCCAAGACAGCAATTCACCACCATCTCAGATCGTTCCCAATTCAAAACCATGATCTTTCTACTCCTGTTAACCACACTCCGCCCGCACCTCCCCCCCCCCCCTTTTCTCTCATTCCTGGCCCACCCAAGCCTCTTTCCAAATTCCCAGTTTTTCCTCCCTGAGAGTTTGTCTCTGTATCAATCTTGTCCACCAAGTGAGTGCATCCTCTCTTTTCTCCCCACATCCCTTATTTGTCCAAGTCTCCTATTTTGTCCCTGAACCCTGCTGTTTTTTATATTCAAGGTCTAAGGCTCGTAATGAAGCTGCCACTCGTGCGCACACACACACACACACACACATGGACATATTGCACAAACAAGACAAACACTCAACATAGCCACTGAGATTGGGGGAAATACAAGGAAATCAGACACAGGTGGAGGCCATTCAGCCCATCATGCGTGCGCCACATCAACACCACACGAATTTATTAACACAAGATCAAAATAAGAAAATGCAAAATGTATTTTTAACCTCCGCCATCTTCGAAGATGGATGGAGGTTACTGTTTTCACCCCTTTCTGTTTGTTTGTTTGTTTGTGAACAGTATTACGGAAAAACTCCTTGATGGATTTCGACGAAACTTGGTGGGGGGGGGGGTGGGTTAGGTATGGTCCAAGGATCATGCCATTAAATTTCGGACTTGATCCCCCCCCCCCCAAAAAAAATTTGTTAGAGAAAAAAAAATGTTTTTTTTGCATTTCTACATGTTTTAAGTGATTTCCAACCCCCCCCCAATTCTTTTTACCCCCCCAAAAAAGTAGATAATTTTTTTTGCATTTCTACATGTGTTAAGTGATTTCCAAACCGCCCTCCAGTTGTTTTTACCCACCCCGAAAAAATAGAGAATTTTTTTTTGCATTTCTACATGTTTTAAGTGATTTCCAACCCCCCCCCAAAAAAAATGTTACCTCCCCAAAAAAAATTGTTAGAGAATTTTTTTGCATTTCTACATGTTTTAAGTGATTTCCAACCCCCCCCCAAAAAAAAAAAAATTGAGAAAATTTTTTTTTTTGCATTTTTACATGTTTCAAGTGATTTCCAACCCCCCCCCAAAAAAATTGCTACCCCCCCCAAAAAGAATTTTTTTTTGCATTTCTACATGTTTTAAGTGATTTCCAACCCCCCCAAAAAAAAATTGTTAGAGAAAAAGAAAAAAATTTGCAACTTTTTTTTTCAACAAAATTTCGATTTTTTTTTTTTTTTTTTTTTTGCATTTTTACATGTTTTAAGTGATTTCCAACCCCCCCCCCCCCCCAAAAAAAAAAATGTTGGAGAAAAGAACTATAACTGCCAGCACTGTTGACATATTTAATGAATAAGATATAAGGTTCACTTGAGTGACCCAGCAGTATTGGCGGCGGAGGTTTTGCACTCTCCCGAGTGCTCCCCCTCTAGTTTTTAAATGTTTTTGTGGGTTTTTTTGGAAGTTTTTGAAATTTTTATTTTTTTATTATATATACATACATATATAGAGTTGTTTTTTTTCCTCAGGGGAGGTGGCATGTGCTAGGTGAAAAACACACAACGTCAACCACGCAACACCTCTTGACGAGACCCCCACCAACAGCACCCCGCACACATGCACACATGCACACATGCACACAATCAAACATCAATGCTCAAACCTTTAGTCCCAAACCCACAAATCCCTGCAACTACAGACCAATCAGCCTTCTCCCAATCAGCAAGGTTATGGAATCCATCATCACTTCAGACATTAAATCCTTCCTCTTCTCCAATGGCTTGATTTCCGATCATCAATATGGTTTCAGACCAGGTCACTCTACCCTGGATATGCTGTTTCTGCTCTCCCAACAATGGATGGAGGTCCTCAATGTCGGACATGAAATTTCAGAGCCATATTCCCAGACATATCACGTGCTTTTGACATGGTCTGGCACCCTGTCCTGCTCAACAAACTCTCTTCCTATGATATCCAAGGCCATCTCCACAAATGGCTCACAGACTTCCTCTCCTGTCGCTGTCAACGTCTGGCCCTAAATGGAGTTATTTCAGCCCCTCTTCCTGTCCAGGCTGGAGTTTCTCAAGGCAGTGTTCTGGGAACTTGTTCTTTTTCTGGTTTTCATCAATGATCTCTTTGACTCTCTGGAAAATTCTCTTTTTCTCCTTGCTGATGACTCCACCCTCTGCCGTACCATCTATCATCCCTCAGACTGGCAAGCAGCAGCTTCTTCGCTCACTGCAGATCTGGGTAAAATCACAAACCGGTCCAAAACGTGGAACATGCCTTTCAATCCGGATAAATCCCACATTCTCACTATGTTTCTCCGAAAGGACCGTTTAGAAAACCCCATCATCCACTTTCTCAACAATCCTCTGGAAGAAGTCCTTTCTTTCAAGCTTCTGGGTCTCACTATATTCCATGATCTTTGCTGGGAAAGCCACATTTCCAACCTGGCCTCCAAAGCCAGTCGCCGACTGGGAATCCTCCATCGTGCAAAGTCCTTCCTCGGCCCACCTGAGCTCCTGATCACATACAAAGCTTTCGTCCACAGCCTGATGAAGTACTGCTCTCCCCTCTGGGCTGGTGCTCCTGCCTCCCACCTTTCTCGGCTTTACACTGTGGAAACAAAGGAATTTCGGATCATTGGTATCTCCCGTGATGAGGCTGAGTCTTTGGGCCTCTCACTCTCTTACCACAGTCAGGTCGGTGGTCTTTCTGTCCTCCACTGTCTCCTCTCTGGTCTCGCCCTCCCTGCTCTGTCTACGATTTGACCCACCATATCTCCGCAGGACGCCCAAGGTTCGCTAACAAACCCCTTCTCGTAAAACTACCAAAATCACGAATCACTGCTCACCTTCACTCTTTCATTCCTTTTTTTCCCCCTGCCTTTGGAATAAACTCCCTCATTCTGTTTAATCCCATTCCTCCCTCCAGGCCTTCAAAACAGCTGTTCACCACCTATTGTCCCCCATCCAAAACCATGATCTTTTTTACCCCCGTTAATCCATCCGAAACCCACCTCCTTCAAATTTCCTGCTTTCCTTCCAGAAAGTCCCTGTAACGTCCATCTTGTATACCCTGTGTTCCCCGCCCCATCCCTCTCCTTTCCTTCTAATATCTCTGTTCCCCACTGTTTTGTCCTTCCCACTCCCGCTCCTCATGTCTCATGCCCCCCTTGCTGTGCATTGTGTGTTAGCTCTCATATGAGCCTCGACAAGGTATACAAAAAATAAAAATTACCCAAAAGTCCTGTCAACATTCCTATACCCCTATATCTCCATAACTTCCAGGTACCTATCGAATTCCAATTTAAACTTGGCTCCTGTTTCTGCTGCCACTACCTTTCCAGGGAGACCATTCTCTGCATTAACTACTCTCTGAGTAAAAGTCCCCTGCCTTGTTACCATCTTAACTCTCTTCTTCTTTACTCTCAGGCTATGGCCCTGGTCCTATCACTGTCTACTCTGCTGAATAATTCATCTGCACTTATTTTATCAATACCTTTCATTATCTTGAACATCTCCATCATATCTCCTCGTAACCACTTCCTTTGTCGTGTATAAAGCCCTGTCTCCTTCAGCCGCTCCTCATAGCTGAGTCTAGCTAGGCCAGGGCTCAATCTGGTAGCCCTGCGCTGAACCCTCTCTGTGGCATCTTTATCCTTTCTGAGTTGTGGTGACTAAAACTGCACATAATATTCTGGATGTGGCCCTCACTAAATTCCTGTACAATATGAACACCACCTCTTCTGATTTATAAATGATCCTCCTTCGAATACAACCAAAAACCCCATTTGCTTTACCTACAGCTGCCTGGCATTGTGCTGCCTGCTTACCACCCGTATCTATTTCCACCCCCAGATCCTTCTCCTGTGTGACACGCTCCAAAATTACCCTTTGCGTCCTGTAATCTCTATTTTCATTGTTCTTTCCCATCCCCAACACCTTACACTTGCTGAGGTTAAATTCCATCTGCCAATCTTTTGCCCAATCCAACAAGTATCAATAGTCTCATGTATCTGATCACCAGCCCCGCTGCAATCCACCTCACCTCCAAGCTTTGTGTAATCTGCAAATTTGGAAAGGTTACTCTTTTCCCCATTATCCTAATCGCTGATGTAAATAATGAATAGTAATGGTCCGAGTACTGATCCCTGAGGTTCCCCGCTACTTACATCCTCCCAGCAAGACATCCTCCCACTCACAGCCACTCTTTGCTTCCTACCACGAAGCCAGTTTGCAATCCATTTAGCTACCTGACCAGCTGCTTCACAAGCCCTCACTTTAGCTAACAACCTTCAATGTGGAACCTTATCAAATGCCTTCTTAAAGTCTTGATATACTCCCGAACAAGGAGATGGGGATGGGCCAGGCATCTGCCTGGGAGATGGCCAGACGGAGGCCCCTGGAGTACCGGTGGAAAGTGGACGCAGCGACACGTTGCTCTGGCGCATGCTCCCATACAGGGCCGAATTAAGACCTTTTAGTGGGGAAGATAACAGCAATTTTTTAGAGGAATCGTGCAAATGATGATACAAGCACCAAATTTGGCACATTTGTTCTCCAGGGGATTCTAATCAAATCTGCCTGATTGTCCATTTGAAAATCCAAAATTTTGAAAAATTTGAAAAAAAAAATAAACTTCAAAAAAGTCAAGATCATGAATCAATGTTGGATGCTGGCTGAGATTGGTGAATGTTTCAGAAACATCATTAAAGACGTTCCAAGTCTGCCATGCACTTTTCTTCCCTTTACCACGGAAGGCAGACACGACGTCACATCCAGTGAACGCATGGAAGTATGGGATCCCTCTCCCTTTCTCAGGCCCTATTGCAGAAACTACCTCATGGACTGGAATCCATCGCGCCTTGGCTCCTTGGCCAAAGGCAATCCACATGTTCTCAAGACCGAGTTCCTGTAAGGATGGCAGTACAGATATTGCTATGACTAGTACGTCCGTGTCATTAGCCTTAATGATAATGGACTTGCTTCCATCCGTCGTTGCATCCCTGGCATGTACAAATATTCGAGTGTCAGCTTCTTCATGACAACATGGAGACACATCATCCAGTGACTTCCTTGTGTTGCTAATGGCATCTTCTCCTTTTGTGACAATGACTGTGCTTGTCATCTGTGCTTCACAATCTTTTCCGCAAGGAAGTGAAACAGCTCGGTCTTGTTGCTGTCATCTCGATGAAAGCTTCTCCAGTTACTTGGGGTCTTACTGGTTCCTGTCACTCTTCTTCTGATTCCTTGCCCCCTTTTCGACCTTGCCTCAGACTTCAGACTTGACTTCTTGTACACATCAAACACTACGTCCACCCTCTCGTACCTGGCACCATCGGATTCCACCTTTGGGATGATGTCTTCTTTGACATAGTCATCAAATATCTTTGAAGTGCGTGGAGGGAGGGTATTGATAAGTGCTGCGCCATCAATGATGACTGCATCTCCCCTTGGTTCTCTGTCTGGGATGTTCACTTGTGCTTCAAGAATTTCAGGCAGCTGTGACTTCAAATTTTTTTGAAGTTTTTTTTTTTTTCAAATTTTTCAAAATTTGGATTTTCAGATGGCCAATCGGACAGATTTGATCAGAAAGCCCTGCAGAACAGAAATGCCAAATTTGATGCTTGTATCATAATTTGCACGATTTTTCTACTATCTACTACACTATTTAGAGGCCCTAACCACTGAAAAGATTATAGTACCCCCTTGTATATTAAATGCAAAATAAAAAAAATACTATTGGGTAAAATGAAATTTTATTTTTCGAAATGAAACAAAACTTAAGGTAAGGTTTATTTACAGTAAACGCTACAGCATCAGTATTACATTGCATAAAAAATGTGTAAAAAAATTATATTCTTGTCTGTATGTTTTTATCCCCCGCCGCATGGCGGAAGGGGGATATTGTTGTCGTCCGGCTGTCCGTCCGTCCGGGCGTCAACATTTATAGCTGTGAGTGCGATAACTCATAAACTGTTTGCCATATCGATTTGAAATTTGGGTCACACATGTACCACCTAAAAAGGAAGAACCCGATTGATTTTGGGCGTGGCCGGATCCAAGATGGCCGACTGTGGCGGCCATCTTGAAAAAAATGTTTTTTGTAATAAATGGAAAACCGCTTATCTGATTTCAATTATTTTTGGTTACTATACTACGTTCCTCACCCCTGGGGAACTTTTTCGAGATGATGACCAAATGGTGTCTTGTTTCCAATTCACCTCCCTCATTATCTGGAATATTTATGACCTTTTTCATTCAATGGCGGGGCATTCCCCATCTCTGAAGGATATATTTTTCATTTATTGGGGGCCCCCTTTTTGTGGGCCCTGGTTCAGCTGCAACATTTGCCCCATGCTCCATTGTAAATCTGGCACTGGAAAAGAACTGTGGGGCCCCTCTTCCCTTCAGGCCCTAAGCACGTGCTTATTTTGCTTCATGGTTAATCCAGGGCTGCTCCCATAACTGATCTGACCTATACTATGTCCACTGCCATTCCCTCATCCACCTAATTAGACACTGCTTCATTGAACTCCAAAAGATCTGTTAGACAGGAAAGTGCTGTCATCTCCCGGAATACTGTTGGTATCAACAACGTCTCAACATTGGCACTGTTTTTCTCACTGCACTCAGCGGAGCATTTCCTCAGGAAGAATTTCCTCCTCCCCGTGGATGCCGACTGATGGAGATTGGCCATGCTCTATCCTTTCAAATGCTGAGTGCCTCGCAAGGAAGTAGCAAGTCCCATTTTTAAAGTCTTTGGTATGACTCAGCCGGGGTCTTAACTGCCGATCTGCCAGAATCGGAATTGACTCGAACCATTACACTGCCGAGTCTGGTTGAAACCACATTTAAAAGTTGGTGGTGGTCCCTCCTTTCCACTCTTGCTTTTGTAACACTGCTTCCTTATCCATTCTGTGTTCCAGCTCTTCGACGAGCTTTTACTTTGTGTGTATATACACAATACACACACACACACACACATATACATATATATAATATATATATATATATACATATATACACAGTATAGATACAATGTGGCCTCACCAGTCACATTCAGTGGGGCATAAAGTGCCAGTTTATAAGCCTAAAGGGCTTCAAAAGTCACCAAGTGGATGGAACAGTGATATGTTGCCCCGATGAGCCCTGAAGAAGCGTGAAACCAGGTCGGTAGCTTCGCTTTTCATCTGCTTGGTGACAGCTTTTGACTTTGACATTCTTGCATTGCTTGAGGCCCTTCTGTGTTTGCAGTCATGATACTGTCATGATGAGGTCATCATCATGATATTGGTCCAAGTCAGGAGAATTTCATAATCACATAAACATATGTATATATCTATATGTATATAGCAAGGATCAGAGTCAAAGCAAGGATATGTATCAGAGTCAAATGGCTGGACATATATATATATATATATATATATATATATATATATATATATATATATATATATATATATATATATATATATATATATATATATATTGTTATGGTTGTGGAAATTCACAGAACACCATTCAGGTTTCCCAGAGATCAGTTATGTCAATAAGTTTGTGTTCAGATTAGATTTCCCCACCGATGTCAAAAGGGAATTATTTGTGTAACCGGGCTGTGATCTTTGAGTCAGCCGTTATTCTTTTGCTAACGTTATTTTGGAACAACCACATCTGAACAACCACAACCGCCTCTCAACAACCACGCCATCCACACCACAGCGCTAACCACAACCGCCTCTCAACCACCACGCCATCCCCACGACATCTCACCATCTTCTCAACAACATCTCCACAAACGCACAACATCACCTCACCTTCATCTCCTTTGCGCCACCATATTTTCGCCAGCCACGGCGAATCCCAACGAACAACATCTCTGCCACCACACACGGGGACTCCCTCGTTAGGGCGGGAGCCGATGATTCCTGCAACGTCCACGTGGTTGATGAATTCATCCACGTCTGCGCATGTCCAAGCTTCGCGAAGAGATCAGATCAGAATCACAAAATGGCGGAGTCAGCGGGGGGTGAGAGGTGAGAGGTGAGAGATCAAACGCTCCCACGGACCCCATATAAAGGCGTGCTGAACGCCAAGCAGGCAGTCTGTCGGGGAGCTGCAGAGAGTGGAAGTCTGGAGTCGAGCTGGCGTCGAGTCGGAGGAAGCCAGCAGTCCGCCAAGGTTCGAGTCCAGTGGAGGGCAGTCGGAGCTCGGAGTGCAGCCAGCCTGCCGTGCCGCGCAGAACCACGGGTCGGTGGAGAAAGCCGGAGATAGAGGTCGCCAGCCTGCGACAGAACGGTCCGAGCCAATGCTGAGGAATGGACGGGTTCTTAAAAGAGCATCAACTCTCGAAAGAACAAAGGCCCGTTCGTTCCTCTGAGGCGTCGTCAGCTAGGCCGAAGCACCAGGCCGCATGGCGGGGCCTGGGCCAAGCAAGTTGCGCAGCGCCAACTGCCGTGTCGACGAAACGTCGAGGGTCAACCAGCGAGTCACCAAGAAGGTGGCAGGTAACCAGCACGGCCTCTCGGAGCTCTTGCAGTCTCCACAGCTCCATGAACTATTAAAGGCCCACGAGGTCCAGTTCTGCCCTTTCCTTTCCTGGGGTTTTTCTTTGTATGAATGTTGTGGCACCTTGTCCGTGAAGTAATGAACTGGTAAGTGATTGTGAACATAATAATATAATGGTTGTAGTTCTTTGTCTTGCTCGTTCCTGCATTGCTTTATTGACTACATGATTGCATAGGTGTTTGATTGCATACGTGCATGACTGCTTACGTGTGTACAAATAAATGTCATTGTGTGAATGTTCACCTGTTCGTTGCGTCCTTTCCCTCAATTGAGCTGTCGTATTGCGTTCGGGATATTAGCTGGCTTTTAAATAGCCGATAAAGTAATCGGATCCGGCGGGGCTTGGCGATATACACCGCTCGGCAAATCGCAAACGGAGCGAGCTGCTTAAGCGGCTCGTATCCAAGCAGGTCCCGTTGAGATGTAAATCCCCGGCATTTCTGTCTGCGCGCATACTTAGGTAAATCGACAATTCGGCGATCGGACCCTGTCGCGCGTGGACAGAATAGTTGGCTGATTTACGGTGTGATTAAAAACGCACCCGTAGCTGGATTTCGGCGTTGATCCGAAAGCTACGACTAGGTTTGCCACGTCCGGTGGGCGCGCGGCTGCAATTAGTTAAAAGCGGTCGCTCGCATGCCGGAGTGGTGAGAAACCACAACAATATATATATATATATATATATATATATATATATGTAATTTCTCAATTCAGTTTATCTTCTTTTAAGTATTTGTGATCTTGTGTCTGATGTGTGGCTAACATGAGTTTGCCCCCTTAAGCTGCACTGCATTACTTTCTGTTTTCTCATGTGTAGAATGCCCGCCGAGCCAGCACTGCTGCAGCCCCTCTTGCAGCCTGGGTGCAAGCTATCGTCCAGTACTCACATGTACTGGAACGGATCCAGCCACTGGAGCAGGAGCAGGCCCAGCTGCAATAGTGAGATTTGCTTACCTTCAGCATTAATCATGACATAGGTCCTGTGCTCACTGTGAATCAGACCCAAGTCTGTAGTTCACATATTAACGTTTATCTGAGAAGATACAATTCCTTATAACTCATCCAATACAGTACAATGAATGATAACCCCAAAAACTTAATTTTCTGCATTGTATGGTGGTTTGAACACTTTCTTTGTGCTTCTCTAACTCCCAGTTCAAATTTGGCTTGTTATTATTTTCTCAATGAGATAACTTTTATTGCGTTCACCCTTCATTCCATCTTAATGTCCTTGTATTTCATGTAAAATATGTAAATCACATCCATGAACCTTTAATTTTTTTTCAATTGAAAAATTGAGGCAAATAGAAGCATGAGACTGAACAAAATAGAGGGTTTATCATATTGGCAGTCGGGCATTACAGAATAGGCACAAATGGGACGAATAACTGCATGGTACATGACAGAAAAAAAAGGCTGCAGGTGGATGTTGTGTGTGTGTGTGTGTGTGTGTGTGTGTGTGTGTGTGTGTGTGTGTGTGTGTGTGTGTGTGTGTGTGTGTGTGTGCGTGCGTGCGTGTGCGTGCGTGCGTGCGTGCGTGCGTGCGCGCGCGCATTTGTGTCTACAAAACTAAACAATGAAAAAAGACATAAAATGTCATAGCCCACGTTATTTAAGTAATTTTGCTGTTCAGAGTCAAATGGCTGGACAATATTTATTTATAAATAAAATGGCCGCCAGTATGCTAGTCAGCCATCTTTAATCAGATCTCAAAATAAAGTTCGGTGCAAGTGTAGGCTCTCCTGTACTGTGCTTGTGCCACGTTTGACCAAAATCGGACCATGCCTGTCCGAAAAATGGTTGGTGACATGTTGAAGCAACAAAATGGCCATCTTGGACCTGATCTCGAAAAAGTGGCATGCATATGTAAGCCATCATTCTTTTTCTGTGTGTCAAGTTTGAACAAGATCGGTAGATGCATGTCCGAGAAATGGTTGAGGACGTGTTCGATACCGGGTGTTTTTTTACAACCAAAATGGCTGCTAGTCAGCCAATGGGGGCTAATAGTACTCAGATATCGTAATTTTCAGGTTTATTTTCATTCTGAGCCGATTTTCCCTGTACAAATATATTTTATGCAATTTGTGTGGCTCTGAGCTTCTATCTATTTGCTCTTTCGGATAACTGCCAGCAGGATATATCAGTGCAGAAATGGAGAAACCAACACAGTATACTTGGTCAAATCCACAGTGAAATCAAATTGACTTGCGAGTCACAAAATCATGATGCACCTGCTTTGGCCCAAATAATCAGAGCTTGTTAACCCATCCCCTGCATGGCATAATTGTTCCCTTCACAGACAGAATTTTGTAATTGTTCGCTCGGGTACAAAAGATCACTGGTGATTCTGGAAGACGACATGAAATGGCAGTGGGTTTTGCTCTTGATTAATATGAAAGGGAGACAATTCCATAAGCAGGAGACAAATGGGACAAGGGAGTGGATACCCGAAAAACCCGTGGACGTAGGAAGGTAAACAGAGGAGTTATTGAATGAATGCATGCCACTCAACTTGTCGATCGATTGTAACAATACCAAGGGCAATTTCTCTGATGTTTATGTTGTGTTGTGACAGTAACTTGCAACAAACAGATGGGAAAAAGACAGGCCTGGAGGGAGAACTGAATTCTGTGGATCAGAAAGTGGCAGAGCTCAAAGAAAGGTGAGGCTTAGGAAGAGAAGAGAATGGTGAGTTAAGTCTGTTTCAAGCAAATATGGTTGAACACATTTTACATGTCTAATTGTCCTCGTTGCTAAGACAGTTGATAGAGATGCAGCCAATATGGTGAGATTTTCACGTGAAATTTCATGTGTCAAGATTAACCTCAATTGGTGGTGTTTTCCACTCATTTCTGTGAAAATCAGCTTCTTTAAAAGTGTGCTGTTAACGGTTTAAGGGGCGATACACACATACACACGACTATCATCCGAGATGTAATGTCATCAGCAATGACATTGACCTGTCATCAACGTGCTTTTTTGAGAGCTACCATGCTGTCAGTAATTCCAGGTTTGGTGTTGAGGAATTTCTTCCTGAAAAACCTTACTATTGAGCACAAATGGTCTATGTGTCTGTTTTTGAGTTAACCTCTTCCAGTTTTTGGCTGTTATCCACAAAACCTGACATGCATACTCAGGAATCCCAAAGGGTGTCAAAGGGGTTTGGTGGCATTATCTCTTGGGGGGTATTCATGATGAATGTTCAAACTGTCACTGAAACCCGCAAGGGTGTAGAAATGGTATCTGAGTGTCAAGGGGATTAAACAACAATGCGAAATGGACGCAAGGTGCTAGTGGGGTGTCAATAGACGAAAGCCTCATAATTCCAACAATGCACAAAGCTGTACAAAAGTGAGTCTTCTAGTGACGAAACGTGTATTTTACTTTTGGAACAGCGAATTACAATGTTTCGTTATATTTATATATTTTTACTTTGTTGATTAAATACCTTTATCAGTGGCGTAATGGTTCGGGCGTCCATTCTGAGTCTGGGAGATCGGTGGTTCAAACCCTGATTGAGTCATACCAAAAGATTTTATAAATGTTATGTGTTGCTTCCTGCAGTATTTTAAAATGATGGAGCATAGGACAACAACCATATGTTGGCAACCATTGCACAGGCTTGATGAGCCTAAAGGCCCCCTTCTGTGTTGAAGTTCCTAATTGTAAGGAAACGTATTGTTGTGAATTCGCGCCCCGCCGGCGTGCGAACGACCGCGTGTAACCAATAGCGGCCGCTTCGCCCACCGAACGTGCAATTCAGTCGTGACCCTCTCGGAACAACGCCGGAAGCTAGTCACGGGTGGGGGTTTAACCTCATCACAACTCAGTCCACATTCTACCCGCGCGAAATAGGGTCCAATGGTCGATTTACCTAAGTACCCGCGCGGATAGCATACCGAGGAGTTGTACCACGCCACAGGTCGACTCCAGACACGAACCGCTTACGCGGCTCGTTCCGTGCTATAGGGATAACCGAGCGGAGTTATCGTCGACCTTGACGGTTCAGATTATTTACCGGGTGTTTTAAACCCACTACCAATCCCTTACGTGATGCAAGATGGAGATTCAATAAAAGGAAAAGACGAAGTAAAACGGGGAACAATCGGACAAGCACATTCAAGCACGGAAGGCACGTATATTACAGTAAAACAAAGGAACAAAAGCAACACGTATTTACAATCACCGTAAAGAAACACAAGCAAAGAACCAACACAGATCTACAACCGAATAAGGCAATTCACACGGCAACACTTAAAACAGTTCTACTTCTCAAGACTGGCACCACCCACAGACATTTACACAAAACCCCAAAAGAAAAGGAAGTCGCGACTTCCCTGAGCGCGTCGTCCAGCCCTTGGCGACCGCAACTCCGAGTCCCTCCGGCATGGTCCACTGGGCTCGTGCCTCGCGCCTGCACGTGTCGTCCGCCCGACAGCTCGGACGGGGTTTTGGGGGAATGGTCCGGGTTTTCGCTGCTATCTCGGTGTGGATGGGGGGGGGGGGAATGGCAGGCGCTCCGTCCCACTAGCGGGGTCTTGGGACTGCACCGACTCCGATCGACCCACCGACCAGGAACAATCACCAGGGACCAGGTTCGACGACCCGTGGCAATTTGACGACCTGCGCCAATTCGACGACCTTCACCTGACCACGACCAGACCCGATCGAACGAACAGAACCTCAACCTCTTCCTCCGAACGAACGAACGAACGAACGAACCATAAACAAAGACTCTCCAGCAACTCGCGACAATTCTCATTCAGGGACAAGGGAACAGCGACTCTCGACAACTCTCGACAATTCTCATTCAGGGACAAGGGAACAGCGACTCTCGACAATTCTCATTCAGGGACAAGGGAACAGCGACTCTTGACAACTCTCGACAATTCTCCTTCAGGGACAAGGGAACCGGGACTCTCCACGCCCACGCTTTTTGTAGGGTCGGGCTCCGCCCTTCGCTCCGCCCCATGCCCCGCCCCATTCTTGGCTCCTCCTTCCTTCGAGACGCTTCCAGAAATGCCTCTAAGGGGGGTGTTCCTCTCCCCCGGCCACGTCACACTGTGCATTCGCCAATCGGGAGAGGACGTGCCACCCCCCCCCTTTCTCACCAAGCGCGGGGGAAAATGGCGGGAAACCCCCACAGGCGTTGTTGGTTTTCTTCTCCACGCGCCGTACGACGAGGGAAGGAAGATTCGGGCGGGAGATATTTAAGCGGGAGTTTTGGGCGGGAGATGCCCCTTCGCACCCTTGTTGCTGCTGCCACTCCGCTCCTTTCATCCGTCCCGCGGAGATCGTGACCGCACGGTGCTCGTTGAATGGTAAGTGGCGAAGATGGTGGTAGCGTAGTTGTGGAAGGTGGCGTCATGGTGTGAATGGCGTGATTGTTGGCGTCGTGTAGTGAATGGCGTGATCGTTGAGATGTTGGTTGTGGCAATGTTCGTTGCTGTTCTTTTTACCAAAATAACGACAGCAAAAGAAAAACGGCTAACTGAAGAATCGCAGCCCGAATGGATCACATATATTCCCTCTATACAACGGGTTTTGGGCTTACTACACATGGACTTATCGATATATCTCACCTGAGGACCCTTTATGGTGTAATGTGAATTTCCACAGCCGTAACACTATATTATTATTCGGCTACCAAGCCTTTCAGGCTGGGTAACCTATTGTTTTTCTTCTGTTTATTCTTCTATAATATCATTATTTTGCCATGATTTTGGGGGTTTGTTCCCTTTTATTCTCCTTTCAATTAATTTTCTATTGAATTCATTGCAACCACTTGTTGGATTGACACAAAATGTTCACCATAGGTGCGACTACTCATGTAGAATGTTTTAAATGATAATTATGACTTAATGGGTCACGTGTTGTGGCAGCCATGTGGGAAAAACAGAAAATTTTTGGACCTCTGCAGCTTTGAAACCACACCATGAAAAAAATTGAAACTTGGCACATGACAAGTACTCTGCATGGGGAATAAGTTTGATTTCTTCACATGACATCATCGGTGAAGTGATATCCCAGTCAAAATTTTACACGTACAATCCCACATCCGATCAGTATGAAACTTTTTGAGGGTCATTTAGGGATAAATTGGTCAACAGAAAAAAATGATGATGTCATAATAGGTTATCTCGTTCGGCAGCCATATTGGATAGAAAATCGAACCTCATCCAATCAACACGAAACTTGACACACGTGATCCTCTACCCAATCATAGGCAGAGTATAAATTGTTGATGTCATAGGTTATGTGGTTTGGCAGCCGTATTAGTCTGAAAACCGATACTTTAAAAACCTTCTCTGAAACTGCTTCGCAGATCAATGTGAAACATATTACATTTTATGGAGCAATGGTGGTGGATCATAACTGCAAAGATTTGCATCAATCGCTACAGCGGTTCCTTCGATATAATTTTTTATTGGTGGGGGGGGGGGAGAGGGAGACGCAAATTCTCAATGCAAATTTTTATTGTGTAGCACTGCCTCCAGGATGTTCTGGTTTTGTATTTTAAATTAATTTTCGGAAATTTGTAGAATTTGTTTTTCACTTGTAAGTTGTGCGTTACAATGTGTAAATACAGGTGTCAAAACTTTGATTTAATGCAATTTAATTCCAGGTTATAAGGCAACAAAAGGTGAAAATTTTTAATGGGGGTGTAGACTTTCTATAGGCACTGTATGTAACATCTGGGAAAAAGTGGAGGTCATTGCATCAAATATTATATATTTTTCCTTTCTTTACATTAGAATTTTTGATTGGAAATTTGACAGTAGGATTGCTCTTAAAAGCAGTTTTTTTTAAAAACAAATTTATTGACAAACCCTTTCCAATATTGATCTCTCATGATTAGTTTGGCCAAGGGTTCCAATGTACTTTGCTGATTTCAGCTGCCTTTGCTAATCACGTGCCTTTGTATTACTGTCCTTCCAAAGCTTGATAAATGCGGTGTTTGTTTCCATTTCATTTAATCATCTGAATATCTTTTTGACTCTGAGTTTGGATGTGAAAAGTTATGCTTAAGTTGAAAACGAGAACTTAAATTTTAGACCTCACATTAGATTCAACACCTCTGGGATGTGACAATATAATGTGTTCCACAAGGTCTGTGACACCTTGCAACTGCACTGGTGCAGATTTAAAACTCGGACCACTGAGGCTGCATCTCTGGAGTTGAATTTACGCCATGCACAGGAGACCATCTCCGCCGCTGGAAGTCTTGTGGGGCAGCTTGATGGAGAGTTCCAACGATGGAGCACACAAGTATAAATGGCAACCCATATATCCTTAATCTCTCATTTTGACTGTCCACGGCAATGCCAGCATGCTTTTGATGGAGTGGCCTTTGTTTGAATGTCCTCATGCTCACTTTAGTGTTCCTATAAAAGCGTCCAATTTTTCTTTAATTACGAACTTGCTTATCGTTATCATATCTTTCAACACTTAAAAACACAATTTTCTTGAGGTGCAACATTAATATTTTTTCTTGCTTGTTTTATAACTGGCATTTTATGGCAGTGCCATTGCAACATGAATATTGCATTCACAGAAATCGGAAATACAATTTTTTTTTTAAATCTTAGCTGACACATTCTATGCTGTAACACAGATATCAGAGATGGAGCTTGAGATAGAATTACTGCCACGACGGGCACAACTTGCAGCAGCTTTCATCACATACCTGGCATCTCAGCCAGAGGATGAGCGCCATCGTTGTCTTGACTTGTGGCTACAATACACTGGATTACCTGGTCAGCAATCTGCCATTATATTAATTGGTGATGTTTACTCCAATAAAATGTTATGTAATTACTTCACAAAGTAGATAATGTTGTATGACATTGTTCAGTAGTACCTGCGGCATAATTTTATTGTGCATTAAGAAATATCAGAGCTGCACCACTTGCTTCAAAACTCAAAATCTGAAAGTTGAAAACAATGCCTTTCACAACTGACAACCCATAATGCCACCTTTTCGCCAACCCATTCTCACTGCCAATCTTCACTCCTTTGTGCCGTTTTGTGTACTCCATCTATGGAATCGCCTCACAATCACCTTATTCAGCAGAACAGATAGTGATAGGATGAGGTGCCATAGCCTGAGAGTAAAGAAGAGGAGAGTTAAGACAGTAGCAAGGTAGGAGACTTTTACTCAGAGTCGTTAATGCACGGAATGGCCTCCCTGGAAAGGTCGTGGCAGTAGAAAAAGTAGATAAGTTTAAATTGGAATTAGATACATACGATGTCTGTTGTACTGTCCATCTATTTCTCTCTGGTCCATTGTCAGTGTGCTGACTTCTCACTCTTTGTCATCTGGTTCTTCTGTATCTTCAGCACAATTTGGGACAGGCACTAAATGCTGCCAATAATCAGCACTGTCTATATATCTTCTATATCTTCTTGGTGAAATAAAAAAAACATATTTGATGTTCAGACAATAAAGTCTTTTTATCCTCACCCAAACTATCTGATTAACTCCTCGTTGATAATTGATGAAAGTCTATTAACACTGAAGCTCATCATCAGCTTGAAGCAACTTCAGTCTCAATGAACCAAGTCTAAACTAGAAGGGCATTCAGTAGAGTGCATACCTCCACCCTGCAATGCCTGATCCTCAAGAACATCGGGCCCAATATATTTTTGAACAAGAAGATAATATTACACTGCATGAATATATCTCATTCACAGCTCAAAGCCTGGGACTTTAATTCCACTACATTTTAGAAATATGAGTAGAATCCAGTACTCTACTTGGGATGTTACACCTACATGTGGCTGCTGAATATCATCTTGGAATGTTTAAAATGTGGGGCTTTTCAACTTAATCTTAACAGTAGCATATAATCATTTACACGTGTATACAATCAGTTTTATCATTTATAACACGCTTTTTGAAAAAGGAGTCGATTCTTCATTGAAACTGATTTTGCCTGCTTGATTAATATGTACTAAAACTACCCAATTAAAAGGAATTATGGAAAGATCAACTTCAGTGAATAAACTTAACAAAATAATGCAATTCTAATTAAACTTCAATACAGTCATGTCTCTTAGTAATCATTATTATCACCAGTGTCATTTCACTTAATAGTCATGGTAAGATCACTGATGGTCATACTGTAGAATATATCCAATCACAAGTCATCAGAAAGCACACAATGAAGCATCAGAGAGCAGCGATCCACCTGCACTCTCGTACAGCACATAACATGAGTTATATTCTCGGCAATGATATTCAGACTCATCTTTACATTATAAAACAGTCTAAAGATTTATTGATGCATATACTGCATCGTGGTCTGAATAATAAGTGTCCACAATATTCTTTACTCTCTCCACATCTTTGTTTGCACACACATAGTCCAGCAATGATACATTGTCTGCAGTTGGCCCTGAGACATATTGGCAAAATCCATATTTTCCCATCAGTTGTGTGATGGTATGTTCTGGAGTACTCAAAAGGTCATAGTTCAAATAGCCCAGTACAACAGTCAGATGCTGGAGATCCAAAGATGTCAGCACATCTTGTAATTTGTCCATGAACAAAGAAGAGCTTGGCGTTGGTGATCTGTATACAGTGACAATGGTGATTTCTAATTCCTTCTATGTTGTCTCAGTCAATGTTCTGTATTCTATACCTTTTAATGTCTGGGTTAGGACTCGTTGGTGACATTTCTGGTGGTGCCATGATCATTATGCCTCCCTTGTCCAAGTTATCAGAGCATGGCCTTTCATCTCTGAAACACTTCATTTCAGCCCTAAGTTGTGCATCTGTGCATTGAGCTTCTGTCCTTCTCCTAGGAAAGTCTCCACAAAACAAAGAACATCTTATCTCGTGGTGATGTTAGCTTTCATATCTGATAGATGTTCCCGATATGATCTGATGTTCAGTTAGCCTATTTTAAGCTAACTACCTCCAAGACTGCATCTGTGGAAGCTCAACCAGTCGAGTAATATTGCCTTGAAGTTGATTAATTTCTTCCTTGACAGCTGGGTTGACACGAATTGCGCTTTCATCAAACCCAAGTATGTGTGGACCACTCAGGATTTAGACTTTGCTCAAGGCAACATAAGCTTGGCCAGGCATAAATCCACCTTTTCCTTCCATTGAGACAACAATCCTATCCAATCTTTTTCCTTGCACTTTATGTATAGTGCAACCCCATGCAAGTGTGAGTGGAAATTGTACTCGCATGCTTGTCCTGAAGTTCTGCTCTGCCTTTGTAAAATTTGACCTTTTGTCGTTTGATGGGAACAGTTCCGGGATACGTCTGTTTGTACTGGCTTCTCTCCAAATGTGATCACTGTCAAATTTGACCAAAATAGCATGGACATCAGAGCCGGAATGGTCTCGGGCAATAACAGTGCCACATACACCATTGGCGAGACCATCAGATGCATCAATGTTGATGGTGACCATAACATGTGCTCCTACAGCTATCGATGCCACTTCGCGCAATCCACCAGTATCTTACACTTTTGTTGATATCACAGCATCAATCAAGCCTTTTTCATCTCTTTTTCTTGTCAATGACTTTTATGTCAAACACTTGAGCAGCTAGTTTTTTTTAAAATATGCATGAAATTGTGCTCATCGACTTCCATGTTCATTTTGAAGACATGAAGAGCACCCTCTGGGTACAACAGGCTGTCTTTAGTTATCTCCCTGGACTTCAAGATATTGATATCAGCTGCTGTGCATGTTGCTGTACGGACACATATTATATGCTCAGCAAAATCTTTGTCTTCTCTTTGTCGCATACTCTCAGTCAGCTCAATCGTTTGGAAGTTTTCTTCCCATAATGATCCGTGAAGCTAGCATACTGTATATGTCTTATGGTAGGGCAAAACATGGTTCTGGCTGACAGGTTGAAGCTGATAGAGATCTCCTACAGCAAGTCGAGATCAGCACCAACCAGACACCTCATCTATAATCAACAACTTAAGCTTTCCTAGTCTGGACCTTATTGTGTTGAGCTTCTCACTGCCCAGTGCCTGGTATTCCTTTTTGCTCTTCAGACTAGACCAGCAGTGAAGTTCATTGCAGAATGCAAAGTCATCCCATCTGTTCCAAAAGCTGCGGTTCCAGTACAGACGATAAGGATCACTGCAATGTCATCTGGTTTAAAGTATCCAGACAGTGGCTTGAGAAGTTTCATGGTTTCATAGTGAACCAGCTTGATGATATGACTCTTGCCAACACTTCCTGGTCCACTCAAGAAGATGCTGTAAACAGGTATTGGCTTGTCTTGTTTAAGAGCCTGTATAATGTCTTTACACCACTTGTGATACAGTTTTAGGATTTCCATCTGTTTATCATTTAGTATTCGCATCATAGCCCTGTATTGCTGTGGTGTCATCAACTCCTTTTCTTATTCAGATGGGTAGCTTTTGCTTGAAGGTCCGATCATGCCTGCTGTCTTTGAGGAGCCAAGTCAATGTGGTTATCAGCTTCCTCTTGAGGCATTTTCCGTTATTCTCCGATACATTCATCTTCCTGTTGAGCTTGTTCATGCTCGGTTCCAGGAACAACAGCATCCCATGCATGTTCTGGAGGTCCCAAATGATCAAGGTCTAAAAAGCTCTCTCAATTTCATTTGCATTCTGGGAATATTTGCTTTCATTGTCATCTATTGTATCGTTAACATTTGCATAATGCTCTTTGTATGTTGGATAGTGACTTTTTAAATCTTGATCCTCATTAATCCAGGGATAATACAGCATCAGTAGACCTCTGTACGTTTCCTCTCCATCAGACTTTTCTTTGTGAAATCTGATAACAACTTTTCTCTTGCGTTTCCTCATTGATCCTAGCCCCTTCAAAAGTTTAATCATTGTGGATCCTGCATTGCTGGCATCGTCATCCTCCAGAATGTCTGGAACATGATCCACTGCATCTGGAGCAGTGTCTTTTCCACCAGTTGTGTAGTTAGCTGCAAACTCTGCTCAGCACATGTTGTCTAGTTCATGTGGACGTGATGCATATCTGTCAAACAACGACGTGCAGAAAATACTTTCAGCGTCATCTGGGATGTCTTTGAGAACACCAAATGGTTTTAGCATGGAAACTTGCTTGTCTTTTGGCACAGTGTTCACAAATACCACTTTCCTCCTAGCTCTTTTCAAAAGGAGGGATAGTAGTCTATAAGCTGCCTCCGGGGCACTGACCTCTCGGTTGTTGAGAAATGCTGAACCAACTTTTTTCAGTTTTGACTTGATATGATCTCCCCTGCTTTTTCAGCAACCTTCATCATGAGTTCACTCATAGATCTCTCACTTTTCAACATATATCTGGTAACATAGGCAATGCATGAATCAGGGTCGGTGATGAACTGAAGATCCGTGTTGCCTTTCCATGTGTGAAGAATGTCTGGCTTGTACTGGTTTATCCAACATTCAGATGGTTGTCTTTGCAAAACTACATGTTTGCCGGATTTTGTGAATCGTAGAGCTTGATTGTACTGATAGATATCCACCTGTGATGGTTGCAACAGCTCATCTGATGCAACATGTTCAGCAACATCTTTATCTTCTATAGTTTCTCTCACTTGAGTTAGTGTTTGTTGCTGTTGGCTAAGCTGTCGTGCTTCAACTATGGGATCCAGCTCAATGTCGGGTCCTGCAATCAATGTCTCAGCACTTTGTGGATGAGGGAATTTGAATCTGCACCTCTTGTTCCATCTGCATGTTTGTGAGTGGACATGCAGCAAGTTCAGCCCAAATGAACCAAACCTAAAATATAGCCAATACCGCAGAATATTTATTCTCATGAGCTGAAACCAAAATTGAAGGCATATGATTGCATTTGAATTAATTTTCTGTCCAACTAAAATTTGCTTTCTCTCTGGTCAGAATAGCTCTCTGATCAGAGGTAACATCTACGCACTGTGTGGTTAAGCACCAAGCAACAACACCTGGGATCGATGCATTGTGTTGGGATCAAATGGGCTTTGATGGATTGAAATTGCAGATGGGTGCTTC
>NC_140965.1:98319489-98339489 GCF_056783735.1 Eptatretus burgeri | reverse complement strand
TAATATATAGTAAAGGATACAGTAAAGATTTGATGCCATGTAATATATCGTCAAGGATATAGTAAAGATTTGATACCATGTGATATTTAGTTATGTTAAGGATATAGTTCAGATTTTATATCATGCAATATATAGTGAAGTAAAGGATATAGTAATAATTTGACATCATGTGATGTGTCCTTTAGTGAAGGATACAGTAAAGATTTGATGCCATGTGATATGTGGTAAAGTAAAGGATACAGTTATGGTTTGACATCATGTGATATATTGGTAAGTAAAGGATACAGGAACGAATTTATATCCTGTGATTATATAGTAAAGTAAAGGATTTATGGTAAATATTTAATACCATGTGATGTACCTTGAAACCCAACAAACAAACAGACATTTGCTGATTCGACATCCATGGACTCCGCATATTCGTGGTTCATAAAATGTGACCTGCTTCACACATTCGTGGTTTTTGCGTGCACAAAAACCATCCCCCACCAGTCGTGCGCATAACACTTCTAAAACCATCTCCTTCCAACCATGAATAAAGCAGCTGTACATGTGCATATACAGTGCCTATACAAAGTCTCCACCCCCTTCAAATTTTTCACCTTTTGTTGCCTTATACCCTGGAATAAAATTTCATGAAATCAGACTTTTTCCACCTTTATTTACACATCCTAACCCACAACTTCCAAGTGAAAAATAAATTCTACAAATTTCAGAAAATTATTTTAAAATACAAAACTAGAATATCCTCGTTGGATTCCCTCACAATCAAAATAAAGACCAATTTCTGCACCATAATCCCAATAAGGAAGCCAGACGCAGCCAGACGCACACAGATGCGCGCGCACAGACGCGCGCGCACAGACGCGCGCGCACAGACGCGCGCGCACAGACGCGCGCGCACAGACGCGCGCGCACAGACGCGCGCGCACAGACGCGCGCGCACAGACGCGCGCGCACAGACGCGCGCGCACAGACGCGCGCGCACAGACGCGCGCGCGCACAGACGCGCGCGCACAGACGCGCGCGCACAGACGCGCGCACAGACGCGCGCACAGACGCGCGCACAGACGCGCGCACAGACGCGCGCACAGACGCGCGCACAGACGCGCGCACAGACGCGCGCACAGACGCGCGCACAGACGCGCGCACAGACGCGCGCACAGACGCGCACGCGCACAGACGCGCACAGACGCGCACAGACGCGCACGCGCACAGACGCGCGCGTACAGACGTGCGCGCACAGGCGCGCGCGCACAGATACACACAGACACACACAGGCACACACAGGAACACACAGACACACACAGACAGACAGACAGACACAGACAGACAGACAGACAGGCAGGCAGACAGACAGACAGACAGACATACAGACAGACAGACACACAGACAGACACACAGACAGACAGACACACAGACAGACACACAGACAGACACACAGACAGACAGACATACAGACAGACACACAGACAGACAGACACACAGACAGACAGACAGACAGACAGACACACAGACAGACAGACACACAGACAGACAGACACACAGACAGACAGACACACAGACAGACAGACACACAGACAGACAGACACACAGACAGACAGACACACAGACAGACAGACACACAGACAGACAGACACACAGACACAGACAGACACACAGACACAGACAGACACACAGACACAGACAGACACACAGACACAGACAGACACACAGGCACAGACAGACACAGACAGACAGACACACAGACAGACAGACACACAGACAGACAGACACACAGACAGACAGACACACAGACAGACAGACACACAGACAGACAGACACACAGACAGACAGACACACAGACAGACAGACACACAGACACAGACAGGCACACAGACACAGACAGACACACAGACACAGACAGACACACAGACACAGACAGACACACAGACACACAGACACAGACAGACACACAGACAGACAGACAGACACACACAGACAGACAGACAGACACAGACAGACAGACAGACAGACACAGACAGACAGACAGACAGACAGACAGACAGACAGACAGACAGACACACAGACAGACAGACAGACAGACACACACAGACAGACAGACAGACACAGACAGACAGACAGACAGACACACACAGACAGACAGACAGACACACAGACAGACAGACAGACAGACAGACAGACAGACACACACAGACAGACAGACACACACAGACAGACAGACACACACAGACAGACACACAGACACACTCACAGACACACACACAACAAACAAACAGATATATTATATACTGGTAAGTACTTACAAAAGCTATTTTATTTGAAGTTATAACCTTAACTTATAGGCAATTAACTGGACTGATTTCCCAACTGCCCGGATCATCAGCTGGGCACCGTTTTTAATCGAGGTTTAGATCCTTTTTTCTGGCTCTCAGTGATTCACTAACAGTGTACCACGACTCCTCTGGTGGAGATAAAGAACACATTCATGGAGAGCAGCAGCCCTTATAATGTCGGAAAGTGCTAAATGTGTGATAACCAAGCTAATACACCGACTTTGGGCCGCGTTGGGCCAATGTCAGCTCCGACTTTTGGCCAATGTGATTTTGGCCGGTGTGCCAACATCGGCCCACCATTGACTGGTGAAGTCATCACTTTTACAAGTTGTGGTAAACTTAGGCACGACGTTGGCAAATCGACGTCGTTTTTACAACCAATTGCTTTGACTTTCACAACAGCTTTTACAAACGTTTACGTCATCCAGCTGTAATCTGTACATTTTGTCAATAAACAAGGATTTATTAATTTTAGTATTTAGAACTTGAGATTTCATCATGAATAACTATTGTTTTATTGTGTAATTATTTCCCAGTTTTTGCTGTTATTAAATCCTGCAGAGGCAGTTTTTAACAATGAATCGATGAGTGGCTCACAGAAGGTTTATAACACCTTCCTCATCCCAAACTCAGAAGAAACCCAACGACCTCTCAAATATTGTCCAATACTATGTCTACCAACTACACACAAACTCTTGACAGGCTTCATCACAGAAATGATGTACCACCACCTGATGTAATTGGTATTTCAATAAATGTCTCTTTTATTTGAAATGAGGAAATTTTTTGTCTGTACAAGGGGGTAGGGGGGTCTTTACGGATGCAGTACCCAGAGTCATAGGGTGTCTTAATTCGGCCTTCTTCCATGTGTCCTAACGTGGGTGAGAATGTTCATAAAATTTCTCAAAACATTTTTATTGAGATTTTGGCCTCTCACCCAGGCGTAGCATGGGTACATCGCTTGTGTGATATTATAGTGAAGATTTGATGTTTTGATTTAATATCTCAAAAAAAATAATAGTCATGTATCTGTATTCCATAAGTCTTTCTTCTTTTGGATTCTTCTTTAACTTGGGCCATTTTAATCTTATGTTTGTTTCACATTCTACATTTTACCCCCTTCATGCAGGTCCTCACTACACAGTACAGCTTGGGGATAAATTTGTGGATTATCATGAAGACTTCCGACTCTTCTTAGCCACCAGGAACCCCAGTCCCAAACTCTCACCCACTGAAGCATCACTTGTTACAGCAGTTAACTTCACCACCACTCGTTCTGGGCTGTGTAATCAGGTAGCCACACCATCACCCTCAATGAGCAATCTTGTTATTATTTTTCCACTGCTGTGCTAAGCATGAGCTTCCTCATAGAACAACAGTCTTTCCCATTCTAATTTATGAGCAACTTATACAGTGTTTCTCTGGCTTCCGAAAGAAATACACGCGATAATGGAAAGGTCAGATGTAAGAAAAAAGCTGTTTGGCTCATCATGCTTAAGTCACCCATACTCATGTAATGTAGTTGCAATTATGCAATCAACCTTTTGTTCTAATAAGATTGTGATGAGCCAAATAATATTCTGCATTTCAGTTTCCTGAAATCACCATGCAGCCGATTCAATGCATGTATAGGTCTGGACGCACGGGTGTGTTGAGAGACTTGAGATCGGAATGCTGTTCAAACCAAAGAAATGCATTCCTGATGCCAAGCAAATTGGAAAGAGAAGGTTCTGTCTGGAGCCTCCAAAATTATAACATCCACAGCATCATGAAATCATCACAAAATTATGACATCCATAACATCCACAGCATGTCTTATGCTTGCTGTGCTTCTTGGCCCATCTCAGCTCTTAGCTCTGGCTCTTCTGCATGAGTGCCCTGAGATAGAGAAGCGACGCACAGACCTACTCCAGCAAGAAGAAACAAACAAGGTGAAACTGGCATCTCTGGAGGAGTCTTTGCTTCAGGTAAAATCCTTGAAAGATGTACCTTCCTCATTACTCTTAAGAGTTTTACGAGCCCTGTCAAATTTTCATCCTCACCAATTACTTCCCTTGGTAATTATTCTCCTTTAACCCTGAAGTAATTGTGCATTTCTGACTGCAATTGATGCCAAGTCTGACTACTACAATGTCTTCTAACTATTTATTTAATGCCCCTAATTATTCCCACCTTGTGTTGTTGCCCAGGGGAGATTTCTGTCCCAAGTCTCATAGACCAGTTGGCCTGGTCTGGCGTTTAACTGAGAGCAGCAGGAATTTGTAATTTGGACAGGGCGATGGCGATAACTCACCGACTATTTGCAAAAGACACCGTGGGATATTTAACATTCACCAGATAATGCTCGCACAGGGAAAACCCAGTTTAACACCCATCTGAGGGATGGTATACTTTATGATGCAACACCCTGCCTATGAAGCACCAATTTGACTGTTCGTAAGTCGGGTTGGGAATCAAAGCCAGACTAGACAGCTCGGCGGTAAGTGCCATACCTCTGCACTATCCCGTTGGACCCGTTAGCCGTTCATCACGAAGTGCTTATCAAGAATCTGTCCATCTTGCAGAAATTGGCAACTGCTCGGGGTAACATCCTGGAAGATCAAGAGCTCATCGAGTCTCTGAATCAAACGAAAAGCAGCAGCAAGTCTGTGGAACAGGCCCTCACTGAGGCAGCCCACCTGAAGGCGACTCTTCAGCAGGTGTGAAATGAAATAAATGTCACTGTGTCATGCAATTACTCAGAGGATGGTTTGAAATTGCAAACGTTCACTGCCCAGAGTAAAATATTTCAGGACCAGGGAGCTATGACGTAATCCTCAGGCTGTGGATGTATTTGTCATAAAATATTGATGTGCTATTCCCACTATATGTTGGAAGATTTAAATGCAACTCTCACAGCAAGCAAACGTTTCCTTTCAGTCATGGTCCCCTTTCCTGCCCATAGTTTCCTTCTCTTTCCCAATTGTCAAACAGGACCTTTGTTGTTTCTCATATTCACGGCATCAATTCCTATCATGCAGCCATATTTGTTGTACCAAAGTGAAAATGTGGCTTTTTATAGGTTTTCAGAGCAAATAATAACACCCAGGCCATTGCTCCTGAACCTTAGGAGCGAGATACTTACCTGCCATTGGCAGACAGCAGCAGTACCCTCTTCTTCCTCATCTCCGATCTCCCAAAATTGAATCCAGTGTACCGCTTCAACCTCGCTGCATTCCTACACCTCTTCCAACGTGCACTCAGGATAACATGTGTGAGTTGCACGCAACATTTCGGAAGGCTTTTGGAAGGCACATTCATTCATCCATTCATTCGTTCATCATTCATTTTGTCCACGCATTGCATCATACACGATAATGCTTTACCTTTACTGTACACCAGTCTTCAAGTTAATTATCATATTAATTGTAATTAAATTCATCATACAAGCTGTCATTGTACAAACTGTGGAGGCAGTAATTTATGTATTTACAACATAAGTAATGACGTATTACCAGACTTCTGTTCATGGGATTACTTCTGAGGGGTGTGGGGGAGGGGCTGAGGGGTGTTCAATCATTTAAATTGGGTCATTCATTCTGGTAACACTATAGTCACCAGAGGTCTTATATTGTATTTAAAGTCTTCATTGCATTGCTCTGACGTTCCACAATTTAGTGGTAAAAGGATGCTGTCCTGGACTTGCCTGAATAAACCCATTTAATTTCATGCTTCCGCATTCTCTGTTCAACGAATGTAGTGAATACTGGTTAATTTTATGAATTATCATAAGTTTTATATTTGAGCAAGTTACTGCTTGTACGCACTTGGAAACATCATTGCATGCGATGTTCTTTTACTTGGTGCAGGTGCAGGAGAAAACAGAAAACCGCATTTCTGTTCTTAAATCAACCCTTCTCAACCTGGTTTATGAGCACGTTGCTCGTGCACTCTTCAAGGTGATGACAATGATTATAGCAGTTCCAATTTTTTTTTATATTTTATTTTATTATCATTATTGCTCTTACCAAAGAACCCATCCGTAACTCCCTCACTTTTATGATTTATTTCTTGTCACTCTGGCATCCACTGGGTGGTGCTATACAATGCACAATTACATAGAGAGAATTGGTAAACAGCTATAAACTGCCATGCTGGTGTGTCACATGCAGGGTGATTCATCAACGTGTGTGCCGTCCCTCGGATGGACGTGAAACTGGGCGTCCCGTCTGCCCGCATTAGTTGGTAAAAGTTAAAGATCCCATGGTGTCCTTCACGAAGAGTAGGCGAGCTATCGCCAGCACCCTGAACAAATTCCAAATTGCTGCCCAACATACTGCTCAATGGCAATGGCAAATCATCCATCCATCCATTGGGACCATACTCTGTGCAGAGCATTGGTGTTGCTTTAGCAGACTCCTTGGCAATTGGGCACAATCCTGGGCGGGTCGCCACTCCGAGGCAGGATACCAGCAAGCTGGCACTCATTTTGCCAACCTCGGAAGGATGACAGGCAGAGTTAACCCCAGCTGCTATTACTTCAACAGCCGAGTGGGATTTGAACTCAGGATCCTTGGATCCCAAGCCCACCACCCAAACCGTTAAGCCAACACCAGGCATGAATAGAGAGAATTGGGGATCTCCCCAATGACAAACCACCCAGTATAATCCTTACCAATAAATTTATTCAACAGTACTGACGCCCTGTAACAGAGTATGGTACATAATCAGAAGAATACAGTGCAATGGACAACGTTTCATTAAGATTTATATTTAAATTTTGCATTGATTTGAATGGTTGCTTCAAAAACTTGGAAACACAGGTAAGCTTTCTTGTTGTTTTATTGGATGGTGAAATACCTTGCCCTTCCTTCCTTTTTTCTGTTTGATTTGTGCTAAGTTAGGTAGTTTTGGTTGATAGAATAATAAGTAATTGTGCTATTTTTACTTTAATTGAGCAGCTTACCTCATACAAGCATTGGTAAGAAGATTTTTCCAGCCAGATTCTATCCGCCTCTTGTGTTCTAGGAAGACCGATTGACATTTGCTCTGCACCTAGCACATGGGATGCGACCAGAAGACTTTATGGAAAATGTACGTATCACACCAGCACAGCATGATCATGCCTGGTGTTGGCTTAATGATTAGGGTGGTGGGTGGGCTTGGGATCCTGGGATCCTAAGTTCAAATCCCACTCAGCTGTTGAAGTAATACCAGATGGGGTTGAGTCAGCCTGTCTTCCTTCTGAGGTTGGCAAAATGAGTGCCAGCTTGCTGGTATCCTGCGTTGGCGTAGCGACCTGTCCAGGATTGTGCCTAATAGCTAAGGAGACTGCTTCAGCAGCACCAACGCTCTGCACAGAGTATGGTCCCAATGGAATGGAATGGAACTGCATGAGCAGTGAAGAATATAAGGTTGCAGGTGAAGCCACTTAGTCTGTAGCCTGTCCGTTCTAAAAAACAGTCAGAATGGTGGATGGAGTTGAATTTGTACCAAAATTCCAGGCACTCTTGCCAATTGCTGCCTTATGCGTTTGTTCTTCATATGTTTGCCTCCTGGCGATGCCGTGTGCAGGAGTGGGATTTCTTTTGCGGCCTGCTTTTCAGCGACACGCCTCACAGATTGGTGAGTTGGCATTTCTGAAATACCCGAAGGGAAGTTTATATTTTCATGTTCGTTGGTAGTCAGGGTAACTCTTTCACATCGTCCTACTCCTTGTCATGCCAGTTTTTAAAAACAATATCCAAGCATCAATACAGAAACACTTCATGAGAGATTCTATAAAGTATACAGTAGTTCATTTTTACAATCAGTTTTGCCCTTTAAAGTTTTTGGAAGTAGAGACCAAAAATGACCGTGCATATATGTTTCTTTTCATGAAATGCATTGCAGGAATATTCCCTCTTGTACAATAGCCTCTGATGTAATGGGGGTCATTAATGTCACATACATCAAATTGTAACATTATTAACAAAACTTCCTGCCAGGATTCACCAAGGTCCTTGGGGCAGGAAATGCCGACATGGCTCGATGCAGAACGTGCAGGACATCTTGCTCAGTTGTTGGTGAGATTCCAATTCTAAACTTTATTTTGTACACCATCCTTCATAGTTATGTCGATCACAATTCAAGCCGTGCTCACAATGCTCATCAATTCATATCATCCTTCTCTGACATTATAATGTTTTTGTGCTGCCTTGTAATAGTTGCTATTGATTTTAGTAGTGATTGATTGTTATACGTAATGCTTAAATGCAAGGAAAGACTGAATCAGAGGGCTTTAATCTATGGCACCATGACAGAGCTGGGAACAGCATTTTATGAATTATCTGTTAGTTTGGGTCGGCCTGTTTTTATTTCTCATCTGAGCACAAAGCTCATGATATTGTGATCTCGCATTCAAATCTCTTATGCAGTATCTCTTTGATCTCTATCAGATCTCTTTGTTGATTTGTCCATTGTTTATTAATGTGCCTGGAATTTATGGAAAAGTACAATGATCTGAAAACTTTATCTATACAAGAGAGGTGTGTGTGTGTGTGTGTGTGTGTGTGTGTGTGTGTGTGTGTGTGTGTGTGTGTGTGTGTGTGTGTGTGTGTGTGTGTGTGTGTGTGTGTGTGTGTGTGTGTGTGTGTGTGTGTGTGTGTGTGTGTGTGTGTGTGTGTTTTGACCATCTTTCTCAGAGATGGCCAAACGGATCTTCTTCAAACTTTGAGATGTTCATCAGTGAACCTCCAGGGAGGGTTTTAGGTGAAACAAACTTTGAAAATCAAAAAGTTTTAGTTTTTTTATTTTTGGTAGGGGAGGAGGGGGGTGGTGGGGGTTAATCGCTCCATAGTGCCTCAGCCTTTTTAACTTTGTGAAAGGCAATATTAAATGATCCCCGACCCCATTCCATATTGGTTGTAGGGAAGTGTTTTAGGCCTCCACACAAAAAACAGAAAAATACAAAATTTGCTTTCTTCAAAATACCAACAGAATTAAACGGCACCGGGCAACGCATGAAATAATCCAAATATCAGTTCCTCATCAGAATGTGAAATAATGGTATAAATCAGGGGTTAATCGTGACCAGTGAGAGCCTGCACTTGATTTGGACTTAAAAACACAGCCAAAAATAGTGTTAGTTCCCCAGTGGTTTGTTTCAGATTACAAAATTAAATGAGAGAATGCATCTGTTACAAGTGATAATGCACCCACTGCTTGTTTATTGAGCACTTGTAGGGGCTACTAGGTGCTGCCTGGTTGGGTGAGCTTTTTCCAGCGGTGGTTTCAGAACATGTTGGACAGTGAAAAGCTATGGAGTTAGTGCCCTCATGGTGGTTACGTTTTTCCTGTGGCTTGGCAGCAGCACTGACTGAACCCACATCCCAATACAGTAATCGCTCAAATATCACGAGAAACCTATTGTATTCCAATTTCGTTATCATGGTATTTCATTTTGACCAATCGCGATTTTTGAGCTGAGATGAGTCATCATTTGCGTCCAGTGCTTGAACGATTACCTCCCATTATGAGCCTTGTGATGTTTCTCATGCACCGTTTTTAATGAGGCCAAACGTAAAGTGATGGACAGAGTTAGTTGTGCCAAAAGGCAGAGAAAGGTTATGACATTGGGTGAAAAGATCAAGTTGTGAGATCGGTTGGCCCAAGGAGAAAATGCAGCATCTGTATGGGCTGTCATGACGGGGTCAATAATTTCAGGTAGAACCTTCCCCATTTGTACTCTTCCTCATGCCTAAACCTTCATTTTCCTTCAAACCGCATTCCCAAACCTTCATTATCCTTCAAGCGTCATTATCAAACACTCATTCTCCAACTCCATATTTGAACCTCATTCCCAAACCTTCATTATCTAACTCCGTAATCGACCTCATTCCCAAACCTTAATTTTCCAACTCCGTATTTGAACGTCATTCTCAAACCTTCATTATCGAACTCCATATTCGAACCTCATTCCCAAACCTCCACTTTCCAACTCTGTAATCGCACCTCATTCCCAAACCTTCATTTTCCAACTTAATTGAACCTCATTCCCAAACCTTCACTTTTCAACTCCGTATTTGAACCTCATTCCCAAACCTTCATTTTCCAACTCTGGATTTAAACCTCATTCTCAAACCTTCATTATCCAACTCCGTATTTGAAGCTCATTCCCAACCTTCATTTTCCAACTCCGTATTAATCAAACTTCATTCCCAAACCCTCAATTTCCGACACCCGGACTCGATTCTCCGTTCTAATGCTTCATTCTCAAACGCACATTCTTAACCATGGCTCATCAAACAAATCGGGGTGCTAAAGCAGATTTTCAACGCTGATGAGACGGGATTATTCTGGAAGCGGATGCCGTACCTCACAGCTTCCTGTCCAAGCAGGGAAGATCGGCATTCAAGGTAAGGTGGTTAAGGATCGTGTTGCTCTTCTCCATTGTGGAAATGCTGCAGGTGACTTCATCGTAAAACTCATGTTACTTTTCCAATCGCCTTCCCCGCTCTCCCTTCCCTACTCCCCTTTCCCCCGCTCACCGCTCCCCACTCGCCCTTCCCTGCTCACCGCTCACCCTTCACCTATTCCAACCTCCTCCTCTAACAGCATCATCCTGAGCTAAGTCTTATGGTTTCTATTTATTGGAGAGCACAGTGCAAGTACGTAATGTTCTTACCCTCAACCACCTCACTGTTTTGTATTAAATAAAAATGGTAAAAGTCATGTGTTTTTGTCTAATTTAAATTGCATTTATTGTATTTACATGTTTATTTCAATGTTAACATGCTACACACACACACACACACACACACACACACACACACACACACACACACACACACACACACACACACACACACACACATATTGTTACGAATTTCGGTCTGCACGGCATGCGATCAGCCACGTAACTCAAATCGCGACCGCGTCGCCCACCGGAATGGACAATTCAGTCGTGACCCTCCGTGGAACTACCGCCAGGAGCTAGTCACGGGTGAGTCTTTCGACCACACCACAATCGTGCCAATCGGCCACCCGCGCAGGATAGGGTTGTTCGCCAAACTCGATCTACCTAAGTACCTGCGCGGGTAGTTAACCGGGCGATTGTACCTCGCCGCTGGCCGGCCTAGGACACAAACCGCTTAAGCGGTCCGTTCCATGCTTCAGTGATAACCGAGTGGTGTTATCGCCGGCCCCGACGGACGTGATTATTTACCGGGTGCTTACACCCTTCTACAAATTCCTTCCATGATGCAAGATGGAACTTTCAAACAAAGGAAAGGACGCAACGAAATGGGGAACAGTTCGACAAGTACATTTATTGAAACCACACGTATGCAGGCAAAGCAATGAATAACAGACATTTTAAATGACTGTTGTATTAAATAAATGACTCACGCCGTGCAGACCGAAATTCGTAACAATACATATATATATATATATATATATATATATATATATATATATATATATATATATATATATATATATATATATATATATATATATATATATATATATATATCATGTTAACATTGAAATAAACATGTAAATACAATAAATGCAATTTAAATTAAACAAAATCACATGACTTTTACCATTTTTATTTAATACAAACCACACGTATGCAGGCAAAGCAATGAATAACAGTCATGCACGTATGTACAGCACACAAACAGAAATGCAAAGAAAGAATTGCTACCGACTAAAGCAATGTACATACATGCACAGTCACTTAGGCAGTTCTAACTTGTTGGACACGGCGCCACAGCATGCATACAAAAACCCAAAGAAATAAGTGGAAGAGAAAGGACTTCCCTTTTTCTGGCCGGTGAGTCCCTCTTCCACGACCGTCAGCGTGGTCGTGCCTGGCCCCGACCTCTCTCGCGGCCGGGGAACCCTCTCCGGCACACCTCGTCCGGACGCGCAGGTCCACCACACAACCGGCGCTGCCGCATCTCCCGTCCGTGCCACGGTTTGACAGGCCGCTCGCCAAGCCGCGAGCGCAGGACCTCTTCCACCAACAAGACAAGACCCCTTCCACCGACAAGACAATCAGCGCCAAGAAGAAGACGACGACCAGCCCAGAAGCTCAAAAAACCAGAAGAACACAGGAACTCCCGAAGACAAGGAGACAGCAAGACTACTCAAGGTCCGTGCTGTCCGCCTTTTTTAGCACGGGGCTCCGCCCTTTGCTCCGCCTCTTTTTCGGCCCCGCCTCCCTTCGAGCTTCTTGGAGAAGCCTCTCGAAGGGGGGCGTGCCCTCTTGCTCTGCCTCCACCCTCCCGTGCGGGGGCTGGGGGAGTCAGTTTTGGATCAGGGCCAGGGAATTATTCCCCCAAAAAGGGGCCCCTACCTTTTCTCACCTTTGACCCCCGGCTCGGATCGCACTTCCACCACACCGAGCGCGGAAAATTTAGGCTGGAGAAACAGGCGGGAAAAGTCTGTGCAGGCTCTGCAAGAGCTTTTATTCTGGCAATCCTGCGCGCGTTCTTGGACGGTTTTTACCGCGAAAATCGTCGCCGCGTGGTCCGTGGAGGACGGCGTTCGTAAACACGGAGAGTGGCGAAGATGGTGGTGGTTGTTGTGGTGAGGGTTTGAGCGTGGTTGGTTCGTGGTTGTAGTTGGTGGCGATGGTTGGCGTTGTGGTTAAGGTGGTTGTGTGTTGTAGTTGTTTGGGGGCATTGTTGGTGGTGGCGATTTGGTTGTTGGGGGATGATTGGTCCAAAATAATGATAGAGAAAAGAAAAACGGCTATCTCAAAGGATCGCAGACCTGTGAACACGGACATTCCCTCTAAACAACTGTTGGGAAATCTAACTACACAATTACTTATCTTCATAACTGATCTAAGGACCCTTTATGGTGTATTGCGAATTTCCACAGCCGTAACAGTATATATATATATATATATATATATATATATATATATATATATATATATATATATATATATATATATATATATACTTTTTTAACGTGTTTATTTCAGTTGCAATGTGTTTATTTCTGGCTGTCATCGATCTTCCTTTTATATTTTCTTGAATTCCAGGAACAGAACACCTCCCCTCCCCCCTTCCTTTTGGTCCTTGGTTTCCACTATCGCGGTTTTAAATATCGCGACATTTTCCAGGAACCTAAGCCCCAGGCAATTGGATGGTTTCCTGTATGCACTTTACACTGTCCTTAAAATGGACGTCTAAGTCAACATGTGGCAGCGTTAAACCTTGCCCAGACTCTGAAGTACCTACGCCCAAAATTTGGGGCCTCCACGTGCTCCAGTTTGGCCATGAAAGAATAACATACAAACACTTGAAAATATTTATTAGATATCATCACACTTTGCTTATTGACCTTATAAGCATGGGGGAATCTGAAAAGATGAGAACTTATTGATTGTTTCTGCCAATTGGAGGTGAGAGATGTAATAGGGCTTTCAGTCGGACAGCATGGTGCGGACATGGCCGCCGGAGCAGGAATGAACCCCAGGGAAATACTAAGTGTAGGGCCCCCTTCAAAAAAATTTTTTATTTAAAAACAACCAATATGGTTCCGTGTTTTCATAATCGGAAAAACATGCCGTTGTTTAAGGGATATTTGGATGCTGTTCACTTATTCCGACATACAGATTCATTGAAGCCATTTCATCCAGATGGGGTGTCGCCAACACTACTGTGCTCATTTACATCATTACCACGATTGTCATCATGCAACTTGTTCCCACAGTAGTTTATTTCACTTGGGAGGGTGTCACTGACCATGCCAGTGAATCGCCTTGAGTGGCTTGGAGGGAGATACAAAATATAGTTGCCCCTGGTGTTTTATCATTACAAACAATCATTATATGAAACAAAAAATTTAAGGAATAATTACGGGGCCCTATTTGGTATGGGGTAGTTACCCCACCTACCCCTCTCCCCCTCTCAGCACCTCTGGGTGCAGAGGTACCACATTTACCCTTGATCTCTTTTACAAGTACTTAAATCTCAGCCCGAATACAAACTGTCGGATCAGTACTTTGCAGACAGGATACTATAATTTAGTATGCCATCCCTTGGCTGAATGTGAAGCTGGGTATCCCATCTTCCAGCATTAGTGAGTTGACCGTTAAAGATCCCAGTGCCCTTCAGGAAGAGTAGGCGAGTTGTTGCCAGCACCGTGAACAAATTCCAATCTTAAGTTGGTGAGAAGCAGCCATCTTAAAACCCTGGAGGGACGAATGAGTTTGAAGAGACTGAGGAAGTTTGTTCCACAGACCAGAGAGCAGATGATTTGAGGTGAACAGTGAGCCTGGATTTTGGGAGTTTCACCAGAAGTTGGTTACTAGCAGACTGCATGCATCCTGCAAAAACCTGGGAGAGACAGAGCAAGGAAAGGTCAAAGGGTGCAAGACCAGAAAGGAGGCTGTTGAAGGCAGAGAGGCCACTGATCTGTCTTCAATGCGAGAGTATCTGGCCCAAAGACTCAGCTTCGCTGTGGGAAATTTTGAGGGCATTTTTTTTCATGCCATCAAGAAGGGCACTGTGTGATGGAGGGAAAAGGGGTGAGCAGTACCCAATCAAGCTGTGGACGAAGCAGCACTAAATCAAGCTGTAAGTTGATAAAACCAAGCTGCAAGTTTGTTCAGATTAGCTAAAGAATGACTGCATGACCTAAGAGGCCCAGTCAGCAGCTTGCTTTGGAGGCCAACTGAGATATGTCATTTGCCCAAGGAAGATCATGGCTGATGGTGAAGTCCAAACATTTGAGTGACAGAACCTCTTCAAGAGGTTTGTTAAGGAAAAAGGTAGATGGGGGAGGGTTTACCAATTGGTCCATTTGGAGAGACAAAGACAGAATGAGAGTGTGAGTTTTGTCAAGGTTGAAAGACATATTCCAAGTGCTAGACGACCTCATGATTCTGTCAAGGTTTGCAGAGATGAAAGAGGCTTTTATCTGCCTATCTGAAGGAAGAGGAGATATGCTATGATGGAGCGTTCCCAAAGGCAGTTCTGTGCCCAATCTTGTTCGTCATCTACAAGGTAGCCTGAAAGTCGCTTTAACCGTCCCCATTAAAGCGTTTGTTTTTAAACTCTTTTACTTTCCAGGCTTTATTGTGTAATATTGTACCTAAAAAAATTAATCAGTCATTGTATCTGCATCAATGTTGCCACATAAAACGGCATATACCACACTGGGGAGGGCACAAGGGAATGGAGGGAGGGAGGAATGTGTGAGAATTTTAGCAGGGTTAAAGTGACTTTCAGGCCACCCTGTATTCAGAGAACTTCTTCAATACTCTGAAAAAACAACCTCTTTTCCTTTCTGCATACAACTCCACATTGTGTCGTACAGTATCCCATCCCTTAGCAAGGCAGATAGTAGGTTCCTCCCTCTGCTGATCTGAAAATTATTTGATACTCCTCTGATAAATGGAATATGTGTTTCAATCATGGAAAACATCAATCTCCCCCTATCGCTCCAGAGGATCATCAAATTAACCCACCCATCTATTTTCTTGGTCTTCTACTGGAAGAGGTTCAGTTTCTTGAATGTATAAGCCTCATGATCAACTATGACCTATTTTCGGCTGACCACAAAACAATGCTTGCCTTAAAAGCCAGCCACAGACCTGGTAACCTCCATCAATCCAAGTCTTTCCATGGAAATTCAGAGTTACTTACAGTTTACAAGGCTTCTATCCATAGCTCAATGGAGTACTGCACTCCGCTATGGGCAAGCACCGCTGCATCACACCCGTTTCTCCTGGATTATGTGGAATATAAAGTCCTCGGAATTATTGGAAGCTCTCATGTTGAGGCCGAAGCACAAGGTCTGTTGCTTTCACATCACAGGCAGGTCAGTGGTCTCTTTGTCTTCTATGGCCTGTTCTCCAATATTACTCTCTCAGTCCTCTAACCCTCCCTATATACTACAGGATGCATGTATGCATTCTTCCAGTTATGCTCTTTTGGATGAACTTCCAAAATCCAGGCTGACTATGCCTCTTCACTCTTATTCCTTGTTTCTCCCATCTATGGAACCACATTTTAGAGGCTGTCCTGTCTCGCTCTTCCATCTAGGGCTTCAAAGAAACAGTACTTTGCTATCTCTTGTCATCCCCAATTCTGTCCCATGATCTTTATTATCCTATTAACCTCTCCGAACCCAACAATCATATGTACAAGTTTCAGTGTTTCCTCCCCTCCTCTGTTTTCCCTTTTCCTGTTCATTCATTCTCTTTATGTTTGTCCCACTGTCAGTTCGATACCTTGCTCTTCCATGAGCCTCTTCTGGAAAAAAAACAAAAACAATGAGAGGAGGTGACTTTGGATGCTGGAGGCAGAGAGTTTGCAGAGCAAGGCAGTGTGCCAGACTGCGTGTAAAATGATCATGATATATCCATCAAAACGGCCCTCATCTCATGTCTGAGATTGAGGATCTCCTATTTTGTGAGGAGCAGAAGCAGCATATCCAGATTGAAGTGACCAGGTGTGAATATGAAGTGATGATCTGAGATCAGGTGGATGGAGGAAAGGAAGGATGTTGTGTGAGCTGTGATGATGGATACCATCATTTTGTTCTCATCACTCTGCTATATTCTAAAGTCGAAACAATAGCGAACAATGACAAAACATGTCACACCCACTCGCTGCATGGGCAGTCTTTCTTTGCTTATTAAATCAGTGCATGGTCAAATCGAGTAACAAATAGCATGCCAGAACTATCACATATCAGTTGTGTTGATGAACACACATGCAGCTGCTTTCATTTAATGGCAAATGGTTTAATTTTAACACATGATTCAAATAAGGCTGTGTGAAAATGCCTACTAGCTCCCAAGAGAAACCTTGTGAGGAGGTGATTAATGTATTCCTCAATATATTTTAATGGCTTTAATCACAGCTTAAGGTGTTTTAGATCTATGTCGTGATTTTCTTCCAGATTTACAGGATATGAAGTGGACAATTGGTGGTATAAATTATGCAAGCAAAAGGTCCTATTCTTTACTGGGAAGTCAAACCCTTTTTTTTCCTCTTTGGTAAGATTGGTAGCCAATGTAATATTTGGAAGGAAAAGCATGGTTTAGTATTTTTAGTTCGATGTAACTTTAGCAATGATTTTGCAATAAATCATGTTGTGCCAAATTGAAATTACTTGAGGAATGACCCTGGTATAGAATATTTAAGTACATGCGTAACTACAACCAGATATGAGAAATAATAAAGGAAACGTCATCGCAACTTGTTCTAAAAATGATATCACCTCTGAAATGGGATGCAACAACCACACACAGTGATGTGCAGCGAGGTAGAGCTTAAGATTCTGATTACTGTCAAACTAATTTCATGTCAGTTTGACTAAACGTGCCTTCAAATCATTCATCTGTGGACTAACTCTCGCTTTCTCTTCCATGATCCCCAGGCCACTTTCCCGAGGCTGAAGTCACGGCTACAGGTGACAGAACCAGCTCTATGGTGCACGTCCACAGGACAGTCGGCTAACACTGGAATATTGCCGCCCACTGTCTCCCACACTCTGACACATTTTCAGCAGGTAAAGGCAAATGAAGTTACATCCAAAAACTGTGCTGCCACATAAATATTGAATTTGCTGTGTATTAATCGCTGTAAAACTACCTTGGGTTCCCACCAGACTCATCGGAATCGCAGGCCGTCGCACACGAACAACTTTGTGACGTGACAGGTCGCTAATGGACTGCGAACGCCAATAACTCGACCACATGACTTAGGGTCCTCCATCGAATCCCGTTTCCTTAAAAGTTTACCTGAATGGGGTTTTATTTTTTTGTACAGCAGGGAATAGCAAGGAATTTGTAGTTTGAGGCAAAAGACAACAACTTACAAAAGCGGACACAGAGCAGGATTATCCTGACTATATCTTCAATAATCTTACTTAATCTAGGACAGGCGCCATCACACACGCACACACATACACATACCCGAGGAAGGTTAGATAGCCAAGAAAGAGAGAAAGGTGAGGATGAGCACCCTCTAAATACCTTAGGGGAAGGTAGGTGGAAATATACTGGTGTCTATGGTGTGGGAGTGGAAGCTGCGATGTATGCAAGGTATGGGGTGCGGTGTCGTTCCAGAGGAAAATGTAATTGCGAATCAGTAACACGTTCTTCTTTGTGCGGCCACAGTAGAAGAGAGGAGAGAGGGGGAGAGAGAGAGGAGGAGAGAGAGAGGAGGAGAGAGAGAGGGGGAGAGAGAGAGGGAGAGAGAGAGAGAGAGAGAGAGAGAGAGAGAGAGAGAGAGAGAGAGAGAGAGAGAGAGAGAGAGAGAGAGAGAGAGAGAGAGAGAGAGAGAGAGAGAGAGAGAGAGAGAGAGAGAGAGAGAGAGAGAGAGAGAGAGAGAGAGAGAGAGAGAGAGAGAGAGAGAGAGAGAGAGAGAGAGAGAGAGAGAGAGAGAGAGAGAGAGAGAGAGAGAGAGAGAGAGAGAGAGAGAGAGAGAGAGAGAGAGAGAGAGAGAGAGAGAGAGAAGGGGAGAGAGAGAGAGAGAGAGAGAGAGAGAGAGAGAGAGAGAGAGAGAGAGAGAGAGAGAGAGAGAGAGAGAGAGAGAGAGAGAGAGAGAGAGAGAGAGAGAGAGAGAGAGAGAGAGAGAGAGAGAGAGAGAGAGAGAGAAGGGGAGAGAGAGAGAGAGAGAGGGAGAGAGAGAGAGAGAGAGAAGGGGGAGAGAGAGAGAGCGAGAAGGGGAGAGAGAGAGAGAGAGAGAGAGAGAGAGAGAGAGAGAGAGAGAGAGAGAGAGAGAGAGAGAGAGAAAAAAAAAAGAGAGAGAGAGAGTGAGAGAGAGAGAGAGAGAGAGAGAGAGAGAGAGAGAGAGAGAGAGAGAGAGAGAGAGAGAAGGGGAGAGAGAGAGAGAGAGAGAGGGGAGAGAGAGAGAGAGAGAGAGAGAAGGAGAGAGAGAGAGAGAGAGAAGGGGAGAGAGAGAGAGAGAGAGAGAGAGAGAGAGAGAGAGAGAGAGAGAGAGAGAGAGAGAGAGAGAGAGAGAGAGAAGGGGAGAGAGAGAGAGAGAGAGAGAGAGAGAGAGAGAGAGAGAGAGAGAGAGAGAGAGAGAGAGAGAGAGAAGGGGAGAGAGAGAGAGAGAGAGAGGGAGAGAGAGAGAGAGAGAGAGAGAGAGAGAGGGAGAGAGAGAGAGAGAGAGAGAGAGAGAGAGAGAGAGAGAGAGAGAGAGAGAGAGAGAGAGAGAGAGAGAGAGAGAGAGAGAGAGAGAGAGAGAGAGAGAGAGAGAGAGAGAGAGAGAGAGAGAGAGAGAGAGAGAGAGAGAGAGAGAGAGAGAGAGAGAGAGAGAGAGAGAGAGAGAGAGAGAGAGAGAGAGAGAGAGAGAGAGAGAGAGAGAGAGAGAGAGAGAGAGAGAGAGAGAGAGAGAGAGAGAGAGAGAGAGAGAGAGAGAGAGAGAGAGAGAGAGAGAGAGAGAGAGAGAGAGAGAGAGAGAGAGAGAGAGAGAGAGAGAGAGAGAGAGAATATCGAGAATATCGAGAATATCGAGAATATCGAGAATATCGAGAATATCGATGTGTGAGAAGGAAGATCTCTAACCTAACCATGTAAAGATCTGTAAATGTAAGTGTCTACCTCCGTGGGACGCTCTACCTGAGCGTTCCCACCTCGTGATATGGCGCATTATTTCCTCCTTATTTATTCGCCGGGGCTCGTGGCAACGTGCATTCTGCACTGGTCTGCTACTTTTGGCC
>NC_140965.1:98291989-98314489 GCF_056783735.1 Eptatretus burgeri | reverse complement strand
TATGGTGTGGTTAACAACACCCATAGCTGGGTTTCGGCGTTGATCTGAAAAGCTGCGACTCGATTGCTCGTTCGGTGGGCGCGCACGGCTGCAATTTAGCTAAAGGCGGTCGCCCGCACGTCGAACGGGCGAGAATCCACAACACTGGTATCAGGAATGGGATGCAAATTCATCCCCCTCCAAACCATATTTACGGAACCGGATCAAGGTTGTGCGAGGCGACCCTCCGGTTCCATTAAATTCCGAGCGTTGAAATTTTTTATTTCCGATACGCAAAATGGCAGCTCAAGGCGAGCAGGGGCAGGGAGGAATATGCTTTAATGTAGAATTCATGGCCCAGGACTAAACGTTTTATTATAATCGCACCACGAATTGTCGTCAGTGGGAGCGGCCTGTGCAGGAACTTTACCGGCAACCAAAAACGGAGTCGCAAAATGGCGGCGCAGCCGCACCTCAGCGGCACAAGGTGTGAGCAGGTTGCTATTAATAGCGCAGCGAGCCGCAGGGCACGGGGGAAGCGCTCCCGCCCACCAGTTCAAACCACGTGGGCATGGCAGGCGAAACAGGGCGACGACGCGTACATTGGCGAACTTCAAACACAATTGTCGGATGCCTTGGAGCAGTGGAGGTGTGGTGATAACTGTATAGAGGAATTGCAAATTGAATTGGACGAGGCACAGGAGCGAGTTCGGGGGCTGGAAAAAGACTTAGCCAACGCAGAGTGGGTTCATGAGGATTATGTGCACACGGAATCACAACGATTGGCCGATGCACAGGAACTAATGCGGGAGCTGGAAGAGGACTTAGCCAGCACAGTTGTGGAACTACATGGAGAAACGACGAAAGTAGAATGGTTTCGTGGGTTTTTGGTACAAAATGCAAGCGAACTGAATAAAAGAAAAGAGGAGGAGCAAATTAGTAACTCTCGGGATAGGAAGAGCTTGGAGGAAGAATGGGAAACAAAGCTGTAAGAGGAAAAACGGAAACACAATTTGGAATTGGAACTACTGAAGGAAGAGGTAAGATCAGGCAATCAGATAAGGGAGAGCCTGGAACAGGAGATAGAAAGAGGAGAGAAATCTCTGGACCAAAGGAAGGAAGAATTTTTGGAAAAGTCAAGACAGTTCGAAGAACTACAGGGAGAAATGAGGGAAGTGGAGTGACGTACCCATGAGTTGGAACATGAGAAGCGCGAACGGAATGAAAGGATAGAGGAAGAGCGAATTAGTAACTCCCGGGATAGAGATAACTTGGAAGAAGAATGGAAAACAAAGGAAAATGAAAAATAAAAAAGGAAAAACGGAAACACGATTTGAAATTGCAACAACTGAAGAAAAAGGTAAGATCAGGCGATCGGATAAGAGGAAGCTCAGAACAGAAGATAAAAAGAAGAGAGAAATATCTAAAAAAAAACTCTTGAAAGGAGATGAGCAAGAGAATGGATGAAATGAGGAAGGAAGAATGTGAAAGAGGTGTGGAGATGAGAAAGGGATTAGAAAAAAAAAGCTTCTGAGTTACTGAAACACCAAAACAAAGAGACGGGATTACAAAACGAGCTGAGGATGTTGAGAGAGGAAAGAAAGAGAACGGAGAATGAAATAAAATGTTAAGGAACCACACTGTGCAGATCGAACAGTTAGAAGCAGAAGCAAGATTAAAGAATGAGATGCAAGAAAGAGTAATGAAGGAAACGATGAGATTGGAGAAGGAAGAACAAAAGGGACAAGGGGTGAAAGAAATTTAAAAAGAAAGACAAGAACAATTGAAAAATAAAGCAAGGTTGAAGTACGCGGAGATAGTGAAGGAACAACGAATGAAACAGGGAAAGGAGACCGGCCATTTGAAGGAAACTATGAGATTGGAGAAGGAAAAAACATGAGAAACAGTGGGAGAGAAAACAAAAACGATATGAATTTGAAATTAACCAACTCAAGGAGAGAGCAAAGTTGGAGTCCACAGAGATGGAAAAGCTCCGGAAAGATAACGAACAACTAAGGGGGCACAGAATGGAAGAACAACTCGAATAGGAAGGAAAATGGAGCCAGGAAGAAACAGCAATAATAAACGAAGTGACGGAGAAATTAAAGGAGGTAGAGGTGACGACGACGGAGATGCAGGAATTAAAAGAAACTAAAGACGAACACACACATGGAGTTAGCGAGGGACAATGAGGGTGAGCTTGGGGGAATGTCCCGTGACCCGGTGCGAGCAGCAGGATAGCCTCCTTCAGGAGCGAAGGGATACGCTATGCTCCCTTGAAGCGGATCACGACCAGGTGGGTCCAGTCGAGCTCTGCAAGTTTGGGGGGCGAGTGCTGTGAACTGGTACACGCGGAGCTTGGGGGAGTATGGAGGCCCCGGGAGCACTTGTGGTGGCGCGAATTGCCAGCGTGATTGTCCCGGTGTGTGTGCTTACAAGTGTGGATGTTGCATGTTGAAACACGCACATAGTGTGGGTGAAAGGCCGTGTGTGAGAGGAACCGCGTGTGTGAGATCGCGGTATGAAAGGGAGATGGCGGTTGGTATGCGGGAACACGCAACCGCATGTCCAAATGCGAGTGTCATGGTAAGGTGTGTAAGAGTCATGGCACGTGGGAGTGCGTGCGTGAAATTGCGACGAAGACGGCGCCAGATGAGGGACAAAGGCCGTGTAGCGGCCGTAGCTGTTTTGGTGACCGTGCCGGATTTGCACGGCAGCGTGCTGGTTCAATGCTGTGCTTCGCACGAGGCCGCCGCGTGCGTGCCTGCGCGAGTGAAATCCGATCTGGAAACGCACGCAGTGGATGCAAGCCGATCCCGCAGACGGACAGAAGTTAGGCTGGAAATATGAATTTGGATCGGATGGGTTCTCCAGGCGAGCGTGTATGTAAAGCTCCATGTGACCTGCGTCACACGTTCTGTTCGTAGAGCGTGCGAAGCGGTTTCCCCGATGCGTTATGCGTGCCCCGGCTTGCGCGAGAAATCGCGCGGTTTCGGGGTGCGAGTGACGTCATCGGGGAATCCGCGGCGTGGGTTACGGACGAGCAGAGCACATGTGCTCATGTGGGGAACCCCTCAAAATGCGAGGCTTGTTTGGGATGCGCAGGGTGATGTTGTGGCGGCACGCATGGTTGGAATCCGGCAGAAGGGAATCCCTGTCCGATGTTACCATCCGAGAAGGGACGAGGTGCGCAAGCAGCTGCCGTGACGTCACGGGAAAAGAGCGCAGGTTGCGAATTGCCGTGCTGGTGCGCAAAGAAAAAAAAAAAAGAGAAAAGCAAGCTTCGCCACTTCGAGTAAACAGGTTTCCCTGGGCAGGGGGTGGGAGAGCCCCTGCTTTGGGCGCAGGAAACAACTAGTTAGGGGGATGGGTTAGAGTTAGTTAGACCGGCTTCATGGGGACGTGAGTTGTTCCTCATGAAGCCCGTGGAATGGTTAGTGAAGACATACTTAATAGGGGACATGACGGCACAAATAGCAAATCAATTCGTGGCACAGAGGGCAGAAATGACAGATCAATTGGGGTAATGGGGGTACATTTGGGTGCACGGATTGATTTAATGAGGGATGAATTGGGGGAAAAGATGGAGAAAATGAAAACTGAGATGCAGGAGTGTGTGGATGTTAAATTGGGAGAAATACAAAGCAAATTCGAGGCTACATTGGAGGAAACAAAGGTAGAAATTACATTGGAGGGGGAAAATATATGAAAAAAATTGGTAGATAAAATTGATGCAACGAACAGTCGGGTTGATAAAGTGGATGAAAGCCTGGAACGTCATCGTGCCTGTGTGGATGCTCGTATGCAGCTGCAGGTTGAAAAGTGGGGAGAGCTGAGGAAGCAAGGGATGAATTTGGCGGAGGAGGTAAAAGGATTGGAGGCTCGTTTGGACGAACAAGATAAAATTATGAGCCAAGATGAAGTCTTGGATAAAGGCCTGGTAGAGCCGTCTTTTGTAAGTAGAGTGTCCGGGTTGGTTGAGGAGCAGCTACAAACTCGCGACGGAGCCTTGGAAGAGGTTGTGCGGGCCCAGAAGATCCTGCGGGAAGAGGTGAATCGGTCCATTCAATGTTTGGAACAGGAGGCAAAATTGACCCACGAGACCCTCACCACAAAACATTTTTGGCCACAGTGGGCTCCAAAATTGGATACGCAGCCACAAGGGTGTTTGATCCCTGGGCTGGATTCGGACAAGGGAGAAACTGAGAAGCGGGCCACCGTAAAAGTGATCCCCCTGGTAAATTTCGACGGGTCAGGGAGCGTTGAAGCTTTTCTGACACAATTTGAGTGCATTTCCCGACTAAACGGGTGGAATGAGCGGGAACGTACAGGGAATTTGGTGGCAACGTTGCGGGGACCAGCCGCAGATGTGTTAAACGTGATCGCGGAGGGATGTTGACCAGCTCCCACATTTGCGAGGCGTTGAGCCGTTGGTTTGGGTTTGCAGCAAACTGTGATCTGGTGCGGGCCCAGCTCCAGCACCGCAAATTAAAGCCGGGTGAGACAGTGCAGGAGCTGGCACAGGACATTTACCAATCAGTCAGGATCGCGTATCGGGACCTTACAGTGGAGGCATGGGACAGACTGGCACTAGAGAAATTTTTAGCTGCTCTTCCTGACCCTGAGGTCCGAGCGCTAGTGGAGCTACAGGATCCACCCAACGTGCACCGAGCGGCCGAGTGCGCGGCCAGGCTGGCCTCATGGAGGCGGCCGGGTCGGGTGCCCGAGAGGCCATCGGTGACGATCCGACAGGCGGAGATCCAGGATCAGGGAGGGGGGCTGGGAGAAATTGGCATTACCCAAATGCTTCAGAGGATGAATCCTCCTGCTGAACCGCCAGGTCTATCCGAGATGCCCTTTCATGGGTCGGGTCCGGAAATCACTGTCGGGGGTCGGGGAGACTAGATTGGGCTGAGCATATACGGCCATGCTCGGCTGCTGAGATTGTGGCGAAGTGCCCTCCTTTGGTGGAAAAAAAAATGAATTGTGGAAAAATTGGCATGGGTTTGTGAGTTCTGCTTGGTTTTAGAGTGACAATCGGGACAGTGGGTAATTGGAAACAAAGCGGGCACGAGTGGCTGTCCAATGGCTGGTGCGTGGATCGGATGAGAAGTGCTGTGTGAGTTGTTTCAAGTTAAGAAGTGAAATGTATGGTGCACACGTTGATTTTTTATTGGACATGGTGTGGTAATAGGGAAGGTCATGGTCGGTGAAGTGTTAGAAATGCAGGTGTCACATGTAAGGCCGATGGGGTGGGGGAGTCATGTGGGTTTTGTGGGTGGGGATGATGTGCTTGTCCACAGGGATTGCTGAAGCTCACGATGAGCGTGAATTGCGACCCCCCTCAAGGAGATTCACCACCTGGTGGCTAATGGTGACAGTGTCTGGAGGCAACTGGGAGAGGGTCTGGTTGGGCGACCAAGGCGGGGAGGACCTTGGCGACCCAGGAAGGCCAGAGGAGCCAGTGAGACCCCTTCCAGAGTGTTGTACGGGATTAGAGCTGATGGCTACCAGGGGGGAGGGAATCAAAGGGAGCGGGGCGGAGAAACGTCCGGGTTGGACTAAAGCTTACCTGTGGGCATGGTTGCACCTGAGATGCCCCCATCATCTTGTGGTAACCCACCCCACGGCCACGACGGGATTCAGCCTGCATGATTAAAATGAGGACCATGACCTAGAAATGTGATGATGACCATGGTGTGAGTGTTGTGAAGATGTATGAGTCTCACTCGATCCCGCACAACTTGACATGTGCAGCAAGGGCATGATGTCCGCATAATTTTGGGGCAAGCAAATTTGAAAATTGGCTCCCCAGGTAACGCTGGGTCTATTAGCATCCACTGGGGGAGGCGGTAAAGTGTAAATATCCTGTGAATAGTGTCGTTAAGGCTTAGAGTAGGAATGTAAAGTATAAGTGTTGTGTTTTTGTGGAACCTTTTGTTCCCCTCCCCAGATCACTGGAAGAGTGTTGGGCAAGAGCGATGATCCAGAAGATGGAGTGCAACTTCGCTCAGTGCTCTCATGTGATAAAATAAAAAAATAAAAAAAATAAAAACGAATGATTGTTTAGGCGAGGATAAGGCCATAAGGGGGTAGTACATTAAGCAGGATAGGTAAGTTAGCTGCGACTCGCTGCCCATTGCCCCTCCTACTTTATTTCGTTAGGTTAATTAGGTGTGAGTCAGTAAGTGTTAAGGCTGGTACGGTAGCGCCTGTGATATACCTTGCAGGAGCTGCGGTACCAGAGGAGGGGGCAGTGTTACGTTTGAGGGGGGGGGTATGCATTCAAAGGGTAATTAGGATGTTTAATTAGGTATGCCATGCTGTTCGAGTTTACCAGGATCTCGATGTAATAAGTAGCAATTCAGTGGTGATAAGTTGTCTAGTAAATGTTCATTTCTTCAAGGGGGAAATGATAATTGTCACGTAATTAGGTAGGGACACGGGATAGGGTAAGTGTGTCTGCGTAAACCCCTTTTGGTATTCTCTGGAGACTGGCCGTGACGTCACAGGACAGTGCAGCGGATGGCTCCGCCCCGTGATCACGATTGGCAGAAGGCGACGGCGGTGGGCCAATAAACGGCTCGATTGGAAGTGACGAGGACAGGAGGATAAAAAGGTTCTGTTCAGGGTCGAAAAGGAAGAGGAAGAAGATCGGGACAAAAACGATCGTGTTTTTTTGGTGTGGAGGCTGTTGCACGGAGAGCGTCCTTGTTGTTGTGCTGATTCGATCGTGTTCTTCATCGTGTCCTGGAGCCTTGCTGAGCCTCGTGCCTCACCTTGGTTGGCTCTGGGGTTCTGCTGACTCGGAGTACGGGGTCGAACGGCGGGCGGATCTGCCTCCCTCTCCTGCTCGCAACTTGGCGCCAGAACTGGTTCCCTAGTGGCTGTGAGCGGACTTGGGCCAGGACCAGGAGGTCGACAGTACCACGGTTTCTCCTGCCCCCGTGACGAGAGCAAGGCCAGCTCGTCCGACGCAGATCCAGGGACAGTTGAGTCCACACCACGGTCCAGCCTGACCACCAGAAATAGCTACGTTGTGTGTGTGTGTGTGTGTGTGTGTGTGTGTGTGTGTGTGTGTGTGTGTGTGTGTGTGTGTGTGTGTGTGTGTGTGTGTGTGTGTGTGTGTGTGTGTGTGTGTGTGTGTGTGTGTGCTTGGCTCCTTAGAGGGTTTGAGATCTGTATATTCATTGGAATTGTCTGTGTTTTTCCCCACGCCCGATCCCACACCATCCCGTCGAATTGCCCCGGATCCCCTCTTCTTGCCGAGTCTTGTTATTTCTGGTTAGTAATAAAAACAAATAAACATCATCAACTCAGTGAAAAGCGACTCGTGTGCCACCTTCCTCGTCCCGTTTGCGGTGGAGCGATTAGAACCGCCATGTTTGGGTTATAAATAAATAAACCGCCTCCATCGTTTCGGCTCATTCTACGTTGGCGGGACTGTTCAAGTCCCGTGGACGTCACAATATTCAGGACTGGTCTCCGATATGAGGTGTCGTCCTGTGCTGAGGTGTCGACCACCAGACGGCGGGGTCTCCTTGGGTTAACCTGAGGCGGTCCTTTCAGGTGGGTGCCTGGAATGTCCAATCCCAAAGAGAGGATGATCACCTGTCTCTGTTATCATCTGAGCTCAGGCGTTTGAACATCGGTATTGCTCAGGAATTTGAACTCTGAGGTTCTGAGCTCAGGTTTTTGAACTCTGAGGTTTGGAGGGGAATAGTGGTGAATACATGTTGGGTGGTTACACCTCCTATTGTTCTGGTCACTGATGGTTACCTTACCCAAGGAGTTGCTGTAGATGTATCCAATGAGCTGATTTCAATGATAACTGAGGTAACACCAGTCGACGAGCGTATTACGAGACGAAGGATTCGTCACTCCTTAGGTATCGTTTCCCTGGTCTCTGTGTATGCTCCGACTGAGGTGAGTGATCTCACTGTGAAGGACGCATTCTATGCCATGCTTGAGTCTGTGGTTGATCAGTGCCCCAGCGAGATACTCTTCTCATCTTGGTGGATTTCATTGCATCGACTGGAACTGCCAGGAATGGATATTCGACATGTATTTGTCCCCACGGCTCTGGAACTGTGAAGCAGAATTGCACTAAGTTCCTGGACTTTGCAAGAAGTCATGGACTTCGGGTGGCTGGTTCATGGTTTCAGCACCCACAGGCTCATCGCTGGACTTGGTATTCCAATGCTGGTGGTGTGGCAAAGGAGATTGACCACATGCTGGTTGTTGGTCACTGGAGGATGATCCAGAACGAACTGCAGGGTCAGAGAACTACCAGAGTGCGCAGTTCCTCAATACCAACCACAGGCTTGTGGTAGAAACTCTGAAGTTGCAGCCGAAATCCAGGAGAATGGAACCATCCCAGCCTAAGCTGGATATTGGCAAGCTCAAGGATGTGAGGGTAGCTGAGGAGTTTGCAAACCAGCTGAGTGGGGATTTGGGGGGTCTGAGTGCTTTAGGGAATCTTAAAGAGTTGTGGAATGCCTTCAAGACCACCATTCTTGATGTTGCTGGTGGGTGTCTTGGAACGCACAGTCTGGCAAAGAAGAACTTTGTCTCTCATGGGACACTGGACACCATTAACCAGAGTCGCAGGGCCAGTTTTAAAGGCAGAGCTGATATGAGCTGTTCAGGGAATTGAGACATAAAACTGTATGTGTGCTAAGGGTGCACAAGGAGGCCGATGTGCAAGGAATCTGTGTGGAGGTTGAGCATAACCTGTGGTTCTCGGCCTGCTTGCAGGGGAATAAGTGCATTGCCTTCCTCCAACCCCATCCCTCAGTGTACTGCAATTATTGCGGAGGCTGGAGGACTCTTGTCAAAGAAGTCCGAAGTAAAGGCCCACTGGACCGGAGACTTTGAGTGGCTATACCATGCTGATCCACCAGCTGTTGAGTTGGATGTCAGGGGTGTTACTGTCCCTACTGCTTGACCCTACAATCACCAGTGATCCACCTTCGTTTGTGGAAACACAGGCTGCGGTGAACCGGTTGAAATGAGGTAAAGCTCCTGGGATCTGTGGCATCCATGCTGAACTTCTCAAGGCTGGTGGAAATGCTGTACTCGTGTCATTGCTTGCAATTCTGTGCTCTGCCTGGAAAACAGGCATCATCCCAACTGACTGGAAGAGGGGCCTTGTTATCCCTCTCTGGAAAGGGAAGGGTGATCGCCAGGACTGCAACCACTACCGAGGGGTGACGCTGCTCTCAGTGCCCTCTGGAGGATTCTTAGTCTTCATGGGGTGCCACCAAAACTAATTAATCTGATGTTTGAACTTTACTCTGGGACTGAGAGTGCGGTGAGATGTGGTGATGCCATTTCAGACATATTTCCATTTTTACTGCAGTTCGTCAGGGGTGTGTACTAGCCACCACACTTTTCAGCACTTGTATGGACTGGATTGTGTGGAGGATGTCGGAGAGATCAAGCTACGTTCTGTCGTTTGGGAATCTCAAGATCTCTGATCTTGATTTTGCAGATGATGCAGTCATGCTGCAATCTTGTCTGAAGCTGTTTGTACTGAGGATGTTGAGGTCACAGAGAGATTCACTTACCTTGGCAGTGATATTCATGTCTGCTGGCTGAGCCAGAGGCCAATAGACGCCTGGGTCGGGGCTGGGGAGTCATGGATTCACTGGATCATGGGGTCTGGTGCTGCCGGTACCTGTGCAGGACCACGAAAGTCTGAGCCTTCAGGTCCTTGGTGTTTCCAGTCTTGCTCTGCAGATGTGAGACTTGGACTCTGACCAGGAATCTGAAATGGAGACTTAATTCCTTTGGGACCAAGTCTCTTTGGAGAACCCTTGGCTTTAGCTGGTCAGACTATGTGTCCAATGAGTGGTTGCTGAGAGAGACTCAAATGATATTTGTTACCTGCATAGTACGTGAGCAACAGCTGTGGCTTTATGGATGTGTGTCTTGTTTTCCTGACGCTAATCCTGCTCACCAGATTCTCTCAGTAAGGGAGTCTCGTGAGTGAAGAAGGCCAATGGGCCAACCACGTGCCTCCTGTTTGCAGCAGGTTGATCAGCATCTCAAGGAGATGGGGATGGGCCAGGCATCTGCTTGGAGTATGAACAGGTCGAGGCCCCTGGAGCTTCCAGTTGTTGAGCACTTTCCAGTCTTTTGCTGCTGATTCTGTATATTTTGCACCTGAAAAGGTTGTAATGTTTCTGGCAACCCTCATCTCTGACTCTGCAACTGGATCAGATGGCATCAGCTCATCTATATATTACTAAAACTCTCATCTTGTATGTATGTATGTATGTATTTATGTATTTGTGTACTATGTTCCTGAAATACAGCCAAAACAGTACACGATAGCACAAAAATTTTAGGGCCATCTTACTCACCATTCGCCTGTGGTGTGCAGTATCAAATTTCGTTCAAATCGGGCAATGAAAAAAATTATTAAAAAATTAATTCCCCATTCAGTCAAGTACTCTTTGGGAGAATTTGATCAATGCAAACAACCTCAGCGGTATAGTTTGCTGGAGTTATGTTGTTTTTTTTCTTGAAATGATTTATTTTTAAAATCTCAAACATTTCGTTTCGACAAAGAACGATATATTTTTAAGCATAAAATTATCATCGCCATTTTGATGTCGTACTTCCGTGTTCATTAAAAAATAAAATTGTGTTTAGAAGATTATGCACAATAATTTATTCGACTTTCTTTTCTCTGGTTTATTTTTTCACATTGACGTGCAATATCACGTTTCGTTCAAATGGGGCAACGAAAAAAATTATTTAAAAATCAATTCCCAATTCACTCAAGTACTCTTCGGGATTATTTGATCAATGCAAATAACCTCAGCGGTATAGTTTGCTGGAGCTATCTTTTTTTTTTCTTGAAATGATTTTTTTCATCAACCGCTGTCACAACGGGAACCCAACGGGTTCACGGGTCGTCTGGTGTGTCTTAAAACCCTGCTCTGCTGCGCATGCACTTCCTTTCTCTGCCAGTCATTTACCACAGGTCATCTTCCATCTGCTTTGAAATCGGCCAACATCACAGCATAACATAAAAAATTGCAAAAATGGATTCTCTTCCCTCAGACCAACCAGCTTACTTTCAATCATCAGTAAGGTCACAGAATCCATCATCGCAGTTGACATAAAATAATTCCTTTTCTCCAACAGCCTCGTTTCAGATCATCAATTCAGATTCAGACCTGGTCACTGCCTTGGACATGCTGCTTCCACTCTCCCAATAATGCATGTGCTGGCTTTCAGGAGGCATATGGATAAACATTTGGCTATCTGAACTTGACTTTTGGTTGCTTCTGCACTCACCAATGAAACTGTGATGGGTTTTGCTGTTATTATTGTTGTCATAATCACTACCTTCTTTTTTCAGGTTCTGGTGCTCCAAGCCATCCAGCCAGATCACCTTCTCGGTGCCATGATGGAGTTTGCCTGTTGTGCCTTGGGTAAGACTTCATAGATTATGCCAGAGCATTGTCTTTGCAAATACACTGCACTGGATAATTCACACTTTTTTCACACTTTTAAAGACTTTATATGAATTTCTATGATCAATAATAATAAATGCCAATGTGTGCCTGTCCATCAGTCAGTCAGTCCATCTGTCTCCTCCGTAACTCCAAAACCATGAAACCTAGCAGCCCCAAACTTTGCATGCATACTAAGGGAACTCCAAGGTGGTGCATGAATGAAAATTGTATGTTTGGGTTAATTCAAACACTCCTTCTGAAGATAATTTAGGGGGTGCCCATCACAAAAAAAAGCAAAATAAGCCTTTCTAAGATGGTGACGTGCCATCTTGGTCAGCTTGCAAGAGTCTTTAAGCCGCCATTTTTTTGGCCTACTCAACAATGCCTTGGCTTGGAAGAAGCCACAATGATTTCTTCATGATAGTTTCTTTTTTTTTTTTTACTTTCCTCACTTATATCAGCGAATGCCTGATCATCATACCTACAAATCGCTGGATACATTGCAATGTTTATAAACGCCCGGAGATGCCAGCGTTCGTGTCTTTATTTAATTTCTGCACATGCCATAAACATTAGAATCTCTAAAACTAAGCCGATTTTCAAAATTTAAGCTCCAGAATTGAACTTGGTAGCTGTTCAGACTGCTAAAACAAAAAAAAATGTTCATTTGCCCAATTCGGTGACAGTTTGACATTTCGTGTGTCTCTGGGAGGCGTTTAATATGACAGATCAGTGATCGCTATATGCTTGCCAAGCCAGTCGTTCCTTATCAACTGTTTAATTGGAGTGTTTCCTTGAGTGCATAATCCACTTAGTGAGTGTGCTACAATATTCGCACTGCCACTGAATACTGTATATCGATCGACTTGAATAATGTTCAGGGGCTACTCGCATGCATTAGCCCTGCATTGTCATATGGTGTGTTGGGCATTGGCTCGCTTGCTGGAGATGTGCAAATTTATTTTACACGACGTTTCCCCTTTTTGTACCATCTCCTTTTATTATACGACCCATCATTTCAGCATAGATGAATACATATAAAAAAAATTAAACGTTTTGTTTTTAAAAGCTTCTTCAACTGTGTCGTTGGAGTGCTTGCTTGGAGCGTTCTTAAAGCTTCAATCTCTATAAGCTTCCATGGTGATACCGTGCCGTGGTTGTCCTTGTGGTGATTACAATGAGTAAAAAATGTTTTCAGTTACAAAGCAATGAATCGCCACATCATGGCAGGATAGCCATGAGGCTATTCCAAGAGCCAATTGCACACTCACTCTAAGCTGTCTAGCCTGGGTTCGAATCCCTACCCAGCTATAAACTGTCATCCCGGTGTTTCACAGACAGCGTGATTCATCAATGTGTGTGTCGTCTCTCAGATGGACATTAAACTGACCGTCACATCTGCTGGAATCTCTCTCTCTCTCTCTTTCTCTCTTTCTCTTTCTCTTTCTCTTTCTCTTTCTCTTTCTCTTTCTCTTTCTCTTTCTCTTTCTCTTTCTCTTTCTCTTTCTCTTTCTCTATCTCTATCTCTATCTCTATCTCTATCTCTATCTCTATCTCTATCTCTATCTCTATCTCTATCTCTATCTCTATCTCTATCTCTATCTCTATCTCTATCTCTATCTCTATCTCTATCTCTATCTCTATCTCTATCTCTATCTCTATCTCTATCTCTATCTCTATCTCTATCTCTATCTCTATCTCTATCTCTATCTCTATCTCTATCTCTATCTCTATCTCTATCTCTATCTCTATCTCTATATCTATCTCTATCTCTATCTCTATCTCTATCTCTATCTCTATCTCTTTCTCTTTCTCTTTCTCTTTCTCTTTCTCTTTCTCTTTCTCTTTCTCTTTCTCTTTCTCTTTTCTCTTTCTGTTTCTGTTTCTCTTTCTCTTTCTCTTTCTCTTTCTCTTTCTCTTTCTCTTTCTCTTTCTCTTTCTCTTTCTCTTTCTCTTTCTCTTTCTCTTTCTCTTTCTCTTTCTCTTTCTCTTTCTCTTTCTCTTTCTCTTTCTCTTTCTCTTTCTCTTTCTCTTTCTCTTTCTCTTTCTCTTTCTCTTTCTCTTTCTCTTTCTCTTTCTCTTTCTCTTTCTCTTTCTCTTTCTCTTTCTCTTTCTCTTTCTCTTTCTCTTTCTCTTTCTCTTTCTCTTTCTCTTTCTCTTTCTCTTTCTCTTTCTCTTTCTCTTTCTCTTTCTCTTTCTCTTTTTCTCTCTCTCTCTCTTTTTCTCTCTCTTTTTCTTCTTCATCCATCACAATTCCACAATAAAAGTAAAATGTCAAAAGATGTCGTGATGGTAATCCATAAGAGGATTGTGGTGTCGTATTGTGGCATCGTAATGTGCTGTCATTCCGACCTTGTTTGGTTGTTTTTTTGAGATTTCATCCCTCTGTGTTTTTACATTTTTTTCTTCATCTTTTTTTAAATTTTTTCTTGTTGGCAGTTAGAGCAGATGGCAAAAACAACACAATATCAAAAACTGGAATGGAAAGTCGAACTGCCAGCTGTACAGAGCAGACGTGCCCCCAATACACCGCTTTCCTTCTCTCCCGGCGGGTGTTTATTTCATATATTTCCTTTTGCACATATCTCTGTGAAGCAAGTCAAAGTAATCGCTGATGAACGCAGGCACATCATGAATGTGTTTCTTAGCTGAGGCTTATATAAACAACATGGTAGAATTTGTTGCAGAAAATTGAAGAAGAAGAAGAAGAAGAAGAAGAAGAAGAAGAAGAGAAAAATAATAAGTCGTGGTCACAAATATACATACTTAACCACATACGTTTCCTCCATTATAATAAGATATATTTCCTTTTGCACATATCTCAGTTAAGCAAGTCAAAGTAATCGCTGATGAACGCAGGCACGTCATGAATGTGTTTCTTAGCTGAGGCTTATATAAACAACATGGTAGAATTTGTTGCAGAAAATTGAAGAAGAAGAGGAAGAAGAAGAGAAAAATAAGAAGTAGTGGTCACAAATATACATACTTAACCACATACGTTTCCTCCATTATAATAAGATATATTTCCTTTTGCACATATCTCAATTAAGCAAGTCAGAGTAACCGCTGATGAACGCAGGCATGTCATGAATGTGTTTCTTAGCCTCTTAGGCTTATATAAACAATATGGCGGAATTTGTTAAAGTTTGAAGAAGAGGAAGATGAAGAAGAAGAAGAAGCCGCTTTGGTCACAAATATGCATACACGAGGAAGAGTACCTGTCCCAAGTGACGGGAAAAGCTTGCAAAAGTATCCATCCCCAGTGACGGGAAAGGTTTAAGTTCATCTATCAATTTAAATAATATTTCACTGACTTTAACAAAGGTCAATTATGTTGCATTCTTGGTTTCACTCAGAAACAAAGCTCTGAGCTAGTTATACCTTCTACTGCAAAATGTAGGTGCAACACAGCACCGCCATTTTGCGGTGGGCGGTATAAGTAGCTCAGAGGTTTCGTTCGGAGGTTGGATTTGTCTCAAAAGAATGCAAAATATCCTGGTTGCGAGAAAAAAAATTGACATCAACATTATCATGCCTGTTCTCCCGTCATTTCAAAAGTGAATGTTAAGCTTTTCAAATGCAGCGTGAGAAGCCGTAAACAAGAAACAAAATGAATGCATAGACAGACACCATGGTTCACAATATGTAATAGATGACTTCCCTTCCAAGGAACTTCAACACACAAGGAGACCATTTGGCCCATGGAGCCTGTACAATGGTTGCCAACCTGTGACTTTTTTATACAGAGTCAAGGCTCATGGAAGAGCTGGAATACTTAATGGATCATGACACACAGGACAAAAGGAACAGCAGCGAGAGGTTGGGGACAATGTGGTAAAAGGAGGAATGGGGTTTACAGGATGAATACAGAAGGAAACTTCGTCCTCAACCCCTCCCCCCCCACCCCCAAAGCAATCCTACTGATCCCCTCCTCTCTCCCTTACTGCCCTCTCCCCCTCTCTTTCCCTCCCCACTTTCCCCTTCTCTCTCCCCTCCCCTCTTTACCCTCTCTCCCCCCTTCTCCTCTGTCCCCATCCCCTCACCCTCCCCACCCCCTTTCTCATGCCCCACCCCACTTTTTCCTCCCTCTCTCTCTCTCACTCCCCACCCCTTTCTCTCCCCTCCATCCCCCACTCTCCCTTCCTCTCCCCCCACCCTTTACTCCCTCCCGCTCCCCTCCCCTCCCCGCTCCCCCCCCCTCCCCGCTCCCCCCCCTCCCCTCTCCCCTCCCCGCTCCTCCCCCACCCCTCTCCCCTCCCCGCTCCTCCCCCTCTCCCCATTCTCTCCATCCCCTCTCGATGTGTCCATGCTCTATCTATTTTAAACAGTTCAATTTCCTTTTACTTTTTCTTCGCTTTCCCTATTCAGTAGTTACTTTTATTTGATGCTAGCAAATACCACCCATCACTTCGCTGATGGGAATATTAAGAGAGAGGGGGGGGGGAGAGAGAGAGAAGGGTGGGGAAGAGGAAGAAGGGGGAGAGTGAGACAGTGGAGGGGAAAAACAGACAGGAGGGAGGGGAACGAGGAAGAGTCGGGGAGCAAGGAGGGGTGGAGGGCAAGGAGGGAGTGAGAGTGAGGATGGGTGGGGGAAGGGAAGGCAGCATGAGGTGAGAGGAAGGGAAGGCAGATGTATCGTCGAGCGTTAATTACGATTCATTCCGTCTCATCAAAATGATTCTGCATAGAATAACAGTGAAGATGGAAACAAAATAATGTCTGAAATCCATTTTCTATCGGTCATACTATAAAAACCGCCCAGAGACAAACACCGCCCAAAGATAAACACTGTCCGGACACATCCAGAGACAAACACCATGAGACAAACATCGTCCAGAGAGAGAGAGAGAGAGAGAGAGCGAGAGGTGTTGCACTGTAGTAGGAGGGGATGAAGTGAGGATGGGACAGAGAGACAGAGGGGTGGGGTAGGGGAGTTAGCAGGGAAAAATTTCATGCTTTATGGAACACACACACACACACACACACACACACACACACACACACACACACACACACACACACACACACACACACACACACACACACTAATTGAGGTGTCAGTGTCAGTTCCCAGCGATTTAGGCCTAAACGATGCAGAAATCAAGAAAATGACCAAATACCTGGTTCTCAAAAATGAAGTGAAAATATCTTGGAGTCTGAAGAGTGCCGAAATTGGACCAGTGATTATTGGAGCAATGGGAATTATGAAGGAGAACCTCACAGAGATCTTAAAAACTATCCCTGGGAATATTAACACTAACGAACTGCAATTGGAAGTTGTCTGGGGCTCAGTGTGATCTTCAAAAGAGCCCTCAGAACAAAACTTTGCGAACAGGCAAACTTCACAACTTGGTACATGAATCATGATCCCCCTTACCAAAACTGAGGTGGATGCTTCGAGACCTGGGAGGACTCTGTTCCATCTTATGAAAGCGGCATATGGAGATAACAACCAAAGACTCACACACACTGAGGCCTATTCTAAGTTCCTTTGTGGTAATATATACACACACACACACACACACACACACACACACACACACACACACACACACACACACACACACACACACACACACACACACACACACACACACACACACACACACACACACACTGCATAAAAATAACAGACACAAAGATTTACCTTTAAACAGAGTTCTTTGAAAGAGGAATTCAAGTAGAAAATTAGTGAAATATATCAGACCACAGACAACACAAAATGTCTGTCTATGCTTTTTATAGCTCGATCCAACATGGAGGAACTCCGAACATGAGGTCAACGGATGTTATTTTTTTCTTTGTGTCGATGTCGAAGTGACGGGTGGATAATGAAAGCAGATCGCACAAAAAGGTTAAACAAAGCGATGTCGTCCAAAAATTGGAAAATGCACATTTTCAGCAGGAAAAAAAAAAACCCAGAAAAAATGCACTCGAGGCACCGTACGGCACTGTGGAGCCAAACTCCGGCGGCATGGGGCCTGAAACATATGTCCAATCAATATGTTCAAATTGAAAGCACGGGTACTTTTGCCTTGTATCGCCATCTAAACTAATAAAGTCTATAAAATAAAAGTTGCTCGGTCTCGGTGTGCCTATGTCTATCCCTGTGTCCATCCGTCCCTGCCTGCATGCATCCAGCCAGCAACAATTGTCCTATAGGGGATACCACTAGTCAAGCAATAAGAGTACCCCCCTACATGCACTCTGATCACCATATTTTTTTATCAATCTGCAAACAGTATGATATAGTTGAGTAAGGAGAGGATAGATTATCCGGTTTCATTTTACATTAAAACAAATCTCTTCCTCGTTCACCTTCTTCTTCTTCACTGATATTAAAGTGAGTCTCATTCAGTTCTGGTTCTTGTATTGATTAGATTCAGAAAACACTGATTATGTGCTGCCTTTTAAAGCATCACAAAGCAGGTTGCTCTACTAGCAACACAGGTGAGAAAAGAATACGAGAAAGCAGCCATTATTTCAATAACTTATTCACACAATTTTTAAAGGGTGAAAGTTAATTTTACTCCGCTTTTTAGCAATTATGCAAAGATTGGTATTCCTGTTAGCAAAGCGATGGGTCTTACTTCTGATGGTTTTGAAACGAAGAACCAAGCAGCTTGGTGAGCACCTACCAAGTGGCTTAAGCACTCAAGCAATCACTCCACCGAAACGGTTGACAAGGAACGGCTGGCTTGGCAAGCGATTACAGATTGCTGATTGGTAATATAAACACCTTGCACCCGAAGACACCCAAGTGATGTTCGAATTGGACAAATGAACACTTTTTTTTTTAGCAGTCAGAACTGCTGCTGAAGTAAATAAAGAAGTTTACATTTTGAAATTCAGCTGAGATTAAGAGATTAGAGCTTATGACATGTGTGGAAATTATATTCAGACACGAATGCTGGCATCTCCGGGCGTTTATAAGCATTGCAATGTATCCAGCGATTCAAAGGTATGATGATCAGGCAATCTATGATAGTGCAGTGGTTCAGGGGCCAAATTTTTGTCACACCTTGCACAACTTTAGAACAAGACAAAATAGGTATCATTTTTTTCCTTAGGATGTCTGCTTAAGGAAAAGTGATGTTGTACTCGTGAAATCTCTTGCTGACATGGCATATTAACCCCTTACATCCGGAAACATTGAAAATATGGAAATAGAAGAAAATATAAGAAATTTATTTCCCGCATAGGTTTTTATTCTTACTGAATGGTAGAAACACTCAAAACACTCACATATATGCTGTTCTTATGTACTTGAGCAACTGTTTTTATGCTACGAACTATGTTAATCCTTTAACCCCCCCCATTCCAGCACTTTACCCTCAACACTTGAACACAGCTCTGATTTACTGCTCCAGCAAAGCCAATAATTTTGTCATAGCATGTTGTCAGGTACTTCACACAGGAATTGTATGTTCCAAATAATACATAATCAAGATTACAAGTGAATTTAACTCTCTATGTACCGTGAAATACGTTAAGCTTTATCAAGACAATATGAGATAGTCCATTTTTCAGGATCGGAAATCACTGTCAGGTTTGGGACAACCCATCACTTTCTCTCCAGGGCTTTGCCTTTTACCACAATGGGATTAGTACATTATTCACTAACACATCAACTTGCATAATTAATGGTCCTATATTCAGGCTTAATATCCTTCAGTACAAAACAAGAAGAATGATTACCAGCACCCAAATCATCAGAAAAGGGATCTTAGGTATCTCCACCATCTGTTTCACCTTCCATCTCCTCTGGCTTCCTATTGAATGGATTACTGCAGTCTGACCTACAGGAGCAGATCTGTATACACTCTAGACCTGCTTGCAAGCATTGGCATTTCAGACCTTCACAGTTCTTGTCCGTACAATACAAATGTGTAACATCCCTTACTTCAGCAGGAGCAGATTCATTCATGTAGAAGACAGGTCGAAGTCCATTCACATTGTCCATATGCCATCCATGACCGACAGGACCTGCGATTTCTGGCCTCGCAATATGACTGACACCATATCATGGTCTGATATCGGGCACGAAGGGAGTGTTGCTTGTAGGCGTCTTCCGTGGGAGGCAGTTGCGAGGCTGGTTTGTCTGTGGTAGTGGCAAGGTGATAGCGCAAATCATTCAATGATGCTTGTTTTTTTTGCTTTCTTTCCATTCATTAGCAAGGCAAAGTCCATTGCAGATAATGTGAATGACTCTTCATCCTGGAAGTTCCCTAAACCTTGCAGTGCTTTGGCATTTTCCATGAGGACTGAAAAGGCGGTCTTCTTTCCCATCCGGTACATGGAAGATGTACTGTCACAACCAGACAGTGCATGGACTGCGGGTAGGACGTTGCACACATCTTGACCAAGTGTTCGAGCTATTTCATGGACCGGGATGTAGCGTTCTCTTGAAATGTCTTTTCCAGAATGTCCACAATGCATGAAGACCTCACTCGACAACATCCCTCGACTCCAGTAATAAAGTAACACCACTAAGACATCAGTGTCATCACATCTCAAGATGATTCTTGAGTGATGGGTTGACAAGTTCACTGCATGTAATAGAAGGCGAGTGTCCGCTTCCTCATGGGTACACTTCAGATCATGGATGTCTGACACACCGTCTTCATTTACCTCTCTCACTAGTTCACCCTCTTTGAATCCTCCAGCTAAAATGACTGATTTCCCCACAGGCAACAACTCACTACCATTCGTGCAAACAATCAGAGGTGAATGCTGCAAGACCTGCCTTATTTGCTGCCGACTTCAGAAAGCATCGATAGTTGGGAACATTCCTGTTACCCTGTATCAGGATGGTACTCCCAGCATCTGAAGTTCCACGACGCTCCATCTCTGACGACTTGATGCTAAGCTCCTGGTCATATCTATCAAACACTATAGTCACGACATCAACATCCATATCTCTATTGTTCAAAATCCTGATGAGTCTCTTCAGTACAAGCTTTCCAAAATCATCGAAGGTTTTGAAATGGTTGTCATTTATACCCTGGATCATGGCCATGCCATCAATGAGGTAGGCATCTGTGTTTATAGATGCTGGTGGAAGAACTACAATCTCTTGCCCATTCTCTTCAAGTTTGTCAGCAAGATCCGACTTCTTTGTCTTCCTCATTTTGCCATCATCATGAAACATGGACGTGGGTACCCCTGCTAACTCATACTGCACGACTTCACACATGTCGATTTCACGGTATTTTGACACTGCAAGCAACCTCCGAAACAGCACCTCTGTGTCAATCAACAGCTTCCTATCTTTGTCATTCTTGAGACATACTTTCATTGAAGCGAAAGTTGCAAGCAGTGTTTTATGGATTGGCTCCCAGAAACCTGTAGACCTCTCTACCATTCTCTCTGACAAAATTCTCCATCATGGATTTCCCGTTTTTGGGATCTTCTGTCGACGACTTCTCTACTTTCTCAGTTGCGACTTGGCCAGTGGTAATGTTCACCAGTTTAGCTGGAACTGAATCAAGGTCGAACGGATTCTGGCATTGATCAGAAATATACCCCTTTATCCTGGAAACATCATTTTGGTCTTTGCTTTTTCGGGCTGCACAAAGTTCTTCATGGCCCTTCTTGGACTTTGTAGTCTGGTACATCGACTTGAAGCACTGGGAATACTCGCCAGTCACATATCTAGTGATGAGCCAACGCAGCAGTGCACCTTTCCGCAGGGTGAAATTGACCACACCACCTCTGCTTTTTGCTTCACGGTTGATACTCTGTTCCAAGGCTTGGTCAGTCGGGACGCAGTTGAAACTGTTTTCTGACCGTCTCATGACAAAACCACCGCTCATCAAGAAAGAGAACATATCCGGGACAGTCTCTTCCAAATCAAAAATGGTCTAAATGGCTTCAAAATATTAAGAATCAAAAGGAAATGGTCTAAAACAACACTTTTTTTTTTAAACATGGAGAGAGCAAATCCAAACACAAGCGACAAACTTTTCATGAATTTTCTTGAATTTTTCATGTTTTTCATGTATGCCGCAAGTAAGGGGTTTGTACACCATGTCAGCAGGAGATTTCACGAGTACAACATCATTTTTCTTTACGCAGACATCCAAATGAACAAAATGAGACCTATTTTGTCTTGTTCTAAAGTTGTGCAAGCTATCTCCATTTTAGGGCCCTTTTTGGAACTCTGCCACTACACTATGATATGAGTGAGGAAAGTGGAAAAAAAAAGAAAAGAAACTTTCGCGTGAAGAAATCGTTGCGGCCTGTTCCAAGATGGACCAAAAAAAATGGTGGTTTAAGACTCTTGCGAGATGACCTTGCAAGGAGGGAGGGGAAGGGTGGAGGTGGGAGGAAGGATGGGAAGGGTTGAGATGAGAGGAGGGAAGGGAAGGGGCATGTGGTTGGAGTAGGGAGGGAAAGGAGTGGGAGTCTGGAGGGAAGGGGGGTGGATTTGGCGGAGGTTGAATGGTGCAGTGGGTGGAGGGAGGGGAAGGGGTGGGAGGAGGGACCCAGCATTGCCCGGCGCTGGGTACCATTGCAAGCATTTCATATTTGAGATTTACGGCTGATCGATAGAATCAGAAACATGTCGAGAGTTGAATGACTATGGCATTATTCTGAATTTTGGTCACAGATCAGACTGTTTGAAAAGAAGAAAGACTTGATGGATTCCGTGATGTCTTATTGGAAGTGAGCTTACTGACCTATATGAGAGATTATCTGTTTTTGAACCCTTTTAGTGAATGGGGAGTGATTTTAGTTTACTTCCTGGCAAACGGTAGGCAGCCAAATGAGGACTGTGGAAGAGGGCAGAGAAGCAAGAGCAGCAGAGCAGACCTGTCACCAACACAGGTTTGATGCCAGACAGAACATCTTTTGGAAAGGGTATCAGTCCACAATGGCCTACTCTTTTCAAAAGCCAACATGAATTATTTCACATCGACGTGTGAATCTAAGGAGATGTGATGGCTGGCTAACATCCGTTTTGTAAAAACCAGAATGGCAGTGTATTGTCGTGCCAAGAACTGAACCAAGATGAGACAGCTCAAAGGCGAGTGCACTATCTGTGGAA
>NC_140965.1:98261989-98281989 GCF_056783735.1 Eptatretus burgeri | reverse complement strand
GATTTTGGTTAAGGAATGGAATCCAGATTCAGCCTATTAGTGGGCTGGCTACAAAATGTACTTAATGTTCGGCGGGCGGAGGTATGCGCTCCACCGTGTGCTGTTCTAGTGATTCGTGTGCTTCTGTTGAATTGGGTACATGTCAGGTGCTGATTGAATGTGGTTGAATGATCTTTGCAGGAGCTGAATGATCTTTCTCCCAATGATGGTTTCCGCCTGTGGCTCACAGCTGAGCCTCATCCGAACCTACCCCCAAACCTACTGCAGGCCAGCCTGAAGCTGTCATATGAGGTCCTGATTGCTGCACAAGTACAACATGATAAAGCCCTATAATGCAGCAAAATGTACAGTACAATACAACATTTTGCAGTGCTACTATAAATATACAATGTTGGAGTACAGCATACACTCATGTAAAAAAAAAGAAGTAAAGTATAGCATTTAACTTCAGAGTAGCTATCTGTTTTTGAAGCTCTGCTGTTGAACTAAAACTATCTCACAGGTCTGTGCTGACTGTCATCTAAGATAAACAATTACATTTTTAAACATAATGGATCTGTGAGCAGAACCGAACAGTGAGGAGCAGGGTCACAGTTGGGATATTTCAATGCTTTCTAGATGCAGTGTGGAGTTCTTTTGCACGGAACAGCAGAATTCAGGCTACGACTCAAGCTGTACCGATGCATATGTCTGACAGGCTCCTCCAGGGCTAAAGCAGAACCTTCTGCGTTCATACGAGCACTGGGAAGAGACTGGAGCTTTGGGACAGGACAGTGGCCTGCTCGCACGAGCACATGCTATTTTCGCCCTTGCCTGGTTCCATGGGGTCTGCCAGGAGCGCTGCAACTACATCCCGCAGGTCACTTTCTCTATCACCGTGCCCTGCTGCCTTTTCTACACCCCTTTATACTGCTCTGAATAATATGTTCATCTGAAGCAGCTGTTTCAGAGTGATTGTTGAGGAAGTTTATTTTTTTTAAAACTATGTTTCAGCATGATAGCTGCACAGTCCTCTTTGGGTAATTCAAGATAACTGGAAATTTTCACAGCATGGCCTAATGGCACCGAGCTCTAATGCCCCACAAAGATGTACATCTGGGCTGAATTGTATTGCAGGATTTATTGTGCTGCCTTCTCTTCATATTGGCTCAAATACAGGTTGTAGAGGTTAGAGCCAATCACCTTACTACTTTAAACGGACCACAAACGGTGTGTGATACTTGGCAGCCCATAAATGGCAGAAATTGCTGCAGCATCACTGAAAGGTCGATGAAAATAGGCCCAAGCCAGCTAATCCCACACTGTATATTCCATTCAATACCATCATTAAATATTTAAAGTATCCACGTCGTGCATTCAGTTTGGAGAAGAAAAAAATAAAAGTACACGAAAGTGGCTAAATAATCTCCTGTAAGGAAGCAGAATCACAGGGCCTGCAACTCTATCGTTGTGGATGGGTTGGTGGCCTTTGGTTTGTCCCACTTCTCTCCCTCTTCCATATCCTCCTCCTGTCCCTTCCCAGTTCTTTCAGGTTACATTTTTTCTTTCAGAAATCGCCCGCTCCTTTTTACTCTCTTCTCCTGCTTTTGGAAACTTTTTCATTGGTCTTTTCAATGCCACTCTTCCCTCCAGAGCTTCATGTTAGAAGTGCACTGCCATCTCAGGTCGTCTTCTATTCCAACCCATTTCTTTTCTATCCTTTCACCCTCCAAGCTCTCCCACTGCCTCACTGTTTCTGTGCTTGCTTTTATCCTCCATAACCTCACTTTTCCATTGGCCTAGACTTTGTATGTGAAAAGGAATAATAATTTGTATTTTGAACACAAGTTCTGAAATCAAAATAGCAAAATGTGGATATTTGAATAAAAAAATTGCATGATGTAAATGAAGAATGTATTTACAAAAACAGCAATTAAAAACAATTTGACTAAACTAGACTAATCAATATAATGGAAACAAGAAATTGTTAAATCGATGAAAGTAGAGATAAAGGTTAAAAAAACAAAACAAGGTTGTTGTCTGGTTTTTTTTTTATTTTTTCTTTTGCTGTTTTTTTTTCAAAATAAAAATGAAACAACAATAGTTGAAAAGTTGATCTTTAATGAAAGATTGCAAAACTAATTTTTCCTTTTTAGGGATTGATCAGAGATAATTGGCTTGTTTATAAAGGTGCCTTTTTGACTTCCTTGTTGGCAATCTCAGTTTGAAATTGGCTCGTGTGACATCGTACTTGCTGAACGTTCCACACGAGGATGAAACATTTCTATACTCAATCCATCTCTATACATCTGAAGTTACCCTCAGTCACTCATATATTTAAGTAGATAGTGTGTGTCATTTGTTTTTTGGGGGGCGGGAGGGGGGTTTACTGATCACATTACAAAACCAAGTGAGCGAACAACCAAAGACAGTGTGGCTACGATTCACAGTTGGAGTCTTAACTCATCCTGGGAATTCTTTCAAAGAAACTTGCTCTCCCTCATGCACAGATTTATCCCCTCTCGTCGTCATTTGTTCTACCCTTCCTCCCGCCCTTGGTTCACTGAAGCTTGTGGTGAGGCAGTTGTCCTGAAACAACTTGCCTTTGTCTCATGGAAAGCAAACCCAACTGAGTGCAATCTCAGTTCCTTCCATAAAGCTCGGAACAAGTGTGTATCTACCCCCAGGAGAGCCAGAAAACAACATCTTTCTCACCTCAAGTCTGAACTTTCAAACCTCTCTCCCTCCTCAAAATCCTGGTGGCGTCTAATCAAATCTGTTTCTGGTGTATGTTCCCCCTCCATCCCCTCCCTTACCTCAAATGGCCGGACTGCTGATACCGCACGTGAAAAGCTGAATGCCTAAACTCGGTGTTTGCAGCTAAATCTTGTGTCCAAAACCCATCACTTTCTCTACCCACCTTACCCAGTCGCACCCAACTGTCCCTGGACTCTGTGTCATTTTCTCCTGACAAGGTGGAGAGCTTGCTGTTAAATCTCGACTCAGATTCTGCATCCGGTCCAGACGGCATCAGCCCACATGTCCTCAGAGCCTGCTCTTCTGCTCTTGCTCACCCTCTCTCTGTTCTATTCATCCTCTCATTTGCCCATGGTCATCTCCCATCTGCTTGGAAATCTGCTAACATCACTGCCCTGCACAAAAAAGGTGCAAAAACAAATCCCTGCAACTACAGACCAATCAGCCTTCTCCCAACCATCAGCAAGGTGATGGAATCCATCATCGCTTCAGACGTTAAATCCTTCCTCTTCTCCAATGGCTTGATTTCCGATCATCAATTTGGTTTCAGACCAGGTCACTCTACCCTGGATATGCTGCTTCTGCTCTCCCAACAATGGATGGAGGTCCTCAATGCCAGACAGGAAATCCGAGCCGAATCCCTGGACATATCACGTGCTTTTGACACAGTCTGACACCCTGCCCTGCTCACCAAACTCTCTTCCTATGGTATCCATGGCCAGCTGCACTCATGGCTCTCAGATTTCCTCTCCTGTCGCAGTCAACGTGTGGCCCGAAATGGAGTTCTTTCATCCCCTCTTCCTGTCCAGACTGGAGTTCCTCAAGGTAGCGTTCTGGGCACTGTTCTTTTCTGGTTTTCATCAATGATCTCTCCGACTCTCTGGAAAATCCTCTATATCTATTTGCTGATGACTCCACCCTCTGCTGTACCATCGGTCATCCCTCAGACCAGCAAGCAGCAGCTTCTTCACTCACTGCAGATCTGGATAAAATCACAAACTGGTCCAACACATGGAACATGTCTTTCAATCCGGACAAATCTCACTATGTCTCTCTGAAAGGACCGTTCAGAAACCCCCTCATCCACTTTCTCAACAATCCTCTGGAAGAAGTCCTTTCTTTCAAGCTTCTGGGTCTCACTATCTGCCATGACCTTTCCTGGGAAAGCCACATTTCAAACCTCACCTCCAAAGCCATTCGCCAACTGGGAATCCTCTGTCGTGCAAAGTCCTTCCTCAGCCCACCTGACCTCCTGACCACTTACAAAGCTTTTGTCCGCAGCCTGATGGAGTACTGCTCTCTCCTCTGGGCTGGTGCTCCTGCCTCCCACCCTTCTCGGCTTCACGCTGTAGAAACCAAGGCATTTCGCATCATTGGTATCCCCCGCAATGAGGCTGAGTCTTTGGGCCTCTCACTCAATCACCGCAGGTTGGCCGGTGGTCTTTCTGTCTTCTACCGTCGCCTCTCCAGCCTCGCCCCCCCTGCTCTCTCTGCGATTTGTCCCCACCACATTTCCACAGGGCGCTCAAGGTACGCCAACAACCCCCTCCTGGTAAAACTACCAAAATCACGAATCACTGCTCACCTTCACTCTTTCATTCCTCTTTTTTTCCGCCTTTGGAATAAACTCCCTCACTCTATTCATTCCCATTCTTCCCTCTAGGCCTTCAAAACAGCTGTTCACCACCACCTCTTATCATCCCCCATCCAAATCCTCGATCTTTTCTTCCCCCATTAATCCACCTCAACCCCACCTCCATCAAATTCCCTGCTTTCATTCCTGAAAGACCCTGTAATGTCCATCTTCTATTCCCCATGTTCCCCGTCCCATCCCTCTCCCTTCCACAGATCTCCTAATGTCTCTGTTCCCCACTGTTTTGTCCTTCCCACTCCCTCCCCTCTTGTCTCATGTCCCCCTTGCTGTGTGTTGTGTGTTAGCTCTCACATGAGCCTCGACAAGGTATACAAAAAATAATAAAAACTCAGCACAGCTTGTCATTTGACCATCAGTTTGGTAACACACAAAACCAAAACCAATTGAGGGTAGAGTTCTCAGCTTTCATTTACTACTGTTAACTCGGCAACTCATGCTGGTGGAAGGACTTCTATTGATACCAAAAACTCGTGAAGAACCAAAGCTCTTCCGATACCACTCACCACATCCTGATGATGTAGAAACTATGATGAGCATGGACTATTCTTAAATGCCATTCCAACAGCAACTAATGGTTCATATATTTGTTTTATTCACAAAGATGGCAAAAGTTTTGAATCTCCTGTTCTTCTCCATGTTGGGGTCATAAACAGCCCATCCCACCCTCCCCTCATTGCACTCTTATCTCCTCTCAACCCCATTTACCCTCTCTCAACACACATCCCACAATCCCTCACCCTTCTTAATCTCTGTTATCTTCCCCACATCCATTTTTAAATCTTATTCAATCCAAACCCTCGGGGTGTAATTAATAAACAATCTCCTTCCCCACCCCACCCCTCATGTGAGTAATTTAGAATTTAGCGAAGGTATTGTTGCGTTTCTCGGAACCGCATCCCTCCAAAGCAATAGCAACCATCATACAGCGGTCCCAAGACAGTTATTCCATTAATGTACATTTAGATAGTCCCTTCCCTTTTGTTTTGCGGGACAACAGGACGTGCGTTGCGCGGATGTCATAGCTAGGTCTGTTTACACCACTAACTCCATTTCTACTCTTCTTTTCTGCTTATTATGTCTGCTTTTCTGCTTATTTCTGCTTATGTATGTCAGGTCAGGTTCTATCTGTGACCTGCTACAGGTACCATGTAAACCTGTACTAACCTGTTCCATGGTCGGGTTGTCGGCGACTAAACCGTCTCCCCCACCAGGTTTTCTGGTGAGGAGGGTGTTTGGATATGGACACCCAGCAGGATTAAAAACAAAACCTGTCAAAGGGCGGAGGAGCTCCTTGTGAGCCAACGGCCATCCATATCTAGTGCCCAACTGTGTCTGCGGACGTCCTCCTGCAGTTGGGTCACTTCTTATTAGGAGGTTGGTGGCAGGATTTGCACTCCGGCCACCGTAAAACCCTTCATTCCGCAAAACGCAAAAACGCAAAAAAATCTGAAAACCCACTCTGTGGGAGTACCTCCTGTGCAGCTTCCCTTCGCAGGGCAGCTCACCGGATGACGGGATTGGGGCAAAGCCTTCGGGACCCCCAATCTTTGATAGGAGGGAAACCACGGGGTAACATCCCTGGGTCAGATTGCGGGAGAGTGTGTCGGAGTGGTGCTGAGGTGTCGTCCACCAGACGGTGGTCTCCTTGGGTTAACCTGAGGCGGTCCCTTCGGGTGGGTGCCTGGAATGTCCTATCCCTAAGAGAGGATGATCACCTGTCTCTGTTATCATCTGAGCTCAAGCGTTTGGACATCGGGATTGCAGCTCTCTCTGAGGTTCGGAGACCAGATTGCGGAGAGATAATGGTGGGTGGTTACACCTACTATTGGTCTGGTCGCTTTGATGGTTAACATACCCAAGGAGTTGCTGGAGCTGTGTCCAATAAGCTGACCCCAATGATAATTGAGGTAACACCGGTCAACGAGCGTATTATGAGATTAAGGATTCGTCACTCCTTCGGTGTCATTTCCCTGGTCTCTGTTTATGCTCCGACTGAGGCGAGTGATCTCACCGTGAAGGATGCATTCTACGCCACACTCGAGTCTGTGGTTGATCAGTGCCCCAGACGAGATACACTTCTAGTCTTGGGGGATTTCAATGCATCAACTGGAACTGATAGGGATGGTTATGAGGTGTGTGTTGGTCCCCATGGGTCAGGAACTATGAACCAGAATAGCACTAAGTTCCTTGACTTTGCAAGAAGTCATGGACTTAGGGTGGGTGGTTCATGGTTTCAGCGCCCACAAGTTCATCGCTGGACTTGGTATTCCAACGCTGGCGGTGTGGCAAAGGAGATTGACCATGTCCTCATTGACGGTCGTTGGAGTATGATCCAGAACTGCAGGGTCTACCGGAGTGCTCAGTTCCTCAATACTGACCACAGGCTTGTTGTAGCAACTCTAAAGCTGCACCTTAAATCCTGGAGAATGGTACCATCCCAGCCGAGGCTGGATGTTGCCAAGCTCAGGGATGAGAGAGTAGCTAAGGAGTTTTCGAACAGGCTGAGTGGACACTTGGGGGGTCTGGGTACTTTGGGGGGTCCTGAAGAGTTGTGGAGCGCCTTCAAGACCACTCTCCTTGATGTTGCCGGTGGATGCCTTGGAGCTCACCGCAGGGCAAAGAAGAATTTTGTCTCTCAAGGGACACTGGATACCATTGACCAGAGTCGCAGGGCCAGGCTGAATGGCAGAGCTGAGCTGTTCAGGGAGCTGAGGCGTAAAACTGTACGTGCACTGAAGGTGGACCAGGAGGCCTATGTGCGAGGAATCTGTGAGGGGGTAGAGCATCACCTGTGGACAGGTGATTCTCGTCCCGCTTACAGGGGAATTCGCGCATTACGTTCATCCAAGCCCATCCCTCGGAGCACTACAGTTCGAGCAGAGCGTGGTAGGCTCTTGACAGAGGAGTCTGAAGTGAAGGCCCGCTGGGCCGGTTACTTTGAGCAGTTGTACCAGGCTGATCCCCCAACTGTCGAGTTGGACGTCAAAGGTGTTACAATCCCTGTTGCTGACCCTCGAATCAACTGTGGTCCACCTACGCTTGTGGAAACACGGGCTGCGGTGAACCAGTTGAAACGGGGCAAAGCTCCAGGGATCTGTGGCATCCATGCCGAACTTCTCAAGGCTGGTGGAAATGCTGCACTCGTGTCGTTGCATGCAGTTTTGTGCTCTGCCTGGAACACAGGCATCATCCCAACTGACTGGAAGAGGGGCCTTGTTGTCCCTCTCTGGAAAGGGAAGGGTGATCGCCAAGACTGCAACAACTACCGAGGGGTGACGCTGCTCTCAGTGCCGGGCAAGGTCTTTGCTCGGATAATTCTCGATAGGGTTCGCCACCATCTGCTTGAGCACCAGCGTCCAGAGCAGTCAGGCTTTACACCAAAGAGGTCAACGATTGACCGTATCCTTGCACTTCGTGTCCTCACCGAACGCAGACGAGAGTTTTGGCAGGGGCTGCTTGCAGCCTATGTTGATCTCTGTAAAGCGTTCGATTCAGTGAATCGGGATGTCCTCTGGAGGATTCTTGGTCTTCGTGGGGTGCCACCGAAACTGATCGATCTGATGTCTGAACTCTACTCTGGTACTGAGAGTGCTGTGAAGTGTGGTGGTACCATCTCTGACTTATTTGCAGTTGTTACTGGAGTTCGTCAGGGATGTGTACTTGCCCCCACACTTTTCAGCACTTGTATGGACTGGATTCTAGGGAGAATGTCGGAGAGATCAAGTTGTGGTGCGTCATTTGGGAATGTCAAGATCTCGGACCTTGACTTTGCAGATGATGCAGTCATCTTTGCGGAGACTTTAGACATCCTCTTGGGGGCCCTCGAGGTGCTGAATGAGGAGTCGGAGCCGTTGGGATTACGGGTTTCTTAGGTCAAAACTAAGATCCAGGCTTTCGGTGACATCTTGGATGCTGCTGTCCTGTCTGTGTCTGTTTGTGGTGAGGATGTTGAGGTCATGGAGAGATTCACTTACCTTGGCAGTGATATTCATGTCTCTGCTGGCTGCGAGTCAGAGGTCAATAGACGTCTGGGTCGGGCCTGGGGAGTCATGGATTCACTGGATCATGGGGTGTGGCGCTGCCGGTACCTGTGCGGGAGGACGAAAGTCCGAGTCTTCAGGTCCTTGGTACTTCCAGTCTTGCTGTATGGGTGCGAGACTTGGACTCTGACCAAGGATCTGAGACGGAGACTTAATTCCTTTGGTACCAGGTCTCTTCGGAGAATCCTTGGCTATCGCTGGTCGGATTTTGTGTCCAACGAGCGGTTGCTGAGAGAGACTCGGATGAGATTTGTTACCTGCATAGTCCGTGAGCGTCAGTTGCGGCTGTATGAACATGTGGCTCGTTTTCCTGACTCTGATCCTGCTCACCAGATTCTCTCAGCGAGGGAGTCTCATGAGTGGAGGAGGCCAGTGGGTCGACCACGTACCTCATGGTTGCAACAGGTTGACCATCATCTCAAGGAGATGGGGATGGGCCTGGCATCTGCCTGGGGGATGGCCAGACGGAGGCCCCTGGAGTACCGGCGGAAAGTGGACGCAGCGACGTGCTGTTCTGGCACATGCTCCCATACCTGACCTGACCTTTCTGCTTATTCCTGAGGTAAATCCGAATTTGCGTCCTCACAGAGGCCAACACATGCAGCATGTGCTGCGGCCGGGGAAGGGGAATAGAAAGCCGCAACAACTACGCCACGTTGTATGGAACACAAGTGTGCAAGACACTAGCGGCTCTTTCGTTTCAACCCATTTCTGGATTTCATTATATCGGCATCTTCTTTTCCCTCCATACCTCTATCTAATTATTATATCCGATCGTTTCCCTCAATTCCTAACACAGATCGAGTTTTGCCCTGGGCACACGATAACAGAATCGGGCAGACGCGAGTGCTGGCCACGTGCTTGATGGCGGATCCGCGCGCACTGTATGGAACACAAGTGTGTAAGACACTCGCGGCTCGTTCTTTTCGACTCATTTCTGGATTTCATTAGATCGGGCAAACGCGAGTGCTGGCCATGTGCTTAATGGCGGATCCGCGTGCACTGTGCGGAACGTGCTTGAAGGCAGACCCGTGTGCCGCTCGCGACACTTTATTATCGTACAGAGCAGGGCACAAATGAACACATCTTACCGTCTGTGCATGGGTTTGCCATTACATTTTACCTTCTCGCCTCTCTGGCCAGCGAAGCCACGATCCGGCAGGGGCATGCTGTAGAGCTCGGGCTGCATGGCGCATCATGGAGCAGGCACATTGACCAGCGCTAGCCGGGGATGCCCGAGCGGGCATGCGGGGCCGACATGACCCTCGGCTGATCATTGGGGCACGGTCCAGGAGTTAGTGCAAGGCAATTCATGTCGCGGAGTTCGGTGCAGGGCAATGCATATCATGTCATGAGGTCGGAGCGAAACGATTCTACAGCTTGGAGTCATCTTGCCAGAAGTGGAGTGGAGCCGTTTCCAGCCATCGTGGCCGGGCCGCACAAGGGCCGGGGTCAATCAGAGCGCCCGGTTCGGGTGAAGACGCGTCGCTTCGGGGTCGCCCCCCGCCCCGCCTGCGGGGTTTATGAAAGGCGGATGGCGAATCCGTTCTCTCACTCTCTCTCATGCGCTGGATCTCGACTCCACCTTCTGTCATGATCGCCGCGACTCCGCCTCCACTTCTCCACCCACACGTCACTGACTCCACCCACCCACCTGGTCCCACCTACCAATCCGACTTCACGCCCGACGGTCGTGTCTCATTCTCTGGACGACGCTAGCTGCACGAAGTGCCACGAAGCAAACGGCATTCCAGCTGTCAGGGGGATATCGCCCAGCGGAGCATCCCCCCCAAAGTGTATTGGTGGTGCGATCGGGCAATCGTGCAAGGTATTCAGAGACCGTTAGCCTCATCTCCTCTCCTCCTTTTTCTCTTCATTAACTGGTATTAACTGTGTTAATTTCTTCATTAACTGTGTGTGTCCTGGTACCTGTCCTCGTAAGTTAAGATTGCAGAAGGTTATTATTATTATTATTCCGGGTTAGGTCCTGCTCTGTGTCTGCTTTTGTAAGTTGCTTGTACATTATCACGCCTCACGCTTCTTTCTATCCCTGCATTACACACACCAATAAAACTATTCACTGTACCACATAACTTTCCTCACTTACTTGTAAATAAATTATTATTAGAAATGTTCCCAGCTCGTTTTTGTCTGTTCTTTCATTGATTCAGCAAGGTCCGAATCCTAGCTTAACCCGGACTTTATTCCCAACAATCCGTTCCTTTTAGCCGGTACGTCCTTGGCAGTGTCGCTCGGCTGCATCCGATCCGGTAGAGTGATCCGGTTCGTACAAGGCGTACCGAGGGTGTGTTCCCCGGTAATTAAATCACGTGATTAATTAGGTAACCCAGTTAACCCATAGACGGGAGGACCCTAGGTCTCGCGATTGAGTTATTGGTGTTCACGGTGGGTTAGCTACCCGCCGCGTTACGTAATTATCCGTGTGCGACGGCCTACAATTCCGGGGAGTCTGGTGGGAACCTGAGATAGCTTCTCCCATCGTGGTCTTCTCACCCGACCTCCGGCCCGCAACAGTATATTTATCAAATAGACAATTGTTTGTCCACATGGCATTCATTTTTAACACAATCCTTGTTATTCTTAACTTTTATTTGCCCTTTTATTAACACAGTTTGTTTTTGTGGGGATGAAAAAAATGTACTCAGGCAGTTACAATGATGAAATATTACTTTGTTTAATACATTAATGAAACTTCTCTCATTCAGGGGTGGACAAAGTTTTATGAATTCTCTCAGTCTGATCTTCGAGCTGGCTTCGACATAATACACAACCACTGCAAAGGTAACAGTATTAGGAATATGTTGATTTTTTTTGCAAGTTTTTGTCATGGAATTGCACTCAACTAATTTCTGAATTTTTTTCTGTTCGTCCCATTTTCTTTCTCTGATTCAGGGAATTTGTGTTCTCACCTCTTTTAGCATTCTCACCGCTCAGTTGTTGAATGTTGCTTCACTTCCTGATGCAATAACATTAGTCTTAGATCAAAACTGCATTTCTCGTGCAGTACCAACGGGGAGAACTGCATTCCAAAGCATAATTTTTTTTTGTGGGAGAGAGAATAGGCTGGCTGTCCTGTTCACAATAAAGATATGGCATCTTTCACAAAAGTAGGCCTTTGCGATTGTATTCTTCACAAGTTACAACTTTTATCTATAACTCAAGCAAAGAAAAAAACTATCTTGTGAAATTTGACTTTCTGGTCTGTTATTACGGTGGTGGCTTTTAGAACACCCATCATTATTGAACCTCAAATTGGGGATTGGATCTAATCACATTTGTTAATTAAGGCACTGCCAACTCGTATAACTTACCAGACACTGAGCTTCAGGTCCTTCGGAGGGTTGGAGCACTTTTTGATGCAACAACCTTCCTTCGAAGTTAGCACCAATCAGACGGTTTATAATGGGGTTAGGAATCAAATCCAAACTATACAAGTGAAAGGGAAGTGCGGTACATTTTTTACACTTTCCTTTTGTACCATAAAAGTTTACATCCTTAATAACAATAGTCAGACTTGATTTTGGCTACTTTAAAATTTGTTTCAAGATAAACATTCCCGCAAAAAGTAATAAATACATGATATCATGTGGGTTTGCTCCGCCCTCATGGATCTCAATTGCTTGCAATCTTTTCATTTCGAAGTAGATGTATTGCTTTTTATGCCTCCGCTGATGAGGTCACCAGTGGCGTTATGTTTTCGGGTTCAAGTGGCTGATTCTCACCGCCTGAGCCGCGCCCATGACTAGTCAGATTGATTGTGAACATAACTGCATGCGGCTCTGCCCCCGCCCAAATGGTCTCGAAAATGTGGTGTATATGTCCACATTGATGCTGCAATTTGTTTTGCCATAACATGAATAAAAGAAAAAGAAAGCTGTCTAACAGATCTCTGTCTTTATATATTTACAGATACAAAGAAGGACCAAAGTAAGTATATTATAATTTAACTTGATGTACTCATTTAAATCCCACTTGTTTATTAATTTTTGTTTGTGTGAAAGATACTTTAGTTGTCATCAAGTAAAAAAGACATAAAATGTCATAGCCCCTGTTGTTTTAGTAATTTTGCTGTACAGAGTAAAAGGGCGAGCCCATATTTATGTGCAACTAAAATGGCCGCCAGTCTACCAGTCGGCCATCTTTGATCAGATCGCAAAATAAAGTGAGGGTCATGTGTATGCCATCTTGTAGAGTACTGTGCTTGTGCCACATTTGAATAAAATCGGACCATGCATGTCTGAGAAAATGGTTGGACACATTTAAGTAACAAAATAGCCACCAGTCGGCCATCTTGGATCTGATCTCGAAAAAAAATGAGGTGCATAAGTAAGCCATCATTCATTATCTATGCCTGGTGTTGGCTGAAATATTAGGGTGATGGGCTTGGGATCCTCGGATCCTGAGTTCTAATCCCACCCCTGTTTAATTAACACCAGGTGGGGATGACTGCTTGTTCTCCTTCCGAGGTTGGCAAAATGAGTGCCAGCATGTTGGTATCCTGTGTTGGAGTGGCGACCTATCCAGGATTGTGCCCAATAGCCAAGGAGACTGCTTAGGCAGCACCAACGCTCTGCACAAAGTGTGGGCCCGATGGATCCATGGATTCATTATTTGTGTGCCAAGTTTGAACAATATCGGTACATGCACGTCCGAGAAATGATTGAGGACGTGTTCAACATCGGGTTTTTTACAACTAAAATGGTCACCAGTTGGCCATCTTGGATCTGTTCTTGACAAAAACTAACATGCATATGTAAGCCATCATTCATTATCTGTGTGCCAAGTTTAAACAACATCGGTACATGCATGTCCGAGAAATGGTTGAGGACGTGTTCAACATTGGCGTTTTTACAACTAAAATGTCCACCAGTCGGCCATCTTGCAGCTGACCTTGAAAGAAAATGACGTACTTATGCAAGCCATCATTCATTATCTGTGTGCCAAATTTGAACAACATCAGTAAATGCATGTCCGAGAAGTGGTTGAGGATGTGTTTGACACCGGGTTGTTTTCTTTTTTAAACTAAAATGGCCACCACTCAGCCATTTTGGATCCAATCTCAAAAAAAAATGACGTGCTTATGTAAGCCATCATTCGTTATTTGTTTGCCAAGTTTGAACAACTTTGGTAAATGTATGTCCAAGAAATGGTTGAGGACATGTTTGGCACCGGGTTTTGTTTTTACAACTAAAATGGCCACCAGTCGGCCATTTTAGATTTGATGTCGAAAGAAAATGACATGCATATGTATGCCATCATGTGTTGTCTTTGTGCCAAGTTCAAATAAAATCGGTCCATACATGTCCATGATATGATTGCGGACGCACACATGCACGGACACAAAAATCGAGACCAAATCCATAAGCCCCCTTTTCGGACGAAGTCCAACGGGGGGCTATGAACCCCCTCGACATCACCACAGATGAAAACTGCCTTGAAAATTTCCTCATGAGATCTGATGAGATTTTCATCCCAACCATGGTGTGAATGTGTGTTTGTTTCAACAGTGTAGCATTTAGCTTCCTTCTGCAACATTGGATAACTTATTTAAAATTATATCTATATGATGCAATGTGATCATAATGGTAATTGTGAAATCTTTATAAGAGGACAAAACTGTACCATTGTGTTGTCATGTCCAATAATCCACTGATTGAGAAGCTCTTAGTATAGGGAAGGTTCATTTATTTCAACCTGAGAACATTTACATTATTTAATTATTTTGGTGTGCTGTGACTTTTTGCCTCAAACTCCTTGACTCTTCACTCAATCTCGCAGGCTGGGACTTTGTTCGAGGTTTGCTGGAGGAGGCTGTGTATGGGGGCCGAGTTGACCGGCCATTTGACTTGCGCCTGTTGGCGGCTCACTTGCGCCATTGTTTTAATGGGAACATCCTTGGTGTCCCAGGTGCAGTTTTTGTCCCTGACATGCATCTGCCAGCCACAGCTCGTTCACAGGCAAGTTGTTTTCTCAGGTAAACAACAAATTTACATATAACTATCAATATTGAAAGTGGTGCTTGACAACTCTGTTGTTTTATGATGGTGGCTTTAATTGAAGAACGTGTAAAAAATAATAGTTCAATGCTGAAAAGTTGTTCAACGACCTCTGTCGTGTTAGCAGACTCGGTGGTGTAATGGTTTGTGTCTGCTCCAAGTCTGGGAGGTCAGTAGTTCAAACCCTATCCGAGTCATACGAAAGACTTTAAAAATGGTACGCGCTGCTTCCTTCCTTGACGTTCAGCATTTAAAAGGATAGAGCATGGACAAACAACCATACCTTGGCATCCATGGGGAGGAGGAAATTCCTCCTGATGAAATGTCCTGCTGACTGCGGTGAGAAAAGCGGCACCATTGTTGTGGCATCGCTGGTACCCAGAGTGCCCCGAGAAGTGACGGCACTTCCCCCAAGCTCATTGGCTTTTTGTCTTGTCTAACAGTCCTGTGTTGTGTCTCGCCTATTCCTCTGTATGTCTACGTGTGTGAGATGGGTGTGTGGCAGCTCCACCACAAGCCTTAGATACTGTATTAAAATAGACATTTTCTACCCTATGCAAGTTATACAGGAAGTGACATCAATCCTGGTTAAAGCATTCCAGGCAAAGGCAATATGGCGGCCAAAATAGCTATGTATCTTTCGGAACTGAGGTGTATCGTTAACTTTTTTTTTGTCAAGCAGACATCAAGTCAGCTGGAATTATGGGATGCTGAATAATTTGATGATGCGTGTGTTTCACAAAGTTGTTTGTTTTAATGGTCCATTGAGGTAAATAAAAATGGCCATGAATTGGTGAGCAATCTTGAACGTTCTCACTTGCAACCGACTTCTGTCACTTAAGAGGCCAACATTAAATGTGTTAACACATTATTTTAAGAATTTCCAGATTATTACATGTGAAATTGCAGACAAATTGGACGTCAGTGTTTTGTTTTTTTTACACATGAAAACGATCATTCATTTTCACTTGGTATTCAAAAAGGTAATCGCAAAAGCCAAAGTACCTCACATTTTATCAAAAGGCAACTGGTGTGGCCATTTTAACAGAGCTCGTTGAACGTGACCAAAGCAAGGAAGATGATTTATTGAAGAAAATGGTGACATTATGAGACGTTTATCCAGCATTTCATGCCAGAGTGAAATCGAACCAGCATGAAGAGACATTGTTGGACCCCATCACAAAATAAAATATAAGGTTCAGCTATCAGCTGGAAACCTTATAGTCACAGAGTTTTGGGACTTTAACAATTTAATTCACATTCAATTTCTAAAATATGGGGAAACTGACAATACACAGTACTGCAGTGTCTTGTAACACAATGAAGTGAGAGAGACAAGCTATGGGCAGACATCAACAGGTATAGTGGCCTGCAAAGGTATTCACCCCTGACCAATAATAACACATTTCGATAAATTTCAAATTATGTAGAAACCGTTTTTTCAAATTAACTTTTTTATTCATAACTGAAGAGATCAAACCAAACACTTGTCGTTGAAGGAGGTTACATGTCAGGAATACCTGCAAAAACACATGTACAAATCAAAATTCACTGGTTGCAAAAGTATTCAGGACTTGGTGGAAGCACCTTTTACAGCAATGACTGCTATGAGTGTTTTTGGGTAGGTCTCTACCAGCTTTGCACAGTGAGATTGTGAAATCTTTGCCCATTCTTTACGTGAAAATTGCTCTAATTCTGCCAAGTTTGATGGGGATCATCCATGGATTGCAATCTTAAAGTCTCGCCATAAATGTTCAGTTGAGTTCAAGTCAAGACTTTGATTGGGCCACTTGAGAACATTTATTTTCTTCTTATTCAGCCACTCCAGTGTGGCTTTAGCTTTGCGCTTTGGATCATTGTCCCATTGAAATATGAATCTCCTTCCCAGTTTCGGACTCATGGCTGACTCAAGCAGATTTTTATCAAGGATTCTCCTTTACATTGCATCATCCATTGTCCCTTCAATCCTGACAAGCTTGCCAGTCCCTGCTGATGAAAAGCAGCCTCATAACATGATGCTGCCACCACCATGCTTGACAGTAGGGATGGTGTTGACTGTGAAGTGTGCAGTGTACGGCTTGCGCCAGATATAACGCTCTGAATCTAGACCAAAAATTTCACCAAATTCCACCTGCAGTGTCATTAAGATGCTTTTTTGCAAACTCCATGTGAGCTTTCTTGCCAGATTTGTGAAGGGAACAGGATATTGTTGATCGATGAACACTGACCCCCCCCCCATCTCGAACATAGAGGGTTGCAGATCTTTCAAAATCATTGTTGGATTCACAGTGACATCCCGAACCAGTTTCCTGTTTCCCTGGTTTCTGAGTTTGGATGGGCGACCTGATCTGGGTGGAGTCTGGGTGGTATGATACATCTTTCATTTTCTAATGAATGATTAGACCATACTCAGAGATAATGAGTGATCTTAAAATTTTATTATAACCCTCTCCTGAACAGGGCTTCTCCACCACTTTATCTCTGACTTCTTTTGAAATGTCCTTGGTCTTCATGTTTGCTTTGTTGGTTGACCAAATGAGTTGCATCTTAAATCTCCTGAGAGAAGTGGGGGAGCTTAATTTTTTTTAGTTAAACCACTGATTACATACAGGTGAAACCTCATACTTATTTTGTGACCTTTCAAACAAATAATTTGCTCCTGAAGAGATTTATGGTTAATGAGGCAAAGGGGATGAACACTTATGCAACTGAGAATCATCTGATTTTCTCTATTAATTTAACTTATTCACATTTAATCTCCATTCTTTTTAGCTTTATCACTTTGGAGTAGTTTGTGAAGACTTTATAGAAGTACAAGAACTTTGATTTTAAAGTATCATGAAATAAGCACAGGTGGTATCAAAATGTGAAACCTTTGGAGAGGTGAATACTTTTGCAGGCCACTGTATCCTGTCTCAAGCCTTGATTTCACTGCACTATAATGCTGATCCTCCAACAGAAAATCAGGTCAGGTCAGGTATGGGAGCATGTGCCAGAACAGCGCGTCGCTGCGTCCACTTTTCGCCGGTACTCCAGGGGCCTCCGTCTGGCCATCCCCCAGGCAGATGCCAGGCCCATCCCCATCTCCTTGAGATGATGGTCAACCTGCTGCAACCATGAGGCACGTGGTCGGCCCACTGGCCTCCTCCACTCATGAGACTCCCTCGCTGAGAGAATCTGGTGAGCAGGATCAGCGTCAGGAAAACGAGCCACATGTCCATACAGCCGCAACTGACGCTCACGGACTATGCAGGAAACAAATCTCATCCGAGTCTCTCTCAGCAACCGCTCGTTGGACACAAAATCCGACCAGCGATAGCCAAGGATTCTCCGAAGAGACCTGGTACCAAAGGAATTAAGTCTCCGTCTCAGATCCTTGGTCAGAGTCCAAGTCTCGCACCCATAGAGCAAGACTGGAAGTACCAAGGACCTGAAGACTCGGACTTTCGTCCTCCCGCACAGGTACCAGCAGCGCCACACCCCATGATCCAGTGAATCCATGACTCCCCAGGCCCGACCCAGACGTCTCTTGACCTCTGACTCGCAGCCAGCAGAGACATGAATATCACTGCCAAGGTAAGTGAGTCTCTCCACGACCTCAACATCCTCACCACAAACAGACACAGACAGGACAGCAGCATCCAAGATGTCACCGAAAGCCTGGATCTTAGTTTTGACCCAAGAAACCCGTAATCCCAACTGCTCCGACTCCTCATTCAGCACCTCGAGGGCCCCCAAGAGGATTCTAAAGTCTCCGCAAAGATGACTGCATCATCTGCAAAATCAAGGTCCGAGATCTTGATATTCCCAAACGATGCACCGCAACTTGATCTCTCCGACATCCTCCCTAAAATCCAGTCCATACAAGTGCTGAAAAGTGTGGGGGCAAGTACACATCCCTGACGAACTCCAGTAACAACTGGAAATAAGTCAGAGATGGTACCACCACACTTCACAGCACTCTCAGTACCAGAGTAGAGTTCAGACATCAGATCGATCAGTTTTGGTGGCACCCCACGAAGACCAAGAATCCTCCAGAGGACATCCCGATTCACTGAATCGAACGCTTTACAGAGATCAACATAGGCTGCAAGCAGCCCCTGCCGAAACTCTCGTCTGCGTTCGGTGAGGACGCGAAGTGCAAGGATACGGTCAATCGTTGACCTCTTTGGTGTAAAGCCTGACTGCTCTGGACGCTGGTGCTCAAGCAGATGGTGGCGAACCCTATCAAGAATTATCCGAGCAAAGACCTTGCCCGGCACTGAGAGCAGCGTCACCCCTCGGTAGTTGTTGCAGTCTTGGCGATCACCCTTCCCTTTCCAGAGAGGGACAACAAGGCCCCTCTTCCAGTCAGTTGGGATGATGCCTGTGTTCCAGGCAGAGCACAAAACTGCATGCAACGACACGAGTGCAGCATTTCCACCAGCCTTGAGAAGTTCGGCATGGATGCTACAGATCCCTGGAGCTTTGCCCCATTTCAACTGGTTCACCGCAGCCCGTGTTTCCACAAGCGAAGGTGGACCACAGTTGATTCGAGGGTCAGCAACAGGGATTGTAACACCCTTGACGTCCCAACTCGACAGTTGGGGGATCAGCCTGGTCCAACCGCTCAAAGTAACCGGCCCAGCGGGCCTTCACTTCAGACTCCTCTGTCAAGAGCCTACCACTCTCTGCTCGAACTGTAGTGCTCCGAGGGATGGGCTTGGATGAACGTAATGCGCGAATTCCCCTGTAAGCGGGACGAGAATCACCTGTCCACAGGTGATGCTCTACCCCCTCACAGATTCCTCGCACATAGGCCTCCTTGTCCACCTTCAGTGCACGTACAGTTTTACGCCTCAGCTCCCTGAACAGCTCAGCTCTGCCATTCAGCCTGGCCCTGCGACTCTGGTCAATGGTATCCAGTGTCCCTTGAGAGACAAAATTCTTCTTTGCCCTGCGGTGAGCTCCAAGGCATCCACCGGCAACATCAAGGACGGTGGTCTTGAAGGCGCTCCACAACTCTTCAGGACCCCCCAAAGCACCCAGACCCCCCAAGTTTCCACTCAGCCTGTTCGCAAACTCCTCAGCTACTCTCTCATCCCTGAGCTTGGCAACATCCAGCTTAGGCTGGGATGGTACCATTCTCCAGGATTTTAGGTGCAGCTTTAGAGTTGCTACAACAAGCCTGTGGTCAGTATTGAGGAACTGAGCACTCCGGTAGACCCTGCAGTTCTGGATCATCCTCCAACGACCATCAATGAGGACATGGTCAATCTCCTTTGCCACACCGCCAGCGTTGGAATACCAAGTCCAGCGATGAGCTTGTGGGCGCTGAAACCATGAACCAGCCACCCTAAGTCCATGACTTCTTGCAAAGTCAAGGAACTTAGTGCTATTCTGGTTCATATTTCCTGACCCATGGGGACCAACACACACCTCATAACCATCCCTATCAGTTCCAGTTGATGCATTGAAATCCCCCAAGACTAGAAGTGTATCTCGTCTGGGGCACTGATCAACCACAGACTCGAGTGTGGCGTAGAATGCATCCTTCACGGTGAGATCACTCGC
>NC_140965.1:98219489-98254489 GCF_056783735.1 Eptatretus burgeri | reverse complement strand
ATCCTGGAAGAGACCTCTCCTGGCAGGAAAGAAATGCTGAAACACGGGGGTGAAGGTGATCACTCGATATGTTTAAGTAGTGATTGGCATTGACCTTGCCTTCAAAGAGAATGAATGCACCCAAACCACACTCAGAAAATGCACCCCACAACATTAAAAAACCCACCAAACCCTTCACTGTTGGAACCAAGCACTCAGGGTTCTTGAGTTATTTAGGCTGGCGTCACACATGCACCTTTTCGTTGTCGAGAACATGGTGAGGGAGGATTCATCTGACCATATCACATTTCTCCACTGCTTGGTGGTCCATTCCCTGTGTTCTTTGCACCACAGGACTCGCAAATGTGTATTGCCTGGTGTGACGAGTGGTTTGTGCACTGCAACTCGACTATGGTATCCCACTCTGAATTTCACAATGGACCATTTTTGATTAAACTGATGCTCGTGCCCCAGGTTGAAATTTATAGTCTTTACAGAAATGCATGGATAATATCACGATCCTGGAGTGTATGCTTCTGCCCACTGTTGCCCGTTTCTGATGATGTATTTCCCTCGGAGTCCCATGCTGGCATCATCTTTGACACCTTTGCTTGTGAAACATCCACAAATAGAACTGTCTTTGTCTTTTCAAAGTCATTGAGGTTTCCTTTTGCAGCCATGCTGGCCAAAATTATAGGCAACCAGGCCTGTGCAGCATTTTTATACATTACCCTATGCATGCTGGGATGTTATTTGCTTCATTTTAAACACATGGGCCACATCTGTGTGGAAGCCATTGCTTTCAATATACTTGGTGTACGTCATTTACCCGGGTGTTTCCATTTTTTTGTTCACTACCTGTATATGTGTGACATTACAAGGTGTGGGTGGGGCATAGGGCTGTGAGGACAAGAGGAATGAGACCAGAGGAAAATAAATGTAGGACCATGGAGCTGCCAACCTGTTTAAAGTTGGGTAGTTGGGATTTTGGGAGTAAAGCATGATCATGGGCTTCATTGTGGGAAATGCCAATGATCTTCAGCACTTTAGGTTGAATGGTATTGAATAATATTACATGGGTAGTTGGAGCCCCAGCCCACAGTGGAGAAGCTAACTTCATTGAACTGTCGATGAATGCTTTTTTAAGTTAAGAAGCCAATTGTTATGGAATTCCAACTTGGTTACATGGTTAAACAAAAAATGGTTGAATCAGATGATCAGGGGTTACATGGACTGCGCATCAAAGCATGTCACTAAGTGTACTGGAGCATTGTGTAGAGTGGGAGTCTTGCTTGAACGGGAGTGAAAACAAAAAAGAGTGTTTCCTGGATTAAAAGTCATGGTCCATGTGGATAGCCAATTTGAGATTTTATTTTGATTAAACAGGATACATTGGCCGAAGTCCTTCCTGTTAGGTGCTGGACGTTTCCTCAGAGTATCGCATTCTCAGCAAAGTGGCAAAGGCAGTTTTCTTGGGAGGCTAATAGTTCATTAATTTTATATTATAAACAGAATAGGTCTGAGGAGGCTGTCCTGAAGGGAACCAGCTTATCACAGGAGCTTGGATAAAAAGACACCATCTAGAGTGACACACTGTTTGCATGCATTGAGGAAGTCAGATATCCATGTAAGACTATGGACCTCTTAAGCCTGTAATTAGAGATCTTGGAAATCACAACCAGGTGCCACACCATATTGAAGGCACAAGAGTTGGCCAAGGAGATAGTTCAGTGCATCTGTCTATTGGTGGGTCTGCAGGAAAAACATGGTGACAATTGTGGCCAACACAAAGGCTAAACTAGTTATTGACAATGAGAAATTTTATAAACAGATCAGACTTCACGTCAGTTTCAGCTATAGATAATTTATAAAAAGCTGACTCTGAGCCCTTCTGCAGAGAAAACTATTATGTACATTTTTGTCTGCATAACTTATCATTGCTGTGTCCTTTGTAGAACTCCGAACTGATACATGCCACACCTTTAACTTCCACAAATGCTGAGCAACTTTTTGTGGGCCAATCTTTGATGTACGAGGAGAGGACAGGACTTCAGCTGGTTCAGATTATCCACAGCTCCTTGCGAGACCTCAGTCGAGTTATCCGTGGTACCTCACTACCCAATGCTGCGGTTCACAGCACAGCCACTTCACTGCTCAGTCAGCAGGTGAGATCCATTGTGGAGGAAACTGTGTGTGCATGGGTGAAACTCTTCTGTATGTGTCCGGAAATCCTTATTTTTGTAACGACTCTTAATGGAGGTTTCCATATTTTCGTCGTCAGAAAAACATGCCACGATTATAGGGAATCAAGGTGCTCTTAAGCCTGGTGTTGGCTTAGTGGTTAGGGTGGTGGCTTGGGATCCTAGGGTACTGAGTTAAAGCCTCGTTGGCCGCTAAATTAAAATACACCAGGAGGTTGACTCAGCCTGTCATCCTTCCGAGATCGGCAAAATGAGCACCAGTGCACTGGTAAGGGGGTCACTGCATCAGCGGGAAAGCCACATCCCAACCAATGATGCAACCAGCAGCCACAGGCTGCGAGAGAGAGAGAGAGAGAGAGAGAGAGAGAGAGAGAGAGAGAGAGAGAGAGAGAGAGAGAGAGAGAGAGAGAGGGGGAGAGAGAGAGAGAGAGAGAGAGATAGATAGAGAGATAGATAGAGAGAGATAGAGAGAGAGATAGAGAGAGAGATAGAGAGAGAGATAGAGAGAGAGATAGAGATAGAGATAGAGATAGAGATAGAGATAGAGATAGAGATAGAGATAGAGATAGAGATAGAGATAGAGATAGAGATAGAGAGAGAGATAGAGATATAGAGATAGAGAGATAGAGATAGAGAGATAGAGATAGAGATAGAGAGAGAGATAGAGAGAGAGATAGAGAGAGAGATAGATAGATAGATAGATAGATAGATAGATAGATAGATATATATATCTTCCCATATGCTGATTCGTTTCTTCACGTATCAGCGTATGGGTTTTCTTCAAGTTTAGTTTGCAAAAGTTTGCAAGCACGTTGCCGTGATCAGATGTCCGCCAGGCATGAGAATGTCTGCCTATGTTGGTAAATGTGGAAATAGCGTCCATTGTTCAATTTTTCCCATCACCGTTCCCTCCTATGAACTTCATGGAAAATAGCGAAGTGCCGTCTTTACTTTGCATGAAGTAAAGATGTGATTCTGCTGCAAATACAAAATCTGATGATGTGTGTTGGTCACAATGAAATTTGTGACCACATCGATATGAGACCAATATATCTAAACAAGGAACTTTGAAGCAGGAGGAAGCCATTTGGCCCATCATGCCTGTGCTGCACCACCATCACATTAAATATATTGTCAGGCTCTTGACTCAGTTTCATCAGGGGAAGGAGGGGGGGTGGGTGAGAAGTGGGGATGACAAAAGAGCTGGGAAACTCCTCCAGTACATGATGCGTAACGCTCCCCCCCCCCTTTGTAAAACACGAATTAAAAGTCCTGGAAAGGTATGTGGTATTCAATATTTACTTCTTTTATGATCAGAAAATGCTGTGGTAGCTGAAAATAATCTTCCCAGCAATGTTGGCCAGGAGGCATCACCATCTATCATGCGCTTTCATTGCACACAAATGGGGAATGAAAAATTCCGGTTATAACGTATTAATTTTGTGTGAACTAATCTTATGGTGAATGCTAGCACGAGCAAAAGGTGGCACAAAACACTGAAATTTGATGATTAAATCTGAGTATTTTGGCTTTCGAGGGTGCCAGCCATGCAGGAAGAACTTTTGACTCGCTTCCTCAACCACAAGGCCAGAATTGAGTGACATCACACATTCGGTTTTGTTACCCCAAACCAGGAAGTTAATCAATTTTCGTGAACAAACCTTGGAAAACACTTTTATGGAGTGTTTGATCCATGTTAAGAATACTGAAGAGAAAATCGTACCATTTTCCGAAAAGAGTTGGGCAACAACTCGCCAATCTGCCCTGCGATGGATGAATTTGGACGGAGAATGTTGGGACGTTGTCCACCGGCGTGCAGCAGTCGGTGATGATTTTTGGTCGAAAGCTACCGTGGAAGCCCTCCAAGATAATGGACATGGATATCACAGGAAATGTTACGTGCATTTTAATAATCACACTAATATAACCCGTGCAGTTGGAAAGATTACTAAGGCTGCTGAAAATCAGTCGAGGCCAGAGTCTTCCACCAGCAGTGACAGTGGAGATTTGCCACCTCTGAATTATCTGTGATCCAGCAGAAGTGATGAATTGGTTAAAACTACACAGGTCCTGCCCGACGGCTGTATAATATGTCAGAAGATAGAGCATTTTCTGTCACCATGGGAAACGTTTATGCAACCATCTTATGACTGCCAAAATCAAAGATGGATATAGGTGATGAAACATGACATGATCAATTCTTACTGGAGTGGATTGACTTTGTAGCTAAGTTCATGAAACAATGTTTCATAGAGAAATTTAGCCAACATTGCATCATGAAAGGGAAGAATCTTTCAGTCACAGAAGTCACCATACTGATTCGGAATAGTTTGATTTGTGAGACTGCTGTATGTCTGGTGTTGTACAGTCTTCTTTATTTCATATTACAGGGAAACTTCATGAATTGGCGTTAACAATGAATAACCAGGAAGTTCTCCTGCATATCGGTAATCAGTAATATGTCACAAATTAGGTGAAATACCATCGTGATTGCTCTAAGGTGTACACAAGATCTGCTTACAGTAGCAATGAGTAAGTATTAAAGGTAGCACAGTTTATGTACATGTTGAAAAGTGTTGAAAAGTAATGCCTCCTATTCTTTTTCTTCATAGCTGGTAAAGATATTCAAATGAAATAGACAGATATTTACATAAATCTTTATTGTACCATAGTTCTTATTTATTTCTCAACATAATCACCACTGCAGTCAACACATTTCTGACAACGTTCAAGTAGTTTTGTGATGCTGTCACAATGTAACTGTGAATCCTGCTGACTTAAGGCCTCCGGTCACATTTGCCACGGCGGCCGTGGGGTCTCCAAAATCTACGGCCACGAGCAATTATACGGCGGCCGCAGTATTTCCACGGTCACACAATGTAGCAGTCACATATGTTTTTATTTTTCGGGGAGCTGCACGGCGTATTTGTAAATTGTGGAGACCGAAAACGTGGGGTTGCCGTACGGTCTTTGATTTGATGTCGCATGGTGACCTTAGGGCATTCCTGCGGTGGCCATAGAATTTTCAAGGCATACGCAAGGTGGCTGCAAGGCGACCGCAGGGGGACCGCAGGGGGCCCTAAGGCGAACGTACGGCTAGACGGATGGTAACGAATGGGTTAATTTTTTTTTCACCAGTTTTTTTGTTTCGGCTTGTCGAATTGCTATGGCGAACGTAGAAATGAAAAAAGTTATAACTCCACGTTATAATTCCACGGCGACCTTACCGCCTGTAAAATATAGCCATACGGCATAGGGCCACCCTGAGGCCACCTCAGAAACACTGCGGCCGCCGCACGTTTCTGTCAATTCAGAGGGCGTACGGCCGCCGTATCCTCGCCGTAGAGCAAATGTGACTTAGGCCTAACCAGCACTTCACAGCGGACTTGACATAATCGTCAGAAGAAAAATGTTCTCCATGAAGCTGTTTCTTACAATTGGGGAAGAGATGAAAATCTGACGGAGCCAAGTTGAGGCTGGTGATTCCTTGTGGTGGAACTGCATTGACTGTCTCTTACTCTCAGGATCATAATGGTGCACCCTACTCTCATCTCCAGTCACTCATCTCCAGTCACTCATTCCAACATTTATCTCCAGTCACTCATCCCAACACTCATCTCCAGTCATCTCATTGCAACTCTCAACTCCAGTCAGTCATCACAACACTCATCTGAAGCACTTCACACTACAAATCACTGACAACGTCATGCTGCCCTCTGCCATCTTGACTTGCGTATCATTGAGACATCTCATGTCAAAATCACGAAACTTCACACACATTGATGGGAAGAACTAATGTGCAGATTGCGTTTTGTTTCATTCAAATATCCTTTACCGTTTTGGAGAAAAATAATAGGAGGCATTACTTTTCAACATACCCTTGTATTTAGTGTAGATCAACATAATTTTCTTTGAGTTTTATCATTATGAGGATATGGCAAACTATCAGGTTTCGGAAGTAAAATGGGAATGTTTCAAAGAGGAAGGAAACAGAAAGTAGACAAGTGGGCATGCAACAGAAAATGTCTAACTTCTTGAAAACAAAACAAAATGAGAACTTCATTCAGTGGAGCACCTACCTCCACCTTGTTGAACAGTTTACGGTTTGTATTCCACTGATAGGCTGGATCTGCATCTGGACCTGAACCAAAATTTAATCAACTTGTTATTGTCACCTACCTAACTCATCCACCAAGTTTTGTCATAATCCATTCACAACTTTTTGAAGTATCATCCCATATATCATGTTTGGCCTTATCTCTCAATGGTGAAGAATCACTTCACTAAATCCAGATCTGGAGCTTCAACAAAATATAATCAATTCTTGTTTGTCCCACACGCCCAACCCGTCCACCACATTTCGGCCGATTCAGATGAAACCATCAGTAATCAGGACTTTTCAGATATTGTGATATATATAGTTTTTGGCCCTTTCTCTCGATGGTGAAGAATCACTTTAAAAATCCTCACTTTCAGATCCGGATCCTCACCAAATTCTAATCAATTCGTCCTTGTCACACACCCATCCTGTCCACCGAATTTCGTCCGAATCCATCAACAACCTTTTCAGATATTCTGCTCACAGACAACGAACCAGACTGCCAAACACGAGTGAAAACATAACCTTCGTCCACCTCTTTGGTGGCGGAGGTAATAATCCAGGAAAAATCTATTGAAGTATTTCCAGAGCATGCAATGTTTTGAAATAACTGTGCCTGCTCTGGAAGAGCAATAATTCAACCGAGAACGTTATGCACTCGGTTATAGAAGACGAGCTGTTAAGGAAAAAAAAAAATAAAGAGAAAAAGTGAAATCAAATTTGAACCACAACCTCAGTAAAATGGCCTGGGTGCATCAGCTTGTCTAACAAATGTCCCAAAGTTTAGTTTGATAACTTGCACTGCCTTTTTAAACCATTCATTGGTGTTCATTTGCGATCCATGCCTCGGTACCACGAAGCAAATCCTCTGTAAGGCCGAGTACTCGTGAGAATTATTAATAACTATCCATCGCACATTGACTTATTTGTTCCATCCTGGTATTACTGGAGGGGACGATAGGTGTTCTCTCTGTATATCTGTCTGTCCATCCCACCTGTGGTTTTTCAGACTTTTTTCCCCATATCCTTTAACATATTCAACTGAAACTTTGTGCATGGCTTTATTATAATAAGTTACAGAACAAGTTCGAGTTTCAGGGCGTTTCGTCAATTTTTCACAGAGTTATGCCCTTTTTGGATGTAGAAAATATCATATTATAGAAGCCTTTCAACGAAGTCAATTCTGATTGGATGTTCTCTACTGATGCGTCATCACCTCCCAACAGTTTATGTGGAAGGAGCCTCCTACCAAGACCGTTGCTCCTCCCACCTAGACCTTTGGGAGGTGATGACGCAGCAGTGGAGAACGTCCAATCAGAATATCATATTATATATATGGGTCAGTGTTCCGCTGCCCTGACTCCACCCCACTGCTTTACACCCTTGACTGGACAGCTGACCCGACTCCACCCAAATAAAATCTTGTGTTGGCATTGCATAAGGCAGCACAGATTAGCTGGCCGTAGGCCTGGGTGTTACTCCATGGCCCAGTGCAATTGTAATAATTCCAGGTATATAACCACGATGTATTATATATGTACATAAGCTGTAAACATGTTTTTGCTTCATGTATGTACATCAGGGTATTTTTAATATGAAAGAGATAAACGCTGGAGACGAATGAAACATGGTGTGTTGGAGAGTTTCTTCATATTCATTTTCGATTCGCTATCGGCTCGAGCGTGCTTCAAAGCCAACTAATTTTTATCTCCGGTTTGTTACCCTGGTTGTCTTTATTGGTTTCTAGTGTACAAAAGATATCAGTAAATGCAATTTGCTTTTCCTTTTATTTTACCGAAGAGACCCAAACACGGTGGGTTATTGGGTTTCTTTTTCTTCATTGGACTGTTTGGGGACGTATAGCAAAGCAATTCTCGCTCTTGTTATATTGTGTCAGGAGGTCGTGGTGCAGATTACAAGAGGGTGGTAAGTTATTTAATCAGTGGTTCTGGTGTTTTTTCATTCACCAGTGCCCTGCAGCCTGGCAGACTTTGTGGGAAGGCCCGGCTGATCCTGCACACTTCCTTCGCACGGTCGTATATCGAGCTCGTGCTGTGCTGGTAAGGCATTTATTCCAATCACTGCCCTTTCCACAAAGTCATTGCATTTCCCACCATGTGCACCTATTCTCCACTCTCACCTTCTCTAACGTGATGTGCATACCTTCTTTATGCAGGACATGGTGAAACGATTGGACAAGGGCACTTTGCTTTCCGATACAATCAACCTCTCCGATCTTTTTCATCCACAGGTCTTCCTCAATGCCTTGCGGCAGCAAACTGCAAGGTAATATTCCATGATGTTAATTATTATATATGTTTAATCCTATAATTATCAAAATATGCACCAACAAAGTTCATTGGTGTTATTTACTGCAATTGCCTGTCATTCATGATTCATTCTCAAAGAGGAGGTGGTTAATAAGAATAGTATGAACCATGTGCTCGAGTATTCGAGAATAACTGCTGTATTAGGGATCTGTCAGGGGAAAGTTGTATGTAATATGTGCATTGATGGAGGTGGTGATTATAAACAATAGATCAGAATAGGGTAAGGTTGTATTGTATAAAATATCCTGTACAAGCGAGGCCAGGTAAAGGACTTAGGCACAAAACGCACCAAGTTAGCACTACGTTCTTAGACAAAATGGACAACATCACGGGCCGTTTGGCCAGAGATCTGCAGGCCACAGCATTGTGGTGAGCTGTGGAGCTTTGGTTTGGGGCAGAACACTTTTAGGGGGCTCTCCCCACCCCCCCCCCTCCACGGGCGCCCAATGATGGGACCAGCCGCATATCAGAGGGCAGTCCTTGGGGTGTAAAAGCCCATGTGCACAGCAGTTGGACCTTTGGAGAAGACATCTCGCCTCTCACTCTCTTTCTGTTTCGTCACTCTCGGAGTTGGACCTTGAGTGGATACATGGTGCTATTCCTCCTCATCGCTATCCTCTCGTCTTCCACCCTGTGCAATAACAGCCTACACAATGACAACATGTGGTTCAGCAACACCAGATCATGCCTGCCTTAAGTCCTTGCCTGCCCCATTGTTAAGAGTTTGAATCTGGCATTATCGGCACCATTAGCGGGGTTATTTATTTTGTATGTAAATGCTTACTTACTCGTTTGTCCTTTGAGCACCTGGTCTATTCCATTTATTTATTATATATTATATATTATCATCTCGTCTCTCCCCTCCCGTATTCAGTTTAATTGTAAAGAAATGTTTTCCCGCCTTCCTGCTTTCGAGCGCAACCAATCACCAAATTTGGTTTATTTATTGGGCGATCGTTTGGAGATCATAAATGGTAAATTAACACAGTAACTTGTTAACAAACAAAAACGCAGTATAGAGTGAATTTGAACATCCTTTCAGTCATTCACAGATCTGTTTACACCTCCAGTGCAGAGTGGCTGCATTAGCTCAGCCTCTGATGTGACAATTTTATCAATCTGACTTTGTGTTAGAACTCTTTAATATTTCTCTCCTACAATACCCAAGGTTAATGAAGGACCTTGTACCTATTTTAAAGGTAGGATAAGGGTATTAAGTAATGTCATTGTACTTCACATGAATTACAAGGGCTTTAGGGTGACAATGTCACACTGTATGGGATTTTAACCTGGGACCTTAGCATCATGAGGTCTCCAATCAGAGGAGATTACCAGACAGATTCACATTTCTTGACTTTCTTTTCTACCATGGCAGGAACATCCACAATTCTATGGACACCCTTAGGGTGGTTGTATCTTGGAAAGGAAGCATTCCTACAGCAGGTCTACAGGTGAAGGTAGGATCAGTGTTTCTTGTTTATATACCTACTGTTATTTTATTTTCCATATTGTATTTTTTTCTTCTTTTTTTTTCTTTCATCTCACATCACTAGAATCTTTTTTTTCTTCTTCTTCTGGTTTTAATTACCTGTTTGTATTTAGTTGTTTTTTTGCCAACTTAAATGGACTGTCATAGAATGTTCTGCATAGTATAAAATATTATTTATCCTAAACATGGAATTATTGGAAATACCATTTCCAAATATAGCTCATTGAGCAACTCATCACTCCGAAATTGCAAGTTTCTTGTTAATTTAATGAGTTGGTTTTGAACTTCTATCTCACACACTAAGAACTCATGTGATTTGCTTTATTGAACAACTCCAAGCAAAAATGGCTGAAAACTTTCTATCTTGTTTTGTGTGCCTTTTTACGTTTTATGTACAGCCTAGTTAACTCACTTGTATTGGAAACTCACTTATCCAAAACATACAACTTTAATCTGCCATGGGCTGTACACCTGCTTTCCACTCGCATGCATTTCACATCCAGGTGAATGGACTGTTGTTGGAAGGGGGCCAGTTTGCTAGTGGTGAACTTACCGAAAGTCCACAAGATTCTCCACTAGTCTGTCCAGTACCACCCTGCCACCTGGCCTGGCTTCCTCAGGTATGGACTCTAATTATGGTTGCAATTCTCCCAGAGTCATTCCAAAAGTCATACCATTTACATCATCAAATCACACTCCTCTCATCCCACCCCCCCCCTCCAAGGTCTTCTTTCTTTTTAAAATTATATTCTTCCTGTGGGGTATTATGTGAAAGCCATTTGGCCAAAATCTATTGAAAAGGTTGTGCAAGGTGAAATCTCCCACACCCAGGACTTAAACATGTCAAACAGGTGTGTTTTGCTTTCAGTGCTGCATTATTGCGAAGCAAGTTGGGAATGTTGAGAAGAGTTAGGTTATTCTTGCGCAGCATAAGTTGTAGGTGATCACACAAGAACATGTGCTCCTTGTATCTTCCTCTTGTTCTGGTTAGTCTGCCTCCTCTGCCTCCTTCAATCTTGAAGATTCTTGCAGAAGATTAATTAGGCTGGTGTCTATTTGCTGTTGTACCTTGTCGAACTACCCATTCCTGCTAAATTGCAACACAGTTGTAACTCGAACGGCACTTGGTGGAGCCCACACCTCCGCCAGGCTGAACAGTTTATGGTTTTGTATCCCATTGATAGGCCGGATCTAGATCCGGACCTTAACCAAAATCTAATCAGCTTGGTTTTATCACCCACGCAACTCATCCACCGAGTTTTGTCATAAGCCGTCCAAAATGTTTTGAGATCTCATTCTATAAATCGTTTTTGACACCATCTCTCAATGGTGAAGAATCATTTTTAAAATTATAGTATCCAGATCCGAATCCGGATCTTCATCAAAATCTAATTAATTTGTCCTTGTCACACAACCAACCTGTCCACCAAGTTTCGGCTGAATCTGTCCACAACTTTTTGAGATATCATGCTACATTGAAGAGGGGGGAGTGGGTTGGGGGGGGGGGGCTTCCGATGCTGCCTGGCTGGGTGAGCTTTTTTCGGTGGTTTCGGCCATGAAAGAGTAACAAACAAACGCATAAAAACACACAAACAAAGTTATTTGTAAGATTTCAACAATTTCAGTGCACAACATTTTACAGAACCCCTACATAGTTTCTTCCTGTGCAGGGCCTTGTGAAGGGGGGGGGTGGAGTGTTGTTTTTGTGTCCATGACCTGACCCAGCACGTTTGCAAAATGCTGTTTGTTTGTTTTTTTCTATGCTTTTCAGAGGTAAACACAATACATAGAGAATTCCCTTGTGGGAGGGAGGGAGGATTTTTCTGGTGCCCTTGACTTGAACCTGGGACCCTCAGCACTTGTGCAAAATCAGTTGGAGATTGGCCCAGCCATTTTATTTTCCATGATTTTAAGAAATACACAAACATACATACAGATAATTTCCTTGAGGGGAGTTTTGTGGGGTGGGGGGAGTGGCAAACTTAAAATCTTGCCCAGATCCTAAAGTTACTCCACCCAAAGTTTGGGGCCTCAAGGTGCTACGGTTCAGCCGTGAATGAATAACATACAAACACACAAACACTTGAAAATATGTATGTAGAGTAGATATTATATGTTTCAAAATAATTTTTCCTTCCTGGGAAAACTAATATAAAGATGTTGGTGCTGAACCAGCTTCTTCAATTTGCCTTTCATCGAAGACGTCTGACACCCACTCTGCCTTCACATGTGTGATTTCTTTAAATTATACATTTTTTTGCTTGCCTTGGATGTTTGATATTTCTGATGCTGTTCGAAGTTCTTGAAATGCAATAATACACAGGAAAAGGTCACATTTGCCTTTGGCATATACACAATCCATGATCCGCTTACTTGACTTCTCTGTCCTATTGTGTTCATACGAATAATTTGGCTGTCCACATAAGCAGAATACATGAGATCAATCGTAGATGAAACACGACAAGAAATTTCTTTGTTTTATTCTGTTCTAAGGCTCTGCCGGGTCCTTACGCCTCTGAGAGCTGCATCTCCCTGCCCGTATATGCGTCGATCAAGCGTGACCGTGTCCTTATGTGTGTCGATCTGCCTTGCCGCGGAGACCCAGAGCTGTGGCTGCTAATGGGCGTGGCCATCTGCATCAATACTCAATGAGCAGAAGCTTCTCAGAATTGCACCATAACCAGCAAAAACTTGGCAACACACATCTGAATGGCACCAAAGTTGAACTCACTTACTATCCAACATGAGAATACTCTACAATGATCACACATACTGTACAAGGTCCGAATGAAAATGTTTTTCCTCCCCCAAATCATAAAGGAATGATCCTTCAGCACAGATGGTTGACATTTTCTATCAGTTTCCAGCCAGGTTCACGATCCCCCCCCCCCCCCAGCAGTGGGCGAGTTTCCTCATACAGTTTGAATATAACTCGTGTTTTTGGCTCTGCAACTTTTTCAGTGGTGCAAAGTTTTTTTGACTGTCTCCAACCCTTTCACATATAATGTGCTGCACTGCATAATGGAGTTCACGTGGTTCTTTGTTATTTGAGCTTCAGCACTGTGGATGTCTATTCTAAATCTGGTTTCTGATGTCATTATCTAATTAAACTATGTGACTGATGATGATATAGCATACCTGCATACAGTTGAGGGAAAATTGCACTATAACAGTGAGGATAGCATGAATACATTCCAATTTATGAAGTATTTGGATGATTATAATCAATTTATCTTTTGCTTTCCTTGAGTGAAAAGCATTCCATGTTGAGATTAGGATTCTCTTCAACCAGAAGCTCTTTCTCTTTCTCTTTCTCTCTCTCTTTCTCTCTCCTCTCTCCCACGAAAGGTAAAGTAGGTTATGTTTTCACCCCTTTCTGTCTGTTTGTTTGTTTGTTTGTTTGTTTGTGTGCAGGATATCTCAAAAAGTTGTGGACGGATCCGAATGAATTTTTGTGGACAGGTTTTTGATGTGTGACAAGGCTGAACTGATTAGATTTTAGTGAAGATCCTGATCTGGCTACAAGGATTTTTAAAGTGATTCTTCACCATTGAGAGATAGGGCCAAAAGGGATATATAGCACGATATCTCAAAAAGTTTGGGACGGATTCGGACAAAACTTGGTGGACACGTTGGGCGTGTGACAAGGAATAATTGATTAAATTTCGGTAAAGATCCGAATCCAGATCCGGATCTGATAATTTTTAATGTGATTCTTCACCATTGAGAGAGTGCTAAACCGATATATAGCACGATATCTCAAAAAGTTTTGGACGGATTCAGATGAAACTTGGTGGACAGGTTGGGTGTGTCACAAGGACGAATTGATTCGATGTTGGTGAAGATCCGAATCCGGATCTGGATACAAGAAATATTTGATTTCTAAAGTGATTCTTTACCATTGATAGGGCCAAAAACGATATAGTACTGTGTAGCATGATATTTCAAAAAGTTATTGGGCCCGATATGTTCTTGTGGATCAGGCATTACGTGGCGGAGGTATGCGCTCCAACGAGTGCCCTTCTAGTTTTCTTTCTTTTTCTCTATTTCTCTCTCTCTTTCTTGGTTTGTGTTGAATCGTTGGAACCTGTGAGCAGCCTCAATGGTCATTTCATCTTATTGAGCGCTGGTCCTTCACTTCATGCACGATCGAAAGAGTTTGTAATCTATGATTGTGATCTTGTAAATGGAGCGATGCCACGACCTGTCATCACAAATCATCATTGCTGTATGATAATTTTGGACCAGCTACATATCGAATTTATCATGAGAAAATGGTGTCTGCTGATTTTGTATAACGGGTTATCTATTTTTTATATTTGAACTAAAGGGGTGGAGGGAGAGACTGAATTGAGACTATTGAAAAGGAAGAGAAACGAGGATGATCGGAGAGAAAATGGAGAGTAGGGTAAGTGTGGAGAAAGGAAAGAAGTTTAGTAGTTGATTGGAGGAAGGGAAGGGGAATGTAGGGAGCGTAGGAGGGATGGGAAGGTGTCGAGCATCGCGCCATGTTCACATGCAAAATATACATGTAGCTCCTATCATGGATAGGTTTAAGCATTGGGCTGGCCAATGGTAGCTGTTAAAAGAGCCTGAATCTTACCCACCTCACAAACCAAATTAACTATTGTGTTTCATCGCAAGTTTGTCTCTTAATTTTGTTGTCAATCACCGCACAAAGTTTGTCCTTCATCTTTCATTTTATATCAGACGGTACATACAAAAATACATCTTTATATTGTGAATAATACTGCCAGGTTGTAGTTTTGGCACGTAATCTTTTTCTTACAGAAAATCAACATATTAACACATAGGACGGATAAACAGAAAAAACAACAACAATGTTTATGCATGAAAGATGAATCTAAACTGTATTCAGATCAGCAGTAGAATGTTTTGTGATTTCTATCGATATAATGATTCACATTGATGCCTTTGGTACTCGTGTAGGATGACATTTTGACGATTTCAGATGAATGCAGTGTACTTCAGCTGGTTTGTTAATATCTCTATAGCAGTCTACTCGAGCGATGATTTTATTGTTTTCATTATTATTTGGGCTTTTTTTTGAGGCATGTGATATGATGACAATGCAATGTCGTTTTTTTTTTTTTCTTCATCAATGAGCAAGTCCATATGAGGTGGAGTTGAGTAAATCGATCAAATACACCCTCTCTTAACTCCCCTTAATTTCACTTTCCCAAATTTTCTACCATCTTTATCCTTTAATTCCACCTTCCTCCCTGCCCTCCAACAGTTCACCTTCCTTTTCTCAATCTTATCTTTCTTTGGCTCAGCTTACACCCACTCTCCCCCCCCCCCCTTTTCCCATCTTTGCATTCATAATATGTAGATGAACTGTCTTCTTTCTTATTTACATTGTTTCGTGAGGTGAAATATTTAGCCTCGACATCATTTTGTGATCTCTTGTGTCATTGTTGACAGTGAGTTGATTTTGCGTGAAGTGAAAATAAAATGATTTATTCTGCCCTGTGATGACTCCACCCTGGGATGACTGACTCCACCCTGGGATGACTGACTCCACCCTGTGATGACTCCACCCTGGGATGACTGACTCCACCTTGTGATGACTGACTCTCCCTTGTGATGACTGACTCCACCCTGGGATGACTGACTCCACCCTGGGATGACTGACTCCACCCTGGGATGACTGACTCCACCCTGGGATGACTGACTCCACCCTGGGATGACTGACTCCACCCTGGGATGACTGACTCCACCCTGGGATGACTGACTCCACCCTGGGATGACTGACTCCACCCTGGGATGACTGACTCCACCCTGGGATGACTGACTCCACCTTGCGATGACTGACTCTCTCTTGTGATGACTGACTCTCCCTTGTGATGACTGACTCTCCCTTGTGATGACTGACTCCACCCTGGGATGACTGACTCCACCCTGGGATGACTGACTCCACCCTGGGATGACTGACTCCACCCTGGGATGACTGACTCCACCCTGGGATGACTGACTCCACCCTGGGATGACTGACTCCACCCTGGGATGACTGACTCCACCCTGGGATGACTGACTCCACCCTGGGATGACTGACTCCACCTTGCGATGACTGACTCCACCTTGCGATGACTGACTCTCCCTTGCGATGACTGACTCTCCCTTGTGATGACTGACTCTCCCTTGTGATGACTGACTCTCCCTTGTGATGACTGACTCTCCCTTGTGATGACTGACTCCACCCTGGGATGACTGACTCCACCCTGGGATGACTGACTCCACCCTGGGATGACTGACTCCACCCTGGGATGACTGACTCCACCCTGGGATGACTGACTCCACCCTGGGATGACTGACTCCACCCTGGGATGACTGACTCCACCCTGGGATGACTGACTCCACCCTGGGATGACTGACTCCACCCTGGGATGACTGACTCCACCTTGCGATGACTGACTCCACCTTGCGATGACTGACTTTCCTTTGTGATGACTGACTCTCCCTTGTGATGACTGACTCAACCTTGTTATGACTGACTCTACCTTGTTATGACTGACTCTACCTTGTTATGACTGACTCTACCTTGTGATTACTTTACCCTGAGTGATCCATTCCCTCTGTTACATTGAAAGGCTGAAATTGGAATGCTCTCTCGACATGAATTCTATCTATTGCGTTTGATGCGTTTCCTGTGAATGGCTCCTTATTGTGGCTTCGTGGAAGAAAGGATTTAACAGCAGGTCATGCGGTGGAATGTCGGTGATATTCCAGTGCAAAGAGACTACAGCTATTTTTGGATTGTGTAACAAGAGCTCAACTTCCCCAAAAATGGAATGTGCATGGAGTATAGCATGTCTATTTTTACCAAAGCACAAGCATGTTGCTTTATACTTGTCTCGCTGAATGGTGTTTTAGGGTGAAATGTTGTTGTAATGTATGATTTTAGCTGCATTGAATAAACCGTTTATATTTTCCACCATTATTTAATTTCATGAGGGTTATAGAAGATGAGCAAGTGAGGATGCCATTAATTTTGGAATGAGCAATAAGGAGATCTCGACCACGAGTGTTCATAGTGAATACATAAGAGTTCATATGAATTTGCCTATTGAGGAACCACGTTCAATTGAATCTTTGGAGATGCAAAATGCTGAAGCAAACATGGTATGCAAATGCATTTGTACATACAAGGAACTTGAACACAGAAGGAGGCCATTTGGCCCATCATTCCTGTGTTTTATTTATTCAATCTATTATTTTATTAACTGAATTCCACTGCGGGTGGGGGGAGGGTGGTTGGAATGTCTCGGAGGTGTCCAGACCCCGCAGGCAAGTCCTCTCAGGCATGCAAAACATGTGACTCACCCTCCTCTGCCTCAGCTTCTCCCTCCTCAGGATTTTTTTGTCTCTCACCTCCGCAATGTGTACAACTGGGCTGCAGCCTGCTACCTTCATGCCGCATCCTGCAGTATGTGGTTCTGGACTAAAGTTAATTATTCTTATCGCCACAATGGGGCTGTTTGTGCTCATGAGGACATGGCCCTCAAGAAGTCCAGGATGGTCTGTCCTGCAAGTGGCTCAACCAGGTCGGGTGAGTCTGCCATTGTGCCGAGTCTTGCCCTCGGCACCCGGGAGATGGTCACACAACCGGGAGCTTCTCGCTCTGCTCTCTCGTCCATGTTCACGCCCCCTAATGGCAGCTTTTCAAACCCCATCCTAAGAATGCCCCAGCCCAGGTTAATCGCCCACCCCGGTGGTCAACAATTCCAACCATATTAAACAAGGGTCACACACCTCGGCTACCCATGCCTCTATTCTCCATTTATACTGCCCTAACGTGAGGATTATAAAACCACGTCCTATGATGAGGGCAATTGTCCCGGGAGCCAACTGCAAACTATAGTTTTGCAAATGCTGGATCTCACTGACCCCAACCATTTGCACTCAAATTCAGGATCACAGAGCTGATGATCGTGGCGCTTGCTCCTGTGTCCACAACGCCGTTATCCCCATTCCTCAAATTGTGACCCGAATCGTGAAGCTGCTCTTGCCAATCTGTCCACAATAAATGATTTGCCTGGAGGAGAGTGCTCTGATCCATCTACCACTGCTGAACACGGCCCTGTATGCTTGGAACTTATTGGTTTCCCGGGGCCTGGCGGGAGAGTGTGTGTGACCGGCTAGTCCGTGGCGCACTCATAGGAGTTGACGGCCGGTGGGTTGGGGATATCTTGGGGTGGGTTGGGATATTCCTACAAGGATATCTGTAGTCATATGTTATGTGACTCAACCAGGCTGTTATAACACTTCACTGGGTAAGTTTTATACAGTCCAGGTTCCTCCCTCTGTAGTTTTGAGTTGGGGTATTCCCTGGTGACTTTCGCAATACCATCACTGGAGCCACCTGCCATGGCCCCATTCTTAATTGCCAGTCCGCCATCTCCTGAACCATCCACTCTAGGTTTGTGGCCCTTGGAGCGACCCCCTTCCCAGACCCGCCATTGTTTGCAGGGCCCACCTGCCTCACGGTCACTGGATGACGCTCACCTCCACATGCCAAGGGCTTTGCTGCCTCCCAATGGGCTGCAGTGTCAGCCAACTCCCTCATGGTGGCCAGGCACCAAATAGACAGGTGTACTCTGTGATCTGAGTCTGGGAGGGCCTGGATAAAATAGTCCAGGGCCAGACTTTCCTGGGCACATTCCCCCATGCCCGCATGCACAATCCCAATCGTGCGGTAAATATCGTGTCTCAATTCCCCAATAGTCTCAAGGAGCTTTCTTTTTCATACCGCAAGCTAAGATTTAACAAACTCGTTGTCGTTCTACTTTCAATCGGTGTTTTGGAGTCGCAATGATGTTCGGTACTGATACCGCACTGTCGGGTATGGTGGTTAGAACCTCTGCTGTCACGCTGTACAATGTTGCCACCAGATGCACCACACCCTCATCCAGGTTCCCCCCGTTGCCTTGAGTCATGCACTCAAACTGCACCAAAAACATCCTCGAGTCACTGTCCGTCATACGGGGCCAATGGCACCACTCAGTTTCCCGGGGTTCAAATCCCACATGCCAGTCCTTGCGGAGCCAATGCATGGGAGAACCCTCCAAATACTTGCGGTGTTGTGTGCATGGGGGGGCTCACCCCTCCCGTCAGTCAAATTAACAGCTGCCCCCTCTGTGTGGGTGCATGTTCCGCGTTGTCCTGATTGTTCACCCATTCCATACCACTCGTCCCTGGTGCACACTCCGTCTCACTCACTCTCTGCACACTCAGCACACACACACCATGCCTCTCATCACTCCAATAAACCCTAGGTCCTTTATTCTCCCCAAGCTCGACACACACCCATTCACACCATGCACCCGTGTCGACTCACACCGTCTTACCTTGACCTGACTCACCTCATCACAGTTCGCCTCAAGGTCTTTTATTCTCTCCACCTGTACCTTTAATGTGTTATCTTGATCTTTAAGCCTCGTTTCAACACATTCCATCAATTCTGCCTTAATTTGCTGTAGCCCTTCCACCCTCTCTACTCATTCTTCCTTCACTTTATCTATCTCATCTCTTATCTTTATGATCTCCCGCTTGGCTCCTCTTCCAGAATTACTTGCATGTTTTCTGTACTCTTTCATTTTCTGTTCCCTCATCACTATATTATGTTCCTTTATCTGTCATTCCTTTGTCTTCATTTGTTTGTTCATCTCCCATTCTTTTGTCTCTATCGTTTGTCCCATCTCCTCCATTTTCTGGGTTACCTTGTCGTGTCTCACCTGACATTCCTTCTTGATTGCCATCAATTCCCCCTTGGTTTCTTTTCGGCCTTTTTCAATTCTTTTATCACATCCGTATTACCTCTGATTTCTATTTTTAATTGTTCCTGCCCTACCTTTAGTCCTTTTATATCCATCTGTATTTTATTTACTTTGTCTGTCATTTTGACCTGACTCGCCTTGATCTCTTCCCAGACACCGTCCACAGACCCCCTTACTCCATTCACCTCATCCCGTTCAGCTTGGAATTTCAATTCCACATAATCGCCCATTGCCTTCTTGTCTGCTTTCACCTCTGCCAATCCCTCATGCATGATTTTTTTTTCTTCTATTTTTTACAGAAGTCTCGGTTGATACTTTTTGAGATTCGGAGCCATTGTGGAGCTAAATGACAGACTATGGCAAACAGGGAGAGGAATGCAAGGAAGGACAAAACGAGGAAGGAATGGAAGGACAAAATTGCAGAGACGAGCCACAGTTTGTGCAGGGAGTGGCACGAAGGAAGAAGGGCAGGGGGTTGGTATCTGTTTTAATCTTACTCAACACTCTCTTATTGGTTTGTGAAATTCGTCACAAACAGATGATTGCATGTTCTGCACATTCAGTTTACCAACTGGGATTGTGTTTAACTCTTTGCATGTTGTAGAATGAATGATTCATCGATTGTTCGAGGCAATTTGGTGGGTAATCCATTAGCCAAGTGGACTCAAAATTGACAAATATTATCCAGACAATAAAATAGTGAATACACGACGGGAGGAAAGAAAAACCTTGAGATTAGTTTATCTCTCGAGTCAAATTGACATCTCCCAAGAACCTGCGGTGTGCATATTTTAATGGCACGCACATTACCTGACCTACTTTCATAACCTGACCACATCAGACAAAAACAGATGGGATGGAAGGCATCAACAGGACGTTGATTGAGGAATGCTAACCACCCTGGGAAGCGACCAAAAGCTGACGTTTTGGGTGTTAACCCTTCACCAGAGAAAATGAGGCAGACCATTCAGTGTGGTATGAGAAAGAATCAAAATAAAACCGTTGTTAACATTTCAAAAAGTTTCTGAACCATATACATGCCATCCTTTCACATGCTATTTAAAACCCCATCACTGGAAAGAGCCTACATGATGTTAAGGTATGCTAACCACCATGAAAAGCAAGGAGAAGCTGATGCTTTCGATGCTAACCCTTCCTCGGTGCTCAAACAAAGTTTCTTGCTTCGATGGTGAAAGAATAAGCAAATGGCGTGGCTGCTGCTTTCAATGAGCATAAGGTGAAACATGCATCCTAACCCTAGCAGGAAACCCAAACTAAAACCACTTACCCTTACAACAAATCCTATCCCGAACAGCGAACCCCAGCCCGAACAGCGAATCCGAGCCGAAATAGCGAACTCTATCCCGAACAGCAAACCCCAGCCCTAACAGCAAACCCCAGCCCTAACAGCGAACCCCAGCCCAAACAGCGAACACCAGCCCAAAGAGCAAACCCTCGCCGAAAGAGCGAACCCGAGCCCAAACAGAGAACCCCAGCCCAAAGAGCAAACCCGAGCCGAAAGAGCGAACCCGAGCCCAAACAGAGAACCCCAGCCCTAAGAGCGAACCCTCGCCCTAAGAGCAAACCCCAGCTCAAACAGCGAACCCCAGCACAAATAGCGAACCCCAGCCCTAAGAGCAAACCCTAGCCCAAACAGCGAACCTTCACCCTAAGAGCGAACCTTCGCCCGAACAGCGAACCCCAGCCCTAACAGCGAACACTCGCCCTTAGAGCCAATCCGAGCCCAAAGAGCGAACCTGAGCCCAAACAGTGAACCCTTGCCCTAACAGCGAACCCGAGCCCTAACAGCGATCCCGAGCCCTAACAGCGATCCCGAGCCCTAACAGCGATCCCGAGCCCTAACAGCGATCCCGAGCCCTAACAGCGATCCCGAGCCCTAACAGCGATCCCGAGCCCTAACAGCGATCCCGAGCCCTAACAGCGATCCCGAGCCCTAACAGCGATCCCGAGCCCTAACAGCGAACCCGAGCCCTAACAGCGAACCCGAGCCCTAACAGCGAACCCTTGCCCTAACAGCGAACCCTTGCCCTAACAGCGAACCCTTGCCCTAACAGCGAACCCTTGCCCTAACAGCGAACCCTTGCCCTAACAGCGAACCCTTGCCCTAACAGCGAACCCTTGCCCTAACAGCGAACCCTTGCCCTAACAGCGAACCCTTGCCCTAACAGCGAACCCTTGCCCTAACAGCGAACCCTTGCCCTAACAGCGAACCCTTGCCCTAACAGCGAACCCTTGCCCTAACAGCGAACCCTTGCCCTAACAGCGAACCCTTGCCCTAACAGCGAACCCTTGCCCTAACAGCGAACCCTTGCCCTAACAGCGAACCCTTGCCCTAACAGCGAACCCTTGCCCTAACAGCGAACCCTTGCCCTAACAGCGAACCCTTGCCCTAACAGCGAACCCTTGCCCTAACAGCGAACCCTTGCCCTAACAGCGAACCCTTGCCCTAACAGCGAACCCTTGCCCTAACAGCGAACCCTTGCCCTAACAGCGAACCCTTGCCCTAACAGCGAACCCTTGCCCTAACAGCGAACCCTTGCCCTAACAGCGAACCCTTGCCCTAACAGCGAACCCTTGCCCTAACAGCGAACCCTTGCCCTAACAGCGAACCCTTGCCCTAACAGCGAACCCTTGCCCTAACAGCGAACCCTTGCCCTAACAGCGAACCCTTGCCCTAACAGCGAACCCTTGCCCTAACAGCGAACCCGAGCCCTAACAGCGAACCCGAGCCCTAACAGCGAACCCGAGCCCTAACAGCGATCCCGAGCCCTAACAGCGATCCCGAGCCCTAACAGCGATCCCGAGCCCTAACAGCGAATCCTTGCCCTAACAGCGAACCCTTGCCCTAACAGCGATCCAGAGCCCTAACAGCGAATCCTAGCCCTAAAAGCGAACCCTAGCCCTAAGAGCGAACCCCATCCCAAAAGCGAACCCTAACCCTAACATTCCCCCTGAGGAGGATCCATAACACCTGTCACATGGTGCCTGAACAGTCTCAGAAAAAGACCGTTTGATGGTAGAAATGTCAGACCTGAGCCTTGCCTGCTGAGCAACTGTACTAGTTGGTGGTGCTTTGGGATTTGAACACAATTTCTATCCCATATAAAAATGCCATGCAGAAAAGCAAAACATGAGGCAGCATACATGAGAATGTCCAAATGTGAACGATGAGTAACCATGTCACCACGAGCTGCAAATCGAGTCGTTGCATCCATATTTTCAGCCTCAACCTGTCTCAGACATGACTTTCTCATATGCCAACCTACACCAGCTGGGATTCACTCCCGAAACGTCTTTTGCCTTGAGGTGCCCTGAACTTCAGGCCAGAAAGTGTTTGAAACATGCAGGAAGAAGAGCAAGAAGGACTTGGAGTACAGTATGTGTTTACTATAGCACCGCTGTACACACACACACACACACACACACACACACACACACACACACACACACACACACACACACACACACACACACACACACACACACACACACACACACACACACACAACGTCTTTCCTCTCAAGGATAGTGTGGGGTAATTTGGTAAAGGGTTAAAAGGGTCAGATAAAAGATAAGATAGTATAGGGGGTAGACCGGGTTTAGGGATAGGAAAAATAAACTGATAGGATGATTGCACAGTGTGAGCCGGTATTTTTAAGTAACGGGTTTGGTTCAGTGCAGTCGTGTGCAATCCAGACCGAGGAAACATCCATTGAAAATTAAAGATGTGGGAGTCTCAATCACCAAGTACAACAAGGTGAAGCAGCCCCGGCAAACGAAGGATCTTTTATATCATGTGGTTGTTGTGATCATCACCATTGTTGTTTGTGGGTTCCTTCCATTCTTGTATACAGTACTTTTATGCATGTTTATATTTTTTGTTTATCTTGACACGTATGCTTCGCAAAGTGTTTGTGTGTTTTACAGTGGCCTCGAAGCCCTGTTTCCTCTTCCTCCCGGCGGTAAGGATGGGCTCTTTGTCGTAATCAAATTAGAGAGTTAAAAGAACACGATACCCAGGGCAGTGTTCAAATATACACTTCTAATAAAATGATGATTTTAAGGATTTTTTTTTTTTTAAATCTGCAAGTTTAGCGCGACTGAAGCAATTTTATACACCACCCTTATACACTGTAATAAGATGACATTGAGTCACAGTTTAGGAGATGGAGACTGTGGTGTAGTGTTTGACCGAGTAAGTACCACTTTGATGGAATAAATAGGGTGCTAGATCCTCTCCGTGTGTCCTCACCATTGTGCTAAAGACACCACAACTGGCAACGAGGATTTATCAAACCATGACTACATCACATGGTAAGGTCCCTGAGTATGCCGGACACAACTTTGAACTCTTTGTGCAGCAGCTCAATTTCTATGTCATCGCTGACAACGTCGCTGATGCTGGGAAATGGAAAGCGATTCTTCTGTTGTCGCTGTCGGCGGAGGTGTTCCGTCTGCTGGCTGACTTGATTTCACCTGCGAAGGCGTTGGATGATGCTATTGCCTACAAATCCATAGTCAAGATGTTACACGACCATACTAAACCGGGCAAGTTGCCGCAGTTATCGCTGTACTAGTTTGGCAACCTGGTTTGGTTTCCCGATGAGAGGTGGTTGATTTTGTTGCCAGACTCAAGCATCTGGCAGGGGATGGTTCTGGACCATCTCTCCTTGGTCATGACCAATTGCACACAATTCGTCTGCATTGGGCAGACATTTACAGTGTTCATACGTCGTTTCCATCTCCTTGGGAAAACACCAAGTTCTATTCGGGCCTGGGTTCGGGAAGCTCATAGGTGCTTCGGATCACCTACACCTGAAGGAGGGTGTCAGTCTGCGATTCTGGTGGCCTCAACCTGTGCGAGATGCTCTTCGTGATCGGGTCAAAGGACTTGTCTGTCAAAGGAACTCGACCGATTGGAAAAGACTGGTGTCATTGAACCAGTGGCGCATTCTGAGCAGGCAATGCCCGTCATCACAGTGCTTAAGCGGAATGCAGGTATCCACCTGTGTTGTGACTTTAAAGCAACCGTAAACCCCAACCTCTGTGTGGAGCACTATCCACTGTCATCCATTGACAAGATATATTTGAAGTTGGTGGGAAGTCGGTATTTCACAAAGTTGGACTTGTGTGATGCCCACTTCCATCTCGAGGTCGCACCAGAGGATCATCACTTCCTTACCGTCAATATCTGTGAGGGTATGTACCAGTATACCAGTCTTTGTTTCAGTATCGCTTCAGCTCCAGCAATGTGGCAGAAAGTTATGGATCATCTTTGTGCCGACTTACCGGCACAACGCTACTTGGATGACATCCTCATCGCGGGCGCCACGGCTGAACGGCATCTTGAGAGAATTGATAAAGTGATGTCTACATTAGCTGCTCAGGGTCTCCGCCTGAACAAAGACAAATGTTTCTTCTTTCAGAAGGGAATGGAGTACCTGGGTGATGTCATCACCAAGGATGGGCTGTTGAAAACCCCTCAGAAAGTGGACGCCATAACCGACATGCAGAGCCCAAGAGACAAAGTTCATCTTCGTTCCTTCATTGGACTGGCTCAGTATTGCCAGAGGTAGGTCAGCAACCGAAGCCTTGAGCTCACTCCGCTGACTCGTTCGTTTGAGTTAGAGTTCGACGGAACAAGCAGCATTCGAACGAGTCAAATGTCGTCTCACTGAAGACACAGTTCTCATGCATTACGAACCTTCTCGTCCTCTCATTCTTGCATGTGACAACTCGTCGTATGGCATTCTCAGTGCCTCAGGTAATGAGTGAGGGTGCTGAGCTTGTTTTGCGTCCCGTGCTCTGATGGCCGCAGAGCAGAATTATGCTCAAATTGAGCATGGGGCACTGAGCCTTGTATGGGGCATGCTGAAGTTTCATCAGCACTTCATCGGTCGACATTTCCTCCTACAAACTTATCATCAGCCGCTTCAGTTCTTGCTCGATCCTCGGAAAGGTATTCCATTCACTACCGCTGCTCGGCTCCAGAGATGGTGCCCCTTCCTCAATGCGTACGACTGTACGGGTACGAAATCAGATTTTGTGCTTCCAAACGGTACACTAAACTGTGATGGCCTGCCTCGACTGCCATCTCCGAAGGTCATCGCCGAATCCACAGATGGCGTCGAGGTGTACATGTTCAAATTTTTCTCGCACTCATCATTTTGATACTAATTTTACCTTTCTATCTCAAATAGTATGGAAGTTACTCGCGTTTCATTTCATTGGATTTTAATGATTATTTTAATCGTTGCCATAGAAACACAGCTAAAATGGGACTTTTTGATCATTTTACTCAAAGTCGAAAATTGTTTTTGGAATAAACATATATTTAATAAACAGGAATAAATTCCTGTTTGGGGCTAGTGTGAAAAAATTCTGACTCAAACCCAAGGACCTCGTCACTTACACGGGTACGGCCCACTGAGCATTTGAGTCTTTGGATATCCTCAGAACTTTCCCACACTAACACTGCAAGCTTGATAATGGCCGTCGTGTGTGTGTGTGTGTGTGTGTGTGTGTGTGTGTGTGTGTGTGTGTGTGTGTGTGTGTGTGTGTGTGTGTGTGTGTGTGTGTGTGTGTGTGCACGCGCAGGTGTATTAGAGATAAACCTCATATGGGAATTTATTAAAGAGGAATAAATTATTTCATGGGGCTGGTGTGAAAAATTCCGACTTAACGCTGGACTTGAACCCAAGGACCTCATCACTTACGTGGTGACAGCCCAAAAATATAGCTGCCACCAATTTCAGCAACTATACCATCACCATGGAAACATCCCCAAAAATATAGCTGCCACCAATTTCAGCAACTACACCATCGCCATGGAAACATCCCCAAAAAAATTGCTGCCACCAATTTCAGCAACTTCACCAGCACCATGTCAACCATCCCAAAAAACATAGCTTTCTCCAATTCTGGCAATGACCCATCACCATGGAAACGATCTTGAAAAACATAGCTGCCATCAATTCCAGCAACTACACCACCACTCTTCGGTCATCCCATAAAATAATCTTTAAAGAAAACCCCGGTGGGAGGGGAGATGAGGCGTCCTTGCTTGAAATGAACACTACTCGTTCTCAGATTTGCCACATCATACTGAAACCTCAACTACCAATGTCTTGTTTTCTTTTTTGGACTTCAGTACAAAATGTCACAATTTTTACAAGGGGTAACAAGACATTGTAGCCACCCTTTGCTATTTGCACGTGAAGTGTTGTTAAGCATCAGATATTGTAGTGATACATTGTGTCTCAGGGCTTGCAGTGAGATTTGATGGGTGTTATTGGTACTCTGACCAGGGTACTGGGATGAAAGGGGCTCTGAGGTGGAGGGATAAAAGGGGCTCTGAGGTGGAGGGATGGAATTGTGTCTGGGGTGGAGGGATGGAATGGTATCTGGGGTGGAGGGATAGAAAGGTGGAGGGATGGAATGGTATCTGGGGTGGAGGGATAGAAAGGTGGAGGGATGGAATGGTATCTGGGGTGGAGGGATAGAAAGGTGGAGGGATGGAATGGTATCTGGGGTGGAGGGATGGAATGGTGTCTGGGGTGGAGGGATGGAATAGTGTCTGGGGTGGAGGGATAGAAAGGTGGAGGGATGGAATGGTATCTGGGGTGGAGGGATGGAATGGTGTCTGGGGTGGAGGGATGGAATGGTGTCTGGGGTGGAGGGATGGAATGGTGGAGGGATGGAATTGTATCTGGGGTGGAGGGATGGAATGGTGTCTGGGGTGGAGGGATGGAATGGTGTCTGGTGGAGGGATGGAATGGTGGAGGGATGGAATGGTGGCGGGGTGGAGGGCTGGAATGGTGTCTGGGGTGGAGGGATGGAATGGTGTCTGGTGGAGGGATGGAATGGTGTCTGGGGTGGAGGGATGGAATGGTGTCTGGGGTGGAGGGATGGAATGGTGTCTGGGGTGGAGGGATGGAATGGTGTCTGGGGTGGAGGGATGGAATGGTGTCTGGGGTGGAGGGATGGAATGGTGTCTGGGGTGGAGGGATGGAATGGTGTCTGGGGTGGAGGGATAGAAAGGTGGAGGGATGGAATGGTGTCTGGGGTGGAGGGATAGAAAGGTGGAGGGATGGAATGGTGTCTGGGGTGGAGGGATGGAATGGTGTCTGGGGTGGAGGGATGGAATGGTGTCGGGTGGAGGGATGGAATGGTGTCGGGTGGAGGGATGGAATGGTGGCGGGGTGGAGAGATGGAATGGTGTCGGGTGGAGGGATGGAATGGTGGTGGGGTGGAGGGCTGGAATGGTGTCGGGTGGAGGGATGGAATGGTGTCGGGTGGAGGGATGGAATGGTGGCGGGGTGGAGAGATGGAATGGTGTCGGGTGGAGGGATGGAATGGTGGTGGGGTGGAGGGCTGGAATGGTGTCTGGTGGAGGGATGGAATGGTGGCAGGGTGGAGGGATGCAATGGTGGCGGGTGGAGGGATGGAATGGTGGCGGGTGGAGGGATGGAACGGTGGCGGGGTGGAGGGCTGGAATGGTGTCTGGGGTGGAGGGATGGAATGGTGTCTGGGGTGGAGGGATGGAATGGTGTCTGGGGTGGAGGGATGGAATGGTGTCGGGTTGAGGGATGGAATGGTGTCGGGTTGAGGGATGGAATGGTGTCTGGGGTGGAGGGATGGAATGGTGTCTGGGGTGGAGGGATGGAATGGTGTCTGGGGTGGAGGGATGGAATGGTGTCTGGGGTGGAGGGATGGAATGGTGTCTGGGGTGGAGGGATGGAATGGTGTCTGGGGTGGAGGGATGGAATGGTGTCTGGGGTGGAGGGATGGAATGGTGTCTGGGGTGGAGGGATGGAATGGTGTCTGGGGTGGAGGGATGGAATGGTATCTGGGGTGGAGGGATGGAATGGTGTCTGGGGTGGAGGGATGTTGTGGTGCCAGGGTGGAGGGTTAGAGTGGTGTCAGGGTGGAGAGATGGAATGGTGGCGGGGTGGAGAGATGGAATGGTGTCGGGGTGGAGGGATGGAATGGTGTCGGGTTGAGGGATGGAATGGTGTCGGGGTGGAGGGATGGAATGGTGTCGAGTGGAGGGATTGAATAGTGTCGGGGTGGAGGGATGTTGTGGTGTCAGGGTGGAGGGTTAGAGTGGTGTCAGGGTGGAGAGATGGGATGGTGGTGGGGTGGAGGGATGGAATAGTGTCGGGGTGGAGGGATTGAATAGTGTCGAGTGGAGGGATTGAATAGTGTCGGGGTGGAGGGATGTTGTGGTGTCAGGGTGGAGGGTTAGAGTGGTGTCAGGGTGGAGAGATGGAATGGTGGTGGGGTGGAGAGATGGAATGGTGTCGGGTGGAGGGATGGAATGGTGGCGGGGTGGAGAGATGGAATGGTGTCGGGGTGGAGGGCTGGAATGGTGTTGGGGTGGAGGGCTGGAATGGTGTCGGGGTGGAGGGATGGAATGGTGTCGAGTGGAGGGATGGAATGGTGTCGGGGTGGAGGGCTGGAATGGTGTCGGGGTGGAGGGATGGAATGGTGTCGGGGTGGAGGGCTGGAATGGTGTCGGGGTGGAGGGCTGGAATGGTGTCGGGGTGGAGGGCTGGAATGGTGTCGGGGTGGAGGGATGGAATGGTGTCGAGTGGAGGGATTGAATGGTGTTGGGGTGGAGGGCTGGAATGGTGTCGGGGTGGAGGGATGGAATGGTGTCGAGTGGAGGGATTGAATGGTGTCGGGGTGGAGGGATAGAATGGTGTCGAGTGGAGGGATGTTGTGGTGTCAGGGTGGAGGGTTAGAGTGGTGTCAGGGTGGAGAGATGGTATGATGTCGGGGTGGAGGGATGGAATAGTGGGAGGTGAAATTTTTATATTTTTTGCAACCTGATCATTTACGTCCATCGTGGATTGAAAAATTACACTTAAATATCCCTAACAGATGGTGGAATGAAATATCCATGTGTTGTCATCTACCCTGCTGTGCAAGCTATAGTTCAGTTGTGTGTGACGTGTGTTGGGACATGTTGAGTGGTTGCATGCTTTTGAGCTTGTGCTGCTTTGCTAAATCCATGATGGATGATTAGCTTATCTAGAATTGGAATTCCAGGAAAGGTATTGTCATCATGTACTTTCCATCCATCCGTCCATCTCCTATTTTGACTTCTTCAGCCAAACCACTGGGCTGATCTGGCTGAAATTTGGCAGCAGGGTTCTGGTCTTCACTGGGAACACGGATTGCAAAGCTTGTTCCAGTCACCTGACTTTAAGTAGGTCAAAATGGCGGAATTAGTAAATTCCTTCAAAATCTTCTCCAGACCCATCAGTCTGAATGCTAGCTAATTTGGGTTGAAGCATTAGGTCAGGGCCCAGATTTGGAACAACAGGTCCAGTGATCCTATTTTCGTTGTATAAATTATATCAATAAAAGTGATGCAGAGTCATGATATTCACCGAGCTGCTCACCCTAACCCTAACAGCTCGATAGTGATCCGATTGTTTAACTCCCACACTCGTCATCGTTGTTTGTTTTTGATATTTACATTTATCTCAAGATCACATGAAGGAAAGTTGACTCTGCAGGGATTTACCTTGGATTCCTTGAGTTCAGCCACAGTTTATATAATGCTCGTTTTACTGTAATCTACATGCTGAACGCTCATGGTGGATCTCACAATTCATACAAATGTACAGTATGGATTTTTTTTTACCCTGTAATTGGGTTGGGGTTGAGGGGAGGATACAGTTTTCGACTTGTTGCCTCTTCTTGGGCATAATAATAATGTTTATTAAACTGCAACCATCAGAAGAACTGCATTTACATTTGCTGTATCAGAAGTGGCTGTGACGTCACAGAACTACTTAATAATGGTAGATCATGGTATTCCGCATTAAAAGGTTCTCGCATCAAGATAGTCACAATCGTCGGAGAAATGGCGGATTTTTTTGTTTTCAACATAGACCTGATTGAAAAAATGTATTTAATGTAAGCCAAAAGTCCAGGCGAATTATACGTAGAATTGAACGGTACTCGGTGGAGCTCACGCCTCCGCCAGGCTGAACAGTTCACGCTTTGTATCCCACTGACGCACCAGATCTGGATCTGGATCTGGACGTGAACCAAAATCAAACAGACTTGTTCTTGTCACGTAACCAACTCAACCACGAAGTTTTGTCCAAATCCGTCTTCAACTTTTTTGAGATATCTCTTAATGATGAAGAATCAGTTAAAAAAATTTAAAATTCTAGTTTCTGGACCTGGGTTCGGATCTTCACCAAAATCTCATCAATTCGTCCTTGTCACACACCCAACCTGTCCACCAAGTTTCGTCCGAATCCATGCATAACTTTTTGGGATATCCTGCTCACAGACAGACAGGTGACAACAATAACCGCCATTACATCCACCTTCGGTGGCGGAGGTAAATATGATACTTGCTCTTCTGATGGATGTTTTTTTTTTTCAAATGTTGTCGTTTCTTGGATCATTGCGGGTATGTTGTTCCAACAACTTTTGAAAACCTCAAGTAGTTGTCTTGATTTATTAAATTATTTTATTTTTTACAGTTGTGCATATATAAAGCTTTAAATGTATTATAATACTGTGCTACTGTATTGTGGTGTATCAACTATCAACACATGAAATTGCATGACATTTGTGTGGAGTACGTACCATTGCGCTTACGAAGTACTTTAACTCATTTGTTCAGTGGTGATGCTTGTTCTGCACTTTTAAAGGATTAGGAAGAAGTGGATATAAAACTGGGGCTCTGCGTCATCGTCATTGAGCTGGGAGGCCTCGACCAAGGGTGCTTGGAACCGTTGCCAAGGAAGGGAGGGCTCGCTGTGCAGATTGCTGCCCCCCCCCAACTCCTCTCTCTCTGTCTCTCTCTCTCTCTCTCTCTCTCTCTCTCTCTCTCTCTCTCTCTCTCTCTCTCTCTCTCTCTCTCTCTCTCTCTCTCTCTCTCTCTCTCTCTGCCTGTGAAGCTCCGAGGTAAGGGCAGGAACTCCCAAACAGTCCACAATGGACTCGTTGTTTGGTTGCCAAGCCTTGGCAGTTCTATGCTTATTTACCATCGGTGAATTTGATACATTTATAGTGTAAGAACGTTAGTTTTCTTTTTTTAAAAACCCACTGAACGCACTACGGTATGGTACTATACTACTGTAGTGTGAAGATATCCACATTGAATATTGCTTTGGTCTTTAACAGGGCATTTCTCTGTCGCAATGCAGGTGATCATTGTCTATGGTGAGAGTGAAACGTCCGGTGTGTCTCACAGTGGTTGCTGTCGTGGGTTGGCAGAATATGGTTTTCGAGGTTGCGTACTTGGCTCGGAATCTTCTCGCCCCTCATGGTCATTTCATAATGGAACAAGATCTCAATATACATGTATGTACATGTATGAAACTTGTCCTTGTGCTTCATGGAGCACCTTCTGAAAGGGACCATCAAGCCAACTGTCCCACCTACTTGGGGTCTTTAAAGTGTCACTATGCCTTTTTGGAAAGGATGCCAGTATCCGAGCCAAATTACCAAGTCTCTGTCAAAAGATTTAGAGCTTTATGGAAATTCACTTTCGCTCAAACATTCATAGCTTTCAGGCGGTGGCTTCATAATAATATCAGTTCCCTTCAAGGGAACTTTTCAGCAGGAGGATCTAGCCTGTAACAGGCCAAGCTACGATTGCCAACCTATAGTTGTTTGACCGTGCTCTATTCTTTTAAAATCCTGAGCATCAAGCAAGGAAGCCGCACATACTATGAGTCGGACGGGGTTCAAACCGCTGATCCCCAAGACTCAGAGCAGACGCTCTCACCATTATATTGATGGCAGCATCTAAAGCACTGAATTGCTCACAATGAGAGCCATGCTTGATGGATAGAATATATCTTTGAGAGGAGAAAAGGAAAAAGATCACAGCTGTGCAAGGAGCTAGGTATATACGGAATATCGGACGACTTTTCTATCAACCCACTACCCACACACCCGAAGTGCGCGAGACATGGTTTTTCTCTGATGATTTTCATCTTCCTATTAAACATGAGAAATCTTCTTTTGATGCAGCATTTGAAAATGTAAAATTATCTTTGTCGCCACAATTCCTCAAACAATAAAGCGATTGTTTTGCCCCCTTTTGATGTAACAGGATTTTTGTGGATTCCTGTTGAATGGATTCTTTAAACGCCCGTAATGTCTATCTTTTAGGACAATTCATGAACGTCTTGCTCGGCAAGCCTCTTGATACAGTATCCATTTTCTCCATGAGTGGTTTCTACCCAGCTGTGATGCGTTAAGTTTACTCGAATGAGAGTCCAAACCCTCAAACTTCTCCTTCCCTAATATTCGATGGAAAGTTTGTTTTCGGTCCAGGGAAAAGTCATCTGGGTGGTCTTCTCTTTGCAGCTCTTGTGACTCGCCCACACCACCGCCTCCGCTGTCTCCCCCTTCGAGCTCCTCACGAGGAATTCTCGCCAAGACCAATTCCTTCTGTCCATCCAGCGCGATTCTCCAGCCGTTCCAAGTTAATTCTCGATTTTTCCCCCCCCTACCACGCCCAGTCTCGCTGCTGACCCCACCTCATGGATTTCATGGACCTCATCAAAGGCATGGCGGTAAGAGCAGTCTTGTATGCCTTGGGAACGGTCTGCCGCAGTTACTCCCGGTGATATTGATATTGTTGGATTGATTGAGTTCATTGTCCTGTCGATCGGTTAACGAGCTTCCACATTCCGTGGAGATGTTTTCGGCTTTGGTGAGTGTTCGCGCTTTGCCCAAACCCTTGAAAGTGCATGTAGCCATTTCTTTTTAGTTTCAGGTTATACCCTCATTCCTAAATGTCATTGTGTTTACCTGTGCATGTTCAGCTCGGTTATACCCGTGACAAGATCTGTATGTTTATTCCACCGTTTAAATACCAAAAAGGTCTGTTGCTCCATAAGCACTCCTCCAAATGTTAACGTCGTTAACGCTATACATCGTCATCTGTCTTTGTCTGTCGGTGGGCTGTTAACTATGAACATTTGACGTCGCGTGTTTGTGTGTGCTGGAGATTCGATGTGAGAATCTGATTTGGCGATGAGAGTGTAAGTGTTGTAACGACGTTATAGTTTTATAACATGTATATTGTAAGAGAATGTTGTTCACTATGATTCGCTCAAATAGCTATTATGATTCCATCTACTACTCCGTCTTTGCTCAAATAGTACAACAAAAAAAGCAAATATATACATACGAACCGTGCTTCCCCATTGTCTCAGGTCACTCACCTGTATTTGAGTTTTCATTTATTTATTTTCATTTATTTATATTTTCATTTATGGATGTTGTCCGACGATGCCGTGATATTTTTTTTCCGGTGTACCGGCTTCTATCTCCATCGGCAAGCAAAATTTCAGCTTTCTTCGTCACCCAGAAGGCATCGATCTTTAATACCAGTCAGTGAGTCCGTGGTTTGAAAGAGTTTGATATATATCAGATGACTTAGGTTTGTGCAAAGAAGGAATTTTTTTGCTTTTATGAATTCGTGTTTGGTATCTCTGGGCAAAAGTCACAAAGGTGTTGTTTTGTAAGGTTAGCAATTTCGATGTTTGTTATTATCGAACAACCATATGTTGGCAAACGTTGTGCTTGCTTAATGGGCCTAATGGCCTCCTCCTGTATCGAAGTTCCTCAAAAGGAAAGTCATATCATCATCATAGGTCGGCTTCACTTGCCTGTAATAATGGTGATTTGCTGCTCGCTTCAGAGGCTTCTCCAAACCTTGGGCGGAACACTCACCCTGCAGGTGGCATCCCTAATGTATCCACATTGCAAAATGTTGATTTTTTTTTTTTTAATCATTTTGTTTGTTTTTTTGCCTTTTCAGACCAAGTTCCGTGGGACCATGTTCGAAGCTGCGGAATTCAATGCACAGACTGACGCGGAATCCATCCACGCGGCTATCAAAGGCTCGTTTGTTTGAATGTCCTTTTTTAAATATATTTTGTCAGTATAGAAATGCACAACATTCTGCGTGGTTCACCATCTCCTTTAAACGAGTGGAATATGTGAAACCATCGAATTGAAATCCCAAAGGAAAGCAAAACTCAGTTGACGAGGTTCATATTTTGCAATTCTCTTGCAGTGATGGAATTGTTG
>NC_140965.1:98176989-98216989 GCF_056783735.1 Eptatretus burgeri | reverse complement strand
ATATATATATACTCATCTTTCATATATTATATACGTTTTAATTATAATTCTATACAGAACAAAAGAAACAGCAGAAAGAGAGGGAGAAAACACACCAACATCAGGGTTGAGGGACAAAATAGTGGGAGACATGGACAAATAATGGGTGTGGGGAAGGAATGAGGGGTAAGGGAGGACGCACCAGGGTAGACATGATGGATACAGAAGCAAACAATCAGGAAGAAAAAATTGGAAATATTGAAAGAGTTAGAATTGGGGGTAGATGGTCAATGGAGGTTGAAAAGATCATGATTTTGGATTGTTCAAGGACTGTGGTTACACCCATCAAACCCATCAAGTCAATCAGTGGGAGGGGGGCGGGGTTAGCAGATAGTGCAAGACCAGAAAGGAGGTGGTAGGAGACAGAGTGACCACCAACCTGTGTGTGATGTGAAAGAAAATTTCTTCTCTTTAACACCTGGCAGGTAGGGTTTTGATGTCTTCAGCACCATTGCAATTTTGGTGTCTTTTGGTTTTAGTAAGAGTGTCCCTTGACACCCCCCACTCGCCCCCCCTCACAAGTTTGATATTGATGGGCCGAATGGCCTCCTCCTGCACATAATTTCCTTGTAATCCTTGTAATGTTGACCATATTGTCCTGCTGATGAGAAACAACAAGCATAGCTTGTATGACCTTGAATTTTACCTTGAAAACAAACGTGTGCACGTTCTTTGTCTGACCGTACATCTGGCCTGAGGATCAAGATGGATATATGGTCTTCGGACAAGCCTTACCATGTATTCTCATCTTCAGCCGAAAGTACATCCATGTAACGTTGCCATAATTGATCACTATGATTGATGTGACCCCTTGGGTGGTCATCCATGATACCTAATGAAATCCATATTGAAAACTCAAAGGGCACTCGGTAGAGCGCATACCTCCACCATGTGATGCCTGAATCACGAGAACATACCGGGCCCAATACATTTTTGAAATATCATGCCTGACAGTACTAGATCGTTTTTGGCCCTAACAATGGTGAAGAATCACTTTAAAAATTAAATAATTCTCGAATCCAGATCCGGATTCGGATCTTCACAAAAAATCTAATCAATTAGTCCTTGTCACACACCCAACGTGTCCACCAAGTTTCGTCCGAATCTGTCCACAACTTTTTGAGATATCCTGCACACAGACACACAAACAGGCAAACAGACGAACAAGAAGACGTCGTGCAGATCACGATACTTGCAAAATCCATAAAATAAATTTGACCTCAAAAATAATTGGTGGTTGAATTCAATGACCAAATATGCAAATCCTCTTCAAATTTCAAGTCAATCGGATGAAAATTGACAATTTTAGAAATTCGGCCTTTGTTCACCTTTTGGCCTATGTTGACCTCAGAAATAATTGGTGGTTGAATTCAGTTAGCTGATTTGAAAATCCTCTTCACATTTCGAGTCAATGGGATGAAAATTGAGGATTTTAGAAATTCCACCTTAGTTGTTGACCTTGGGCCGATGTTGACCTCAAAAACAATGGACTTCTTGCTTATGACAAAATCTACCATGTGGTGAAGTTTCGAGAAGATCGGTTTAAAATTGTGACCTGTAAGCGACAAACAGACAAACAGAATAGCAAAATCCACAAACCAATGTTCTTGAAAAATCTTCGATTTTGCAAGTTACAAACAAACAGACAGGAAGGGGTGACAACATCACCTCCTTCACCTTGGGTGGTGGAGGTAATGAAAACTATTCCCGATGCAACTTTGGTGCTTCTCCTACTTGGGCTTCTTCCTTCTTTCCTGTTTTGGTTCCACTTTTTCCTTCCTCCATCGGTGATTCCTCTTTGTTTTGTTTTGTTTTTTGTCTTTTTTTCCTTTTAATCCCGGATATCCCTCACAAACTACGTAATCAATCTCTTTTTAGATGGCAACGAGGATGCTGTTGTGGACATTTTCCCGAGCAGGAGTGTTGCTCAGCGACAGGAGATCAAAGAGCAATACAAGACAACGTTTGGAAGGGTGTGTACTATGTAGAGAGAGTATGTGAGTGTGTAAGATAGACACAGTGACAAGCGTGTGCGCACACGCACACACACATATACACACACACACACACACACACACACACACACACACACACACACGGAATTCTCTTGCATTTCATATTGCAACTATGGAATTCTCTGTCCACATCATTTTTCATCTGACATTTGCTGTGAACTGAATCCTTAACTCACTTCTCAACTTCTCAACTTCTCAAGAACTTCTCAACTTCTCAAGTTCTCAAGTGAACTTCTCAAGGCTGGTGGAAATGCTGCACTCGTGTCGTTGCATGCAGTTTTGTGCTCTGCCTGGAACACAGGCATCATCCCAACTGACTGGAAGAGGGGCCTTGTTTTCCCTCTCTGGAAAGGGAAGGGTGATCGCCAAGACTGCAACAACTACCGAGGGGTGACGCTGCTCTCAGTGCCGGGCAAGGTCTTTGCTCGGATAATTCTCGATAGGGTTCGCCACAATCTGCTTGAGCACCAGCGTCCAGAGCAGTCAGGCTTTACACCAAAGAGGTCAACGATTGACCGTATCCTTGCTCTTCGTGTCCTCACCGAACGCAGATGAGAGTTTTGGCAGGGGCTGCTCACAGCCTATGTTGATCTCTGTAAAGCGTTCGATTCAGTGAATCGGGATGTCCTCTGGAGGATTCTTGGTCTTCGTGGGGTGCCACCAAAACTGATCGATCTGATGTCTGAACTCTACTCTGGTACTGAGAGTGCTGTGAAGTGTGGTGGTACCATCTCTGACTTATTTCCAGTTGTTACTGGAGTTCGTCAGGGATGTGTACTTGCCCCCACACTTTTCAGCACTTGTATGGACTGGATTTTAGGGAGGATGTCGGAGAGATCAAGTTGCGGTGCGTCATTTGGGAATGTCAAGATCTCGGACCTTGACATTGCAGATGATGCAGTCATCTTTGCGGAGACTTTAGACATCCTCTTGGGGGCCCTCGAGGTGCTGAATGAGGAGTCGGAGCCGTTGGGATTACGGGTTTCTTGGGTCAAAACTAAGATCCAGGCTTTCGGTGACATCTTGGATGCTGCTGTCCTGTCTGTGTCTGTTTGTGGTGAGGATGATGAGGTCATGGAGAGATTCACTTACCTTGGCAGTGATATTCATGTCTCTGCTGGCTGCGAGTCAGAGGTCAATAGACGTCTGGGTCGGGCCTGGGGAGTCATGGATTCACTGGATCATGGGGTGTGGCGCTGCCGGTACCTGTGCGGGAGGACGAAAGTCCGAGTCTTCAGGTCCTTGGTACTTCCAGTCTTGCTCTATGGGTGCGAGACTTGGACTCTGACCAAGGATCTGAGACGGAGACTTAATTCCTTTGGTACCAGGTCTCTTCGGAGAATCCTTGGCTATCGCTGGTCGGATTTTGTGTCCAACGAGCGGTTGCTGAGAGAGACTCGGATGAGATTTGTTACCTGCAGAGTCCGTGAGCGTCAGTTGCGGCTGTATGGACATGTGGCTCGTTTTCCTGACTCTGATCCTGCTCACCAGATTCTCTCAGTGAGGGAGTCTCATGAGTGGAGGAGGCCAGTGGGTCGACCACGTGCCTCATGGTTGCAACAGGTTGACCATCATCTCAAGGAGATGGGGATGGGCCTGGCATCTGCCTGGGGGATGGCCAGACGGAGGCCCCTTGTGTGCCGACATTGAATGAACGTGGTGTCGATGTAGTTCAGGCCTGATGAGCCAAATCGCTTCCTGTGTCCAGTTTCCCAATGTACATTTTTGTAGCAATGTCCCACTGATTTCTTGTACCCAACTCGACATCGGCTGCAGAATCTGTGTGGAGAGTCGATCATAGTGTCTTGTTCAGACTCATTCACCTTGTTGAAAGTAATGCTGCGTAAAAGACAGAACTCTAACAATGTATGAATACCTTCCGCAACGTCTGTATCGGATTTGGAGCATCTTCAGGATCTTCTTTCATATGCAGCATGTGGCTGTGGGTGGCATCATTTGCTGAGGTGGGGGGGGGGGGTGGAGGCGTGCAGCTGTGCCGCTGATGCAGTGCCCCCTGTAGGTTAGAGCAGGAATTTGTGCTTTGATGAGGGTTCCGGCGATAACAGGCCTCCTCTTCGCAAAAGACACCGACCGTGGTATGTTTAACGTCCACCCACTAATGGCAGCTGACAAAACGCCCAGTTTAACATCCATCTGAGGGACGACACACATATCTTAAGTATGAGTAAGCCACACGTTCTTATGGGGATTTTAACAATGATCACTCATTCCATGTCATTTTAATTTGGCCAACTGAAACGGATTGGATGAACGATGTACCCTCTACAGGGTGCTGAGCACCACTGAAGCAATTTTCTGAGCAAGGAACTTCACTAGGTGGTTTGCTCTTACCTTCCCAGGGCCTTCCCATTCATAAACTACACACGATACATTGAGCTTGTTTACATTCCGAGTATTAGCTACCGGTAACATAAGCTTTACTGCTTTACATTGTGCAGGACTTGGAGGAGCACATCACTTCCGATATGTGTCAGAAGACTGCCACCGCACTCGTGTGGCTCATCTGCCTTCCAGCCCAGAGGGAGGCACGCCAGCTATATGAGGCTATGCAGGTGCGTCGCCCTCGAAACGCACATCTCGCATGCCTACCAGAACCTATCTTTATTGTTGCTTCCGTTCCACACTGCCATACATTTCTGCACTGTTCTGAAACAGCATAATGGACAATAAATCGCAGGAGCTCATTTATTGAGCAAGGCAGAAGTTGTGTGTTCAATTTGCATTCGGTGGAGGCTCGGATTGCCTTTGTCCATACTTGTTAATCTTCCATGAGCTGAGACGTCTTGATATAAAATCACAAGGGGAAGAGATGTGATATGTATAAATTGTCGAGCAGTTTTTATGTGCCCAACGCTCAACTTCAGGACATTACTGATGCCGATAAGCTTGTATGCATGGGACTGCACCATTAGAGGCCATGTTACATCTGTAATGCGGACGGACGCACGCATCAGAGTGTGGGTGCTCGTATGAGTCACAATCGATTTGACGGCATGTAGTATTAATACCTATTTTATTAATCACTTTTTATTTCATATTTTGACTTCAAAATACTTAATTCTTGAAAATGAGGGAAAGGTTGTGCGACATTTGGAGGGAAGGTCTCATTTGGAGGGAATACTATGAATAACTACTAACAACAAAAAAGAAAGAAATTACAAACCCCCAGTTCTCAGCGACAGATTGTACCAAACTCATGGAGCTTTAATTTGGGAAAAAAAAAATTCAGTCACACAAAAAGCAAATCGAAATTGGCACAGCGTGCGTACGTGGAGGATCTACAGTTTTGGGGGCACCATGGAGAGGGAATGTAGCGTTTGGCTCGGCTACCTCATGTTCAGCACAGAGTGATGGTCTCGGTGGTCTCAACATCCAAATGATAGTCTCAGTTAGCTTTGACTCCCAGGAAGAAGGCAAATGGATGCAACCTCAGATTATTCCAGAAAGCCTGCAACAGGTGTGTGTCCACTCTCAGGAGAGACAGAAACCAATATGTCAAACCTCAAGATTGAACTTTCAACCTTGTCTCCCTCCTCTAAAACCTGGTGGTGCCTTGTTAAGTCTGTTTCTGGATTATGCTCCCCCTCCATCCCTTCCCTCTCTTCAAATGGCACCACAGCAGACTCTGCTCGTGAGAAGGCTGAATGCCTCAATTCTGTGTTTGCTTCCAAATCTTGTGTCCCCAAACCCTCACTCTCTGTACCCATACTACTCAGTCATACCCAACTGCTCCTGAACTCTGTGGTCTTTGCACCTGAGAACATGGCTTTGATTCTGCAACTTGGCCAAACGACATCAGTTCACATATCCTAAAAAACCTCCTCCACTGCTCTTGCACATCCTCTCTCTGCCCTTTTCACCCTGTCATTTGCCCATGGTCATCTTCCATCTGCCTGGAAGTCAGCCAACATCACTGAATTACATATAAAGGTGAAAAAACTGATCCCCTTAAATGCAGACCTATCAGCTTACTTGTCATCATCATCAAGGTCATGGAATCCACCATCATCGCAGGTCACATCAAATCCTTCCTTTTCTCCAACGGCCTCATCTCAGATCATCAATTTGGTTTCCGATCAGATCACTCTAACTTGGACATCCTGGTTTTCTCTCTCGACATATCTCCAGCTTTTGATACAGTCTAGCATCAGGCCTTGCTCTCCAAACTCTCTGCCTATGGCATCAAAGGCTAACTCCACACATGACTTACTGACTTCCTTCACTCTCAAAGCCAACGTGTGGCTCTCAACGGAATCCTTTGATCTCTTCTCGCTATCAAGGCTGGAGTGTCCCAAGACAGTGTTCTCGGCCCTGGCCGAGCTATTCCAAATCTTAATTAATTATTTTTCTGATGCTCTAGAAAAATCTTTTTTATTTATTTGCTGACTATTCTACCCTCTGCCGTGCCATCCCTCATCCCTCATCCTTCAGACAGGCAAGCTGCAGCCTCTTCCCTCTCTTCAGACCTTGACAAATCACAAGCTGGAAAATGTTTTTACTGGAAGCTGGAACATGAACAAGCTGGAACTTGGAACATATTTTTCAATCCTGACAAATCTCATACTCTTACTATCTCTCTCCAAAAGGACCGTCTGGCAAACCCTCCCATCTACTTTCTTAACAACCCCCTTGAGGAAGTTCAGTCACTGAAATACCTGGGTCTCACAATCAGCCATGATCTTTTTTGGGGAAACCAGGTATCTGCAAGGGTGCACGTGGTCCACCATCAACCTCCATCTGGTCAAACTCACAAAATTCAGAATCACTGCTCACCTCCACTCATTTATTCCTCTCTTTCCCCACCTGTAAAAGTCAACTTCCACATTTTTTTTCACTCCAGGTCTTCAAGACAGCTGTTCATCACCATCTGAGATCATCCCCCATCGAAAAGCATGACCTTTTCTCTACTCCCATTAATCCCTCCCAAGCATGTCATATACAAATTGGACTGAGCGAGCTTGAGGTGCAACTCGATCTGGATGTGCGGTGTTGAATCACCATAGCCAATTAGTCCCTTAACGGTTCTCATCTAATCACCCTTGGAGAATCACGAGAGCCAGAACGCACCGTGACACCAGGTATATTTAATTGCAAATGGCACAGTGAAGGAAACACAAGGAATCAATAACAGGTACATAATAAATAAACAATTCCCTTAATCCTCAACCGATATGCACCCATGAACTAAACAAATGAACAGCAGATCCTTAATTAACCACAGCCTTAATCATTCACACCACATGAGAGAGACAAAGCAGGGGGTGACAAGACAGAAGAGAGTTTGGCAAATGCGATACAGAGCCTGCAGGAGCAATCTAGGCAGGCAGCGGAGGTTAATGTCTTGTGACATGGGCTGAGGAGGAGAGAGGGAGGTGTGGCTCCAATGCTCCAATGCCTGCCCCTTATCCACATTTTTTTTTTTTGTATACCTTGGTCGAGGCTCGTATGAGAGCTAACACACAACTCACAGCAAGGAGGCATGAGACAAGAGGGGCAGGAGTGGAAGGGACAAAACAGTGGGGAACAGACACATTAGGTGAACTGTGGAAGGGAGAGGGATGGGGATGGGACGGGAAACATGGCGAAGAGAAGATGGACATTTCAGGGACTTTCAGGAAGGAAAGCAGGAGAAATTAAGGAAGTGGGCTTGGGTGGATTATCGGGGGTAGAAAAGATCGAGGATTTGGATGGGGGAAGATAAGAGGTGGTGGTGAACAGCTGTTTTGAAAGCCTGGAGGGAAGAATGGGAAAGAATAGAGTGAGGAAGTTTATTCCAAAGGCGGGAAAAAAGAGGAAAGAAAGAGTGAAGATGAGCAGTGATTCGTGATTTTGGTAGTTTTACCAGAAGGGGGTTGTTGGCGGACCTTGAGCGCCCTGTGGAAATGTGGTGGGGACAAATCGCAGAGAGAGCAGGGGGGGCAAGGCTGGAGAGGAGTCGGTAGAAGACAGAAAGACCACCGACCAACCTGCGGTGATTGAGTGAGAGGCCTAAAGACTCAGCTTCATTGCGGGAGATGCCGATGATCTTAAATGCCCTGGTTTCGACAGCGTTAAGCCGAGAAAGGTGGGAGGCAGGAGCACCAGCCCAGAGGGGAGAGCAGTACTCCATCAGGCTACGGACAAAAGCTTTGTAAGTGGTCAGGAGCTCAAGAGGGCCGAGGAAGGACTTAGCACGACGGAGGATTCCCAGTCGGCGACTGGCTTTTGAGGCGAGGTTGGAAATGTGACTTTCCCAGGAAAGGTCATGGCAGATAGTGAGACCTAGAAGCTTGAAAGAAAAGACTTCTTCCAGAGGATTGTTGAGAAAGTGGATGGGGGGTTTTGTAAACGGTCCTTTCGAAGAGACATAGTGAGAGTGTGAGATTTGTCTGGATTGAAAGACATGTTCCACGTGTTGGACCAGTTTGTGATTTTATCCAGATCTGCAGTGAGCGAAGAAGCTGCTGCTTGCCGGTCTGAGGGATGACAGATGGTAGGGCAGAGGGTGGAGTCATCGGCAAAGAGAAATAGAGGATTTTCCAGAGAGTCCGAGAGATCATTGATGAAAACCAGAAAAAGAACAGGGCCCAGAACGCTACCTTGAGGAACTCCAGCCTGCACAGGAAGAGGGGATGAAAGAACTCCATTTAGGGCCACACGTTGACTGCGACAGGAGAGGAAGTCTGCGAGCCATGAATGGAGATGGCCTTGAATACCATGAGAAGAGAGTTTGGTGAGTAGGGCAGGGTGCCAGACTGTGTCAAAAGCACGTGATATGTCCAGGGATACGGCTCGGATTTCCTGTCTGGCATTGAGGACCTCCATCCATTGATGGGAGAGCAGAAGCAGCATATCCAGGGTAGAGTGACCTGGTCTGAAACCAAATTGATGATTGGAAATCAAGCCATTGGAGAAGAGGAAGGATTTCATGTCTGAAGCGATGATGGATTCCATCACCTTGCTGATGATTGGGAGAAGGATGATTGGTCTGTAAACAATTTCTCCATGGCTTCCACATGGGGGCTCTCAGACAGAAGCGGCCTCCGGCGATCTGTTTTGAGCATTCTCTTTTCACTTCTGTCATTGCCCCCACCTTTATGCCCTCGGCTCGTGTGTCACCGATGATGTGCCCGCCCCTCTCCTCTCCTTCACCATTGGCCACTGCTCGATCGAGTGGGTGGAGCTACCACTTGGTGAATTCTCACTCTGTGCTCTCAGAGGTAATCGGGCCGGTTGCAACTGCTTGACGGCTTTTGCCACCAAAACTTTTGCCGCCGGCCTAGCAGGATACTAAAAATCACATAAAAGACTGATAATTACAGAGGGCAGAATGGTAGAAATGTGGTCAAAATGTTTGGTAATTTTGGACACAGACATTGGGAAAGGGAGACCCCATCTAACTAGACATATAAGCGACATATCTAAACTAGAATGGCACTCTGTAGAGACTATACCTCCACCATGCAATGATTGATCCAGTGGAACATATCGGGCCCAATAAATTTTTGAAATATCATGCTAAACAATGTTTTTGGCCCCGTCTCTCAATGGTGAAAAATCACGTTTGAAATTAAAAAAAACTCTCGCATTCAGATCCAGATTTGGATCTTAACAAAATCAAACCAATTCTTCCTTGTCATACACCCAACTTGTCCACCAAGTTTCATCCGAATCCGTTCACCATTGAGAGATAGGGCTAAAAACGAAATCTAGCATGATATCTCAAAAAGTTGTGAAGAATCGCTCAAAAATTTCTCGAATCCGGGTCCGGATCTTCACCAAAATCTAATCAGTTCATCCTCGTCACCCACCCAACCTGCACACCGAATTTCTTCTGGATCTGTGCAGAACTATTTGAGATATCCTGCACACAAACAAACAAACAGACAGACAGACAGGGGTGAAAACATAACCTCCGTCCACTTTCAGTAACAGAGGTAAATATCTATCAGAATTAATTACTTTAAGTCAATCACTGCTCTGTTCAAAGCACTATATTAACCCCTCGGGGCCATTTCAACAACAATGTCTCAGGTTATGTCATATTTAAGTTTCTTCCACTCACAAGATTTTATGGAAAAAGTTTGGTTTCATACCTGTTCTCTTTCTTAACCGCTCCCAACCCCATCATCCCACCTGCCAGGAAATCAATCACCTTTGGCAATCTTAAAAATCAATGTTCCTAAAACATGTTCCGCATACAATTGTACATTGAACAAATATATTTACCTCCAAGCTTTGGCCAATGTGTAAACAGAGCCCAATATTGGTAAACATTTCCAAAAGTTGTTGCACATGATTTTATGAAAGAAAAAACAACTAACAACTAAACCTTGTTGGCCCACGACTTGAGTATCACTAAACTTCTTTGTGCGCTGATCTCATATTTTGGCAATTTCTCGGTGCAAACCTCGTCGTCCGTAAGCGGTGTGATAATACGTTTCAAAAATTTTGTCACGAGGTTGTTTTGGACGGTATCATTCAGAAGACTGCACTGTCGAGATCTCTGGGAAGGGAAAACTCGTTAAACACGACAGTACTACATTGTCTTTGTCAGATGACCTGTGGTCACACAACGTTGATGAAACCCACCACACATCAGGAAAATCAATGTCTTTGTGAAGCATGCAACGACTAAGTATCAATCTCTATTTAGAAACTTCAAAAGGCAACTGTGGGAATTCATGTCATGCTGAAACAAGTTTGTGGGAACATGATATACAGTATATTGCTATTCTTAAACATTGTGTGGGTTTCATGTTTGCCAAGACTAAAGTACGTATTTCAGAAGCCAACGTTGAGCAAAACCGATGTCGATGACATTTTTTTAATTACTTCATGGACAACACTAATCCTAACGGTTCTGCTCCATGTTGTTCGCATACAAAGCTGAGTATATCATTCCTCCATCACACTCACGATGTAAGTCTTTGTCCTGCTGACCTTGAGATGCTGAGCACGAATCTGTTCTGTTCAGCAGTGAATGCGACATTGCAGTATCAGTACCCTCCCAGACTTATTCTTCTTTGTGCCCCGTACAACCGTCTCTACTCCGGTACACCTAGCACATGTCCCCCTCTCCCCTCCTTTCCCCTACCCCATGCTCCTCTTCCACAATTTGCTAAATCTGCATGTCACTACATCTCCACCCCTTCTCCATACTCTCCTGTACCCTATCTACATTCCTCTGTTCCTTCTGCACGTTCCCCCACTCTGTCGACTCGTCTCCTTTCCTGTCCCGAACTGCATGGCTCTCAAAAATCGGAGAAACTCAAAATCAGGCTCACTGCTCGCATCCACTCATTTGTTCTTCTGTTCTCTCACCTGTGAAACCAACTCATTCAGTCTATTAAATCTCATTCTTACCTGGAGGGAGGGGCCTCAAGATGGCTGTTCACCTCCTCCTGGCTGATGGCTGTTCAACAAACAAACAAACAAACAAACAAACAAACAGACAAACGGACAGGCGTGAAACTCCCATGCTCACTCCTTCCCTTCCAGGCTATTTTGTTTTCCATTCCCTCATCCACCTTTCCATTTATTTGTTTCATGACTGTTTAAGTGCTGTAAATTAGAGTAAATAATTGGCTGTAAACTCAAGGTTGAGGTTTTAAAAAATGGTTGTTTTGCTTTTTTGCCTTCAACCTCGAATTTACAGCACTTGCTCCAGCTAGCAGGAGTACTCGCAGGATGTCACTTGTGTGTGCAATGAATTATTCGAATAAATCTATTCTTCACCTGAAGACTTGTCATCATTTGATTGGTCCTCCGATAGAAGCCCCCCCCCCTCCACCTCTCCCACTCGAGGTTTTGCAGAGAGCCACCCACATACCCTGTGGAGGCCCTGCTCTCTGGCTACTCAATTTGTTCTGAACTTTGAATAAAAATTTTAGTCGAAAAATCTAATGATACAGAACTGTTTTTGCTTGGATTTTCAGTTGCCGATGTAAATTCCCCCCTCTACCTTCAATAAAGCCAAGAAGCGCTCGAAGGCTCATGGAAAATTTTTTACACAAATCACACGCACCCGTGTGGACAGACACCGGACAGCATAGGAGTTAAATAGACAAACACAGCTGGTGACCTTTGGTGCACTGGTGCAGCTTCTCAGGGCACTTTGAGTAGCAGTGAAGCAACCTCATGACGTTGCTGTTCTCTCCACAGTCAACCAGGCAAGAAATCTCCCTCTGCCACCCTAATTGAATGTCAACCCATGGGGTTTATCCATGCTCTATCCTCTAAATGCTGAATGTCAAGAAACAGCACGTACCATATCTTTAAGTCTTCGGTTTGACTAGGCCGGGTTTGAGCCGTCGACTTTCCAAACTCGAGAGCAGACGCTCCAACCTAAACGCCACCTAGTCCGGTTAAATCAAGACATTTGTAACAAATTACCTCTTCAGAGGATGACGCTATTTCAAGTTTGCACACGTTAATATAAAACTGGCTTCATGTAATTTTATGACTGTATTTTATTGGATGCTGTAGATCATGCATCACAGTGGAGTCGGTTTTTCCTTAACCACGAAGGAATGTTATTGTGCCACCGAAACCCGGCTCACGTGCAAGTCCTTTACAATATAGTTTCCAGCCAGTGACGCACTGCCAGCAATGGTTCTGATGCCATTGGAATGGAAGTTGGATTTTGGGATGTGAAACGTTTTTTTTGCAAAGGGAAAAACTTTTTTACTCCCTCTTATCCAAGTTTCTGGTGATGCAAAATGAACAGTGATGGAGTGGATGCTAATAACTGATCCTGACTTCATTTTCCAGGGTGGGGGTACGGACGAAAAATGCTTGGTTGAGATACTGTCTTCACGTAGTAACCAAGAGATAAAGAACATTTGTGAAGCGTACACTCAAGGTGAGGAACTCGTCGGTATAATCACTGCAGGTAATGTTAGATATGCTTTGAATCGGTGGTTGGTCTTATTCTTGCAACAACAACAATGGACTCAAACTTTTTCTATCATTGATCTGGTTTTTCTGCCCATGTACCGGTTTCATTGGCGGTTTATCGAATGTAGTCGTTGTGTGAACTGGAATGCAATTTTTCTTTGGGGACAGAATATGGATCCTCTCTGGAAGATGATGTTGCTTCGGAGACAGCGGGACATTTCCATCGTGTGCTCGTGTCTCTCCTGACAGTATGTGGACGATAAGTTTTATCATTGATCAGGATGTTGAGGATAGTCTTGAATGACCATGCTACCATTGGCACATCTGCTGCACAGTGGTGACTTTCTTTCCATCAACATCCCTCAGGATTTTTTGGCATTTTTGTTTTTTAGGGCAATCGTGATGAGAGCGCTCAGGTGAATGATGCGTTGGCACAGGAGGATGCACAGGTATTTGATTCGTCATCGTTCAAGAGGAGTGCCTCTTGCCATAGATCTTTGTCTTTGTAACATCATATATACATATTATGTACAGTACTTGCATACTATCTAAGATTCATATAAGTCACAGTTATTGCATTCAACCCATCGCAATGCTTTGTTTTAAAGAGTGAAATGCTTGATATTCAAGTTGGAATGCTATCCATTCCATCAAATCTCAATAGCAAAGCAGATTCGAGTCGGGCTAGTACTTGGATGGGAGGCCTCCTTGGAAGGTCGGATTGAGGCCAAGCTCGGGAGATAGAGCGTGCTTGCCTGACTGAGCTATGGTCTTGGATTCGTTCCTCTTTAGGGTCGAATCCGATTCAAAACCGACATCATAGTGCAGCTCAGGCATGGGGTAGTGAGTCCCGGAGCATGCAGTCTTTTTGATGGAGGGGGGAGGGGGGGTTATAAAGCTGGTTGTCTTGTCAACGTTTCCGTTGTAGATGTTGAATATGTCTCCTTATATCTCAAGAATGGATCCTTGTGTTTTGGGACCTTGTCTAATCTCCCTGCCTCGAGGTTAAATGGGATATGCAAGTTTATAAAAGGATGTCATGTGGAAGTGAAGTAACATTATGTTCATATGTTAATGTATAGATAATAAGCAAGTTGGTACATTTAGTTAATAAGGGTCTGAATTGGGTACATGAGATTATATTGTTTCTTTTTATTCATGCTGATATTGAGATCAATATAAAACTTTTTTGCTTATACAGCTATTGCATTTTAATTTTGTGCTCATAGTATCTAAATTCTGCATTTACAGTAGCCACTCAAGCTAGAAGTGATGTCTAACAACAAGGAGGATAAACACATTCGACCTACTATCAAATAATTTGGCTTGTATGTTTGACTTGTATGCATGCCGAAACCGCTGCATGGAATGAGTTTATATTTGGTGGTTGTACTTGGGGTATGCCCTGGAAGGTTTTAGATAAAGAAAGAAATTGTCCATGGAAATGTGTACCGTGTAGCACCACCCAGAGGTGGTGGGAGACAGTATTACAAGTCACTTGAGGAGATAGATGACTTGCAATTTTGTACTGTACCCATGGTATATAGCAAGCGATTCACTGACCCCTGGAAGAGGAAGGTGGTATTATGCTCCCGTAGAGGGAGCAGGTGTTTCTCGTAATACACAAAAGTAAATAATGGTATATCAGCTTGAAGAAATCTGTGTCCAAAACCAGTCAGGTGATGGATAGGTCATCCGATTCTGTAGGTGATCATGTGACAGATAATTTTATCCTATGAAAACTGTCGTGGTGTGAGCAACAATCCCGACTGACGATGAACTGTGTTGTCATCCATTTAACACCTTTGGGCACTCCTACATTGAGATAAAGAAGTTGTCGGGAAGGTTTAAACCAATCCTGAAACTAATGATACAGAAAAGGAATAACAGGTAATATTGATCTCTAAACAAAGCTAAACTGGCTTTCCAATTTGTCAGCCATATTAGTATGTCACCAAATCGCTGTCGATTTGTTCACGACTTTGTCAGAGGGTCGTTATATCGACAGCAGTTGTGATGTAAAAACTTGTTAGCTCATACTACCTACAAAGGAGGGCAACGATGGGTGGAATGGGAATGACATAGGGCATCATGGTTTGCAGCACGAGTGATATTTTCTTCTTAGGCACTGTATGATGCAGGGGAGGCATGCTGGGGAACCGACGAGACCTGCTTCCTCCGTATCCTGTGTGTGCGGAGTCACGCTCATCTTCGCAATGGTAAATAGCAATTGCTCGAAGCTAACAAGCTTGATGTCATAAATGCTTCGTATTGGTAGATATTTTGCATCAGGAAGGGTCGGCACAAGAAAAAAAAAAATCATTCCTCCATTGCATCCATCCTCACATCAACACAAGAGAACTTGACATCACATGACAATACAAACAATTCAATATCCATCCATGTCGGAAAGAGGAAGACAGGTAGAAATTTACATTTTGTTGGCAGTCAATCATTACAGGTGCCTTTTTGCAACTTCACTTTGAAGGCCAAAACACAGGTGAAAATAAAAGGGAGGGATAAAGCACAAGGTGAGACGGGAGCGTAACGAATGTGCTCGCACTCTTTCTCCTACCTTCCAACCTGACAGTCAGTATCTTTCTCATTCTTGTCTCTGTTTCTGGGTAATTGTCAAAATGTCAGTCAAAATCATCCAGTGTTCGAGCTTCCACAACTGTTCCACACCTGTAATACTCTCCGAGCCCAAAAGGCCTTACCTTTGCTTACATGATGTGTTGGAGAAACTTCAAAAATTCCACGGTTTGCACATGTAATAAAAGGATGGTCCGATACTCTGTCAATCAACTTTGTTCTGTTATGTTTATTACTTACACGTGATCTTTATTTCAGTGAGCATCTCTTCTAAAAGTCATCTCTGATGCCCTTTCCTCCCAGAAAATCCCCTGTACTATTCTGCAGATAACTCGCCCTACAGAAGACTTTTTCCTCACCCCCACAATAGGATGCAGCAGAGGCATTTGTGCAGATCTGAACACAATGACTGGATGACCACTTGAAAGATAATGATCACCCATGACGAGTCACACATTTCTCAACTCACAAGTCACACCGGCCCAACTATATCTGTGCTGAGGGTGGATACAGAGGCCGATGTGCGAGGAATCTGTGAGGGGGTAGAGCATCACCTGTGGTCAAGTGATTCTCCTTCTGCTTACAGGGGAATTCGCGCATTGCGTTCCTCCAAGCCCATCCCTCGGTATACTGCATTTCGAGCAGAGGGTGGGGGGCTCTTCACAGAGGAATCTGAAGTGAAGGCCCGTTGAGCTGGTTACTTTGAGCGGCTGTACCAGGCTGACCCACCAGCTGTTGAGTTGGATGTCAGGGGTGTTACTATCGCTATTAATGACCCTTCAATCAACTGTGATCCACCTTCGTTTGTGAAAACACAGACTGTGATGAACCGGTTGAAATGGGGTAAAGCTTCTGGGATCTGTTGCATCCATGCTGAACTTGTCAAGGCTGGTGGAAATGTTGGACTCATGTCGTTGCATGCAGTTCTGTCATCCCAACTGACTGGAAGAGGGGCCTTGTTGTCCCTCTCTGGAAAGGGAAGGGTGATTGCCAGGACTGCAAAAACTACCGAGGGGTGACGCTGCTCTCAGTGCCAGACAAGGTCTTTGCTCGGATAATTATTGATCGGGTTCGCCACCATCTGCTTGAGCACCAGCGTCTAGAGCAGTCAGGCTTTACACCAAAGAAGTCAATGATTGATCGTATCCTTGCTCTTCGGGTTCTCACCGAACGCAGATGAGTATTTCGGCATGGGTTGCTTGCAACCGATGACGACATCTGCAAGGCGTTCCGATTCAGTGAATCGGGATGCCCTCTGGAAGATTCATGGTCTTTGTGGGGTGTTACCAAAACTGATCGATCTGATGTCTGAACTATACTCTGGTACTGAGAGTGCTGTGAGATGTGGTGATACCATCTCAGACATATTTCCAGTTGTTACTGGAATTGGTCAGGTATGTTCACAGGCCCCCACACTTTTCAGCACTTGTATGGACTGGATTCTGGTGAGGATGTCACAGAGATCAAGTTGTGGTGCATTGTTTTGAAAGGTCAAGATCTCTGACCTTGATTTCGCAGATGATGCAGTCATCTTTGTGGAAACTCTGGGTATACTTTTGGGGACCCTTGAGGTGTTGAATGAGGAGTTGGAGCCGCTGGGATTATGGGTTTCCTGGGTCAAACGAAGATCCAGGCTGCCAATGACATATTGGATGCTGTTATCCTGTTTGTGGTGAGGATGTTGAGGTCACGGAGAGATTCACTTACCTTGGCAGTGATATTCATGTCTCTGCTGGTTGTGAGCCAGAGCTCAATAGACGTCTGTGTCGGGCCTGGGGAGTCAGGGATTCACTGGATCATGGGGTGTGGCGCTGTCGGTACCTGTGTGGGAGGATCAAAGTCCAAGTCTTCAGGTCCTTGTTGCTTCCAATCTTGCTCTACAGTCGTGAGACTTGGACTCTAACCGGGGATCTGAGATGGAGCCTTCATTCCTTTGGTACCAGGTCTCTTCGGAGAACCCTTGGCAATCACTCATCAGATTTTGTGTCCAACGAGCAGTTGCTGAGAGAGACTCAAATGAGATTTGTTACCTGCACAGTCTGTGAGTGTCAGCTGCGGCTGTATGAACATGTGGCTCGTTTTCCTGACGCTGATCCTGCTCACCAGATTCTCTCAGCGAGGGAGCCTCATGAGTGGAGGAGGCCAATGGGCCGACCACGTTCCTCATGTTTGCAGCAGGTTGATCAGCAGCAGATCAGCATCGGAGATGGGGATGGGCCAGACATCTGCCTGGAGAGTGGCCAAATGGAGGCCCCTGGAGTACTGGTGGAAAGTGGACGCAGCAACGCACTGCTCTGTTGCATGCTCCCATACCTGACCTGTCCTGACCAATTTTCATTTTGGTCCTTCCACAAAGTTCATCATGTAAATCCTCCAATTTTTAAGACTTGTGCAATCAATTTCTGGCCTCAGTCTTGCATTGGCCTCCAGGCCGGTTGCCATCTTGGAATATTCCATGTAATCAGGTCCCTCATTGGCGGATTCACAAATGTACGAGATGAATGTCTGCAGTACCATTAAATGTGGTTGTCATGTGCACTGGTGCTGCTGAGTTGCACGTTTTTCTCTGAGGAGCACTGGAGTTTAAGGCCCTCACACTGGTATCATAGCATTAAGCTGAGGTATGGGGTCCATCTCATCTCTCACTGCAGACTTGTGATCTCATTCTCCTTTATCATCATATTTTTGTCTTGTGGAAAATTTGTTCTTAGCCCCTCTAAGACTTGTACATTCATCCATTATAAGGCATCCCTTATGGCTTTTGCAACTTCACTCATCTGTATTATTTTGTCCAGTTTATCTCTTGTCTGTTGAACCACCTTCCTGAGTCTGTCCTCTTGTACATGTCCCCATAAACCCCCCTAGATTACAGCATACCCCAATCTCATCCATAATTATTTTGAGGCTTTGTATTCTTGCTCATGTTCCCCCTCTTCTCCAGCTTTAATTTCTCACGCACATTTTCCTTGTTTGTTTTCTCCTTGATACTCCATTGTCGATTTTCAATCTTCCACCCTCTTAACACTGCCGTTTCTTGATCATAACTTTGTATTGACCTTGTGGCTTCATCACAACTACAAACAGCATCAGCACTGCTTCCATATTTCTTTCTTTTTTTCACTATGCCATCCAAATAATCCGATCATTGTATTCTACCTGTGGTGGGTTTTGCGAAGAGTCGGCGAGTTACTGCCGACACCCTGACCAAGTTCCTGCCCTGGCAACTGCTGGGAAAACAGTAGTCAGGGCATAGAAGCATGTCACACTGCTGAACCTGCCTGCGACCAGATCAGCAGAGAAGGATTGCTGCCTGGCAACACTGAAACAACTGATTTGTGCAAATGCTAAATCGTTTTTCACAACTGATTTTTCTTTTATTTTCTTGCCAAAGCCAGGCTGCAGGTGGATTGCTTGCATTTCCTTTGTGTTTTTATTCCAACAGTGTTTAAAAGGTACAATGAAATTGCTGGGAACGACATCATTGCAAGCATTAAGAGTGAGATGTCAGGAAACTTGGAGGATGTCCTGCTGGCTATGGGTGGGTATGCTCTTGTCTTTCCTGTAACGCATCTGATACACTTGTTCCTGTTTGAACCGACTGTAGATCACAAGGAGGTTGCCATTTGGGTTCAGAGAGATGTACAAATGTACTCTTTTTCTTTCAATCTTTACAATATCGAGGCTAATAGAAGAACAAGATGAGGGAGGGTATGGACTGATAGTAGGGTAGCGGCAACGCTTGGAATTGGATACTAAGCAAGGGAATGAATGGACAGGAAAAGAGGAGAGCAGGGGAAGAGAAACTGCAACTTGCAAGTAAGGGGGTTGAGTTAGGAAGGGTAATTGAGGTAATAAAAAATGCGGGTGAGGATGGGGAGGGTAACATTAGATGGTGGTGCACCACCTCGTAGGAAGAGTGGGATTGAAGAGCATCTGGAAAGTAATTCTACATCTGGGAGAAGCAAGGAATGGAAGAGTTGAGATGTGCAGTAAACCTTGCTTTTGGAATTTTAACCAAGAGGTGGTTACTGGAAAAAACAAGTACATCCTGGAGCAGCTGGCAAGGATTGGAGGACTGAGTAGCCAGATGGAGCTAATGTGCAGAGGGAGCTCAAATGACTTTTTCTATACAAGATAAAGATTCAATGTCATGGATTAACATGAGGTAGGGTCGACTCTGCCTGTCATCCTTCCGAAGTTGGCAAAATGAGTGCCAGCTTGTTGGTATCCTGTGTCGGAGTGGCGACCCGTCCAGGATTGTACCCAATAGCCAAGGAGACTACTTAGGCAGCATCAACACTCTGTCCAGAGGATGGCCCCAATGGATGGATGGATGGTTGGATTACTGGTATAGATCGAGTTAGGTGAGGTTAATGTGGGTAGAGAATGAGTGGAGGAGGTGGCGAGGATGACATGTGATGGTGGCGCACCACCCGATTGAAGCCCTGGAGGCAACTGTGTGGCTTTTGAAAGGCAGTTCCACATTCGGGAAAAGCAGGGAATAAAAAGTTGAGGTATGAGGTCAGTCTGGATTTTGGAAGTTTAACCAGGTAAAAGGAAAAACTTACAAGCCAGCCATGATTGTACAAGTATTTTTGACCAAGCGATAGCACACAGGCTTTCAAGTTCGTCCCAATGATTATAGACAATGTTTGATCCAGATGAAGTTATTGTAGGTGTCCTGAGACTCGTTACTCATGTAATCTTATCATGACGTGTAATCTTACACAATCATGGCATGCTCACTTGCCTCCTGTGTCCATATTCTCCTTTTACAATGACTTGAATTTGATGTTGGCTTTGTCGTCTTGACTCACCAAATAAAACCAAATCTCATTTTTGTTGCAGTGAAATGCATTATAGACTTGCCTGGATACTTTGCCGAACGACTCTACAAGTCTATGAAGGTGAGCAGCGCAAACTCTCACCTGCAATGCAAACTCTACTGGTCTTGACCATGACATGGGCATATTCTCAAGTCTATGTTTGGTGAATGTTTGTGTCCACGCATATCGCAGGGCATGGGCACAGATGACAAAACGCTGGCACGCATTATGGTGGCACGTGCCGAAATAGACATGCTGGACGTGCGTAAGGCATTCAAGGCTAAATATGAAGAGTCGCTGCACTCCTTTATCGAGGTGAGAACATGAGCTCCTCTGATACCTACCAATTAAGATCTTTTTTATTGCGTATGGTAGTTATCATTTTGTTGGAGCATGACTATGCCGCTGATACTGTGTCCCTCAACCAACACACTGGTACTCATTTTGCCGACCTCGGAAGGATGACAGGCTGTCAACCCCACCTCGTGTTATTTCAACGGTAAAACGGGGCTCCAATTCAGGACCCTATGATCGATACATTTGGATATGGTAATCGGATATCACACCAATTGTTCGACTTTTTGTGCGTGTTGTTCAGGACGATACATCCGGCAGTTTTGCCAGACTCCTTTTACGGCTATGTGGAGGTGATGATTGAACAATCTTTCCATGACTCTTGGTGGTGTTCGTGAAATACAAACCGACTTTATAAAAATGGATCAAGTGAAACAACTCCGTGTTACCGAACTCGGCTTTCGATTTTAGAGTATAGTTTGTGCAAAGTATTTACCACCACGGTGGACAGTTTAACACTACTTGTGATTTTGCTAAATACTGGAGCAAGTTTCTGCTTTCATTCATCATTATTGCATTTTCATCGGGATCCGAATGAAAATAAAAACTGATGGGTACAACGTGTGACTGTGTGTTTCGCTACACAAGTACGATCATCATCCACAGCCGAGTGATGAACAAGCAGCTCATGATTACAGGTGTAGCCTTCGGCAACTACTCCTTCAGGTATCACATCCATGGGTTTGTGAATATCGAAAACTTGGCAACTGTACGTGAACTACCCAATGCTCCGACTATTTAAAAGAACTGAAGCAATGTCAATGCAAATGATGATTTGAAGTGTGAATAAATAAATCCACGCCTTGGTACCACAAAGCAAATCCTCTGTAAGGCCGAGTACTCATGAGAATTATTAATAACTATCCATCGCACATTGACTTATTTGTTCCATACTTGTATTACCGGAGGGGACGATAGGTTTGCTCTCTGTATGTCTGTCCGTCCATCCCACCTGTGGTTTTTCAGACCTTTTTCCCATACCCTTTAACATATTCAACTGAAACTTGGTACACAGATTTATCATGATAAGTTACAGAACAAATTCGAGTTTCAAGGCGTTTTGTCAATTTTTCAAAGAATTATGCCCTTTCAGACTTAGAAAATATAATGTTAAAATGGGTCAGTGTTCAGCTGCCCTGACTACACCCATTCGCTGGAAAGCCGACCTGACTCCATCCCAATATAATAATGTGCCACCATTGCATGGAACAGCACAGATCAGCAGGCCTCAGGCCTTGGTGTTCGTCCATGGCCCGGTGCGATTGGAACGAACCCAGGTATATTATAACCATGATGTATTATATATGTACATAAGCTGTACACATGTTTTTGCTTCATGCATGTACATCAGGTTATTTTTTAATGTGAAATCGGCAAGGCCTAGAAACCAACAAAACATGGTGGGTTAGAATTTCTTCTTCGTCTTCATTATGGTTCTGGTATCAGCTCAAACGCAAACAATTTTGTTTTTTTATCTCCCGAACATTCATTGGGACCAGTTGGGGACATGTATTGCAAAGCAATTCTCGCTCTTGTTTTTTTAATCAGCCAGCACCGCATATTAATAAACGCTCAATTCATTAATTTTGTGTGCAGCACGTGGATGCCAATTTGCATCATTGCTGAGGGTGGGGTGTGCCGCTGATGCAGTGCCCCCTGTAGGTTAGGGCAGAAATGCGTAATTTATTCCTGATGATGGCGATAGCTCAGCAACTCTTCACAAAAGGTCACCATAGGGATATTTAACATCTGCAAACTAATGCTGGCAGATGGGATGCCCAGTTTAACATCCATCCAAGGGACGGCATACACATTGATGAATCACCCTGCCTGTGAAACACTGAGATGACACGGTTTATGGCAGGGTCAAGATTCGGACCTAAACTAGACAGCTCAGAATCACACATACATACCTCTCGGCAGGGGCATGTGGGGTAACTACCCTGGGGCCCAGACCTAATAGGGGCCCATAATTATTTATTCAATTTTTTGTTTCATATAATGATTGTTTGTGATGGTAAAACACCGGAGGGGGGGGGGCAGCTATATTGTTACGAATTTGGAAGCTTACTGCACTCAATATTCAGGTCCTTATGGAACAGTTATATTGGTAAGTGTGTGTTTATAGTTAGGGCCCCTGACCTGTGTCTAACGGGAATTACATGTGTGTGCTGTGGAGTTTCGTTTACAACAAACCTCCTTCACTTCCCCTCACACACCGACGCCATTGCCCACGGGCGTTCAGCCAAGTACGTGGGCAGAGATTTCCATCGCCTCAGACCGGGATACCGCCCAAGAAGGCAGGGGTGTGCCCCTTGTCCAATCAGGCTACAGAGAGCGACTTTCCCACTGCACCCCGGCCAATGGGGTTGAGATTGCCACAGAAAGCGACCTTCCCACGGCACCCCGGCCAATGGGGGTGGAGATTGCCACAGAGAGCGACTTTCCCACGGCACCCTGGCCAATGGGTTTGAGATTTCCACAGAGAGCGACTTTCCCATGGCACCCTGGCCAATGGGGTGGAGATTTCCACAGAGAGCGACTTTCGCACGGCACCCTGGCCAATGGGTTTGAGATTCCCATGGCACGCTGGCCAATGGGTTTGAGATTGCCACAGAGAGCGACTTTCCCACGGCACGCCGGCCAATTGGGGTTGAGATGGCCACAGAGAGCGACTTTCCCACGACGCCTCGTCCAATGAGGGTGGAGAGCGCCTCAGATGGCGATTTGCTCACCCCGGAGGAAAAAGGAATGAGAAGGAACGCCAGGCTGGGAGTGGTGGTGGTAAAGGGTCGTGGGGGTCGGAGTCGTGGTGGTGGTTGTCTTCATCGTTGCTGGGTCATCATCGTCTCTGATCTTCTCCTTGGTCTTGGTCGATTGGTGCGTGGTCGGTTGGAGAGTGTAATACCTGGTGCTTGGAGCGCATTATGTTGCGGGTTCTCGGCCGGATCATCGAAGAACACATGAGGTGGACAGACCCAAGCACAGGCTCTGGTCTCCAGCTCACCTGTCCTCGAGCTGAAAGCCTTCAATAAAGACCCGACGATGTGTGTGTGTGTGTGTGTGTGTGTGTGTGTGTGCGTGTGTGTGTGTGTGTGTGTGTGTGTGTGTGTGTGTGTGTGTGTGTGTGTGTGTGTGCCCGTCTTTAAGTAGCAACTGTATAAGCGCTTGTGTGTAAATTTGCATTTCTTATAGTCGTGATAGCTCTGCTCTTTGTGTGTTCCCTTCCCCCTATTGTTAATAAACATCCCTTTTGTTGACTGTATCAGCTTGTTTCTGTGCTTCTTTCATTGGCTTAGCATGGTGCATGTTGGGAAATTGGGAAACGGTAAATTGTGCATTTGGACCGACGGGTCTTGGTAACCATCCGCTCGGGTTATGCACGGTTCGAGCACGATAACGGCTCGTTCTGCTCGAGGCCTGCCGAAGGTGTGAATTCCCCGGTAGCTTTGTCATGTGGATACTTAGGTATATTGAAGTTGGCAATTCACCCTATTCCACGCAGCCGAATTATTGGCGATTCACGGTCCTGTAAGGGACCCATGCCTTTCGTAGTTCTCCGAGGAGCACAATCTAAATTCCAGGTGTTCGGTGGAGCCGACTCTACTGCTCCACCTAGCGGTCGTGCTCGCCACCGACGCCCGGCTCCACAACAATATTTTGTATCTCCCTCCAATTCCCTAGCATGGACAGTGACACCCTCCCTCATAAATTAAACGACTGTGGGAACAATTTACTTAATGCCAATCGTGGTAATGAAGTGTGTTCGAATAAGTGAATAACACCCCAAATTCCCTCAAGCATGGCATGCGTTTCTGACGACGAAAATATGGAAACCTCTGTATAGGCTGTTAAAAAAAAAATTTTGAATGGAGCCTCACACTTAGTATTACCCCGGTCGCCATGCTGGCTCTCAGCAGCCCTGCCTCGAGGCCGTCCTGTCAGTCCACGAACCTTCTCGAATGGGTGGTACTCAACAGTTGTAATTTTGCATAGCAGAATGCACATATTCTTTCCCAAGAATAACCTAAACGACCTGCACAGTTGTATTATCTTTATTTGGCCTTCATTTTGTAGGGATGGAGGGTACAAGCCTGTCTTTCTTTATCGCTGCAGTTTTAAACATTTAACAATTATGTTCTCAGACTTGTGCACTCAAGATTGTGGAGGGAAAGGGGTGGGGGATTCATATAAAAAAAGGAGGAGGGAATAAGGTGTTAAAAATTAAATGTGTATCTAAAGCAGCAAAGTAAGTATAACTAACCATTTAAACTCAGGTTGAGATAAACTGGGTCTGCTCATTAGTACCGTAAACAGCAGTGAGTGGAGCTTGAGCAGGCAAGGCTTGAAATGTCCGACATCCGAATGAATACCGGACCTGCCGGAATACTTACTTCATTTCCACTCAAGGTGTATTGCAAAGCTAAGATGGCGAATGCAGGACTAGGGTTACTAAATAGTGGAATTATTACATAATTCACCCCAGGGCCTGGTGTCAATGGATAAGCCCATTCTGAAACTCAGAAGAGCAAGTTTTGCTCCCTGATGTTATCTGTGTGTGTTTGTCTGAAGGAATGTCTGTGTTGTACATGCAATCAAGGTAACCGTATGACATCTCCGTGACAAGGGAGCGGTCGGGGATGGTTTGTGCCATGCCGTAAATGGCTCCCTGTTGGGTGGATACAGGAGAGGAAGACAGTTTAGATGGTGACAAACTTGATGAAACAAAACAAAATGACTGAATTTTGCAAACTTGTTCCACAATCTCTCACAGTAATGAATTGGAAAGCATCTTGTGCAATCGTTGATGGTTAAGACAATATCTATTCATACAGTACAGTGTGGAGGGGGAAGGGAGGACGAGGAGGAGGATGAGGATGATTATGGTGGTGGAAACGTAAATGATGATTTATTGAGTTGGAGGTTTCTTCGGAATCGTACCTGCCCAGTGGTTTTTGCTTCAGGATCCTTCATGATTTCGGTGACACATTCATGCACGTCACACAAGAAGTGAGGGCCCACATGCAGGCGAGCATGTAGCCGTGTCACGCACAGATGGATGCTGCAAGAATGGATGCAAGAAGGAGAAATTGAAAGAGGACGCTAGTTTATCCCCTCCTTGCTAACTAGACGGCCTTAGACCAATCAACAAATGCATCCCAATGGGGCCAAGGGGATGGGGGAAGTAAAATGAGAATATAAATTGTAAGAGTAAGCGAAGGAATGTGAGAAGTTTGGGAAAGCGGCGATGTGGAGATGGGAGCAAGAGAAGGAAAAGCAAGGGGCATGTGTGGAGCATTTGTGGTGAGGGTAGGGTAGGGTAGGGTAATGCAGTCATATTTGTGTACATAAATGGATGGCCCTCTAATGATGAGGCATCCTGGGAAGGAAGCATGTTAAACAGCGACCCTAGCATCTGCATGCCTTCCATGAGCTCTGACCTGGATGGGAATTGCAGTGTGTTGAGGTTCCACCCTCGAGCATGTAGCGCATTTGACAGGCGGAAGATGTCAAAGTCTTTCGAGCCGAGAGCAATTACAGAAACCAACGGCTCCCCAAAAACAAAGATTCCTGGGATGTTGTGCAGGCTGCAGGGAGCAAGAAAAAAAAACGTGAGAAATGCAATGATTTACAAGGTCATGCACAGAAACAAATTGGGCCTCACTTGCTCAGGCTGGAGACCAGTGGGTGACACTGGCAAACATAAATTATTAAATCGGTTTCTTCCATCCCCACAAGAGGAGACGTGATGCATGGCTCGGGCAAATAAATAAATATTTAATTTTGCATTTTCCGACACGAGAGTCCAGTATTATACAATGAGAACCAGACGCCGCAAATACTTTCGATGGTGAGCATGTTCCAAACAAGTCTGAGCTGTTATTCTCTGGAGTTTAACAGGTTCATATAACATGTACTTGTTTTTGATCCAAGCTTTTTGTAGCAACATTCTGGTGAACAAGTCTACTCCCAAAGTTTTTAATTTGTGATTTTTCCAGCAAGCAGGTACATAGGCTTCGACTTCATTCTATTTTTAGGGATACTGGTGTAGAGAGTTTATTAGCAGATAAAGTTAGGGAGCGAACCCCACGGAAGGTTTATTTCACTTTCTCTAAGACCGTAGGACAATCCTTATTCAATTACAGTACAGTAAATTTCTTAAAACTTTTAGTATAGATATAGTCAAGGACATTTTGGAAACCGACTGTGTATGTTCGTCTTCCCCTTTTTTATATGGCTCTTGTGGACATGTAGTTTCTAGGGATTTGAATATAATTAGTAATAGTGAAATTTGGGATCTGATGAAAATGGGAGCTAAATATAGGGAACCAGTAACTCAACCTTGGAGCTGCATTAAGTCTTCAATTGTGGATTCTGTCTGTAATTTTGTTAACAAAATGTGCACCAAGTTTAACTTATCTGTCAACAGTTTTAATGCATGATTTAACAGAGTTGTGGAAGTCCTGGATAATAGGATTAAGTTTTTTTAGTAGTCGGAGCTTGCTTTCACTGAGTCGGTCTAAACCAATGTTAAACAAGCCGAGTGTTTGTAAAGACATTCGGGATCTCCATGACAGCTCCATAAAGCTCCAGTGGAAAAGGCTGTTAATAATTTTGTAGTAGTTTGTAAAAAGTTTGATGTAGAGGTTTTATTAAGAGAGTTAGGCATTGCTGCGGTTACTTTCACTGGTACAGGAAATAGTACATATGCTCCTTGTCATCAGTCGCTCCAAGATATTATCTCTGAGCATCACGAAGTTTTAGTTAATAATTTCAGAATTAAATATAAATAGGTAAATCTTTGTATTCCTCGACTTTTCTGGACCCCTCAGCTTCATAAGAACCCCTGCAAGTATAGGTTTATAGCGGGTGCCAAGCAGTGTTCCATCAAACAGTTATTAGTCAGATGACGGTTCCGATGACACTGGTTCCGGTTCCGGTTTTGAGCGGCAAGAGGTCTCCTTCGGGGCTCCCTGCTGACATTCTCAAAGTTAAGTTCCGGTTGTTATTTGTCCCGTTTTAACTGTTTAATTTTCTCACCTACATGTTAATGTGTGTTCCTAGTTCGGTTTTGTTTCAAAAATCGTGCTATTTTGTGAGTATTTATGTCGACGTTCTTACCTGGTGTTTGAGGCCTAGTCCTAGGCTTGAGGCCTACCGGTTCCACTTGGTGTTCGATCGTTTTTTTTTGTTTGTTTGTTTGTTTTTTCTCCCCATTTCCTTCAATTTCTATCCTCCCCATTACCTTCAATTTTCATCTTCCCCACTTTCCAAACATCCCCCATTCTCCCAACTAATCTCTTTCTTATCTCAAAAAAAAAAAAAAATATATATATATATATATATACCCAACAACAACAACAACAACACGCTCACCTTCTCCCGATTCTGCTACTTCTTCTTCCTCTTAACTTCCTCCTCGTCTGCCTCGATTTCTTTTTTTTTTTTTTTACACTTCCATGACCTAATCTGTTGAACTCTCTCATACATTAATATTAACAACAAAAACGATCTTATAATGCTTCATCTTCCTCTCTCACACATGTGGTACTCTTTACTGTTTCACAATGCACTACTCTTCTGCTATTTTAACAGACTGCTCTCATTTCGACCTCTCCTTCATTCCTTGCCTAAAAAATCCAACTATTACAGCGCTTCTTCTCTCCATGCTCTGAATTCGCCTTCATTGCATCCATCAAGAATTGTGTTAAATCGCATCTCTGACCTAAAACTTTTAAAAACCACAGTTTGCCATGGATGCTCGCTTTCCATCAACCATTCTTTTTTCCAACTTCAGTGCCAACTCACCCCCTCACCCCTCACTCTCACTCTCAAAGCAACCATCCCACTCTTCTCCCTCCAAGCCTCCCTCTCACCTCTTTCAAAAATTCCCCCTCACCTTTCTCCCACCTTTCATCCCCCTCACTCTTCCTTCTCTAAGTTGCCCCCCCTCTCATCCACCAACCTGCCTCCCTCCACTGCCCTCTCACCTCCATCTCTTCACTCCACCTCCTCAAATACTCAACTGCCATCTTCCTTGTCTCTTGTCCCCCCTCTCTCCCAGCACCACAGAGCCTTTTCTCCTCCTCATTCGGCCCCCTCCCCTCGCTATTCTGCAATACCCCACACTCCTTCAGCAACCCTCCTTACCTCCCCCCCTCGTCCCTCGTCCTACCCTCCCCCGCCCCCTCCACCTCCTGCACCCAAAGCCTCCTCCCCTACCTCTTCATTAAAAGTGTGGACCTCAAATATCCGGGGCCTTCGCTCAAACCTTTCAGATCTTTCCATACAGGTTGCCACTGACAAACCAGACATTATCTGCCTAACAGAAACTTTCCTCTCCCAAGACGTGTCTGACTCCCAAGTATCTCTCCCTGGTTACTCCCTCTTACGGTATGACAGACCTGAGCCTCGTCCTGGTGGAGGTGTTGCTCTCTTCATCAAAGACTCTATTCCTCACTCTCCCTGCACTGCTCTCACTCCCCCACACCCCCAGGAATACCTCTGGCTTCGGCTTCCCCTCCACTCCCACCTCATGTTTATATGTGTACTGTACCGTCCACCGAACAGTGATGACTCCATCTACACCTCACTCTCCGAAAACATGGACCATCTTCTATCTTCTCATCCAAACTCTCTCTTCCTCTTATGTGGCGACTTCAATTGTCATCACGCCAGTTGGCTAGGTGTGGGTACCTCTCTCACCTGCCATGGGACATCAGCAAAAGCTTTCTGTGACTCATTGGGACTGACTCAATCGGTCAACTTCCCGACCCGGATCTCAACCAATGGTACTCCATCTCTTCTGGATCTGATTTTGACAAATTTCCCTGACAATATCTGCTGCTCTTCCTTCGCTCCAATTGGTTCTTCTGACCACGTCCTTGTTAAAGTGGACATCTCTCTGGCTGTTATCAGAGAACCACCTCACCGCCGTCGAGTCTGGCATTTCACTCAAGCCGACTGGCAGGGTCTCCGAGCAGCCATCAAACTTACAGACTGGTCTCCTATCACTACTTTCTCAAACATCAACTCATCCTGGGAATTCTTTCAAAGAAACTTGCTCTCCCTCATGCACAGATTTATCCCCTTTCGTGTTCAGTTGTCTTACCCTTCCTCCCGCCCTTGGTTTACTGAAGCTTGTGGCGAGGCAGTTGTCCTGAAACAACTTGCCTTTGCCTCATGGAAAGCAAACCCAACTGAGGGCAATCTCAGTTCTTTCCACAAAGCTCGGAACAAGTGTGTAGCTACCCTCAGGAGAGCCAGAAAACAACATCTTTCTCATCTCAAGTCTGAACTCTCAAACCTCTCTCCCTCCTCAAAATCCTGGTGGCGTTTAATCAAATCTGTTTCTGGTGTATGTTCCCCCTCCATCCCCTCCCTTACCTCAAATGGCCGCACTGCTGATTCCACACGTGATGAAGCTGAATGTCTAAACTCGGTGTTTGCAGCTAAATCTTGTGTCCCAAACCCATCACTATCTCTACCCACTTTACCCAGTCGCACCCAACTGTCCCTGGACTCTGTATCCTTTTCTCCTGACAAGGTGGAGAGCTTGCTTTCAAACCTCGAGTCAGATTCTGCAACCGGTCCAGACGGCATCAGCCCACGTGTCCTCAAAGCCTGCTCTTCTGCTCTTGCTCACCCTCTCTCTGTTCTATTCACCCTCTCATTTTCCCAAGGTCATCTGCCATCTGCTTGGAAATCTGCTAACATCACTGCCCTGCATAAAAGGTGCAAAAACAGATCCCTGTAACTATAGACCAATCAGCCTTCTCCCAATCATCAGCAAGGTTATGGAATCCATCATCGCTTCAGACATGAAATCCTTCCTCTTCTCCAATGGCTTGATTTCCAATCATCAATTTGGTTTCAGACCAGGTCACTCTACCCTAGATATGCTGCTACTGCTCTCCCATCAATGGATGGAGGTCCTCAATGCCAGACAGGAAATCTGAGCCGTATCCCTGGACATATCACGTGCTTTTGACACAGTCTGGCACCCTGCACTACTCACCAAACTCTCTTCCCATGGTATTCAAGGCCATCTCCACTCATGGCTCGCAGACTTCCTCTCCTGTCGCAGTCAACGTGTGGCCCTAAATGGAGTTCTTTCATCCCCTCTTCCTGTGCAGGCTGGAGTTCCTCAAGGTAGCGTTCTGGGCCCTGTTCTTTTTCTGGTTTTCATCAATGATCTCTCGGACTCTCTGGAAAATCCTCAATTTCTCTTTGCCGATGACTCCACCCTCTGCCGTACCATCTGTCATCCCTCAGACCGGCAAGCAGCAGCTTCTTCGCTCACTGCAGATCTGGATAAAATCACAAACTGGATAAAAGTCCAACACGTGGAACATGTCTTTCAATCCAGACAAATCTCACACTCTCACTATGTCTCTTCGAAAGGACCGTTTACAAAACCCCCCCATCCACTTTCTCAACAATCCTCTGGAAGAAGTCTTTTCTTTCAAGCTTCTGGGTCTCACTATCTGCCATGACCTTTCCTGGGAAAGTCACATTTCCAACCTTGCCTCAAAAGCCAGTCGCCGACTGGGAATCCTCCGTTGTGCAAAGTCCTTCCTCGGCCCTCTTGAGCTCCTGACCACTTACAAAGCTTTTGTCCGTAGCCTGATGGAGTACTGCTCTCCCCTCTGGGCTGGTGCTCCTGCCTCCCACCTTTCTCGACTTCACGCTGTCGAAACCAGGGCTTTTAAGATCATTGGCATCTCCCGCAATGAAGCTGAGTCTTTGGGCCTCTCACTCAATCACCGCAGGTTGGTCGGTGGTCTTTCTGTCTTCTACCGACTCCTCTCCAGCCTTGCCCCCCCTGCTCTCTCTGCGATTTGTCCCCACCACATTTCCACAGGGCGCTCAAGGTCCGCCAACAACCCCCTTCTGGTAAAACTACCAAAATCACGAATCACTGCTCATCTTCACTCTTTCATTCCTCTTTTTTCCCGCCTTTGGAATAAACTTCCTCATTCTATTCTTTCCCATTCTTCCCTCCAGGCTTTCAAAACAGCTGTTCACCACCACCTCTTATCTTCCCCCATCCAAATCCTCGATCTTTTCTACCCCCGATAATCCACCCAAGCCCACTTCCTTCAATTCTCCTGCTTTCCTTCCTGAAAGTCCCTTTAATGTCCATCTTCCCCTCGCCATGTTCCCCGTCCCATCCCCATCCCTCTCCCTTCCACAGTTCACCTGTGTCTGTTCCCCAATGTTTTGTCCCTTCCACTCCCGCCCCTCTTGTCTCATGCCTCATTGCTGTGAGTTGTGTGTTAGCTCTCATACGAGCCTCGACCAAGGTATACAAAAAAAAAAAAAAATTAGTTATCGTTAACGCAGGCTTACAAGTTGTTAGAGAACAGTTCAGGAAATATTGTTTAGCAATTGAGAAGAATTCTGGTGTTAACACTTTCTGGAGCATTAATTCTTCTTTGGAGTTCTTGGATAAGATTAGATCCTCAATATCAAGTCATTTGAAGTTTTTGATTTTTCAACTTTATATACAAATTTGGATTTCGTTCGAGTGAGGGATGAACTCTTCAAAGTGATTAACAAGGTTTTTAACTCTTTTAATAAGTTTTTATGTGTCAGGTTTGATCGAGCATTCTTTTCCAAAAATAAATACTCAAGTTTTCATTGTTTTGATAAGCAGAAGTTTAAGGAAACTGTTAATTTGATTTTATATTTTTGTGTCTTTTTGTGGGATACTATTTCAACAGGGTCAGGGTATTCCCATGGGTGGAAATTGCAGCCCCCTACTGGAGGATATTTTTCTTATTTTCTGTGAGTTTTCATTTTTGCAGAAACAAATGAAGGAGAAAAAAAATTAAGATTAGCAAAAATATTATCTCATACATGTCTTTATATAGATGATATTTGTGTGGTTAACTATAATTTTTTGATGGGCAGCTTCACAAGATCCAAATAGCCCGAATGTAAAGGCCCTGTCACATCTTGACGTTTTAGCCAGCGTATGGCAAGGTCTCAAAATGTATGTAAAAAGCTGGCGTACGCTGAACTATTGATGTTTTTTGAAAATTTTTGAGCATATAATAACGTGTTGGACGTTTGCATAATGTATTAGTAACGTACACAGAACGTTTTAATCACATATAGATAACTTATACCAACGAATGCTGAGCGTGTTGTCGGCATTCACAACCTATGCCCAACGATAGTCTAACTTATGCATAGCGCACGGCAGCGTATCGCCGACAATCACGTGGCGTAGGCTATTAATAGGCTGCGGCTCGACGATTCAAATCATAACCGCACTAGACATCGAAGTGTGAAGCCGCTGTCACACCTTGATGTTTTAGCAAGCGTATGCCGACGTATGAAAAATTTGCCGAACCAAGCTGGCACACGTCGAATACGTTATGGGTAAGTTTTGTATACGTTAATAGCACGCTGGGATATGTCGTAGTACGCTGAGTATGTCGAGAAATTTTCAGCATGTTGAAAATTTCTCGACGTACTCGACGTATGACACACATTCCGCATACGCTGGCATAAGTTGTAGGCACGCTACGCGATCGTTGACACACGGCGACATACGTTACTTGTACGTTACTTATAAGTCGAAACACGTCAATGTAATGGTTAGCGTCAGTGTTCCAGACTCCCTGTTTTTTTTTTTGTTTTTTTTCTTCGTTATGACGGTGATGTTAACACTTCGATTTCTAGTGCGGTTATGATTTAAATCGTTGAGCGGCAGCCTATTAATTATATTATATTATAACCGCACTAGAAATGGAAGTGTTAACATCACCGTCATACCGAAGAAAAAAATAAAATAAAAAAACCAGGGAGTCTGGAACACTGACGCTAACCATTACATTGACGTGTTTCGGCTTATGAGTACCGTACAAGTAATGTGTGTCGACGTGTGTCAACGATCGCGTAACGTGCCTACAACACATTACTCATAGGTTAGAAATAATTTTCGGGTACGCTAAACATTACCTCGACGTGTTTCGACTTGTGAGTAACTTACAAGTAACATGTGTCGACGTGTGTCAACGATCGTGTAACGTGCCTACAACTTATGGCCAGCATTATGCGGAACGTGCGAGTCATACGCTGGCATACGTCGAAAAATTTCAAGCATGGAAAATTTGTCGAACACCTCGGCGTACTACGACGTATGCCAGCGTACAAAGACGTATGCCAACGTACGACGTATGCCAGCGTGCTTTTAACCTATACAAACTTACCCATAATGTATTCGACGTGTGCCAGTGTTTTAGCCAAATTTTGCATACGTCAGGCATACGCTGGCTAAATTGTCAGGGTGTGACAGGGCCTTAAACAGGAGTGGTAATGATTGAACAGTTGCTGCATATCTGGATGTGTTGGTTGGAGTTGGTCAGAATGTTTTTTGTACGAGTGTATATCATAAAGTTGATGATTTCAGTTTCCCTGTAGTCTTGTACACCGTTCCAGGTAGCAATGTACCAATTAAAATGGGTTACAATGTCTTTTCATCTCAACTACTTAGATTTTTGAGAATTTGTTCAGTAAAGGATGATTTTGTGGAACGTATTGAGAATTTTTTCCATCATGTTAAACAGAGGATATTTGGCTGATTGTTTGATCAGGTCTTGTGAGAATGTCTTTAGACTCCATAGTCACCTTTTATTTAAGTTTGGTTGGTTTTCAGGTGAACGAGTTCCTATTGCATTGAATTTGATACAATAATGAATTAATTGTTTTAGTGAGGTAAATTCTTCAATTAATATTATTGGTTAAACGTGTGTGTGTGTGTGTGTGTGTGTGTGTGTGTGTGTGTGTGTGTGTGTGTGTGTGTGTGTGTGTGTGTGTGTGTGTGTGTGTGTGTGTGTATATATATATATATATATATATATATATATATATATATATATATTGAAGGAATTAAATAATGGAGGTATATGGATAAAAATGGAATAAATAAATATTATTTATGAAATACATTTTAAATAAATATTAAAATAATTTGTTGGTGGTTGCGAGGATACGCAGTGCAGCATGTTGAAATCGGCTATTAATGACAATTTGAATATTTGAATGATAGTTTGAGTCGATGGTTAGATGGAGATGCAGTGTAATGAACACGTCTCCAAGGTCAAGTATTTATCGCTGAAAATATTATCATATAAAGTGATGTATGATTAAAGTTATTCATATGTAGTACTACTTGAAATAAAAGTGATAATTAAATAATGTTATGTTTGTGGGGGTAGATGGAGGAATTTCATCGCAAAGGTAGGATTGTATAGGGTAGCATGGCCTGTGAACGAGTAGGAGACATGTCAATGTAATTTAAGTCGGGAAACTGTCAGCTTAAGTTGTTATATGTCACCACATGGGGGGGGGGGGGTGGTGCTGTGGTAATTAGGTTGGGTTGAAGGCTAAGTTCTCTCAGTATGTTTGCCCCCTGTGACCTTCTCCTAAGTTTTTGCTTTTACAAAGCCGGCTATAAAAAGGAACGATGCTTTCACAAAAACTTGTTTTTAAAGCGTCGTGTGACATGGTCAGTGTGACATGAGAGGAAGGGGACATGATGAGAGAGAGCAGGGAGTGGGTGGGAGGAGACAGCGGTCAGAACACATAGGACCTCTCTGGCTTCTACTCGACGCGACAACGAAATATAGCAGTGCGATTCTCATTGTTCATGCTGATGTGAATTTACCCGCGTGCTGGAGCAAGATGCTAGATGTTGTCTGTTCGGCTGAGTCACGAAGTGTACATTTATGAGAGAGAAGAACAGGAACGCGTCTCTCAGCGATCTCGGAATTATCCCGTTGAGTTTGAGAAGGAAGTTGGGCCATCATTGTGAGCAGACTTGATGTTGAAAGGAGTGGGGCCGGAACATTCATTAGTGAGAAGAAACTGTACGAAGGTTTGTGGGCCCTTAATGAAGGAGGCCATTGCGTGAATTCCCACGTACGTTTCCCATGCCGAGAGCGGCCTGGCGCCATTTTGGGTGCGGTTTCCCGCACAAAATGACGCGGTTCGATCCCCAAACTCCTCATCTCTGAATGAAGCTAAGTGTCAGAATAAAGGAAGGGATTTTCTTTGATTTTATCTTTCCCCTTGTCTGTTTCTGTACCTGTGTGGAGGAGTCTCAAAATTCGCTCGAGTTTACCTCACGTTACATCACCTTATGCTTTGATTTATTTTTATTATTCCGATTTGAAATATTTCCATTATAAATATGTGATTTATAGTCATTACAAACTTATTTATTAAAATTTGTTTGTGTGTGTCTATTCGTCATGGGTTCAAGTATAAACCCGTGTCCATCCTTCTGATACATGTCCTTGCCACACTCCACCCCACGCGCATTATAATCTCCAAGGATCATGTGTTCGCTTGGAGGGTAGAACCGTTCAGCTATCCGTCCAGCTATCCATCCAGGTCAGTCTTAACTGGCGTGGACATGACAATAAGTTTGAATAAGGATATTGCATTGCAGTGTTGAGTTTGAATGTTTGGAGTTTGGATGACGATGTGGACACAATTTTGAGGTTGTGGGTCCATTGATGGTGAGTAATCTACTGATGTGGACCTGTGACTGGGGTTGTGGATCCACCATTTGGAAAGGTTCTGGGCTGAAAGGATCGAAAGCTCAATGATAAACGGTGTCCAGCTCATGATCTGGGCAGTTGGAAAATCAGAAAATTGCTTATAAGTTAAGATTACAACTTCAAATAAACAGCTTTTCTAAGTACTTACCAGTAATTTTTTTTTTTTAAGTTTTTGTTAGTTTGTTTGTCTGCACGTGATAATTTCCTGAATAGTGAAAGATAGGAGGAAACTTCTGGAACAAAAAAATGTCAGGACGGGCCCCGGGAAAGTTATAGGCGAAGTGGCGAGGGGCCTCGGCCGGGGGGGGGGTGGGGAGGGAGGGGGTGTTTTCCCCTGACAAACCCCCTTCGGTTATGACTGCCGTGGCCCAATAGAGAACTCATGCTGGGCCTGCGTCAGACCTCTGTACGGAAGAAAAATTCATTTAAAAAGAACCCAGGCAATGCCGGGTGCATTCACCTCGTATATATTGTTGTGGTTCTCGGAACCGCATTCATCCAACATATAGTGGTCCCAAGACAGTTATTCCATTAATATACGTGTATATAGTCCCTTCCCTTTTGTCTCGCGGGACAACAGGGGCATGCGTTGCGATAATCTCATAGCTCGGTTTGCTTACATCATTTCTTCTTCATTTCATTTCTAACTTCATTCCTACTCTTCTTTTCTGATTACTCCTGAGGTAAATCTGAGCCACGTGCCCCCTTCGCTGTGAGATGGGTCCTCAGTGAAGGCCAAGCAGGCATTACGCTGGACACCCCTCCATAGAAAGCACACTCAACCCAACGCCCACGCTGCACGGAACACATACCGAGGCCGATAATAGAAAGGCAACCCCACGCCACGTTGCGTGGGATGCGAGTGTGCAAGGCACAAGTGGCACATTCCTTTCAACCCATTTCTGGACTAATTATATCGATCGGGTTTCGCCCCGCGCACACGATAGCAGAATCGGGCGAACACGAGCGCTGGCCACGTGCGTAATGGCGGATTGGAACGGAAGATGTACGGAACGTGCTCTCAAAGGCAGACGCATGTGCCGCTCGCAACACTTTGTTATCGTACAGAGCAAGGCACAAATGGACACATCTTACTGTGTGTGCATGGGTTCGCCATAACATCTTACCTTCTCGCCTCTACAGCCAATGAAGCTGCGATGGGGCAGAGGCCTGTTGTGCAGCTCGGGCCATGAGGAGCACACAGGCCGGGTGCGTTGGCCAGAGCGGGCATGCGGGATCGACGCTGCCCTCGGCAGTCATCAGGGCACGGCCCAGGGGTTATTGCAAGGCAAGTCATGACTCGGAGTTCGGTGTGGGCGATTCATATCATGCCGTGGGGTCGGAGCGGGACATATTTGCGGCGTGGGGTCACCTTGCCGGAAGTGGAAAGTTGCTGCTTCCGGCCATCGCGGCCGTGCCGCGCAGGGGGTCGGGGCCAATCAGAGCACCCAATTCGTGCGACGTCACCGAGTTTCGGGATGGCCCCGCACCCCGCTCCGCGGGGCCGATAAAGGTCCGAGCGGATACTTCTTTCTCTCTCTGCTGCCCTGCCTTGCCTTCTGCTCAAGCTGGACCATGACTCCGCCTTCTGTCATCATCACTTCGACTCCACCTTTTGTCATCATCGCTGGGCTCCTCCTCCTCTTCTCTGCCCACACGACGCTGACTCCACCCTCCCAACTCAAGCCCCTCCTTCACGCCCACGGTCTCGACATGAGCTGCCCAAAGCAGGAGACAATGCGCCAGCTGTTAGGGGGGGTACCGCACCACGGAGCATTCCCCCCATACATATTGGTGGCACGTTCGGGGACTGCTTATCAATTATACAAAGGTACCGAGAGACTGTAGCCTCAACTCCTCTCCTGTCTTGCTTCAATCCCTCTTCATCAGGTTTTCTGTGTCTGTGTGTGTGTGCTCTGGCACCTGTCTAAGTAAGTAAGCCTGCAGAAGATTGATGTTATTATTTTCGGGTTCGGTCTGCTCTGTGTCCACTTTTATAAGTTGCTTGTTATTGCTGCACCACACCTCTCTCCCCTATATCTGCACAACACACCCCAATAAATCTCTTGAACGTACCACCTACCTTTCCTCGACAATTGTTAATAAATTACTATTAGGAATGTTCCCAGCTCGTTTTTGTCTTTTCCTTCATTGGTCCAGCATGGTCTGAATCCTAGCTTAGCCGGGACTTTATTCCCAACAATCCTTTCCTTTTAGCCGGTACGTCATTGGCAGTGTTGCTCAGCTGCATCCGATCCGGTAAAGTGATCTGGTCCGGTAGAATGATCCTGTTCGGACAAGGCGTACCGAGGGCGTATATATATATATATATATATATATATATATATATATATATATATATATATATATATATATATATATATATATATAGTGTTACGGCTGTGGAAATTCGCAGAACACTAAAGGTCCGTAGTTCAGTGAGATCGATAAGTCTGTGTTCAGTTTGATTTCCCCACTGTTGTTTAATGGGATTTATTCATGTTCACTGGGCTGTGACCCTTTGAGATAGTGTTTTTCTTTATCGTTATGTTGAACCGACAAACTCGCCCACCATTACAACAAACCATGACGCAAACAACACAACCACCCCCAACTTCGCCACTACGCCAGCCTGCAAACGCCATCCTCCACAGACCACGCTACGACCCTTTCCGCGTCGAAAGCCGTCCGAGGGCGCCAAATAAAGGGACCAAGGAAGGAACTGCGATGACGTGTGGGTTTTTTACCGCCTTTTTTCTACGAGGCTGGTGTGACGAGAAGGGCGAGGCGGCTCGCTCGCGATTGGTGGATACGAGGAGTGAGGCGGTCGGAGTTGAGAAACGCCCCTTTTGGAGAAGCTTCTCGAAGGGAGGCGGAGCCGAAAACGGGGAGGGGCGAAGGGCAGAGCCCCAGGCTATACAAGGCGGACAGCCGCGAGCCTTGTGTCTCTCTTCGTTGGCACTCTTCTCCGAGCCTTGGTCTCCTCCCTCTCTTCGTTGGCGCTCCTCTCCTCTTCGTTGGCGCTCTCTCCTGGTCTGGTCTCCTCTCTTCGTTTTGCGCCCTTCTCTTGGTCTGGTCTTGTCTTGGTCTCTTGGTCTCTTGATCTCTGGGTCTGTGGAGCGACCCGTACACCAGAGGCGTGGGTCGGTGGAGAGTCCGGGCGACGTACCGGAAACGCGGACGGGAGGCGCAGCTCTGCCGGCTGTGGGGCGCGAACCTGCGCGTCCGTGGAGGAGAGTGCCAGAGAGAGCTCGCCGACCATCGAGGCACCTCGAGGGTGCAGGTAACCTGCTACGGTCTCGCGGGACCCGTTCGGTCTCCCAGGTCCCGTGCCATAAAGACCCAAGTGGTCCAGCCTGACCCCCTCATCTATGAGGGGGTCTTTTCTTGTGTTTCTTTTGGGTTTTTGAATGCATGCTGTGGCGCCGTGTCCTAAGTAGACCCTCTATAAGTGACTGTGCATGTACATTCTCATTGTTGTCGGTTGTATTGCTTTCTATTTGTTTCTTGTACATACGTGCATGACTGCCCTGCCTGTATACGTGCTTAGTTGTAATAAATGTCCTTGCTTGTGAAATGTATCCCGTTCGTTGCGTCCTCTATTCCCCATTGAAAATGCCATCTTGCATCGCGGAATAATTAGTTGGGTTTTAAACACCCGGTAAAGAGAATCGGATCCGTCGAGGTCGGCGATAAT
>NC_140965.1:98044489-98166989 GCF_056783735.1 Eptatretus burgeri | reverse complement strand
GCATCTCAAGGTCCTGGAGTGGCCGAGCCAGTCTCCAGACCTGAACCCAATAGAAAATCTTTGGAGGGAGCTGAAAGTCTGTGTTGTCCAGCGACAGCCCCGAAACCTGAAGGATCTAGAGAAGATCTGTATGGAGGGAGTGGGCCAAAATCCCTGCTGCAGTCTGTGCAAACCTGGTTAAGAACTATAGGAAATGTCTGATCTCTGTAATTGCAAACAAAGGTTTCTGTACCAAATATTAAGTTCTGTTTTTCTGATGTATCAAATACTTATTTCATGCAATAAAATGCAAATTAATTATTTAAAAATCATACAATGTGATTTTCAGGATTTTTGTTTTAGATTCCATCTTTCACAATTGAAGTGTACCTATGATAAAAATTACAGACCTCTACGTGCTTTGGAAGTGGGAAAACCTGCAAAATCGGCAGTGTATCAAATACTTGTTCTCCCCACTGTATGTGTATGTGTATATATATTGTTGCGGTATTCGCGCCCGCCGGCGTGCTGACGGCCACGTAACTCGAATCGCGGCACGTCGCCCACCGGACGGACAATCCAGTCGTGACCCTCTCGGACTAACGCCGGGAACCAGTCACGGGTGGACCTTTCGGTCTCACCGCGATCGAGCCAATCAGCCCCCGCGTGGAATAGGGTTGCTCGCCAAATTCGACCTACCTAAGTACCCACGCGGAGGGTAGACCGGGCGATCGCACCTCGCCGCAGGTCGACTTCGGACACGGGCCACTTAAGCGACCCGTTCCGTACTATCAGAATAACCGAGCGGTGTTATCGTCGACCTCGACGGTTCGATTAATTATCGAGCGTATTCAGCCCACTACCAACCCTTTACGTGAAGCAAGATGAGGATTCAATGGAGGAAAAGACGAAGCGAAGCGGGAGAACAGTTCAACAATAAAGCACATTTATTCGCGGCACACGGGAAGCACACAAATACAATTCCACCAAATGCACACAAAAAAAAAGAAAACACAATTCCATTTTCACAAAAAGCAAATATAAAAGTGAAAACACAGTGCAGAGCTAATACCGACTACCGAGCACACGGCAACACTTATACAATTCTACTTCACAGACGGCGCCGACAACACATACCCAAAACCAAGGAAAGAATACCCTCAAGAATGAGGCGGGCCTGAGGCCGAGACCGGGTCGCGCCTACCCGTCTGGTGATGAGACGCGGAGCGGCGATGGCGCCTCACTCTGCGGGCCTCGCGGACAGTGCCTGGCAGGGGGTGGGAAAGGGGCCCCCCTTGGTCGCACTATCTCAGCGCGGGGGGAAACAGGAGGGGGTTGCTGATGCTCGGGGTATAGAGGATCTTTATTATCCCTGGTGTGCGTCCACCTCGGCCAGGTCGCGCTGCCGGCCTTCCTCGGGCGTGCAGCTCCCGGCACCGTCGCGAGCACCCCCTCGTCTGCCTTCGCCGCTGCCGCCTCTCCGCCTCTGGACTCTCCACCCTGGACTCTTCTTTGGGCTCTCCTCGTTCGACTCTCTTCAGCTTCTCCAGCTACTGCAGGCTTCGGGCTCCAGACTTCCACACAGCTCTGACTGACGAACACGGTCCTTTTATCCCCCCGTAGCTTCGCCTATGACCCCCTCCCTTTGACCTTTCACCTCGCTCCCCATTGGCCCGAGAAAAAGTGGGCGTGAAGGCTTTTTGATCCACAAATTTGCATATATCGATCGTTCTGGAGGCGGGGCCAAATCGCCCCTCGCTCACCGATTGGACGGCAAAAAGTGGGCGTGTGTCGTTTTTGATCCGTTTTTGAAGCACAAAATCCGTGATTTTGTACACGCTGTTCAACGTGCGCCCTGCACGAGTCCAACACCGGTACCCACAGCGGGGCAAGAACGGTGGCGATGCTACGGTTGCGAGGTGTGACGTGAAGGTCGTGGCGGTTGTGGTGAAGCGGTGTTGTGGTTGGTGGTTGATGTTGTGGTTGTGGTGGTAATCATGGCGGTTGGTCCAAAATAAAGATAGTAAAAGAAAAACGGCTATCCTGAAGAGTCGCAGCTCGCATAAATGACATGTATTCCCACTAGACAACGGGTTCGGGCCTAACTACACATGTACTTACCGAGATACCTCACCTAAGGGACCTGAATGGTGGTTTGCGAATTTGGTAACCACAACACTACCCCCTCCCCTTTTTACAGACTCGTCCCGAGTCGTCAAATTTTCGTGTGCCATCATGTGTAGTTTTCCCCTAGTACATTTTACCTACGGATCCCTGAGTGCGACATTCATGGTATTCGTGTCCCCAAAATAAATAACCTGAGGGCTGCGTAACTATCTAAACAAACTCACTCACACGGACGACTTAAATAAAATTGCCGGCGCTAAGACATACATGCCGGGGGCGCACTCATATTTACAGTACATCTTAACCTTAACTTACAAATTTTACACTAAACCATGGCCCAGGATCAATGAACTCTGCAAAAGAAAAGCAGTTAGCAGGGAGCCAGGCTGCCCACATGCAGTCTCTGGCTCAAAACAATGCAGGTGACAGGGAACGTGGCTGGCTGCTCACACGCAGTCCAAGGCCTTCCCTTTTGAACTGAACTCAGTGAACCACAACGGTGCTTGGGCTGCACAAACGCAGTCTCCGTGCCAGCTCAAGTGGCACACGCAATGAGCACAACGAATGGATGCATGAACACAAACACGGTGCACGGGCCGCCACTGCAGGCCCGTGTTGTAGCTGCCAACAGGGCAGTTCTTGCAGCTTGCAAACTGTTGCCTTGATCCTGGCGCACATGGAAATGAACAGGGGGGGGCAAAGCAAAATTTGAACGGGGCTGGTGAACGTGGGCAGTGGGCATGGCATGGCAAAGGCAGCAGGCAAACACAGCCCGCAGAAGAAGGCCGCTGCAGGCAAACATAGCGGGCAGATGAACTGGCCGGCACAGGCCTTGAAGTACCACAGCTGCAGACGAAGTGGCCGGCACAGGCCTTGCAGCAACACAACAGCTGCCGATCAAGTGGGCCGGCACAGGCCTTGAAGTAACACAGCCAGCAGATGAAGCTGGCCAGCCTTTGCCGTTCAGTGGAGGTTGGTGGAGGGAGTGCGGTGGTGCTGGCCACTTGGAAGGCGGGCTCGGACCTACCTACCTGTCTCCCTCCCAACCTATCGCCTTTGCCTGTCACTGTACATACCCACTCCCTTAATTTGTGAAAAACCAATTTAGCCCCCTTAATTTTTTTGTTGTTTTTATTTTTACTTCCCCACTATAAATCGTCCCCTAACCCCCTTTATCGTCCTTGTTCGGCTAACCTATTCTGTCACCTAGCCTACTCCCAACCCCTACGTTCCCTTCCCGGAGGGGAACAAGGGAGAGCTAACGTCCTGTGTCGAGGCCCAACTCAAGCCTCAGAATGGCCTCCCCAGAGTTCGGCGATCTTAACACCAAGTGGGTCCAGCGGCCCACAACGACAGCGAGGGGATGGATGGTGCGGAGGGGTACATCTCCTAATCTACCCTAACCATTAACTCTTAAACTACCCCGGGGCTTTCAACAAGCGCCTCTCGCTTAAACTATTGGTTCTATAAACCCAGATTCCCGTCGCCTGTGTTGGTGTCCTTACAATTTCGGGCCTCGCCCCCCAATTTTCTCTCCGTGCCCTCACACGGTCTCCTGGCTGGGACACGTGGCTCCCTTTGGCAGGCACGACCCTCTGCCGAATCTCCCCCTATGGCACCCCCCGGCACTACACTGCCTCCGAGCCTACCAGCTCCCTAACACCGGGGAGTGCCCCCATGGCACCTCCCCTGAAACGCACACGTGGCAGGCCGGCCTCCCGGGCCCCTTTCCGAGGGTCACCCGTGCCCACAACACTGCCCACGCGGCTAATGGCGCCCCGGGCCCCCGCACCAAGCAGGCGCACCCGTGCCCACTACTCTATCCCGGCCCCCCATGGGCCCATGGCCTACCGCGGCCGACTAGCCTGGTGCCCGGGGTACCCACTCAGCGATACTCACCTTTCGCAGCCACGCTCCCAAGCCCGTCAACAGGGCTCCTGCACCCCTCCAAATGGGTCTCGAGCCTACTTTCCCACCAACAACAAAACGACCTCCATTTTTCAATTTGACTAACCCAGCTAACTCACTCTACACTGACCCCGGGGTCCCTTGGGCGGGAGTCACTCCTCCCCCCAATCACTCATCGCACCATGCATTCCCCATTCGCTCCACTCACACAGACCCGCTGGCCTCACTCACTCATCATGTCTTCACCTCATAACTCACCAACTCTTCAACACACACACCGCTGAACTCTGCCATCCTTCTAACTACATCCCCTAACTAACTCGTGCTCCCACGTCGTCCCTTAAACTACAGCACGTTCCTTTTAACCTACGTAGCTAAGCTACGTCCCCGCTACACATCCACAAGTCTGTCTCTGTCTCCAAATCATAAAATCATTTTATTTCCCAACCTAAATCTCACTAAATCCCTCTACCTAATCCATTCCACGGACTCCATGAGGACTTACCCCTGCCCCATGAAGTCGGTCTAACTAAGCTAACCCTTCCCCCTAACTAGTTTCCATCCTGTGCCCAGGCCAAGGGGGTCTTCCACCCCTTGCCCAGGAATCCTGTACACCCGAAAGTGAGGCTTGCTTTTTTTTTTTTCCATGCGCAGCACCTGCGCGGCAACTCAGAGCTCGCGCACTTTGCACCTGCCCGTGACGTCATGCAGCTGCACGTGTTCCTCGTCCCTCCTTGGACGGGACCATCCGGCAGAGATACCCCTCCTGCCGGATTCCAACCCCACGTGCAGCCATGGCGTCACCGTGCGCATAAAAAGAAAAAACACAAGCCCCACGTCTCGAGGGGTTCCCCACGCGAACACATGTGCTTTGCCCGTTGGAGCTTAACACACACGATCGCGTGGAGAACCCGTCCGGTCCAAATCCGTTTACCTGCCTAAACTTTGTCCGTCCGCGGGATCGGCAAATCCACCGCGTGCGTTTCCGGACCGGGACTTCACTCTCGCAAGCGAGCACGTGGTGGTCTCGTGCGTTGCACAGCACGAACCGCGTGCTCACTGCTGGGTGAACCCGGCACGGTCCACGAAATAGCTACAGCCGCTACCTGGCTTTCTTTCTTCTCATGTCGCCTTCGTCGTCGCCATTCAACCCACGCACACCTGCGTGTTACGACGCACACAGTCCACTCCATCACATTCACACCGGGAGACGCGGCTGCGTGCTCCCGCATGCCAACCGACATCTCCCTCACATACCGCTCTCTCACACACACGGTCTCCCTTGCACACAGCGACCTTGCACACGGCCGTTCACTCACGCATGCGGGGGCACTCACCCGCGGTGCCTCACTCGCACTCCGTGCCTCATCCACACACACGGGGGCACTCACCCGCGGTACCTCACTCATACACACGGCGACACTCACACACGCGGTCTCTTCCATACACGGTGCCTCACCCACACACGCGGGGGCACTAACCCGCGGTGCCTCACTCGCACTCCGTGCCTCACTCATACACGCGGGGGCACTTAACCGCGGTGCCTCATCCACACACGCGGGGGCACTCACCGCGGTTCCTCACTCATACTGGCCGTTTCACTCACACACACGGCCTCTTCCATACACGGTGCCTCATCCACACACGGCGTGCTGGGAAGCACGTACTCTGGCACCATCGCCACCACACCACTCACACACGGGGTCGCTTCCACACACGGGGACACACTCACGCCTTGCACCACACACACAGGGACAACCACACTGGGGATTCGAGTCCCCACAAGGGTCTCCGGGGCCTCTATACCCCCCAAGCTCTCCGTGCACCCGTCCACAGCACTCGTCCCCTCAACCTCGCAAAGCACGACCGAACTCACCTGGTCGTGACTCACCTCAAGGGGGCAGACTCCCTCCCCTCGTTCCTGGAGGAGGCCATCCAGCTGCTCGCACTGGGTCTCTACCCAGTCCGCCAGCTCACCCTCACTATCCTCCACTACCTCTGTGTGTGTGTGTGCGTCACTTACCCCGTCTTCCTCGTGTAGTCTTTCCTCTATTTTTTCTATCTCCCGTGTCTCTCCCAACTCTTCACCCTTTACCTCCCTTGTCTCAACTATTATTTCCTTTGTCACGGCCTTCATGCCCGCCTGCAGGCATCGGCCCATGTTCTGCGTCTCACCCCGGAACTTTTTCATCTCTTCCCTCATTTGCTGTGTATTCGCATCCATTTTTTCGATCATTTTCGCATTCATCTTTTCGTTCATTGCCGCCAGCATGGCGCATAGCTGGGCCATGTTGGATGCACTCAGCTGAGCCGTTTCGGCAAGGGTTGGGGAAGGGTTTTGGTGGAGAGGGGGGGGGGAGGTGTCATACACCGCGGCCGCTGCCGCACCCACCTCGGGCCCTGGGTTCAGTTGGGCGAGTCCGTGTTCCTGCACAATCAACATTTCCTGCACGGGGATTCCATCCTGGACCATGGATCCTACACATTCTACATCCATTTCTAATACCCCCGGCTCCCGCTCGCCTTGAGACGCCATCTTGCTTCTCGTGAAGGGTTAATTTCACTCGCTCGTAATTTGGAGGGAATCGGGGGTCGCTTCTCTCACCCCTGGACCGATTCCCGTGAATTTAGCCGGAGACAGGAGAGCCCGTTTTCCTGTTCTCCGATACCAGTGCCGCGAGGAGGGCGATGGATTTGTATCCCACTCCTGACACCAGTGTTGCGGTATTCGCGCCCGCCGGCGTGCTGACGGCCACGTAACTCGAATCGCGGCACGTCGCCCACCGGACGGACAATCCAGTCGTGACCCTCTCGGACTAACGCCGGGAACCAGTCACGGGTGGACCTTTCGGTCTCACCGCGATCGAGCCAATCAGCCCCCGCGTGGGATAGGGTTGCTCGCCAAATTCGACCTACCTAAGTACCCACGCGGAGGGTAGACCGGGCGATCGCACCTCGCCGCAGGTCGACTTCGGACACGGGCCACTTAAGCGACCCGTTCCGTACTATCAGAATAACCGAGCGGTGTTATCGTCGACCTCGACGGTTCGATTAATTATCGGGCGTATTCAGCCCACTACCAACCCTTTACGTGAAGCAAGATGAGGATTCAATGGAGGAAAAGACGAAGCGAAGCGGGAGAACAGTTCAACAATAAAGCACATTTATTCGCGGCACACGGGAAGCACACAAATACAATTCCACCAAATGCACACAAAAAAAAGAAAACACAATTCCATTTACACAAAAAGCAAATATAAAAGTGAAAACACAGTGCAGAGCTAATACCGACTACCGAGCACACGGCAACACTTACACAATTCTACTTCACAGACGGCGCCGACAACACATACCCAAAACCAAGGAAAGAATACCCTCAAGAATGAGGCGGGCCTGAGGCCGAGACCGGGTCGCGCCTACCCGTCTGGTGATGAGACGCGGAGCGGCGATGGCGCCTCACTCCGCGGGCCTCGCGGACAGTGCCTGGCAGGGGGTGGGAAAGGGGCCCCCTTGGTCGCACTATCTCAGCGCGGGGGAAACAGGAGGGGGTTGCTGATGCTCGGGGTATAGAGGATCTTTATTATCCCTGGTGTGCGTCTCCACCTCGGCCAGGTCGCGCTGCCGGCCTTCCTCGGGCGTGCAGCTCCCGGCACCGTCGCGAGCACCCCCTCGTCTACCTTCGCCGCTGCCGCCTCTCCGCCTCTGGACTCTCCACCCTGGACTCTTCTTTGGGCTCTCCTCGTTCGACTCTCTTCAGCTTCTCCAGCTACTGCAGGCTTCGGGCTCCAGACTTCCACACAGCTCTGACTGACGAACACGGTCCTTTTATCCCCCCGTAGCTTCGCCTTTGACCCCCTCCCTTTGACCTTTCACCTCGCTCCCCATTGGCCCGAGAAAAAGTGGGCGTGAAGGCTTTTTGATCCACAAATTTGCATATATCGATCGTTCTGGAGGCGGGGCCAAATCGCCCCTCGCTCACCGATTGGACGGCAAAAAGTGGGCGTGTGTCGTTTTTGATCCGTTTTTGAAGCACAAAATCCGTGATTTTGTACACGCTGTTCAACGTGCGCCCTGCACGAGTCCAACACTGGTACCCACAGCGGGGCAAGAACGGTGGCGATGCTACGGTTGCGAGGTGTGACGTGAAGGTCGTGGCGGTTGTGGTGAAGCGGTGTTGTGGTTGGTGGTTGATGTTGTGGTTGTGGTGGTAATCATGGCGGTTGGTCCAAAATAAAGATAGTAAAAGAAAAACGGCTATCCTGAAGAGTCGCAGCTCGCATAAATGACATGTATTCCCACTAGACAACGGGTTCGGGCCTAACTACACATGTACTTACCGAGATACCTCACCTAAGGGACCTGAATGGTGGTTTGCGAATTTGGTAACCACAACAATATATACACACGTATATGTGTGTGTGTGTGTGTGTGTTATGTCTGGCTTCCTTCTTGGGACTACTGTGCAGTAATGGTCTTTATTTTGATTACATACCCGTTCGGGGTAATCTGACTCGAACGTTCATCCTTTTGCAGGAAACAACACGAGTTTGTGCAGAATCATGTTGTCATCATGCAAAGCAACCTCAAGAGCAATTAAGAAGAGAATGGGTTATAGCCACTGGGCCATTGTGCAGTCAATGTCGTTTTGGGATCCAAAAGGATTGCCATTTGACTTGCAGCCACGTTGCTGATGTGCAGAGGAAACAGAAATCCAAAGCCACAGCTGAGGTGATCAAACCAGATGTTTATCGATATTCTTGCAACCTTTTTCAACAGGAAACATTTGGATGCCAATATCAGATGAGTGATGATCAACAAACATGCATTTCATTCACACCTTTGCAACCACAAAAGACAACCAGCAACAGTGTTCGATTGCAAGAAAAAGTTATTGCTTCAAAAAAAATTTTTTTTTTTAACCTTGATCGTCTGACTCTTCAACGACCCCAACACACCACTACTGTTGCATGGCTGTTTGAAGTTTTCTTTTTTCAGTAACATCGTCTTGTGTGCTTCAATTAGTTATACCTTAAAATGCTCATGAGATCTGATGAAATTGTCATCAGATCTCATGAGAAATCAGATGAGATTATGACAAGGAAGAAATACATTAAATGAGGAGAAAAGGTCATTTCAACACCCTAACTAATATAGAGTTAGAAAATACAGTTGTTAAAAGGACGGTAAAGAAAACGAAGAAAAGCAAGTTGGGTACGACCAAAGAGCAGCCAAAGGTCGACGAGAAAGGCCATAGGGCAATCAAGGCTGTTTACCCTTTCACTATTTCCCGCGTCGTTTCCACCACACCGTGTGTTGCTTCCACATAGCCACTCCGAGCGGTAGTCACGAGTGCCGCCCAGCAGGCCGCAATCACGCCTCCTGGCCGAGACCCCGCTATGGAGGGCGACGCATAGATTCCACCCTGCCAGTCTGGCGCCACAAAAAACTGGTAGTGACGGAGACGACGCTCCTTGAACAGCAGAACGGATGAACCTTTTGGGGCATAGCCGTACTGAAAGACGAGGAGTGAGGCACTTGTCGTTACATTTCCATTTTGTGAACCCAAAGCACAATTCAAATCAATTGAGGCACTTTGCATTCATGCCCAGTATGCACGAGATATAGATACGTGCGTCAGTGGTGATTGGAGGGGAGGAAAGTGAAAACAAATAATTGAACATGTTCACACGGTACCGGTAGTTTAAAAAATAATTTATGAACAATGAGATGATTGAAAAGAGGGCATAGAGAGGGAAGAACCATTGGCAGCGTGAAAAGGAATTTTAAATTCTACACACAGGCACACAAACACGAACCGAACAGGAAAGGAAAGTCAACGGAAATTGCAAAATTTGGCAAATGACACAACACAGCTGCTACTAGCATTGTGTCAGAAAAAAATAACTAAATAATCAAATTCAACCTGAAATACCGATACATGTTGAAGCAGAAAAATGAGAAGCGCACTAATTCACGGAAGTCAAGCACACCTGTGTTTGTGCAGTGGTCAACGCACCTTGTGAGTATCTGCAGAAATGCTGCAGACTCCTGGCAGCCGGAAATCGAGCGGTGGCAGAGGAAAACCGGCTTCATCCATGAAGGCGATGAGAAACCCACCCAGGCACGCATCCATGTGCAGAGGTACACCATGGCGCATTGCCAGCTGCAGGACAACACGTCTACGATTTGAACAAGACAGTGAGGCTTTGTGGAGGTATCGTGCTCTTTTTAACCATTGTCATTGCATTTCGTTTTACAGACTGGCAACGTTCACGACCGGTCAGCAAACAATGCCTCAAACTGTTCGGTCAACATTCCACTGTAAATGTGTAGTTATACTTTTCATTAAAAATGAGTGATACCACAGCTGAATACATCATGCCTACCATGTGAATTGTGTAATAGAATGCAGATGAACAATTGAGCATGGGGGGAGGGGGGGTAAAGGGTCAAACAACCTTTTCCTGCTTCATTGCTACAGGCTTGGCACTTTCGCCATATCAGACTTGAATGTGCTGTTCTCGTAAATAAGGGGTACTGACAACATCATCAGGGTAAAAAGGGAGAGTTTGGGTTGGAAGATAGTCATGGGTGCACCATGGAAGATAGTCATGGGACAGTGATAAAATACACCCACAGACCTTCGAAACTTCTTCCACAGGGTCGATGATGCCATGCGCAAATTGTGGAGTTGAACACACCAACATGGCGGTGTTCTTGGAGATGGCGCGTTGCATGGCCTGAGGATGGTAAACAAGTCAGGAACCCACAAGAGCCAGGACGGTGCACGATGTTGAGAGCGCAAAGGTTACCTTGACGTCAACCTTCATGGTATGTGGATCGAGAGGAACGTGCACGAGACGCATGCCAAAATACGCCGCCGCCTTGTCGAATGCCGCGTGTGCACTAATGGGGGCAACACTACCAAATACAAAGGACAGGAGTGAGCCAAACGGTATTTTAACTTTAATCACACAAGGCTTACACTCTATCTCCTAATTCTTCAACCACTGCATGCCTCCACTCCCATGTGATGCAAACGGACTCAAAATCTAGACACTCACATTTCAGGATGTTTTATCCCTTTTTCGTAAGCCAGGTCACGATAGGCTTTGCAAGCCATCAATATGCTCTCAGTTCCCCCCGATGTCACCTAGGAGAATAAAACGGAAGCATGGCGATTATGCAGCTGGCAACGTGGCTCTTTGGCAAAAATAGATCCTCATAAGGAGGAAAATAAGAACAAATATAAATCTGAGGATAGTGGAGCTTACAGTGCCGCATGAATCGGGTCCTCCATGGAAAAGATCACAACACATGGCCACAATCTCGGCCTCCATTTTCCTTACACCAGGAAATACATCTGGGTGGAGCGGGTTGCTCCATGCAAATTCCCCATAGACCTGCGTGGTGCAACAACAACGTTGATTCATTAGACTGCGGCATCTTATTTTTGCACAAAGTGCTCTTGAATACATACCTTGACCAGTAGCTTAGTGAGCTCTTCTTCTCCACTGTAAACCGTTCCTGAAACCTGTCCATTCTTCCAGCTGTCATTATCTGCATGCAGACATGCACATTCCATTGGTGATGACAGTACTTGGATCTTGAACAAAGGAACCTCAGGTCGGTACTTGTACTGGTTTCAGGTCAACCTTTGAGGCAAAACTATCATGTCAGAGTTAAGATACAATTTATAATCAACCCATCGCCCCTTGTATATGCAGAGCTGTAAATTCCCCTCCTTTCACCAATCCATGCGGACAGCCATAAATTCCTTTCCTTCACCAATTTTAGCCCATTCTTTATCCCCTCACCCTCTCTTTTCTCCTCTCCTCACTAAGTTCATCCAACATACAATTGGAGTACTGCTTGGCCAAGGCAGATCAAATACCACAAATGTTTTGATCTTTGCGCTCTCTTGTCACGTGAGTTTATTTATAAGAATGAGCAGCGATTCTGTCTGGAGATTCCTTCTGTGTGCAGATCACATGGACAGTGGTCAACAAGAGATGGACTTTTTATATCTCCACTGCTAAATTAAACCATGGATTATGCCTCGACAACCACTCTTGAGCCGCAGACAGTACCTCGATAATTGGAGGCATCGTGAGCGGTTGCTCGGTTGTTAGGAGTCAAACTCGACATTGAGTTTTTCTGACAACCAGTGAAGAATCCTTCCTTATGGATGGGTTAAATCCACCCAGAGGTACGGACAGGATAAATCCCCCCAGGAGGTACGGATGGGTTAAATCCCCCCAGGAGGTAAGGATGGGTTAAATCTCCCAGAATTGCAGATGGGTTAATTTCCCCCAAAATGGGGTATTTTAGTTTGACTTGTAACACTTCCTCCCACTAGGAGCAGTGTAGTGTGTTCTGCCAAACATGTTCACATCGAGAGAATTGGGGTCCCACCCCAAAGCCCGAACTATGAATTTTGGTTTGTAGCAAACCTCCACCTTTATAATAATGCATACAACCTCAACTGAATTAGTACCAAAGAGCTGTCATAAAAACGAAAGGTTGAAAAAACCCATTGGGATGACAAATAACAAAATTAAGCAATTCTGAACTCGTAAAATGATTATTGCCATATTGCTGCAAAGTTCCTCTCCACTCCATTCCTCTTCCTCTTCCCTTTATTCACAAATTCTTGTACCTTCCTGTTTTCTCTTATGTTACTTGTTTTCTCAATTTAACCTCAGTTAAGGATCCACAGTTTTGCAGCAATGTACCCGTGGCCTTCCCTCCGTGCAAGGATATGGACATGCCCCCCCATGAGAAAGCTTTACGACCGATTTAGCTTTATATCATGAGATCACAAAAACTCCAAGCAATATTAATTTTGACCTACAATAACCCTGTACTTTGCAGCAAAGCTATAGATCCTTAGCAAAAGCAACGTAATAAACCAGAGCAAAGATAAGCAAAATTATACCGTACCAATAGCCTTGTACTCTTTCAACATATCCATGACTGCCTCATGGCTCAGACTCTCAGCAGGGAGCTTGGTCATATAATGAGAACCTTCTTTGAGGGTGAAAAGAGAACTGGCCATTTCATCCAGTGCTGCATTCAAGTTTCTTTGGATCTGGGGGCAGGAAGAAAAGTGTTCCAGTGGAAGAAGTGAGCTTAAATTTGTATCTCTGAAGTAATCCTCAACTGGATAGAGATTTTGCACTTGCTTCAATAACCGTACACACTGATGTTAACAACTTGTGATTTTGGCGACTGAAAAAAAGGTTGGGGTCCAGATGGGGGTCATCGCTCAATCTGGGTCCAGTAACAAGGGCCAAGTGAGTAGTCACGCAGACAAAGTCTACCTGTAAATGTTATCCTAGATTCCATAAATTGCAAAAAAGGAGTTGGTATCACAGAAGACATGTAAAGTACTTCTCAAGTTAAAGGATTGTGGATGCTGGGCCAAATAGCATCCTACATCAAAGTTTCATTGTGTTAGAGTTTAAAATAAGTGTCTGTGCACAAATTGTGCAAAACAATTAACAAGTCACTATTCAGAGGGTTCAGTGTAATAATAACGAGAATTATACTCAGCGATGAGGAGCGGCTGAAGGAAATGGGCCTTAAACCATTAAAAAGTTGATGGTTACGAGGGAATCTGATGGAGAAGTTTCACATAATGAAGAGTATTGACAGACTCGGTGGTGTAATGGGTGGAGCATCCGCTCTGAGTCTGGGGGGTCGTCGGTGGTTCAAACTCTGGACGAATCATACCAAAGACTTTAAAAATGGTACGTGCTGCTTCTTTGCTTGATGTTCAGAATTTGAAAGGTTGAGCATGGGCAATCCCCATAGGTTGGCAGCCATGGGGAGGAGGAACTTTCTCCCTGGGAAATGCCTCCTTGGGAAATGCCCCGCTGCGTGAGATGAGAACAGCGGCGCCATTGGTAACGTCGCCGATACCCAAAATACCCCGGGAAGTGGCGGCACTTCCCACAAGATCAGTGGCTATGTTTGTCTTGTCTTACAGTCTTGTGTTGTTTCGAGTATGTTCATGTGTGTAGCAGCTCCACCACAAGCCTTAGATCTTCTTCTTCTTTTTTTTTAAAGTGCAAAGCGTTCATCAGGAGACTGGAGTGTGACAGGACCAAGGACCACTGCGGCCTTCAATTAAACATGAGGTCTTGAAGGCTGTTGTAATTGTATCAGTACACTTACAATAACCTACAAGTACTGATGCAATTCCTACTTGAACAGCACTCAGTGGAGTGCATACCTCCAACAGGCTGAACAGCTTATGTTTTGTATCCCACTGATAGGCCAGATCTACACCCAGACCTGAACCAAAATCGAATTGGCTTGTTCTTGTCACCTAACCAACTCATCAACAACTTTTTGAAATATGCTCTATATCGTTTTTGGCCCCAATCTTATCCTATACTGTATATATATATATATATATATATATATATATATATATATATATATATATATATATATATATATATATATATATATATATATATATATATATATATATATATACACACATACATACATACATACATACATTGTTATGGATTTCATAATCCGGTCTGATGAATGCATCCACACATCGAGGTCCTCAGACAGTTATTTCCTTAAATGCATGTTCAGATTACCCCATCCCCATGTCTAATGGGATCTTAAATGTGATGTGTTGAGAAGGGTAAAGGATTGATCCCCTCTCTGATGGGAAGCTTTTTTTTCTTTACGACAGACACGTTCACGCATATTTCTTTCACGAGCTCTGAAGCCCACCCCCATTCTTCCTCAGTGTCGATCTTTTGTGAGCTCTGTCGCCCGCCTTTTTCGGGAGCGCACGGGTCATCATGGTATCTGCGCGCCAGTGGGCGGGGTGAGCTTGCGGCGGACTGACCAGCGGAGACGGCCCGGAGATATAAAAATGAGCGAGAGGTAAGTTCTGAGGATAAAAGAGGAGAGAAAAAGTGTGAAGAGAAAATCGTGAGGATAGAAAAAAACGTGAGGAGAAAAGCGAAAGAAGAGAAAAAGCGAAAGAAGAGAAAAAGCGTGGGGAGAAAAAGAAGCGAGAAAAAGTATGAAGAGAGAAGCGCGAGGACAAGATCTTGTGGAGAGAAAATCATGAGGAGAAAAAGTGGAAGAGGAAAAAGAAAAAGCGAAAGGAGAGAGGAAAAAGCAAAGGGCGAGAGAAGCGAACAAGAAGTGTATGTCTGACCAGTGCCGACAAAATAATTTGTCCTTCCCAGTGCTTCGGCAAGTGAACGTGTGGTGCGCGTGTGGGTGTGAGCAGCGCCGCCAACAAGTGAGGCACGATCGGTTACCAACAACACCAGGGTCTACACCCACGACAGACGATCTCAGTGCCCTCCAGACTTCGACTGGCATTCAAGGCTGCCCCGCGAGAGGGTGCACGGCAAAGCTGGGTGCTGGCGACGGACGTGACAGGCACGCACGCATTTCAGAACGTTTTCGCTTCATGGACAACTTTCTGGTGAACGAGATGATTCTTCCCCCCCCCACCCCCTCCCCCCCCCGCCAAATGATCTGCTGAGTACCCTTGTCTGTGTTTAGCTGTAAGTAAGTCAAACCCCCAATAAGCGTCTGCTCTGTTTTTTCCTGGCATTTTGATTGATTTTGCTTTGAAATTCGTTCTTTATTTACCTCAGCAAATAAAAAGTTATTTTTATTTATTAATTTTATTCTTAATAAATTATTTGTTGATTTCCAACCTGTCCGTGTTTGTCCTTTCCTCCCATTGGTCTAGCATTGTCCGAACCTAGATAGACTGGGAGGTAATTACCACAGATTTGACCAAAAATCGTCAGCACGCACCAGCAGTTAAAACGCTCAGCTGCCCTAATTAAAATCTAATCGAGATAACATTGGTGCTTTGCCGAGGGCATGCTCCCCGCTCAGGTAACCACGTGACCTCTAGTTAAACGGAATAATTAGACGGTGGACACTGGAACTCGTGGTTGACTGGGTGGCGTTCGTGGTTCTAAAACAACTCACTGGACCACAACGTTAATTGTGAGCAGTGGCCCCAGGTCCGGCTCTACCGGGAACACCCGGGGATTAATCGCCCTGAGTGACAAGCTGGTGTCTCAAAACCCGTCGCCGAAACAACTGGTGTCGGGAGTGGGAGATTTTTCAAACTCCTTCATCAATAAATTATCAGGTCGTCGACCTGTGGTGCGCTTCACGCACCTCGAAATTCAGAGCGGTTAGACCAAATTTATTGGGACGGACAATGGCGGACCAACACAGGCAGGTCCCGGTGGGCCATGTAGATGATGTAAATATGGACACGGAATTGACGCAGAACCCGCATGATCACAATGGAGGGTGAAGAGGAGGAAATGGGGGAGATGGAGGATGGGCAGTCGAGGATAAATGGGGCTTCTGAGGCAACCATTCAAATGAATGGGGAAAAAGGGAAAAACTCTGAATCAAGCCCCCAAAACCAAAAATAGGACACCGATTCCTCCCCCTCCCATACAAACAAATGTAAAATTGAAACTGTCTCAAGCCCCAAAAACCCAAAATAGGAGACCGATTCCCTTCCCTCACATATAAGCAAATGTAAAATTGAGGCTGACTCAAGCCCCAAAAGCCCAAAATAGGAGACTGATCGCTGCCCCATTGAGCAAATGTAAAATTGAGACTTACTGATTAAAGCACTTCTTTCCTTTTATATTGTTACGGCTGTGGAAATTCGCAATGCACCATAAAGGGTCCTCAGGTGAGATATATCGATAAGTTCATGTGTAGTTAGCCCACACCTGTTGTTTAGAGGGAATATGTGTGATTCATCCGGGCTGCGACGCTTTGAGTTAGCCATTTTTCTTTCTCTATAGTTATTTTGGACCATTAAGCCGCCAACAACTCAAACACCACCACCTTCGCCTCTTTACCTCCACAACTCCATCCCGCAAACATCGCTTCACCGCCATTCCCAAACGATGCCTGCCAACAACCAAACCACCACAGCAAACCCCCCACCACCTTCGCCTTTCTCCTTCCATAACCATCAACCACACCACCAGTCAACACCAAACGTCGTGCTGTCCAGGGCCCATTCGGTAATTGATGCCAAACGCGTCGAGCCGCGAGTACAAATGCGTGCCTTTTTAGGAGAGGAAAACGGATCAGGAAGGCTTCACGCCCCTTTTTGCCTGACCAATGGCTGAACGTCGGGTGGCATGGCCCCGCCTCCGAACCCACTGTGAATGCATTCCCTTCAGGAGAGGAAAACGGATCAGGAAGGCTTCACGCCCCTTTTCTTCCATCCAATGACTGAGCATCGGGTGGCATGGCCCAGTCTCCGGACCTGCTGTGAATGCGTTCCCTTCAGAAGAGGAAAACGGATCAGGAAGGCTTCACGCCCCTTTTTGCCCGACCAATGGCTGGACGTCGGGTGGCATGGCCCCGCCTCCAAGCACGTTTTGATCCGCGAATCTGCATACAGGCTCCTCCCCAGTCTATAAAAGACGCGAGTACGACGCAGCTCGGGTCTGTGTCCAGGAAGGAGTGTGAAGAAACGTGTCCAGAAAGGTGTCCAGCTCGTGTGTGCAGAAAAGAGTGCAGAAAGTGGCGCCGGTCGGAAGTCGTGAAGTCTGAGGCGTGTGTTTGCGGGGATCGGATGGCGAAGGGGACGGAGTTCGGAGTGGAGGTCGAGGTACGGGTCGCGGAGTGGAGCAGGGACACAGAGGAGGGCTCAGGGGCGAGAGTTCGCCGGAGTCAGCTGCGGTCCCGGGACCCCACTAGCGGGACGGAGCGTCCGCCATTCCCCTCTCCCGACCCCGGGAATCAACAATTCCCCCATCCATGCTGAGATAGCGCCGGTAACCCTGTCCGTTCCCCAACCCAACCGTGGTGCCTGCGCGACGCACGCCTGGAGGAGCTCACCGACCATACCAGGGGCACGGAGTCAAGCGCGTTACGCGGACATTGCGGCTAGCCCACCAAGCGGGTAAGACCCCTTCGGTCTCGTGGACCTGGCCGATCACCCAGGTCACACGTTCATTTGGTCCACGGACCTGTCTGCCTCCTTGCCTGTGAGGGTGGCTTGTGTTTTCTTTGTTTTTTGTGTAAATGTATGTGTGGCGCCAGTCTTGTAAGTAAACCTGTATGTGTGCTGAAAATAATTGCCCTTTTTATTCGGTTGTCGCTCTGCGTTGCTTTTATTGTTTTAACTGTTATATGTGCATTTTGGTATGGCTGTGAATACGTGCTTGCCTTGTGTGTTTGTGTGAAATAAAGTGCTTGCTTGTTGAACTGTTTTCCCGTTTCGTTGCGTCCTTTCCTCCGTTGAAAGTTTCATCTTGCATCACGTAAGGGATTGGTAGTGGGTTGAAACACCCGATACGTAATCTGAACCGTCGAGGTCGACGATAACTCTGCTCGGTTATCCCTGCAGCATGGAACGAGCCGCTTAAGCGGTTCGTGTCCGAAGTCAACCTGTGGCGAGGTACGATCGCCCGGTCGACCACTCGCGCAGGTACTTAGGGAGGTCGAATTTGGCGAGCAACCCTATCCTGCGCGGGTGGGCAATTGGCACAATCGTGGTGAGGTTAAACCCCCACCCGTGACTGGCTCCTGGCGGTAGTTCCAGGAGGGTCACGACTGAATTGTCCGTTCCGGTGGGCGATGCGTCGCGATTCGAGTTACGTGGCCGATCGCACGCCGGCCGGGCTGAAATTCGTAACAATATTTTCATTCCATTCAAAGAGAGAACCAATGAATATTTGTCCATGTTCTCCTTTAGGGAATAACTAAATTTTCTTACAACATTCATTTCCATCGAGTATATTCACAAAGAATAACTTGGAACTTGGTTCTTGGTATAAGTGTCTTTGTTGAGCAGAAATGAAATGATAAACTTCTCTTAATGCTCTTATTTGATCATCTCCTGAGCCACATATCATTTTGAGATTGTCGTAAATTGTTTTTCAATTATTCAAATGATAACCATCAAAGTTTTCAGTCCATTCAAGGAAATTAATTTTTTTTCTTTACATCCTCCAACATATTTGTAATTAAATTTATCTGCTTATTTGTTTTATCTACTTTTACCCCGGTTATTTCTTCAATAAGATTTATTTGATATTTCTCACATTCTTTATGTTTTCCATTTAAATACCAAGGCTGATTGCATCTCCACTCGTTGGTTTGGTTATTAATTGATTCTATCATTTATAAATCAGTATAAAGACGGCGGTAGCCTGTTAAAATTCCCAACCCAATATCTTAACACATATACTTATAACCATAAGGAAGACTATTGATTCCATTCTCTAAAATATATCTTTAATCATCAAAAGCTCCTCATGCTTTCTTATTTATCTCTTCTGTATATAATTGATGTTTATAACTTCTTATTGCATTCATTTTTCTGTACTCTTCCTTCTTTAAGGTTAAACAGTTATAAAATGTTTAAAGTTTATTGTTTCTGTGATTATATTTTTCTTTATTCCCTTTAGCTTCTTATCACACCTTTCAATGTTATTATTATCAATATATGTAAAAGCATTAGACTTTGATCTTAATCCTATAAATTCACTCATGACCTTCTCACCCAATTAATCTTTAAACTTACCAATAACCTTTTTATTCTTTGATGAAAACATCACATCACCTCACTTATAATTACTTGCATCATATATATATATATATATATATATATATATATATATATATATATATATATATATATATAAATAATCATATCCTCATATACATCACTTGTCTTAATTTCTAATATAAAACTATCTGCTTCCATATCTAACAATGAAACATTATCCTTATACTTTGATTTTAAATTATTATAGTAATAGTTATACATTACCGACTTTGACAAGTCCAGAATTGATGATCCTCCATAAATAGGTTTATCCATTTCAATACTCTCTTTTTTCAAATGAATAGCACAAAAGTTCTCTGAAAACACCTCCGCTCGTTCAGAACTTGGTCTATTAATTAACTTTGAAGCCTGTTTCCAAGCTATAGCAAGTCTTATGTTTTGTCGATTCCTAACATTTTCCATCGTCTTTCCAAATACAGCATTATTCATTAATTTGTAAAAGTCCTTCTCAAAATCTGTTTTTGCTTCTGTTCTCCTTTTTGTATTAAAATCAATATACTTCTTTAACCAATGACTTGAAATTTCAAAATCCAATGAATTTTCCTCACTCTCAACCCAGCAGATAAATATTGTCTCAAGTTCCTTTGCTGCAAAACATAACTTTCTTTCTCATTTAATGTAGCAAGTAGTTTTTCTGGAGATTTACCTTTTATATTGAATGACTGTTGGTAATCACTTAACCATCTTTTCTTGGACTTTCTTTATCAGGGCCATAAGGTAGGTCTTTATGTTTGTGATGAAGTTCTTCTGGATATTTTAAATCAACCTCAAAATAATATCCAACTTCAGTTTCATCCAATTCTTTTTTGAGAGGACACAACAATGTCTTGTAAAACTTTTTCATAATGTTTTTCTTTAACCCATTTAAGTTTTCCATAAGGTAAAGATTGAGACATAGCCCACCCATACAAATTGTTAGCATCATAATACATCAGGAAAGAGTTGTCCTCATTGGTTCACGAGCTCCAGCCAGAGTGACCACTATATTTGTTATGTCTGTGTGTCTGTTGGGTAGTCGATCTCATCGAAAAAATAAAATAAAATAAAATTCAAAAATTTTTTTTTTGAGATTTGTTCAACCCTTATTATCAGTATTTCCGTCGATACATTTGTCTGTCTGTCTGTCTGTCTGTCTGTACCACTGTTCGGTCCAGTGCTCCGTTAATACAATGGCAATTTCGATGAAACTTGGTTGGTAGGTTCATACCATGACCTAGTTGTGTGCAAATGAGAACCGTTGCTATGGACACCACCGTTGCTGAGCAACGGGACTTTGAAATATTTGAAAAATCATAAAAAATATATATTTTTCGAAAATCAAAAATCAGGCCAAGAGTGACTGTGGGCAGTACATTCAGCCATATTGTCAAATATTTCCAGCCGGATCCTATGAAAACTGTCGGAGAAGATAGACTTTGAATGAACCCTGGTCGAAAACAATTAAAAAACGAAGTTCGTTATATCTCAGAGACTATGAGTCAGATATACATGAAACTGGTATGGTAGGTTCATGGTATGTCCTAGTTATGTGTGAGAGAACCGTTGCTATGGACCCCTCCATTGCCTAGCAACGGCCGACTACCCATGTCTGCCTACCGGCTTGTCTGTCTGTCTGTCTGTCTGTCTGTCCAGAGCATAACTCCGTGGACTTTGATCCGATCTTGATGAAACTTTGTTATGTGTTCGATATCAATATCTAGTTGTGTTTTCCTGGATGAGGGCATGCTACGCCCATTGTGGGCGGAGCCACGCCCAAAAAATAGCCATTTTTAGGGGGTAGTTGGATTAAAAATCTATCTTCTCCTAAGGAATTCACTGAATGGAATGGGTTCTTTGGTATTTGAATAGCAAAATGAATTATCTAAAACTTTCCGTTGTCAGATTTTTCATTTTCATCCCAAGGTCAAGGTCACAAGGTCAAAAACCTAGAAAATTGCTCATTTTGACATAAAAATCATATGACCGCCCAAACTTTGAGAGCTCGGATGACAATATTTTTTAGGCATAATCTTGAGGTAATTCCCCACCTCAAGTCTTGAAACCATTTTGCTCTATCTCGAACACCATGCCCGTGGCACCCCCTTCAAGTTTGTTTTTACGCTGATTTCATCAAAGTATGGATAATCCGATGAGTGCGAAATGCCATATAGCCTTTATGACGTTATATTTTTCCTGGAATGTTCTAGATTAAGTTTTGCACCAAAGGTCAAAATCCTTGACATTTGACCGTTAAAGGCCACAAAGGTCAAATTTTCAAAGCTGTGGGAATCGAACCGGGTTTTTGACCTTCTTCGATGAAATAACTCCAATAAGCTATAGAACGTATCCTGTCTCCTTATTTTAATGTCCACAACATTGTTTTGTGACCTTTAAACATTATGCAAAGGTCAAATTTTGAAAGTTGTTGAACAAAACCGGGTTTTCCACATTTTGCAGCTAATAACCTGTCACCCGTACCACATCATGTTGATCATTTTTATAACTTGGTCAAAATTATCACATTGTCTCATCCTTGACTTGTGAAACAATCTACATAGTCAAATACCGCTCGTGAACCATTGTCGTCTTCAGACTTGTTCTTATTATAATCAGGAAGATATTTGTTATTTGTTTTAGCATATCTCTTGGAACATACTTGAGACATTCCTCCTCTTTTAGCCTTCTCCATCATTAAAAGCATATCTATATCACTGATTAATTCCAAATTCTGTTTTGTAATTTTTAACATAGCACTCCAAGCCAAACCCGGGGCTGTGTAATAGTGAACGGGTTCTAATCCATAAGAATTTTTATTACGACAGACTGTTCTAAAAGTTTCAAACACATCAGCCAATAAATAACAATACATTCGTTTTAAGATACAAATCATGATTTTTTCCAAGATTCTTTATGTTAAACTTCTCCCAAACCTTTTTAGCTTGTGTACAATCTCTATCGGAAATATGAGTTTTATTCAACTTGCCATAGAAACTTTCCCTTGAAGGAAGTTGTGTTTCTTTAAACTTCTCAAATGAATCCATATAGTCATACGGATATATTCCCTTATGTGATAAGAGATCAATCTCTTCTTGATTTGAGAAATGTGATTTAAGATTCGGTAAGTTTTTAATATTTGATGCTAAGTTAGATAATGGACTTGCCATAATCTTGAATGTGTCAAGAAATCTCATGTGGGTTATGGGGGATGTATGAATTGTTTTTGTGAATGAGATGTATTTTTGATCTGTGTTAGGAATGGCAGAAATATCTCCACATGTCTTTGAAAGTTCATTTATAAATAGATGTGTGTCATAGTGAGTGTTGTTGTGAAGAAAGACAGGAATAAAGTTTGTGGGCTTGTAATTAAGATTACAACGGGAATGAGCTGGACCTCGATATTTTCCAGTAAGATGACAGTGATCCCTAACCTTGAGCTCTCCCTCAATTTTCTACTCACAAATATGACAGATACTGTTCTTTCCAAAGTCCTTTTTCTCTCCCTTTGTTAATGACATTGGTTTATAGGTTTTAACCATTATTTCTCTTAGTCTTATACAGTCTTTTTCCAATCGTCTTACAAACTCCTTTGAGGCATCTTCTCCTCTGTAAAGTTCTAATTTGTTGTATTCATCACCAATAGATGATTTGATATGATAACAGAAACCACAAGGAGTATGTTTTTGATATTTATTTGTGTGTGATTTATTTGGATTTGGAGAAACAGTATCTATCTTTTCAAGGATACTTTCAAAATCAGCATATTTCACAAACGGATGTTTTATAGATTTGTTAAAATCTTTTAATGATATGTTTGAACCTGCTTTTGGTAAATTGATTATGGTTCATTTATGATTACTACAATATTTTGAATGTTGATTTAATCGTTCTTTTGTATGAAAGGAGTTGAGACATCTCTTACAAGGATACGTTTTACATTTTCTCTTGTATAGTTGTGATTTGGTGAATCTTGATAAATTTTTGATGAAAGCATAATGTGATTTTTCCTTTGAAGTGAAGTAGAGAAGGTCAATGTATGTTTCATCATTTTTATAGTTGTCTGAAATTTTCAATATCTAAACTTTGTTTGTATCTGTTAATCCATATACATTAACAGATAGATTATTCATTTTCTCAAATTTAGGAATATCTCTCAATGACAATGGAAAGTTTAAATCTTTAACATTTAATGTATTCTCGTATTTCTTATAATGTTCAACCCTTTCAGGATTCCATTTTGGAGGATGTAAGTGAGCAAGAACAGACCATAGAAAACATTTATTATCTTTGTTTTGAATATTAACAACCACTTTCTTAAGTTTTATCTCTTTTGGTAAATCAATATAAGAAGAAGCTTGAAGAGGATCTGATTTTAAGATGTGTATATCGAAAAAGATTATTTTTGTAATAGTAAATCCACTACCTACTGGAGTGTTATCAACATCTTGTTCTTGTCTCTGGAGTTCATCGTAAACATCACATCTTACAAAATCTTGAAATGATGAGATAAAGTGAGGGGTTGTCCTCGTATAGGGAGTAGTTTCATATTCATAGTCCTCCTCATATAGTTGTCCTCGTATACCACAACGTTAATTGTGAGCGGTTGCCCCAGGTCCGGCTCTGCCGAGGATACCCGGGTATTAATCCCCGAGTGACAAGCTGGTGTCTCAGTTCCCATGGCTACAACAATATGTATGTGTATATATATATATATATATATATATATATATATATATATATATATATATATATATATATATATATATATATATATATATTTATGGGCCGGGATTGGTGGCGATGAACGACCACAAGTTGGAGCAGTGGAGTCGTCTCCCACCGAACACCCGGCATTTAGGTCGTGACTCTCGAACAACTCCGAAAGTTCACGGGTCACTTAGAGGACCGTGGTCGCCAATATTTTGACGGTGTGAGGTAGAGTCCACTTGTCTAATTCCAATTTACCTTAGTACTCACGCCGTCCAACTACCGGGGAAACCACACCCTCGGCCGACTTTGTCCGAATCGAGTCGCTATCACCAACTCGGATCCGGCGTAACCGAGCGGATGTTACCAAAGCCGCGCCGGACCAAATGAACAATTTACGGCACGAACGGCTTTACTATTTCTCAATATGCACCTTGCTAGACCAATGAGAGAAAGCACAGAAAATGAGCTGGTACATTTAACAGGGGTTTATTTATAACAACAATCGGGGAGGGGGAGCACAAAAAGAGCAGAGTTATCCGAATAAGAAAATGTAATTTACAAGGAAAGGAAAACACTTCTTCAATTCGACTTACAGACGGGGCCTACGGACGCATATACACACACACACACACACACACACACACACACACACACACACACACACACACACACACACACACACACACACACACACACACACACACACACACACACACCCAAAAGAAACTGGACCCCATGGGTCTATTCGGTAGAGCCGGGCCGGGGTACCTGTCCCGCCTCGTGCGGTCACACCGACCCCGAACCACCATGATGGGACTCAAACCCACGACCTTGGCGTTGTCAGCACCAATACTGCAGACCACTCAACAACGACCACAGACCACGCCACAATCTCCACAAAGACTCCTGTCTGTCGTCCCCTCGTCTCTTTTTCTCTCTTTTTTTGGTGGGAGGGGTTTCTTTCCTCAACACTCGCCTCCTGATTGGACGAGGGGTTGTCGGACAACTCGTGGTCAGCCTCCCGATTGGCTGGGGCGCGCTTGTGGTGCTCGCCCTTCACTCATTGGCTGGAGGAAACGGTCCATGCCCTTCCTTGGAGCGGAGCCTCGATCCGATGCGTTGGCTCCGCCCACGCCCTCGGCCAAAAACACATGAGCAATGGTGACTGGGTCGAGAGAGGGACAGTGGCGTTGTTGTTGTAGTTGTTGTAGTTGTTGTTGTAAAAACCTAACTAAAAAAATAACTCGTAACGCACCCACAAAATTCCCATTAGACAGAAGGAGGGATTCTAACTGTAAACACATACTTATCGAAATAACTGAACTACGGGGACTCTGGCTGTTTGTGTGCACAAGGTTTCCCAATCCATAACAATATATATACATATTGTTATGGATTTCAGAATCCGGTCTGATGAATGCATCCACACATCCAGGTCCTCAGACAGTTATTTCCTTAAATACATGTTCAGATTAGCCCCATCCCCATGTCTAATGGGATCTTAAATGTGATGCGTTGAGAAGGGTAAAGGATAGATCCCCTCTCTTATGGGAAGCTTTCTTTCTTTACGACAGACAATTTCACACACATTTCTTTCACGAGCTCTGAAGTCCACCCTCATTTTTCCTCAGCAAAATTCTTTCGCGAGCTCCGACGCCCGCCTTTTTTGAGAGCGCACAGGTCGTCATGGTAATTGTGCCCCAGAGGGGCGGGGTGAGCTTGGGGCGGACTGCACCCCACGGAAAAGGCCCGGGGATATAAAAACGAGCGAGAGAAAGCATGAGGTTCTTTCTGTGAGGAGAGATGTTCTGAGATATCAAAAAAAAGTGAGGAAAAAGAGAAAGAGATACGTTCTCAAGAGAAAAAGTGAGTAGAGGAAAAGCAAAAGGAGAGAGGAAACAGCAAAGGGCGAGAGAAGCGACCAAGAAGCGGGTGTCTAACCAGTGCCAAAGAGACAATTCGCCCTTCCAAGTGCTTCGGTAAGCGAGCGTGTGGTGTGCGTGTGGGTGTGAGCAGTGCCGCCAACAAGTGAGGCACGGGTCGATCACCAACAACACCAGGGTCTAAACCCGCGACTGACAATCTCGGTGCCCTCCAGACTTCGACTGGCATTCAAGGCTGCCCCGCGAGAGGGTGCATGGCAAAGTTGGGTGCTGGTGACGGACATGACACGCACGCACACATTTTCAGGACGTTTTTGCTTCACGGATGACTTTCTGGTGAGCGAGACGATTCTCCCCCTCCCCTCCCCCTGAATGATCTGCTGGGTCCCCTTGTCTGTGTTTAGCTGTAAGTAAATCAACCCCCAATAAGCATCTGCTCTTTGTCTCTTTCCTGGCATTTTGATTGATTTTGCTTTGAAATTCATTCTTTATTTACCTCAGCAAATAAAAGGTTCTTTTTATTTATGTATTTTATTCTTAATAAATTATTGGTCGATTTCCAACCTGTCCGTGTTTTCCCTTTCCTTCTATTGGTCGAGCATTGTTTGAACTGAGATAGACTGGGAGGTAACAGATTTGAACAAAAAAAGTCGGCACGCACCAGCGGTTAAAACGCTCGGCCGCACCAATTAAAATCTAATCAGATATTGGTGCTTTCCCGAGGGCACGCTCCCCGCTCGGGTAACCATGTGACCTCCAGTTACGGAATAAGTAGACGGCAGATACTGGAACTCGTGGTTGACTGGGTAGCGTTCGTGGTTTTAAAACAACCCACCATACCATAACGTTAATTGTGAGCGGTGGCCCCAGGTCCGGCTTTACCGAGGACAACCGGGAAAGAATCCCCCTGAGTGACAAGCTGGTGTCTCGGTACCCCCCCCCCCCCAAACCGCAACAATATATATAATTATTATCCTATACTACAGAATGTTTATGGTGGTTTATAAGAATGTTGATAGTGGTTTCATGACGTGGCACAACATTAATGCCATGATATCCCCACACACTCGTCCCATAACCACGTTGAACCGGTTGCTATCTTGTCAATGGTCGGTGTTGAATTCGCAGCACTCTCCAAAAAGTTTGTGAGTTTGACTTTATGGGTCATAACGAGAGTTCTGTAATGATCAGGTTGTGGCAGTGGCAATGGTTCCAGTACGTGTGTGTCGGCATATGTTAAATGCCACCTTATCACACTTCCAACAAAGATAAGTCTTGCAAACAACTTGCTGTATATATATATATATATATATATATATATATATATATATATATATATATATATATATATATATATATATATATATATATATATATACATACAATGTCATGACCAAAATATTGGCACCCTTCGACTTTTTTCAAATAATGCACCGTTTCTTCCAGAAATTTGTTAAAATTAAAAAATATTTTGGTATCCACAAATGTATTTCTTTGGTTTGCAGTGGAACAAAAAAAAATACTAAATCTTATATTATTCCACACAGAAATCTGAAAATGGCCCGGACAATATTATTGACACCTTTTCGAAGTCAGGAGAAGTAATTACATTTCAAGTCGTTGATTCTCCTTCACTTTGGAATTGAACTCACCTGTGGTGAGTTGCAGGTGCTTGCAATATAAAAAAATTACTCATTCAACCAGTTTGAGCAGAGAAAAGGAGGCATTCTGCTGTTTTGTGTCACTGTGTGTACCACAATAAGTATGGAGAAAAGAAAGAAAAACAGAGAATTGTCTGAGAAGGTCAGACGCAAGATTAAAGCTAGCCAAGCATGGACAATCTCAAGGCTGCAAGTTCATCTCCAGAGACCTTGATGTTCCTGTGTCCACCGTACACAATGTTATCTGGAAGTTTAAGGCCCATGGCACTGTAACCAACCTGGACGTGGCCGCAAGAGAAAACTTGATCGAAGAGGATTTATATTTCAGGTCATTGAATTGAAACAGCCAATTTTGAAACAGCCAATGAAACAGAGGTTAACATCGACCAAAAGGTCAACATAGGCCCAAGGTCAACAACTAAGGTGGTATTTCTAAAATCCTCCATTTTCATCCCATTGACTTGAAATTTAAAGAGGATTTTCATATCAGGTCATTGAATTCAACCACCAATTATTTTGGAGGTCAAATTTGTTTTATGGGTTTTGCAAGTATTGTGCTCTGCATGACGTCTTCCTCTTCTTCTTATTTGTTTGTTTGTTAGTCTGTTTATGAGCAGGATATCTCAAAAAGTTGTGGACTGATCCAGATGAACCTTTGCGGATAGCTTGGGTGTGTGACAAGGCCGAACCAATTTGAATTTGGTGAAGATCCAGATCTGGATCCAACTACTAGAATTTTTAAAGTGATTCTTCACCATTGAGGTCATGTCAGGTATGGGAACATGTGCCAGAGCAGCGCGTCGCTGTGACCACTTTCTGCCGGGAACTCCAGGGGCCTCCATCTAAGCCATCCCCCAGGCAAATGCCTGGCCTATCCACATCTCCTTGAGATGCTGATCAACCTGCTGCAACCAATTGGTTCATTGGCCTCCTCCACTCACGAGACTCCCTCGCTGAGAGAATCTGGTGAGCAGGATCAGCATCAGGAAAACGAGCCACATGTCCATACAGCCACAGCTGACGCGCACAGACTAAGCAGGTAACAAATGTCATTTGAGTCTCTCTCAGCAACCTCTCGTTGGACACAAAGTCCGATCAGTGATAGCCAAGGATTCTCCGAAGAGACCTGGTACCAGAGGAATTAAGTCTCCGTCTCAGATTCCTGGTCAGAGTCCAAGTCTCACACCCAGAGAGCAAGACTGGAAGCACCAAGGACCTGAAGACTCGGACTTTTGTCCTCCCACACAGGTACTGGCAGCACCACACCCCATGATCCAGTGAATCCATGACTCCCCAGGCCTGACCCAGACGTCTGTTGACCTCTGACTCAGAGCCATTGAGAGATGGGTCTAAAAACGATGTAGGACTGTATCGCATGATATTTCAAAAATGTATTGGGCCTGATATGTTCTCGTGGATCAGGAATTACGTGGTGGAGGTACGCGCTCTACCGAGTACCCTTCTAGTTTCATTTGTGTTCCACCGACTGACCGTCCTCTTTCACCACTTGTCATGCTATTGTCCTTGTATTGGTCTGGAAGAAAGCTGACCATTTTTGACTAATCCAGCTTGGCCCAATTTACAAGGACCTTCAGTACTGGGTCTGTTAACTTCACGATTGTTTATAGTGGTTTCATGACTTGGCACAACATTAATGTCACAACATCTCCACACACTCCGTCCCACAACCACGTTGAACCGGTTGCTATCTTGTCAATGGTTGGTGATGGATTTGCAGAACTCTCCGATAAGTTTGTGAGTTTGACTTTATGGGTCGTAACGAGAGTTCTGTAATGGTCAGGTTGTGGCAGTGGCAATGGTTCCAGTGCGTGTATGTCGGCATATGTTTAATGCCAACTTATCACACTTCCAAAAAGATAAGTCTCACACACAACTTCCTGTCTGCTTTCAGGGAAATCTCCCATCTTTTTACGATAGTTATCGCGGATCGAGCCGTGTCCTGAATTTCTTTAGTTTGGTCCTTCTTTACAGGATCGTTACAACAGACGCCACTTTTCTCTCCTGCCAGAATGTGACTAATGCCTCTTGTCCCTTTTCCTCGGCCTCATAAGGTCTCTAACTATGGGTGATGACACAACTTGGCCGGATGTTATGTGATACAGTTGATCTGCCTCCAAGGAAGGGTCAAAGCTATTTAGCTTATTTTTAATGGTGTCTATAACATTTGACATCCTTTTCATCAACAACTCTTCGTGTCTTATCCAGTTCAATTTAAAGCCGAGTTGAAGTACTTTGGCCAACCACAAAAATGCTGAACATGACAATCACCATGATCATAACTGGTGTTTGAAAACACACCAGGCCACATAAACATCTTTTAATTGATGCATTTCTTATACATTTGGTACAAGTAAAATTGGCATGCAATGATAAAACATTTCGGTGTGCCGGAAGAACACGAGGTGTTCCTGTGATGGTATCAGTTTGATTCACTTACCTTGGCTCCCACATATGGAATTCTTCGGATGAGGCGGAAAAATGTCTTTTTACAGCGACTGAGCAGAGCTGTGGTCACAAACAATGAAAGGAAAAATCAGGAAAACAATATTCTGTCAAGATCACAATTCAAACATTAATGGTGATGGTGAAGCAAGGCAAGGTATCAAGTGCAGAGATGTAGAGAAAATGAGCAGCCAAGGAAATGGAGGTACATGGGTGAGCAGGTGAGAAAGCCGATGTGGAGGTGGTGAGATAGGGTGGTGAATAGATCCACTGTGGAAAAGATGAGGTGAGCAAGTGAAGCAGCCACTGTGGAGGACATGAGGTGAGTAGGGAAAAGGATCTTCCTTCGAGGCAAGGAGGGCTGGGAGCAGAAAAGTTGGATATGAAGAGGTGTCAGGGTGGTGATGATGGGGATGCAGTATTGGGGTCATTATGTAACAGGGTGGTATAACATGGTGGGGAGGTGATGAGGGTGGTGTTGTGAAGTGATCTGACTGGATCAATTAGTAGGGGAGGTTGAGGGGCATAGGTGGTGGTGGGAGGATTGGGATGAGGAGTGCGGGTGAGGGAGGGAATGGGCGTGGGTGGTGATGGTGGGGGTGGGGGTTGAGGACCGTGAATGGTGATGGTGGGGGTGGGGGTTGAGGGGCGAGAATTGTGACGGTGGGGGTTGAGGGGCGTGAATGGTGAGGATGGGGGTTGAGGGGCCACGGGTGCCAGTGCTGTGGGTTGGGGGGCCGCGGGTGGCAGTGTTGTGGGTTGGGGGCACGGATGGCGGTGGGGGTTGAGGGGCATGGGTGGAGGTGGTGTGGGTTGGGGGGCCACGGGTGGAGGTGGTGTGGGTTGGGGGGCCACGGGTGGAGGTGGTGTGGGTTGGGGGCCACGGGTGGAGGTGGTGTGGGTTGGGGGCCACGGGTGGAGGTGGTGTGGGTTGGGGGCCGCGGGTGGAGGTGGTGTGGGTTGGGGGCCGCGGGTGGAGGTGGTGTGGGTTGGGGGCCGCGGGTGGCGGTGCTGTGGGTTGGGGGGGCCGCGGGTGGCGATGCTGTGGGTTGGGGGGGAACGGGTGGTGGTGGGGAGTAGGGGGCGTGGATGGCGGTGGGGGTTGAGGTGGTAAGTGCAAGTGGTGCTGGTTGTGATGAAAGACTCACACTCAGGCTGCCATAGGAATCCGTGGAGCCAACAAGCTGCAAGTGTGATTACAACCGAGCCGAGCACCAACAGCCATGGTGGGTGGACGTCCAAACACTTATCCACATCCTGCAGAATGTCTTCAACCGCATCCCAGCCATTTTCGGCGACCACAAACATCTGCGATCCGTACAGTATTATTTGTTAGATTTGTGGAATATCAGAAGCTGAAGCCTCGGGTGGAGATCCGTGAGGGCCGAGAGGTCATTATGATCACGATCGGTCAGAAAAACAAGGACAAACAGTGAAAAAATCAATGACTCACCCATTCCGAAACGTGTTCCATGAAGTTTTGATCAATGAATGTTTGTCCGGTTCTCTCCCTCACGTTGTGTCACTTCACTTATCGCGCACCTTCTGGTGCTTCCTCTATAATCGGTCCTTCTCCTCCCTCCCTCCCAATGTGTACCTAAACGTTCTAATCCGATGTTGATTGTTGATAAGATGATATCAGGAAGGTTTCTTCCTTTATCAAAGTTCTTCCTTCCCTGTTGTCCTTCTTTCATGCAATCATGACGGACTCCGTCCCTTGAAGGAAAAATATTTGTTTTCAACAATCCTTGTGGTGTTTGTGCTCCCACCGACCGGTTCGTCACACCCATTGGGTAAAACGTGTCACGAGGACAGTAACCCCGGGTGACGCGGCTCGCTTCGTCGCTGATTCGTCCCCGCGACGTACGGTGAGGCGGTGACGTCATTACTCTTCCTTTTTCACTTACTGTACAATCTCAAATTGATCCACGTGTATTTTTCTCGCGATTTTACTACTTGAGTTCGATGAATCTGCTCGTGCTCCGTTTTGTGACGTACTCGTACTCCGTTTTGTGACGTGGCCCGCGGTTCTCTTGTGGTTTGTTTTTCGTGCGCAGAACGATGACTCGACCAACATCCCTCCTCTGCCGTTTCTTCCCTTTCTCTTCCTTTAGTTGTCGCAGCTGGAGTTTCACAATGTGGTTGAAAGTTGTGTTCGTAATTACAAAGCACGTTCCATGTGCATAACATCGATTGATTAAATACTGAACCTGCAGTGAACCCGAACGTCGCCCTGAGACCTTCGATCCCTGTAATCCCGACCAAACCCCACACGGCTCATTAACAGGTTATCATGGCGATGTGTCATACACTGTACTCCAAGACCAACCGAAAGATTTTTCTTGTTTTTTTTTTGTGTTGATAACCAAATTCGACACTTTCTCAAGAGAAGGTTAATGTGTCTCCTTCTCCATGACATCAAATGTGTTTTCTGTGCTTGGAAGAACAAATCGGATTATAATTTATAATCCATTAACTGATTTGATATTTTCAAAATATTCCATTTGAAAGGGCAACGTTGGGAACTTATAAAATGGGAAATGGAAGGGATGGAAGGATCATTGGAGAGAAATGGGAATGTCGGGAGAGTGGGGAGATGTTTGGGAGGGGATTGATGTTTGTTTGGGAGAGGATTGATGTTTGGGAGAGGATTGATGTTTGGGAGGGGATTGATGTTTGGGATGGGATTGATGTTTGGGAGGGGATTGATGTTTGGGAGGGGATTCATGTTTGGGAGGGGATTGATGTTTGGGAGGGGATTGATGTTTGGGAGGGGATTGAAGTTTGGGAGAGGATTAATGTTTGGGAGAGGATGAGGTTGAGATAGGGGAGGGAATAGAAGAGGTGTGGATGGCGTATCTGGCGTCGAGCAGTGATGGTCAAAGATTTTGCCACATCTATGTACGTAATAAGTGGATGTTCCTCAATGGAAATAGCCATGGCATGTGATGTGATTATGTCACTGGTGGCTGGCACTACGGGAATTTCAAAATGACGTATGGATGCTCAATTAGGCCTTTTGTGCACGTGCTGTGTGCAGTATGTGTTTACAGTGACTCGGTTCTACATGTTGGGAACTTTTAACCTGCTATTGCTTGCCACAAAATCGTCTTTTAAACATAATTTTCAGCATTTAAACGAAAGAGTGGCAATTCAACGCGGTTAACCATAACAGTTGTGTTCCTGAATGAAAATCGGACTCACGGAAATAGAGGAAATATAGTTTGGAGATATGATCTACCCAGACTACACTGGACAGGTTGTAGCTGTTGTTGAAGTCTAAGATCCCCAAAAACTGTAGCTCTCCCAGATACTGATCACAGAAATATATTTGGTAATTTGCCTGCTGGTCATTATGAAAGAGCAAAGTGAGAACATGGGTCTTCCTTGCACTAAAATACCTGTTCCAGGTAATGCTTATTTTCTCCAGATAAGCAGAGAGGGATGCTTCCACAGCTTACCTGATGGAGGGGTGCAAGACTATCCTGCACAGAGTGGAGTCTCCAAATTTTGATACAGTGGACTTTCCAGTGATGAAGACATGCCATTGATGTATCTCAAGAACAGGATTGGTCCTACAACACTACGTTGAGGGACACTAGCCTTGTGAGGAACAGCAATGGATAGTTTTCTGTCCATGGTTGGCAGGATAGCCGAGAGGTATGTGTGCACATCCCAGAGCTAGCTAGACAGCCTAGGTGAGAATCTCGGCTCGACTGTAAACTCGGCTGTCCGACCCCGCAATTTGTGGGGATACGTTCCTGAAGTCGAGGCATTGTTTAAGAAACTTTTTTTTTACTTTTGTTTTTTTTTACATGGTCTCGGCTCATGGAAGAAGAATTACACACAACAAATCAGGAAACAACATAACAAAGGGAATATCAGGAGAAAGTGGAAACAACAACAGCAGGGAGGAGGGAGAAAGTAGTCGGAGACGGACAAACAAGGGATGCGGGTAGTGATGAGTAAGGGAGAACACAAAGGGTGGACAATATGGATACGTAAGCACAATTGTGTTTGACCAGTTTGTGATTTGTCACGGTCTGAGGAGAATTAAGAGGCTGCTGCCTGTCTGTCAGAATCATGAGCGATGTCACGACAGATAGTGGAGTCATCAACAAAGAGATAAAGAGGATTTTCCATTGATTCAGTGAGATCATTGATGAAGATTAGGAATAATAGGACCACTGGACCTGCAGATTATCTGAACCCTGGCCTTTATGTTGTCACTCAAATTTGGTAGCATTCTGATTGGTGGGTCTGGCGAGGAAGGTTTTTGAAGAAATTTATGTGATTTTCACAAACATTTAATAAGCCCACCGTTTTGACACTCTTCCGGTCATGTCATCGGCATGACCTCTGCAATTTAACATCATGACCCTGTCCTCATGTTGTAACCCAAATTTGGTAGCATTCTGACTGGTGGGTCTGGAGAGGAAGGTCTTTGAAGGAAATTACGTGATTTTTCTCAAACATTAACTACGTCCGCCATTTTGACACACTTCCGGTCACGTGACCACCATGACTCCGGCAATGTAACATCCCTACCCTGGTCTAATGTTGGAACCCAAATTTGGTTGCCTTCTGACTGGTGGATCAAGAGAAGAGATTTTGGAAGGAATTTGTGGGATCGCCATTTTGACACACTTTTGGTTACGTGATCATTGTGGCCTCCGCAATTTAACATCCCCACCCTTGCCTAATGTTGCAACCAAAATTCGGTAGCATTCTAAATGGTGGGTCAGGCGAAGAAGATTTTTGAAGAAATTTTTTGTCGGCCATTTTGACCCACTTAAAGTCATGTGACCGGAATTTTGACCGACTCAAACTCATGTGACAAAGGGCGGAGGGAGCTCCTTTTGAGCCAACCGCCATCCGTTTCTAGTGCCCAACTGTGTCTGCGGACGTCCTCCTACAATTGGGTTACTTTTTGTTTTTTAAGGAGGTTGGTGGCAGGATTTGCACTCCAGCCACCATGAAACGTTTCATTCCGCAAAACCCACAAATGTAAGGAAATCTGAAAATCCACTCCATGGGAGTACCTCTTGTGCTGCCCTCCACAGGGCAGTTCACGGGATGACGGGATTGAGGCAAAGCCTTCGGGACCCCCATTCCTTGATGATTGGAGGAAAACCATGGGGTGAACATCCAGGGTCAGATTGCGGTAGTGTGTGGCAGAGTGGTGCTAAGGTGTCGTCCACCAAACGGCGGTCTCCTTGGGTTAACCTGAGGTGGTCCCTTCGGGTGGGTGCCTGGAATGTCCTATCTCTAAGAGAGGATTATCACCTGTTTCTGTTATCATCTGAGCTCAAGCATTTGAACAACGGTGATGCAGCACTCTCTGAGGTTCGGAGACCGGATAATGGCGAGATCATGGCGGGTGGTTACACTTGCTATCAGTCTTGTTGCTCTGGTGGTTACCATGCCCAAGGAGTTGCTGTAGCTGTCCATAAGCTGACTCCAATGAGAATTGAGGAAACACCGGTTAACGAGCGTATTATGAAACGAAGGAGTCATCACTCCTTGGATGTCGTTTCCCTGGTCTCTGTACATGCTCCGACTGATGCAAGTGATCTCACCATGAAGACATTCTATGCCACGCTGGAGTCTTTGGTTGATCAGTGCCCCAGGCGAAATACTCTTCTAGTCTTGGGGGATTTCATTGCATTGACTGGAACTGATAGGGATGGTTGTAAGACGTGTGTTGGTCCCCGTGGGTCGGGAACTGTGAACCAGAATAGCACTAAGTTCCTTAACTTTGCAAGAAGTTATGGACTTAGGGTGGCTGGTTCATAGTTTCAGTGTTCACAGGCTCATCTTTGGACTTGCTGGACTTGATATTACAACTCTGGTGGTGTGGCAAAGGAGATTTACCATTTTCTCATTGATGGTCGCTGGTGGATGATCCAAAACTGCAGGGTCTACCGGAGTGCTCAGTGCCTCATTATCGACCACAGGCTTGGAGCAACTCTGAAGTTGCAGCTTAAATCCGGGAGAATGGTACCATCCCAGGCTCGGCTGGATGTTGGAAGCTCAAGGATGAGAGGTAGCTGTGAACAGGCTGAGTGGGGATTTGGGGGGGTCTGGGTGCTTAAGGGAATCCTGAAGAGCAGTGGAGTGCCTTCAAGACCATCATCCTTGATGTTGCCGGTGGATGTCTTGGAACTCAGCGCAGGGCGAAGAAGAATGTTGTCTCTCAAGGGACACTGGATACCATTGGCCAGAGTCACAGGGCCAGGCTGAATGGCAGAGCTGAGCTTTTCAGAGAGCTCAGGCATAAAACTGTAAAGCGTGAAGGATGGACAAAGAGGCCTGTGTGAGGAATCTATGATGGTGGTAGAGCATCACTTGTGGTCAAGTGATTCTCATCCTGCTTACAGGGGAATTTGCGCATTGCGTTCCTCCAAGCTCGCCCTTTGGTGTACTGCAGTTGGAACGGAGGTTGGTTGGCTCTTGACAGAGGAGTCCGAAGTGAAGGCCCGCTTGGCCTGTTACTTTGAGCAGCTGTACCAGGTGATCCACCAGCTGTCGAGGTGGATGTCAGGGGTGTAACTATCTCGATTGCTGGCCCTCCAATCAACTGTGATCCACCTTCGTTTGTGGAAACACAGACTGCGGTGAACCGGTTGAAATGGAAAAGCTCCTGGGATCTGTGGCATCCATGCTGAACATCTCAAGGCTGGTGGAAATGCTGTACTCGTGTCGTTGCATGCAGTTCTGTGCTCTGCCTGGAACACAGGCATCATCCCAACTGACAGGAAGAGGGGCCTTGTTGTCCCTCTCTGGAAAGGGAAGGGTGATCACCAGGACTGCAATAACTACCGAGGGGTGATGCTGCTTTCAGTACCGGACAAGGTCTTTGCTCGGATAATTCTTCATAGGGTTCGCCACCATCTGCTGATCTTTTTTTTGTGGAGTGCCACCAAAACTGATCAACCTGATGTCTGAACTATACTCTGGTACTGAGAGTGCTGTGAGATGTGGTGATACAATCTCTGACTTATTTACAGTTGTTACTGGAATTTGTCAAGGGGTGTGTACTGGCCCCCACACTTTTCAGCGCTTGTATGGACTGGAATCTGGGGAGGATGTCGGGGAGATCAAGCTGCCATGCATCCTTTGTGAATGTCGAGATCTCTGACCTTGATTTCGCAGATGATGCAGTCATCTTTGCGGAGACTCTGGATATCCTTTTGGGAGCCCTCGAGGTGCTGAATGAGGAGTTGGAGCTGCTGGGGATATGGGTTGCCTGGATCAAACCGAAGATCCAGGCTGTCAATGACATCTTGGATGCTACTATCTTGTCTGTACCTGTTTATGGTGAGGATGTTGAGGTCCCGGAGAGATTAGCTTACCTTGGCAGTGATATTCATGTCTCTGCTGGCTTTGAACAAGAGGTCAATAGATGTCTGGGTCAGGCCTGGGGGGTGATGGATTCACTGGATCATAGGGTGTGGCACTACCGGTACCTGTGCAGGAGGACAAAAGTCTGAGTCTTCAGGTGCTTGGTGCTTTCAGTCCTGCTCTACTGATGACACTTGTACTCTTACCATGGATCTGAGACAGAGACTTAATTCCTTTGGTTCCAGGTCTCTTCCGAGAATCCTTGGCTATCGCTGGTCAGACTTTGTGTCCAACGAGCGGTTGCTGAGAGAGACCCAAATGAGATTTGTTCCCTGCATAGCCCGTGAGCATCAGCTGCGGCTGTATGGACATGTGGCTCCTTTTCCTGATGCTGATCCTGCTCACCAGATTCTCTCAGCGAGGGTGTCTCGTGAGTGTAGGAAGCCAATGGCCCGGCAACATGACTAATGGTTGCAGTAGGTTGATCGGAATCTCAAGGAGATGGGGATGGGCCAGGCATCTGCTTGGGGGGTGGCCAGACAGAGGCCCTGGAGTACCGGCCGAAAGTGGATGCAGAGACGCGCTGCTCCGGTGCATGCTCCCATACCTGACCTGACCAGAATGAGCTTTGCAATCCCCATTTCCAGTCAGGAGAAGAACCTTCCTGCCAAATTTCAGCTGGATCAGCCCAGCGATTTGGCTGGAGAAGTCGAAAAAGTTGAATGATGGTCGGATGGACGGACGGTGCATGATGGCAATACCTTATCTCGAATATAATTCCTGATAAGCTAATGATTTGGAGCCTCGTACACTGCCTTGGGGTACATCAGCCGTCACAGAGAGAGGAAATGAAAGGGTTCCTTTGAGAGCCACACGTCTATGAGAGTGGAGGAAGTCAGTAATTCAGGAGCGGAGTTGGCTTGGATTCCACAGGCAGACAGTTTGGATAGTAAGACGGAATGCCGGACAGTATCAAAAGCTCAAGATGTGTCCATAGAGATGGCCCTGATCTCATGTCTGATGTTGAGGGCCTCCACCATTGTTGGGAGAATAGAAGCAGCATGTCCAAGGTAGAGTGACCAGGTCTGAATCCAAATTGATCATCTCGGATGAGGCTGTTGGAGAAAAAGAATGATTTTATGTGAAATGTGATGATGGATTCCATGACTTTACTGATGATTGGAAGTAAGCTGATTGGTCTGTTGTTAAAGGGATCCATTTTTGCACTTTTTTATGTAATGCTGTGATGTTGGCTGATTTCCAATTTCCCAGATGGATATTGAGAGACCAGTCCTGAAGTGTTTAAAAAAAAAAACACGAATATGTAAAACGCGAATGTTGAAGCAGGTCACGCTTTATGACCCGCGAATACATGGGGTTCGCAAAAGCGAATCCGTGAATAGCAGGATCAGACAGTATATTCAAGGTGGAATGTCCAGGCCAAAGCCAAACTGAAGGTCAGAGATAAGAGTGAGAGAAAAAATGAGTCATGATCTTCTGCATTTATTGATTTCATTACTTTGCTTCATTGTGATGGGGAGAAGGCTCACTGGCCTGTCATCAAGAAGATCAGTTTTGAGACAGTTCTTATGATTTGGATAACATTGGCAGTTTTTCAAGATGCATGATGCAGGTGGACCTTTAAAAAAAGAACTCCGACAAAATAGCAGACAAAGTGAAGTGGACAAAACGGTGAAAGTTTTTCAGTATGGGAGTACTGATTTCATCAGGAACAGTCGATTTGGAAGAGTCAAGAGAGGATAGGAGTTTCTCCTCCTTCGTAGCGGGGAAGTTCAAAGGCTGTGGGATGTTTTCCTTGAGGGTGTGTGGGATGGGTACAGGGAGATAGAGATTAAAGACGTTGGCCTTTTCTCCAAAGACAGAATAAAGTCGGTCAGCTTTAACGTGAGCATTGTCCCTCATGTCTAAATCTTTCAGAGGAAAGAAACTGATGAGGAGCATGTTCTGGAGACACACTTGACCAATTGCCACCATGTTTTGTGGATGGTGTCAGACCTACGACTTGAGCTCGGTTGGGCCTGATGCTGAATCTTGGCACGTCTTAGGATGGAAGCACAATCGTTTCGAACTTTGGGGAGAGACTGCAGGTGCCAACAGTAGGGATGAATTCCTCAGAGGAAAAGGCAACCGACTTCCTGGCAATTGCCTCACCACTTGAACTGTGGTGCTTTGAGCGATATGTTTGGAAACCTGGAAGGGTATCTTGAGGTGTGAAGGTATGAACTGATGGAAGAGAGAGTAGTTTGTTGAGAAATGAGTCCCAGGCACTGTTTGGCTGCATCATTTTCTGGGGGCATGACTGTGCCACCGATGCAGTGCCCCCTGTTACCAGCACGCTGGTACTCAATTTACCAACCTCGGAAGGATGGCAGGCTGAGTCATCCCGCCTGGTGTTAATTCAACGTATTGCAGGGCTTTGAAATCCAGAACCTAAGATCTTAAGCCAGTCACCCAAACCAACACCGGGCTTGATTACTTGGGTGGCGGTAAGAGTAGAAGAGAGAGGATGGGGAATGTGGAGATTGACGGGATGGGATGGACTCGTGCGTCTGCATATATTGCAAGACATTTTCCGTCTTTGGATACCTAAATCGGCATGGCAGCCGCATGCATTGAATGCTTTCAAGAAGGCCACACTGTACCTGTGTAGTCGATCTTTCATACCGACAAAATTACAATTCATCAGATTTCAGATTTGTTGTACGTAAAATAATCTTTCAGAACTTTGAACTTGTCATATCTGGTAATCTTAAAGATTATTGTATGTACATCCATCTGGGTTGTAAAACTGTTTTAGCCTGTCTTATCTCTCAATATAAAGTGACCTCTGCCGTCTCGTGTGCATTCAGCTTTTTGGCAGGCCTCTTGATTTTTATTTTTTTTGGTCAATATTTTCCTGATAGTTGTTATCCTCTGTTTGTTAATGGTACTTTTCCAGGTCACCTTGTTTACTAATTCCTCTTGTAATTCAAATCAATATTCTGGGTATGGAGCACAGCCCATGGTATGGAGCCAAGCACAGGCCAAGTGGCATGCTCATTATGGCAAATTCTTGATGTTTTTGCTTTACACAAGTCATAGAGTCTTGCGTTAGATAACACCATTTACTGAAGAGTTTAAATTCCAACTGTTGTGTCACTGGAAGGTACGTATGTCATAAAGTATCCAGAAAACCAAATTGACCAACAAGCTACCTCCTGTCAGGGCTTACTGACTTCTCCACTCTCGTAGTCAGCGTGCGTCTCCTAACGGGATCGTCTATCTCCTCTCCCTGTTGAGGCTGAAGTGCTACAAGGCAGTGTCTTGGGTCCAGTCTTTTTCATCATCTTCATCAATGATCTTTCTGATTCTCTGTAAAATACTTATTATCTCTTGGCTGATGACTCTACCCTCAATCCTTCAGATATGCGGCAGCAAACTTTTCCATCTCTGCAGACCTTAGTGGAATTACAAGCTCGTCAAATACTTTTTGTATTATGTCTTTCAATCTTGACAAATCTCACACTCTCAATATGTCTCTCTGAAATTACCATCTAGCTAATCCTCCCATTTACTTGTATAACAAGTTCAGCCAGTCAAACTTTTGGCACCACCGTCTGCCACAATCTCTCTTGGGCAAACTAATTATCCAAGTTGGCTTCCAAAGCCAGCCACTGACTGGCATCCTCTGTCTTGCAAAGTCTTTCCTTGGTAAATCTGAATTTTTATCAACTTCCAAGGCCTTCATCCACAACTCCATGGAGTACTGCTCTCCCCTTTGGGACGGCGCCCCTGTCTCACGCCTTGCACTTCTTGATGCCAAGGAAACCAAGGCCCTCAAAATCACTGGAGTCTTTGGCAATGAAGCTGATTATCTAGGCCTGTTACTCTTTCATTGCAGACAAGTCAGTGGTCTCTGCCTTCTTTCGCCTCCTTTCTAGTCCTGCCATTTCCTTGCTCCTTCTCCACTCCCACTCGGGTTTCCCCAGTTTTGTCCTTCCATGTGCTCTGTGCTCCATTCAAGAGTAGGAGCACAGCACTCCACGAGCCTCGACTTTGTAACTAAAAAAGCCATGTCTGAGTCCTCATGTTGCATTATATAAGGTGTTACATCATAAATGGGGGAAATCTGTTGCATTTTAGGAAATAAAACAGTCCCTGGGGGGAGTTGTGACATTCTTACTTGGCAACCAAAAAAACGGTTTTCTTCAGCAACACGATAATTTCGTTTGTGTGGTATTTGATCTTCTATTGTAAGCTAACCATATGTAGAGTCTGTAAGAAGAAGAGGAGGAAGGAGAAGGACCACTCCTTTCACGTCTTCAGATGCATATGGCTTCCGAGGCACTCTAATCCTTGGCTTGAGGGCACAATCCTGGATCGGTCGCCTCTCCAACATAGGATACTGGAATGGTAGAGCCTGTAACAAGGCTGCCAAATTAGTCACAGAGCAGAAAAGTCAAATCAGGTATAGCGGTCGATTGCTTCTTTTGTTTTTTTCTAGCTGCTGTTGTGCCTGAAGGCCAGCTCGGTGCTGCCAAGGCAGCCCCATTGAAAGGATTGCACTGGATGTTTTGCATTGTCTTTCCATGGGTAGTCAGGCAAGGAATTTGCGATTTGTTCAGGGGGTTACGGTGGTAGCTTGACTCGTCTTCAGGCTGGGCACCATGGGATCTTTAATATCCACCAATTTATGTTAGCAGATGCCCAGAATAACATCCATCCAAAGGAATGCACACACATTCATGAATCGCCCTGCCTGCGAAACACCCACGGTTCGTCGGTTGGTTGAGCAACTCAGAGGCAAGTGCACATATCTCTGGGCTATCCTGCCAGCTTTTGGTCAATCCTACGTTCAACTAATTTGGAATTTAGGAGGATAGAGTGCTCAAAGATCGTCTTCTTCTGCCCCTTACCTAACGGCCACAATTATTCCCACGTCCTTGTGGATTTGGCCGGGGAAAAGCTTGGCTCAAATCTTTTGTGAAGGACACCATTGGATATTTCATGTCCACCAACTAATGCTGGTAGTCGTGATGCGCAGTTTAACGTCTATCCAAGGGATGGCACACTCACTGATGAATCACCCTGCCTGTGAAGCACCGGGATGACAGTTTCTGGCTGGGTTGAGATTCACACCTCGGCTAGACAGCTTAAAGGCGAGTCTGCGTACCTCTAGGGCATAGGCCATCCTTCCAGCCCAGAGTGCTCAAAGGTCTGCTCTTGCAAAATCCATTATGGAGTGTTTAACAACACACATTGTAGACAGAACTGGTTTAACCTGCCATGAAGGTTATCATGTGAACGAATAAGAATAAATCCAGACACGTATGGAGTGAGTAAGCTGTTACACCACTGAGTGTATTTTACACTGTAAATCTAAGCATGTTATTGATTCACTGTGGAGCAAAGTAGCATGTTTAAAATGCACAAGTAAATGCTAACTCTAAAGTTTACATGAAAAATACTTTCACCTTCAAACGTTTAGTGATTACCAAATGAGGATAAAAATGTTTCCTTTTTGAGAGAGGGTGTTCCCAGCTTCCCCATCAAACTGTCACCAACTCGCGCTCCCATTCAAGCCTTCCAGGATGAAGCTGCACAACTGCTGGGGAAATTGTTGAAGTAGTTCTGGCTGCTGAATAGCAAACTTTCACGAATAACAAGAATAAAACGACTTCTTCGTTGTTTCATTTAAATAATATCAATCGATCAAATGCATCAAGCTGGACAGCGCATCGTTGCTGCCAAAGCAGTTCCTGGGAAAAGCCTCGCTGGGTGGTTTGGTTATCCTGGGTGGGTTAGCTATTTTTGGTGGTTTCGCTTTGTGTGGTTTAGCTATGCTGGGTGGGTTGGCTATGTTGGGTGGTTTCGCTTTGTTGGGTGGTTTGGTTATCCTTTGCAGTTTGGTTGTGTACTGGGTGCTTTATTGATGTTGGGCAGCTTGGTTACACTGGGCGGTTTGGCTATGTTGGGTGGTTTAGCTATGTTGGATGGCTTGGCTATGTTGGGTGGCTTGGCTATGTTGGGTGGCTTGGCTATGTTGGGTGGCTTGGCTATGTTGGGTGGCTTGGCTATGTTGGGTGGTTTAGCTATGTTGGATGGCTTGGCTATGTTGGGTGGCTTGGCTATGTTGGGTGGCTTGGCTATGTTGGGTGGCTTGGCTATGTTGGGTGGTTTGGTTATCCTGCGCAGTTTGTTTGTGTACTAGGTGCTTTATCGATGTTGGACGGTTTGGTTACACTGGGCGGGTTGGCTATGTTGGGTGGTTTAGCTATGTTGGGTGGTTTGGTTATGTTGGGTAGTTTGGTTATCCTGAGCAATTTGGTTGTGCACTGGGTGCTTTATTGATGTTGGACGGTTTGGTTACACTGGGTGGGTTGGCTATGTTGGGTAGCTTGGTTATGTTGGGTGGTTTGGTTATGTTGGGTGGGTTGGCTATGTTGGGCGGTTTGGTTATGTTGGGTGGATTGGTTATGTTGGGTGGCTTGGTTATGTTGGGTGGCTTGGTTATGTTGGGTGGCTTGGTTATGTTTGGTTATCCTGAGCAGTTTGGTTGTGTACTGGGTGCTTTATCAATGTTGGACGGTTTGGTTACACTGGGCAGGTTGGCTATGTTGGGTGGTTTAGCTATGTTCAGTGGTTTGGCTATGTTGGGTGGCTTGGCTATGTTTGGTGGTTTGGTTATCCTGGGCAGTTTGTTTGTGTACTAGGTGCTTTATCGATGTTGGACGGTTTGGTTACACTGGGCGGGTTGGCTATGTTGGGTGGTTTAGCTATGTTGGGTGGTTTGGGGATGTTGGGTGGTTTGGTTATGTTGGGTAGTTTGGTTATCCTGAGCAATTTGGTTGTGCACTGGGTGCTTTATTGATGTTGGACGGTTTGGTTACACTGGGTGGGTTGGCTATGTTGGGTGGCTTGGTTATGTTGGGTGGTTTGGTTATGTTGGGTGGCTTGGTTATGTTGGGTGGCTTGGTTATGTTGGGTGGCTTGGTTATGTTGGGTGGCTTGGTTATGTTGGGTGGCTTGGTTATGTTGGGTGGCTTGGTTATGTTAGGTGGCTTGGTTATGTTTGGTGGTTTGGTTATCCTGAGCAGTTTGGTTGTGTACTGGGTGCTTTATCAATGTTGGACGGTTTGGTTACACTGGGCAGGTTGGCTATGTTGGGTGGTTTAGCTATGTTCGGTGGTTTGGTTATGTTGGGCGGGTTGGCTATGTTGGGTAGTTTTGTTATCCTGAGCAGTTTGGTTGTGCACTGGGTGCTTTATTGATGTTTGGTGGCTTGGTTACGCTGGGCAGTTTACCATTGTCTTCCAAGCAATCAATGATGGCAGTAATTTGTAATTAGTTGAGGGTGCTAGTGATAACTCACCTACTCTTCATGGAAGTTACCATGGGACCTTCAATGCCTGCTAATGAACAGTGTTGGCAGACGAGTCCAGTTTAACATCTATCCCAGGGACAGTGCACACATTGATCACTCGTCCTGCTTGTAAAACACCAGAGTAACACTTTTATAGCTGGGTCGAGATTTGAACCACAGTTATACAACAAGAAGGCAAGTATGCATACTACCTCAAAGCTATCCTACCATCCCCTTATTACCCTTGCTGGAGAAGAGGATATTGCATTTTGGCCTGTTTGTTTGTTTGTCTGTCTGTTTATCTGTTTATAAGTAGTTGTCTATTTGTCCACACAGAATGTGAATGTGTACTAATTACATTTAAGACCCTTTACAACCCTAAGACCATGAAGACTGAAATACCTTGGTGTTCTCCTCCTCTTCTTCCCTTGATAAGGGGTGAGGTCCAATGGCACCAAGCTTCTGCCCTGTCTTGACCATAATACTCCTCCACCTCCCTCTCTCCTCTGTCAACTCTCTCCACTCTCCAACCACCCCTACCTTACGGATGTCCCTCCTCACGCAATCATCCCATCTCAACTGTGGTCTACCTCTTTTCCTCCTACCTTGCTCCCTCAATCTATCCGCTATCTTTGTCATTCCCTCTTCCCCCATCAGCACCAAGTGTCCAGCTCATCTCAGCCAGAATTTCACCAGACTGTGTCAAGCTCATCTGCACACCACTCTTCTCCCTCAGTTCATCCATCCTCCTCCGATCCACCCTCTTCACTCCGGAAACCCTCGTGACCCAGTTGTTCTTGCAAACCTGCAGCCTCTGTTGTTTCTCTGTCAGTGGCACCATCTCCAGACCGTAATGGTAGGCTGGCATTACACACGTCATCAGAACCTTCTCTTTTAATTTTCTTGATATCTTTCAATCTGCCATGACTCCATCCATGCTTTGGCACCCACCTGAATCTTCATCCGCACCTCTGCCTCAGACTTACCATCCCTGGTCATTGTTTCTCCCAGATACTCAAACCTAATTCTCTGCCTAATCTGCTTCCCCTCTAACCTGATATTTTCTCTGCTGCCTGATCCACATCACCTCAGTCTTTTCCATACTCATCTTCAGCCCATGTTTCTCAAATGCCTCCTTCAACTCCCCCAGTACTTCGTGCATCTCCTTCCCACTCTCCACCACAACGGCCAGATCGTCCACAAACAACATCCTCCCTGTATTACCCCTCAAGCTCACCTTCCTAGCTACCAGCTCTATCACCATGATAAGCATGAGTGGGCTGAAAGAGCTTTGGTGCCTCAAACCGATGTTCATGCTGAAATCAGACATCCCAGGACCAACCAAAACTCTTCCCTTCATTCCCTTGTATATCCCCGCCACAAACCTAACTTCTGCTTCCGGCACTCCCATCCATCTCAGTGTTGCAATCACCATCTCTCTTGGGACAGTGTCGTAGGCCTTCTCCAGGTCCAGAAATCCCAATGCCATCTCATCTTGTACCTCAAACCTCTTCCCCACCAGCTATATCAGCACAAACACCCTATCCGTCGGCCCCATACCCTTTCTAAACCCTTGCTGTGCTTCTCTGATCTCCATGGCCACACTCTTCCTTATCGTCTTGTCCAGAATCCTCTCCAGCACCTTCATTACATGACCTAGGAACGTAATTTCTCTGTACTTCCCCTTCCCCTTCCCCTTCCATATCGTCACAATTAACTCTGTCCTCAAATCCTCCGGAATTGAACCCTCACTCATACATACATTCAACAGCCTCTTCCGTCAACTGACTCCGACTTCTTCTGCTGCAATTATCATCTCTGCACACACCTCATCAATGTCCAGCACTCTTTCCTTCTTCATCCATTTTAATGTCGTCTGCACTTCCTCCTCTGTGATCTCCACCAACTCCACTTTCCTCTAGACATAACGTTGTTGCTTCCTTCCCGGTTCAACAGCTCCTTGAAATATCCTTCCCACACCTTCAATACTGTCCCCCTCTCTGCCACTAGCCTACCGCCACCATCCTTAATCACCGCCCTACCTTGTCATATCCTTACCATCTTCATCCCTGTCATGAGCCAATTTATATATCCTCTTCCAACTTGTTGTGCACCTCCTCTTCCATACCATTTCTCACCTTTATCCATAGCTCTCCGTACTGCTTTGTTCTTCTGCCCTTCCAGGTGCAGCAACCCCACATCCGGCTGCCTCCCTCTATCCTTGATCTTTTCCATCCCCTTCCAAACCCACTTCCTTTCACCAACTGCTTTTGCTACCTCCTCCGTCCACCATACCTGGTTTCTATCCCTTGACGATGCACCCTTTCCTTATGTCCTTCCACACAAAACGTCTGCAATTCCCCTAAACACCTCTCCATACTTTTTCCACTCCTCATCCAAACCTTCTGCTTCTTCGCTAAGTTGCTCATACCTAGCCCTCAACCTCTCCTTGTACTCTGATGACATTTCCTCTACTAATCTTCTGACCCCTGCTCTTAACCTCCCTCCATTTCTTAATCCGTACAACAAAGACCACAGATTTGTGCTGGGTGGTAACATGCTCTCACGCCACTGCCTTACACTCCTTAACCCTCCACAACTGTCACTTCCTTGCCACCACCAAATCTAGTTCTGCTCTATGTTGTCCAACCCTATAAGTAATCTTGTGGCTTTCTCACTTTTGAAAGAATGAACCAGCTATGGCCATCCTATTCCTCACCACTAGCTCCACCAGCTTTCGACCCTCTCTATTCCTCGTTCCCCAACCAAACTTACCAACACATTCCTCTTCACCCAGCGCTGTTACTCCCATGTGCATGTTAAAGTCTCCTGCAATGCACACCATCACCTCCAGCTCAACCATTCCCATCATCTTCTCCAGTGCAGCCCTGAATTCCTGCTTCTCTGCCCAATTCCTTCCCGTTTGTGGTCCATATGCCAACATAACACAAACCATTTGCTTTTGTATCACCACCTATGTCATAACTATCCATCCCTCCCATCTTTCCACTCTGACCTGCTTGCTAATCTCTTCCAACACTATTATTCCAACGCCATTACTCCTTCCATCCCCACCCGCATGCAACAGCCTGTATCCTCCTCCCAACCTCCTCACCGTGTCTCCTTTTCATTTAGTTTCCTGTACACACACCACTTCCCAACTCCTCCGCATCATCTTCACCACTTCGACCACTACCCCCCCCCCCCATTGATCCCACATTCAAAATCACTGCATGCCTGACAGAGTAAGTACCATCTTGGATAATTTGGGATGTTGGGATAATTATCAATCAGCAGAGCTGCCCTCACTGACCAGACCCTAAGACCCCTAAAATTCTTAAGATCCTTTACAACCCTAAGACTACTAAAACCATTTAGAACCCTAACATCTATTAGACACTTCAGAACACCTAATAGCCTTTAAGACCCCTAACACCCTTCAAGACCTCTAAGACCCTTTATAACCCAAACACCCTTTCAGACTCTTTAGACCCCGAACACCCTTTAAGACCCCGAAGATCCTTTAGACCTTCATACCTTTCAACCTTTTAATACCCTGAAGACCCCTTTTGATCTTTTAGACCCTTTTTATACATTTTAGGACCCTTAATAGACCCTGTTGACCTCTTTGGACCATTTTAACCCTTTCGTAATAGTAAGTGTGAATTTGTTGTCATACTGCACATATGCGATGCATGTGCATTGAGAAGTACTTTAGACCTTCAGACCATTTGACATTTGCAACTTTTCAGACCCTTGACCTTTACACATTTACAATTAGACCGCTTAGACCTTTCGTTTGCATTCAACATCCTTTCATTTAGTATATCATTCGATTTATTTGCCACGCAAAACAAGTCCTGACGAGGATCCGCAATCTCTGATTGCTCTTTCTTGTTAACATTATATCCAGCGTCCAAAGTTCATATTAATCTGGATACGTCATCTTCGTGCAGCTTGTTTAAAGGTTATGAATGTGATGTGGATTCAAACTCACCAATGTAACCTTTTGCTGCAGATCCTTAATTACCTAAGAGAAGCAAGTACATTTCCATGAATAATACACACAGTGGTGTATTGAAAGCAACATGCTCCATTCACTTTTAATGAAATGGGACATTTTTCTTACTTTTCTCAACACTCCTCCATGAGCCTCGACATTGTACACAAAAAAAAAACTACTAACGAACCTCAATAATCAATCTCATTATTCGAACCATGGTTGCCATTTGTGATTTACAAATGCTGTCATTATATCTAACTTATGAACACAAATAGTTTTTAGCCAGGATGTAAATAACATCCCTACCTTTTCAGCAACAGAGCTCCAATTGAAGAATGTACTGTAGCACAGGCAGATTGATCGTGTACTTGCAGTCAAACCATAGATGAAAAGCCTTTTTCTTCCCTGTTGGTTTCCCAGGCAAAGTAGCCAATGAGAAAAATTGCAGATAAACTGTGGTAGGAGAAATTGTAGTTGTGATGGAACCAGTGCTTGGGCAACAAGTATTTGTACGATGTTTATCTTGTAGTGAGCATGATAAAGAATGTTTCTACTTCTTTGACCTTTCATCTGGAGAGAAAGCCAATCCTTTGTGCTCTGAAACCACATACGTGCCTGATCTCTGAACTCAGGTACTTTATTTCAAGATATGGGCAGACTCCTCTGATGCAAGAGCGCTCAATGTTCTTTATTAAATTCACCTTTTCACCAACTAAGAACCTCCGCTCGGGTACCATCTTGGATTTATGACTCCGGCGAGGTGGGTGCCCGGCACATCGCCCGGTCGACCGCCCGACATTTCAGTTGAACCCGGTATAAGCAAAGTGAGGCCCTCAATTCAGTTCAGAGCGTCTTGGCCATTTGGCCAGCATGACTGCTGTAACATTGGTATCAGGAAAGGGATATGTCCTCTGGTTCATTTAAAAATCCTGCTTCTTATTCTGAATATTTTAACAATAATCCTTGATCCTGGTGTGCTTCCTCGGTACTTCCTGGTTTTGCTGCCCCAGTACTGCTCTTTCTGGCAATTTTGTAGTATTTTTCGGCGATATTTATTTAATACACAAGGTCTGAACATCAAGATTGCTCTGTTCGCAGGTTCTGCATTGTACAACACATTGTCCTTTCGGTTGAGGATATAATGCTGACAAGTTTGACGATAAACATACCACTGTGTATTTTACAATCAGTAGGCCATTGTTTGCTGTTCCATGGGTTCAATTCCCTGCTTCGGTGATTTGACTGTATAATTTGTGGCTTAGCACTATGTGTCGGAGACTAGAGCTCTAAGATATGGTATATACAAAAAGGGCCGATTGCCATTTCCCTGCGCCTTCGTTACCTGTTTATAATTTGTTTCTCTTACTCTTAATTTCACTCTTCCCAGGGAATGTCTTTATGGCTAAATACAGGCAGGCTGACTCAGCTGTCCCAGAACTTTCTCAAGCAAATCCCAGAACTGGTAAATTACTGGTGCACCACTTTGTTTCATTTCCTTATTTCTTGAAGAGGTAGTTTTATTTTAAACAACCACAAAGATGATTGGAAGAAATTTTGAAATGAAGTCTTCGATGCACAAATATATTACTCATAACTTTAGGAATATAAAGACAATGAAAAACAATCTGTTAATTAATCTGTTATTACTAAATTGAATTCTAAATTATATTGTGCCAGTCTGTGGGCGTGGCCTCAACGTCTCCATCTTTCATTGGTTTAAACTCGCATATAAAGTCATGCCTTACGTCATTGCATACATCCTGTCTGACCCTAATCCTAGCTTCCCATAAGTTTAGTTATTGTTATTGTAATTCCCTTAATATAATTTACACATAATAATTCGTTTTTTTGATACATAACGTCCACATCTGGTCCAAAAGTGCCGCCCTCCCTGCCTCTTCGGCCCAGCCACTGCCCCCACTCCCACACCAGTGCTTCTCTTGCCCCCCCCAGCCCTCGGCCTCCAACTCTCCTGCCCCCTCCAGCCCTTGGCCCACCAGCTCCCCTGCCCCCTCCTGGACCCTCCAATTCTCCTTCCCCCTCCCCCCAGCCCTCAAAATCTCCAAAAGTTCCCACCCCCTCTCCCACCCTGGCAATTCTCCTACTCCCTCCCTCAATTTTTCTCCTGAGCAATGCCAGGTACCCCTGCTAGTCTATAATATAAAGGAGCTCGGTCTTAGCGTGCCTGCATCCGGCCGTGCCAACGTCTGTCCGGTAACAATTGTCCTATAGGAGATATAAACGAATGAAGTCAAATCTGAAAACAGTATGATATAGTTAAGTAAGGTGAGGATAGATGGGCTGGTTTCAATTTACATTGAAACAAAAATGCTTACGCCTTCATCTTCTTCTTCACTTATAATAATGGTGAGTCTCAATCAATCCCGTTTCTCATATCGAATTAGATTCAGAAAGCACTTTCTATATTCAATACTTTTTTCAACATTTCCATTTTTTTTTTGTACACCTTGTCGAGGCTCGTATGAGAGCTAACACACAACACCACAGCAAGGGGAGCATGAGACAAGAGGGGTGGGAGTGGGAAGGACAAAATAGTGGGGACAGAGGCAAAAAAAATTCATTTTATTCCATTTTATCCATATTAAAAAAAAAAAAATTTCCATTTTATCCATATTAATAAAACATTTCCATTTTATTCCATTTAATCCATATTAAAAAAAAAACATTTTGATTTTATTCCATTTTATCCATATTTTAAAAAAACATTTCGATTTTATTCCATTTTATCCATGTTAAAAAAAATTCCATTTTATTCCATTTTATCCATATTTAAAAAAACATTTCCATTTTATCCATATTAAAAAAAACATTTCCATTTTATTCCATTTTATCCATATTAAAAAAAAAACATTTTTATTTTATTCCATTTTATCCATATTTAAAAAAAAACATTTCCATTTTATTCCATTTTATCCATATTAAAAAAAATTCCATTTTATTGCATTTTATCCATACTGTATTTAAAAAAAACATTTCCATTTTATCCATATTAAAAAAAACATTTGCATTTTATTCCATTTTATCCGTTGGGGCAGGCCCGTAGGTGCGTGCCCGTAGGTGAGTGCCAGTATGTGCAGCCTCTATCTCTCTCAAACCTCGAAAAGGCACATCCGTGGGTCCCCAGCAATATTCCTGGCAAGTTTCAATCAGATCGGACCGTCAATCGTGCAAAAATAATTAAAATAAATAAATACATAAACATTAATTGTGATGTCATTCATGACGTCATAGCACCGTGTCTTGTCATTGGTCGACAGATAAATGGCCGTAACTTGGGAACTGCTTATCCGATTAATATCAAACCTTGAAAACGCACATCCGCGGGTCCCCAGCAATATTTCTGGCAAATTTCAATCAGATCGGACCGTCAATCGTGCAACAAAAAATAATATAAATAAATACATCAACATTAATTGTGACGTCATTCGTGATGTCATAGCACCGTGTCTTGTCATTGGTCAACAGATAAATGTCCGTAACTTGGGAACTGCTTATCCGATTAATATTAAAACTTGAAAAGGCACATCCGCGGGTCCCCGGCAATATTCCTGGCAAGTTTCAATCCGATCGGACCGTCAATCGTGCAAAAAATAAATAAATAAATAAATAAACATTAATTGTGACGTCATAGCACCGTGTCTTGTCATCAGTCGACAGATAAATGGCCGTAACTTGGGAACCGCTCGTCTGATCGATATTAAACCTCAAAGGCACATCTGCGTGTCCCCGGCAATATTCCTGGCAGGTTTCAATGAGATCGGACCGGCGGTCATCGAGAAACGGCGGTCGCAGACAGACAGACAGACAGACAGACAGACAGACAGACAGACAGACAGACAGACAGACAGACAGACAGACAGACAGACAGACAGACAGACAGACAGACAGACAGACAGACAGACAGACAGACAGACACACACACACACACACACACACACACACATTGCTGGAATTATAGATAGATTAAAAAAAAAATTTTTTATTTTATTCCATTTTATCCATGTTAAAAAAAACTTTTCCATTTTATTCCATTTTATCCATGTAAAAAAAAAACATTTCTATTTTATTCCATTTTATCCATATGAAAAAAACATTTTTATTTTATTCCATTTTATCCATGTTAAAAAAACATTTCCATTTTATCCATATTAAAAAAACCATTTTTATTTTATTCCATTTTATCCATATGAAAAAAACATTTTTATTTTATTCCATTTTATCGATGTTAAAAAAAAAAACATTTCCATTTTATCCATATTAAAAAAAACATTTTTATTTTATTCCATTTTTTCCATATGAAAAAAACATTTTTATTTTATTCCATTTTATCCATGTTAAAAAAAAAAAATTTCCATTTTATCCATATTAAAAAAAATTTTTTTTATTTTATTCCATTTTATCCATATGAAAAAAACATTTTTATTTTATTCCATTTTATCCATATTAAAAAAAAAACATTTCCATTTTATCCATATTAAAAAAACCATTTTTATTTTATTCCATTTTATCCATATGAAAAAAAGATTTTTATTTTATTCCATTTTATCCATGTTAAAAAAAACATTTCCATTTTATCCATATTAAAAAAACCATTTTTATTTTATTCCATTTTCTCCATATGAAAAAAAACATTTTTATTTTATTCCATTTTATCCATATTAAAAAAAAAACATTTCCATTTTATCCATATTAAAAAAACCATTTTTATTTTATTCCATGTTATCCATATGAAAAAAACATTTTTATTTTATTCCATTTTATCCATATTAAAAAAACCATTTTTATTTTATTCCATTTTATCCATATGAAAAAAACATTTTTATTTTATTCCATTTTATCCATGTTAAAAAAAAACATTTCCATTTTATCCATATTAAAAAAACCATTTTTATTTTATTCCATTTTATCCATATGAAAAAAAAAACATTTTTATTTTATTCCATTTTATCCATATTAAAAAAAAAAAACATTTCCATTTTATCCATATTAAAAAAAACATTTTTATTTTATTCCATTTTATCCATATGAAAAAAACATTTTTATTTTATTCCATTTTATCCATGTTAAAAAAACATTTCCATTTTATCCATATTAAAAAAAACATTTTTATTTTATTCCATTTTATCCATATTAAAAAAAACATTTTTATTTTATTCCATTTCATCCATATTAAAAAAAAAACATTTCCATTTTATCCATATGAAAAAAAAACATTTTTATTTTATTCCATTTTATCCATATTAAAATTTTTTTTATTTTATTCCATTTTATCCATATTAAAAAAAACATTTCCATTTTATCCATATTAATAAAAACATTTCCATTTTATTCCATTTTATCCATATTACAAAAAACATTTCCATTTTATCCATATTGCAGCAATATATCAAGGAAATCCAACACAGGTGGAGGCCATTCAGCCCATCATGCCTGCACGAACACCAAACTTGTCCATCCACACAAGATCCAAGGAAAAAAAATGCAAAAAACCTTTTTAATTAATGAATTTTTTTTGGTTTGTTTATTTGTTTTTTTGTAGTTTTGTATACGTTTTTCTTCTTTTCTTCCCCTCAGGGGAGGGGGCATGGGCTTGGTTAAAAACACAGATCATCAACTACACAACCTCCTTTGACAACCCCCCACCAACAGCACTCTTATACACATGCACGCAATCACCCATCAATGCTCAAACTACCGAAAAGTCTTATCAACATCCCCATACCCCCCTACCTTCATAACTTCCAGGTACCAATCTAATTCTAATTTAAACTTGTCTACTTTTTCTGCTGCCACTACCTTTCCAGGGAGACCATTCCATGCATTAACTACTCTCTGAGTGAATGTCCTCTGCCTTGCTACCATCTCAACTCTCCTCTTATTTACTCTCAGGCTGTGGCCCCTGGTTCTGTCACTGTCTACTCTGTTGAATAATTCATCTGCACTTATTTTATCTATACCTTTCATTATCTTAAACATCTCTATCATATCTCCTCGTAACCACCTCCTTTCTTGTGAATAAAGTCCTTTCTCCTTCAGCCGCTCCTCATAGTTGAGTCTAGCTAGGCCAGGAATCAATCTCGCAGCCCTGCACTGAAACTTCTCTTTTGCATCTATGTCCTTCCGGAACTGTGGTGACCAGAACTGCACACAATATTCTAGATGTGGCCCTCACTAAATTCCTGAACAATGTTAACACCACCAATTTTGATTTATCATTGATTCCCCTCCGAATACAACCTAAAACCCTATTTGCTCTACCTATAGCTGCCTGGCACTGTGATACCTGCTTACCTCCCATATCTAGTACCACCTCCAGATCCTTCTCCTGTGTGACACGCTCCAAAATTACCCCTTGCATCCTGTAATCTCTATTTTCATTGTTCTTCCCCATCCCCAACACCTTACATTTGCTCAGGTTAAATTCCGTCTGCCAATCTTTTGCCCAATCTATGGAAGTATCAATACTTTCCTGTATCTGATCACCACCCCCTCTCCCATCCACCTCACCTCCAAGCTTTGTGTCATCTGCAAATTTGGAAAGCTTACTCTTCACCCCATTATCAAAATCGTTTATGTAAATAATGAATAGTAATGGTCTGAGTACTGATCCCTGAGGTACCCCGCTCCTTACATCCTCTCGGCAAGACATCCTCCCACTCACAGCCACTCTTCCCACCACTAAGCCAGTTTGCAATTCAATTAGCTATCTGATCAGCCACTCCACAAGTCCTCACTTTGTCTAACAACCTCCGATGTGGTACCTTATCAAATGTCTTCTTAAAGTCTAGATATACTATGTCCACTGTCTTTTCCTCATCCACCTAACCAGACACCGCTTCATAGAACTCTAAAAGATTTGTTAGACAGGAACCACCTTTGGTAAACCCCTGCTGACTACCTTTAATTAGTTTGTAGTTATTTAAATGGTTCCTCATCCAGTCCTTAAATAATGTCTGCAACACCTTCCCCACAACTTCCAGGTACCTATCTAATTCCAATTTAATATATATCACCATATCACCCTATCAAACAGTATTTCTGATTATACACCTCCTTTCACTGTACTTGCAACACAGGTGAGAAAAGCCTGGATACCAATACAAAAGGAGCTGATATTTCAATAATTTATTGGTTTGTTGGAAATTTGATGACAAAAGCTCAATTGATTAAAAAAATGTATGGCCCTGACACACACACACACACACACACACACACACACACACACACACACACACACACACACACACACACGGATAGAATCAGTGTATCGACAGGGAGAAATCAGCAAAGGATGAGATCATCAGAAGAGATAGAAATGTCCATTTCAGGCTAAATCTCAGTCCACTTGGAAGAAAAAAATCACCACGTCCAGACTTTAAGGGGTCAAAAGAGTTTGTCGTACAAAATGACAAAAAGTTGCAGCTTATGCTTGAGCTCAGCCTCCTTCCTTCACTCTGAACACTCAATGAGGAGTCGATGAACAGAAGTTGAAAATGGGGCTCAAAGAAGACCCTGTTGGAAATCCTATGCAGATAAAAAGGCAGGTACTGCACCTTCAAAAAGGTGGTGCTTGTATGTCGCTTGAAGAAGCTGAGTCTCAGGGGTGGGGTCTTAAAGGATTTTACGTGTCTTCAGGGTCTTGGGGATCTTAAAGGGTCTTCAAAGGTCGAATGGGGTCTCAGCAGTCTCAAGAGTCAAAAGATGACAGTGTTGTGCTCATTTCAGTGAACGCAGAGGCAACTTCACAATATGGTGGTCAGGCTATCAACGATGCTTCAGCAATATACGTATAAACAAACACACTAATGGAGTGAATATCAGTATCAGTATCAGTATCAGTATTAGTATTAGTATTAGTAGTAGTTTGTTCATGTTGGCAGTAGTAGGTGGGTGTGAGGGGGAGGGTGTGGGTTATGATGGATCGTCCTTGCGTCCGCGTGTCCACGGGTAGGTTCATAGGCTGCCACTCAACGATTTAAATGGCTGCATCTCCACTATTGAAAGTAGACGCTTGCGCTCAACAATTGTATTTTTTTTACACTCAACGACTTTTAAACGGTACCACTCAGCTATTTTCATTGTTTACAATGAACGATTTAAATTGCTGTCACTCGCCTTTGTTTTTTTTTTTGTTTGTTTTTTTTGACGCTGGGGTTTTGAAATTTGAAACGTTTCTTCTGAACGTGTTAAAACGCTCAAACTCGACTATTTTAAATAGACGCTGCCGATGGACAATTGGAATCATAGCCAAGCTAGACATCGAAGTGTGAACATCCTCGTCATGCCGAAGAAAAGTTTGAAGAATGCTGCAAATAAGTGTCCTGGCCGTGGCCGTTAACGCTGACGCAAGGACGATCCATTATACCGACGTCTTTCAGCCTATGAGTAACTTAAAAGTAACGTCTGTCGATGTGTGGCAACGATCGCGTAACGTGCCAACAACACGTTAATCATAGGTTTGGAATAAGTTTCGGGTACGCTAAACATTACCTCGGCGTGTCTCAACTTATGATTAACTTACAAGTAGCATGTGTTGACGTCTGTCAACGATCGCGCAACGTGCCTACAACTTGTGGCCAGCGTAGCGGAACGTGTGAGTCATACGCCGGCATACGTCGTGAAATTTCAAGCATGAAAAAATTTGAGGACAACTGAAAAGTACAACGTTTAAAGCCAACGTACAACGACGTATGGCAACGTACTACGACGTATGCCAGCGTGCTCTCAATGTTATCAAAACTTACCCATAACGTATTCAATGTGTGCCAGCGTTTTAGAAAAAAAATTCAAAAATCGGCATACGTTGGCTAAAACGTCAAGGTGTGACCGGGCCTTTAGGGTAGGAACGTGTAATTTGTTCAGAGTGTCGGCGATAGCTCGCTGACTCTTCACGAGGGACACCATGGGTACTTTAACGTTCACTGACTAATGCTGGCAGACAGGTGCCAAGTTTAATGTCCATTCGGAGAGACGGCACACACATTGATGCCTTTCCCTGCTTGCAAGCCACCAGGATGAGAGTTTACCACTAGGCCGAAATTCAAACCTCGGCTAGATGGATCAGAGGTGAGTATGCATACCTCTAAGTCGAGGCCATCTTTCCAGCCCATGGTTTTCTTCAATTGAGGTTTCAAAGCCTTGTTCTAGGCACATTTGGTCTTCAGTTTCTGCTGACAGCTTATGCCATTTTTTTAGCTCGCCTGTTCGAAGAACAGAGAGCTATAGCGATACCCCCGGCGTGAGCGTGAGCGTCAGCCTGAGCGTCAGCGTGAAAATGTTAAAGTTTTTGGTGCAAGTTATTTAGAAGCTTGCCATTCATTAATATGTGTACTAGGATGCTGATATTTGACATGAAGGTTCCTTTGGGGTGTACTATTGGTGTGGTGAAGTTTAAATTAACAAATGATTTAAAAAAAAATTTCAATTTCAACCTAAGATGGTGTCAAAGCCACCCAATGCTCACCTGTTTATACAAGACACTTGCCATCCATTTAATATGTGTACTAGGGATGCAATGAATTCCAAATGAAATAAATTTTGTTGGTACACCTTTTTTAGAGACTCAATATTTGTGAAGTCAAAACACTACATATTACTTTTTCTTTTAGATGCATTTCCCATGGCAAGGTAAGTAGATAATGTATTATTTGCAAAGTGTTGATAAATACCATTGCACATGCACTGTTATAATTGTGATGCCATCATAATTACAAATAATAATGTATTATTGCATAATGTTGATAAATACCATTGCACATGCACTGTTGTAATTGTGATGCCATCATAATTACAAATAATAATGTATTATTGCATAGTGTTGATAAATACCATTGCACATGCACTGTTATAATTGTGATGCCATCATAATTACAAATAAAAATGTATTATTGCATAGTGTTGATAAATACCATTGCACATGCACTGTTATAATTGTGATGCCATCATAATTACAAATAAAAATGATACTGCATGGTAGTTCGACTTATTCATTAATAATGCTGCCACTGTAACATGATCTGCTCTCTGAATGTCACTTTCCATTTTCAGCATTGCATTAATAATATTTTTGCATCCTTCTAGTTTCCTTTCTAATGTTTTTTATCTACCACACTATTTTTTACTGATTACAATATACAAATACATATATTGCTTTAAAATTATTTGGATCAGACTTCACTGCAATGCTTTATAAAAAATATTATTGGATTAGTCTTTTAAAAACGATAAATGTATAAACAGGCGAGCATTGGGTGGCTTTGACACCAACTCTCTGGTTTGGAGTTGCTGCGGCATTGCTGAGACATCTACTCAGCACTTCTCTTATTGGCCCGAGAGTTGATTTTTGAAACATGCCAACATGCATCTGGCTCACGGTTAAGACAATTGTTTCACACATTCCTCTGTGCTGCAGCATAACTGCAGCTCTCTCGCTCTACTGAACAATTATTATACAAATAAAACGATTTTTACAGCGGAATTGTGTCCAGATCTAAATTCATCATTCTGTTACACTCATTAATACTGTAATCCTCATCATTGTGTCAATTTTTAGATTAAATGAACAGCACTACATTCTTAGCAATATTGCTATCTGCAAAGACAACAACATAGTAGGTGAAAGGTCTTTGAAGAACGACTTCACTAAATGCTATTTGGATCCATAGGCAGCTTTTTGCACTCATCCTTAAAATACTTTTCTGCTAATGGGTTATCCATGTATCACCAAGATGACAACCATACACTTAGCTTGATCACTTAAGCTATTAATGCTTTTCTTTGGCAATGCAAAATTTACGTATTTGGGGGGTGAGGGGGAGGAAGGATCGTTCATTTATCAACACTGCTTTTCCGTACAGGGCATTGAGGGTCTACCACGGTGTGAACTGACATCACATGTAAACCAAACAAGGAGTTCTATAATAGCGTCATGCTCTTTTCATCGGTGCCAATTTGTTAGTACTTTTACATCATGAACTTTGTTCCATTCACCTGTCCAACCAAAAGTAGTAGTGTTGGCATGGTTTTTTTAAAATTCTAGTTTCTAACCAATCCTTTGGCCTGACACTACTATCGAGCACTTGGACCTCCCCCGAGAGGAGGGGACGGAAGAATGCTTGAAGTGGAAGGGTGATAACGCTTCTTTACCAAGCAGCTCACCATTTTCTACTTGTCGTTCATCTTACCTGGCAGCTCACCATTTTACACCATCATGGAAATAATTCACTGACTTGAGTTTCGCTGGAGTTAAACAGAAGTTCACTGGAGTCAACGAGAGTTCGCTGGAGTTCAATGGAGTTAAACCACATTCGCAGCCCTATCTTCACCAACATATTTCCTGTCCTGACTCATGGAGCTTCGTACACATACCACATCGCGGCTCGATATCTTCAGTGGATTTTCACTCTGTTCAACAGCGGGACTTCCCATCATCGAACCCCTTTTGGGGAGCAGCTTATTCCCATGGGCACTGGACACATACAACACCTGGGTCACTGAGTGAATCACGTTATTTTGTGAACACAACGCTGAATTGGCCGACTGGTGATATGCCATCTCTTGCTTCTTATTGAACTTGTGACTGTATTCACTCGCACTCAAGCTTAACAGGCTATGGGACGCTGCTCAGACTGGACGAAGTCATCAACCTTTAGCAGTGAGTAGAAGTCCGATAACTTGATTTTCTATTATGATACTATAATCCTACGATAATTCAAGAAGTTTGCATTTGTGTTTGTTTGTTTGTTTGTTTGTGTTTGTTTGACTTCTATGCACTCCTGAATGAGTTCAAAACCTATGGTGGTACTCGGAGGGTGCGTAGGAAGGTTTTGTCATAAAATATAAATCATAGTCCCTGGGTTCAGAATTGAGGGAGGACCCCAATTCTCTCTCGGTAAGTGTTTATTATATAACGTCACACCCGGTGGGTCTGGGTGTTACATGTCATCCCATCCATAATTCTGGGGTTAATTAACTCGTCCTTCGCAGGTTCTTCACAAGACTAATATACATAACAATTAATGAGTCGGTTATGTTCTTCAAGCTAGCTTGGCTTCTGAAAAGTAATAAGCCCAATCTCTAATACTGCTCACTTCAATGGGATTTGAAATTGAAACCTCTGGTACACTAGTCATGTCGCTCACCACTCGGTTACCACCATGCATGGTGATTGAAATAACATAGGAGTCTTAGGAACAAACACCAGTCAGAGACTGTAACGACAATGTTAGTGTTAAGGCGTTACCTCCACCACCAAAGGTGAAGGAGGTTATGTTTTCACCCTTTCCTGTCTGTTTGTTTGTTACTTACGAAATCTAAAGATTTCGTCAGTATATTGATGACTTCCGTCATCTGTTTGTGTGTGTGTGTGTGTGTGTGTGTGTGTGTGTTTGTTTGTGTGTGTGTTTGTTTGTAGGCACGATAACTCGAGAACGGAAGAAGCTACCAATGTCAAATTACACCACGTGATTCAGGAGGGTGATGGCTAGTGCTGATTAGATTTTGGTCAAAATCGGTCAAAGGTCAAGGTCACAGTGAGGTCAAACATCCAAAACATTCGATTTTTGATGGTTTGGTACAGAATCATCGTAGAAACTTCTGGTTTGCGTCGCTACCTTCTCTTGAGACAGCTTTTATTAGACAAGGTCAGAGGTCAAGTTGACGATTTCGTAAGTACCAGTCTATGACTGCTTGTTACTTACGAAATCTAAAGATTTTGTGAGTATATTGATGCCTTCCGTTTCTGTTTGTTTGTTTGTTTGTAGGCACGATAACTCGAGAACGGAAGAAGCTAGCAATGTCAAATTACACCACGTGATTCAGGAGGGTGATGGCTCGTGCTGTTTAGATTTTGGTCAAAATCGGTCAAAGGTCAAGGTCACAGTGAGGTCAAACATAATTCCGTAAATTCACGTGGAGAAATGGAGTATTTTTGCTTCGGTCGACGTTACGAGTTCGTTTTAACTTCGATTTTAATTTTGTCTTCGGCTTTTGCGATCGCTTAGGACGCTTAAAACTCGGTTGTAGAAATTCTGGTAAAAATCTGATGTTTTGGAGACGTTTTAAGATTGTATAAAAAAAATATTTCACTCGACGCGTCACGGGTCGTCCCATGATGCAGTGCGCTCGAGCAGACGTGTCGTTGAGTTACGTTAAGGAATAATTGCGTGGAGAAATGGAGATTTTTGCTTCGCTCGACGTTACGATTTTTGATGGTTTGATACAGAATCATCGTAGAAACTTCTGGTTTGCGTCGCTACCGTGTCGAGAGACAACTTTTATTAGACAAGGTCAGAGGTCAAGTTGACGATTTTGTAAGTACCAGTCTATGACTGCTTGTTTGTTACTTACAAATCTAAAGGTTTCGTAAGTATATTGATGCCTTCCGTTTCTATTTGTTTGTTAGTTTGTTTGTTTGTTTGTAGGCACGATAACTCGAGAACGGAAGAAGCTAGCAATGTCAAATTACACCACATGATTCAGGAGGGTGATGGCTAGCGCTGATTAGATTTTGGTCAAAGGTCAAGGTCACAGTGAGGTCAAACATTCGATTTTTGATGGTTTGGTACATAATCATCGTAGAAACTTCTGGTTTGCGTCGCTACCTTCTCTCGAGACAGCTTTTATTAGACAAGGTCAGAGGTCAAGTTGACGATTTCGTAAGTACCAGTCTATGACTGCTTGTTTGTTACTTACAAATCTAAAGATTTCGTAAGTATATTGATGCCTTCCGTTTCTATTTGTTTGTTAGTGTGTTTGTTTGTTTGTAGGCACGATAACTCGAGAACGGAAGAAGCTAGCAATGTCAAATTACACCACGTGATTCAGGAGGGTGATGGCTCGTGCTGTTTAGATTTTGGTCAAAATCGGTCAAAGGTCAAGGTCACAGTGAGGTCAAACATAATTCCGTAAATTCACGTGGAGAAATGGAGTATTTTTGCTTCGGTCGACGTTACGAGTTCGTTTTAACTTCGATTTTAATTTTGTCTTCGGTTTTTGCAATCGCTTTGGACGCTTAAAACTCGGTTGTCGAAATTCTGGTAAAAATCGGATGTTTTGGAGACGTTTTAAGATTATATAAAAATATTTCACTCGACGCGTCACGGGTCGTCCCATGATGCAGTGCGCTCGAGCAGACGCGTCGTTGAGTTACGTTAAGGAATAATTGCGTGGAGAAATGGAGATTTTTGCTTCGGTCGACGTTACGATTATTGATGGTTTGATACAGAATCATCGTAGAAACTTCTAGTTTGCGTCGCTACCTTCTCTGGAGACAGCTTTTATTTGACAAGGTCAGAGGTCAAGTTGACGATTTCGTAAGTACCAGTCTATGACTGCTTGTTTGTGTGTTTGTTTGTTTGTTTGTTTGTAGGCACGATAACCCAAGAACGGAAGAAGCTACCAATGTCAAATTACACCACGTGATTCAGGAGGGTGATGGCAAGTGCTGATTAGATTTTGGTCGAAATCGGTCAAAGGTCAAGGTCACAGTGAGGTCAAATATCCGATTTTTGATGGTTTGGTACAGATAACTCAAGAACGGAAGAAACTACCAACGTCAAATTACACCACGTGATTCAGGAGGGTGTTGGCAAGTGCAGATTAGATTTTGGTCGAAATCGGTCAAAAGTCAAGGTCACAGTGAGGTCAAATATCCGATTTTTGATGGTTTGGTACAGATAACTCGAGAACGGAAGAAGCTACCAATGTCAAATTACACCACGTGATTCAGGAGGGTGATGGCGCACGCTGATTAGATTTTGGTCAAAATCGGTCAAAGGTCAAGGTCACAGTGAGGTCAAACATAATTCCGTAAATTCATATGGAGAAATGGAGTATTTTTGCTTCGGTCGACGTTACGAGTTCGTTTTAACTTCGATTTTAATTTTATCTTCGGTTTTTGCGATCGCTTTGGACGCTTAAAACTCGATTGTCGAAATTCTGGTGAAATCTGATGTTTTGGAGACGTTTTAAGATTGAATAAAAAATATTTCACTCGCCCCGTCATGGCTCGTCACTTGGTGCAGCACGCTCGAGCAGACGCGTCGTTGATCACGTAAAGGTTTTGCGTGTGCGCGCTGACGGTGTTTTCGATAAAGATGGTGTTTAAAAGTCATTTTTTTATCCCAATAAAGGTTATCGTCGCATGCATGACTCGCTAAGCCGTCAGATTCTGGAAAGATTGTTGGTGGATGGCCGAATATTACGGTTTTGTGACTTTGATAAAATATTATTAAATAATTGCATGGAGAAATGGAGATTTTTGCTTCGGTCAACATTACGAGTTCATTTTAACTCCGGTCGCAATTCTGTTTTCACTTTTGGTAATGGCTAAGTATGCTTAATACTCGGTTGTCGAAATTCTGGTAAAAATCGGATGTTTTATGAGATTTATGTCGGGTGTCGTATCTAAGGCATAACTGAAGATTATGCTAATGAGGGGGATTGTAACACAAGGCATTCCGTGCTCGTTTGGTCATCTCTATCATCTCAGTAGAGATGACCTAATAATAAGTCTCGAAGTCCGTCCGCCCGTACGTCCACAATCAAACCGAGTGGAGACAAATAACCAATAGTGGAATGGATAGAGGTCGATGAGACATACACAACGATATAACTTTCAAGGTCGAGGTCAACGTCACGAGGCTGTCAAAGTTGCGAAAATCGTCGATTTCAAATCGTATCTCCTCCCTCATTTATCAAGAGAGATCAAATGTTATTCGTGATTCAGATACTACAGACTTATCTAGAACAACACGAGCCATTTTTTGAAATTTGCTCTCATTCCGATTTTATAGCCCTTCAAACTTTGCTCTGATTCCCCGTATGGGCCGTTCATAAAGTACATACAAAAAAAGTATTAACTTAAGAACCGGAACTCTCCGAGAAAAATATTACATTGGAAGCTTTTGTCAGATTTAACTAAAACAATGGAACACAAGTTTATATGCACACTTACTTTCATTTATGACATTAACATTGTTTTGAATGTCAATTTGTACTTTTATTTTCATCAATGATGTGCTGTGATATTAAAAGAAAAAGGTAAATTACACCGCTAGGGACTGCATCGTCATGGCTTACAAACATCGGTTCATCAGGCACTGCTGGCTTTGCAAGCGATAAGCGATGTATGAGGGGGGTGGGTGGGTGGTCACTAGCCTGCATACAGAGGGGGTGGGTGGTTTAAAGTAGAGTACCTATATATAGAGAGTAGCGACAACTCAGCTATAGGCGCCATTTTGTTTCACTCTGGATAACGCGCGGTGCGTGCGCTACCGCCGTAGCAGCATGCATGAATGAAGCAATACATCAGGAGGGTGGGATACATCACTGGACATATATATTTATTCTCATGTTTTACTCGGCAAAAGATCTTGATTATAGAATCAATGGGGTTGAAAGTGATAAAATGTTAAAATGCATGTACTCATTACACGGGAAACTCAGAGTAAGTTTGCCAGAGAACGAGACATTTGGGAGAAACTCGCCCAGTGTAGGCTTATGACATGAAGTCGAGCCAAATAAAAATCTCGACTCCATAGGCCTAAGTTGGGGCCTCAATTTGATCCATACCTGCCCCTACCCATCCCTCCCCACCTCACCCATCTTTACTTTTTTCATCTCACCACATTATCATCTCACCACATTATCATCTCACCCATAACAAACAAAAACAACAAACACCGATACCTACATGTAATTTATCATCATAGTTACCACCCAACACGCTCTCAAACACACCAAAAAGTGACTATGCCAAAATGATTGTATCAGATTTCAAAAATATCTTAACAATTGAAATGACCCTTTTTTATGGGCAAAGAATAGTTAATTGCACAGGCCTGCTATGCAATTATTGGATGAATCTATGAAGCACGTTCATGTCAAAATGCTTATGTTAAGTATTCAACTGGTACAATCTTGTGAAGAAACAGTCCATGAAAAATCGCAGTAGGTTTGACTTGCTATTTTATTTCTGTCAACATTGTTCCATCAATTTGCAAGATGATGAACGATAAAGAAATGCTACAAATTATAAGTACAGGTAACTCTGCTTAACTTGAATCTCTTGGGACCACAGAAATCTGTTCGACGTAGAACAAATCTGCCTCACAGAAGGTAAATAACACGTCTTGCACAATACGGTTTCAAAATTTGTTTAAACTTGTGCGATTATTCGACTTAATAAGGCTGACTTACATGCATGCAGAGTTACCTGTATTGTTCATACACTGCAGGCATTTTCAAATTCAAGTGTATAAATACGTAATATCATGATTAGTTATATATTAGTGTTTACAGCAAAATTAATTTTGGTGAAATATTAACAACTTGACAGCAAGTTTTCAAGACAATACTACATGATTGATGATTCTGAATAAAAATGGAAATACACCAAATGAAAGTATGAAGGTCAGAGATTGTAGGCTAGATTTTTTTTTAATGAAACCCCATCTAATGTGTTGCCATGGTAACCAAATAAACAGACAATTCATTACAAATTGTGTATTTTCATAAGAATGTGCAATTAAGTGATAAATATGTAAATTAATTGGGTTGCTAAATAATGATTGCCCATATTGTTAGCTTTCTAGATGCCAACATCCCAGACTACCATTGATCCTTACTGGGGTTATGATAATAAATAAGATCAACGGCATGCATAAAGAGGGCCCCCAAATTTAAAGCATTTCATTTTTGGGGCAGGCGTGGGGGCAGTGGTTCTATAGGTAATTTTTTGTTCCAATTTAATCATACAGGCTATAAATCAAATAAATCAATAATAATATCAATTGCTGCTATGATTGATATAATTCTTATTACAATAATCTTTACCATGGTAACACATTCAATGCATATACAGTAAGACTTATATACCATACATGTCAATGTCCATATGTGTACATTATTTTGCCCTTTTTTTTTAGTCTAAAACTTGACTGGTTTTTGGTCAACATAAGAAATAGACAAATACCAAAATTGTTCATCAAATTACTTATCAAAACAACGAATTTTCTCTTCTTTCCATGGAGCCACGGCATGCACCATTTTCGCTATACACCAAGATAGTAATGGGCCTATGAAAGTATGAGTGGAAATTTGAAGCCAAATTTGACATTTTGGACCAACTTTGAGTTTGAACCAAAAATAAAAATGCTGCAAAAGTTCTAGATCTACTACTAGTAGATCTAGACTCTATTAGTTTTTGAGACCCACGGCCAACATTGATGAATGACCTTCAAACACAATTTCACAACATATGAAGGAATGTTTTTTGAATTATTTTTATGTATTACAAAGAATTGGATTTTCATAACAATGTCATAATGATTAATAATAATGGCATTCCAATGAATAAGGTGCGCAGACACAGTCACTTCCTTCACACATACGCTGATATTAATACATGGGACTGATACAGCCCTTCTCTTACCTCGCACAAACATGATGAAGAAGTAGGCTTCCATCCCACTCTGCTCACTTTTTGCTCCCATATCTTCCGTCTTTTTGCATCTGTTGGAAACCTATACATCCTGTACCCCTTCTCAGATTTGTTGCTGCACCCAAAGGCGCAACAACCCGTCATTTTGACTAATAAAGTTTCACTCAGTTTCAAACTCGGTCTCTCCGAGCTCACTCGGTGAAGATCTGGATTCGATGCGTTGCTTGGCGCTAGAGTGTGAAACAAAATGGCGCCCATGTGTCACGTGACCATCAAATTCTGGTCCCCCTATGTCGCTACTCTCTATATATAGGTACTCTAGTTTAAAGCCCGCGTACGGCCTGCGTACAGGTATGGGCGTCGATTGGTGGGGGACGGGGGGGACATGTCCCCCCCCCACTTTTTATCAAGGGGGGAACAACATATCGATTGTCCCCCCCCTTTTTTCATTGAACGTAAGTTACGTAACACAAAACGAGCTGCTCCAGTACAACCAGGCCGAGATGCTCCTCAAATACAAGAATAAAATTTTAAATCTCTCTATAATTCCAGCAATCTCTGTGGGTATGTTTGTCTGCGACCGCTGTTTCTCGACAACCACCGGTCCGATCTACTAGAAACTTGCCAGGTATATTGCTGGGGACCCGAGGGTGTGCCTTTTCAAGGTTTGATATTAATCGGACAAGTGGTTCCCAAGTTATGGTCTTCGTCCTCGTGAGCCGTTCGCGTCTGCTTTGGCTTTGGGAGTTGGACCAAACCATTTCACGTAAATAGAGGGGGGGGGTTGCCCAATACTGAGCCTCTCTGGATCTTTACTTTTCGCCAAAAACAACAAAAGAAAAAGAACCGTTAGTTTTATTGGTCTATTATAGTTCTATTAAAGATGATAGGTTAACAATTCAACATTGAGAATCCGTGCTTCCCAAGCCATGGTCTCCCACCGGCCAAGCGTCCATAGCGACGTCGCTTTTTGATCCTTCGATGTCGGCTCTTCCTATCATTGCGAAGCAGAATTCGCCAAGCGCTGGATTGTTCACCCACAAACAGGGAACGTGACCTGGACATTTTGAGGTATGTTGGGACGTTTTCGGACTTTGTATCGTCTTTTTATGAGTGTTGAAAGAAATCGCGGCTTCATGGCCTGGAGCGCCACGCCTCGGATAGAGTTAGGCCGCAAAGGCTCGGGGCCCCTTTAGCGACCAAAATAGTTTATTTCACCTTTCTAACTTATATCGCCGGATGCCTGATATTATTACCTGCACGATGATGTGTGTGTTTAATTTCTGTGACTTTGCACCGTCGAGTTATAAGCCAATAAAATATTTTGCGGCCTAGTATGCTGATTGAGATGGTGGAGCCTGTGCAGGATGACGCGGTTGCACTCGACCGGCTCGCACGAACCAACGGAAAGATATTTTGTAATTCTGTTTTCATATTTCACAGTCGATAACAGTGGCTTAAATCCCAACGTTGAAAACCGGGTGAAAATCGAAGGAAAGTGGGTATTTTGGTGACTAAATGAGCTTTGAATACTTGGGAAACATAAAATAAAATGCGCTGATTCACTCGCTTTTGCGGCCGTTAATGTAAATGATGTTTAAATCGGTACTTGGACTTAGGGGAGGTATAGATCTACAAAACGAGAGGTATCATTCGGTCGTCGGACTTATGAGGATTAAATTATAGATTTTAAAAGGTAGCTGTTGGAAAATGTGCAAAATTCACCGAAGCGGTTCGGAAAAACGAACGGAAAATTATTTTTGAATTCTGTTCTCGGATTATAGTCCTGCAGCGTAGTCTGATATTTCAGATCAATTGTTCAAATTTGCATGAAAGCACCAAAATTGGTACACATGTAGAATAATGTATTCTGAACAATTCTAGATACGGAGCTACCCGAGATTGTGCCTTGGTCAACTTCAGCGACCATTTTCCAAAATTGCCGCCATTCTACTTTAGCGAAATTGGCTATATGCTCTTATTTTCTTATTGTATTGGTGGTAGATATAAGGAAAGTGTAAAATTCAGTAAATTGACCATGAAAAGGCGTATTCAAATATTACGAGCCAGTATTTTCGGTAAAAAAAGTCATTATTTGATTTGTAAGTTGCTGCTCTCCTGAAACTTTTCACTGAAAAGTACCCATTATTGCCTGGAGAACAAGAGTCAAATGATATCCATCACATTCAATGGGTTGGAATCAAAAATTGTATTATAGATTACATACTTTACTCTATTTTGAAAAGGGAACTGATAATCGTGATAATGACAAACTCAGAAAATGTAGTCAAATTATTGCACACTTCACTTTGAAGCGGCTACGGTTTACTGTCTACTACCATTCTACCAGGACACATGGTACACGCATACATCAGTCTCGTACAATATGAGTTTCTGAGCTCAAGTGTACTGGCTCTGGATCAAGAAGTCGACACTTTTACAAGCAATGCGACTTTTCATTTGCACATTCTAAGCAAGGCCGATATCTCAGTCTGTGTCTACTGCGTCTGTCTACTGGCATTCTCCTTCACAAGCACAGTCCAGTGCATTTCAGATTAGCCTTCTTGCATTTGCAGCGGTTTCTACAGCCTTTTTTGCAGCCACATGACACCAGCTCGAAGCAGCGTTTTGAAGCCTCAGGGAGTGTGGTCCAGAGCGGTTCGTAGGACCCATCCGCTGTTTGCCACCAGCCCCAGCTTGTTGGTGAAGGAAGCAGGGTTGAGGGACCAAGACCTGCCCCTAGACATAGCCACCCTGGAAGACTGATCTCTTCACATGCTGTTCCAAAGCATCGTAGGTAGGTGGGATGCGCTGGACGGAGTTCCTCTTGGCAAAGAGTTTCTTTTTGGCCTCGTTGACGTCCGTCTATGGACTGGTGCGGTCATAGAGGAGCTCCACAAACCTTTCATTGCAGTGCATTGTGTCATCCTGGATGTTGACTGGCATGGTGGTGAGGGTCACAAGAGAGTCTGTCAGTTCTGGAAACGAGTCCCATGTGGCCCTGGCAGATTTCTTCTCATGCCCCACGAATGCTGATACCGTGTCACATCCGGTCATGGCGTGGAAGACAGGGAGGGCACGTGCCTTCTGTGGACCGAGGGAGGCAGCTATTTTATGGGCAGGGATGCAGCGGTAGTTCTTTCCCGTCCCAAAGGCAATCCAGAGTTCATCCACGCATGGTCGTGCCTGGGCTATCATCACCGCCAAGACGACGACGTCGGTGTCTACGGTTCGAACTTGAATCCGACGGTGGTCATGTTCTGCAGCATAGGCCACATGTAGCATGATGCGAGTGTCCGCCTCTTCTTGACCGCATGGAGCCAGAGAGCTTTCATCTTCTTGCCTTGGAAAGCAGATGACTGCTTCACCATCAGTGACTTCCAGCTCCTTTGCCTCATCATGGAAGGACTGCACCAGCACATCCGACAGGAAGGCGAAGAGCTCCACCTTGTTTGCGTCAACACGTAGGAAACTCTGCCAGTTTCCTGGTATGGCTGCGGTGCTCACCATGCGCCGTTGCACCTGTTTTCCTCGTTTCTCCCTTGTCGCCGTCTTCAAGGAGCCATCTTTGTAGCTATCCCAAACGAGGTTGAGACGTGAAGGATGATGCAGCTGCCCCTCGACGTATGGGATGAAGACTTGGTGGGCATATTCTTCAAATGTCTTGGCAGTGCCAGGCTTCAACATCTGCACGATGACGGCACCATCAAGGACAACAGAAGTGACAGCAGGTGCATCAGAGTGAGCTTCAGCAATGCCTTCAAGGCGCACCAGCAAGTCGCTTTTGCTACCCATGTGTAGCTTACCTGCATCAGATAATGTGGGAGGGCATGCTTGATTTTCATGACGGAAGAACTCGTCCAGGTTCCCATCGCGGTTCTGGCAGCCTATGTCGAGCCTTGCAAACAAGTCCATATCATTCTTCACAGATTCTTCCTTTCCTTTGGGTGCTTTTGGTCTTCTGCCTGTTCCGAAGAGGGGGAGTTTGTTCCTCTTTATAGGTTCGTCAATAGTCTTGGTTCTGTCGATGAGGCAATCCTTTGAGTATGCCTGAAACTGTTCTTGTCCAATCTGCTTGGCAGTGCGAACTGTTTCAATCACTGCAGGATCAGCAATCTCCTTGGTGTCTAGGACCAGCAAATCTGGACTATTCTCCTCGAAGGGATTCCCCAGCTCTTCAATGACAGCCACAAGTGATTGTACATCTTTGGCAAATGCTTCCTGTGCACGCGGTGTTTCTTCATGGTGACGTGTCTCCTCATTGGCATTTGGATGCATGTTCGCCTCCTCAAACTCCATGATCACTCTGTCCACCTCGGGTCCGGCGACCATCCAGTTCCTCAGAGCACTGGGATTGTCCGTCAGGCCAACGACACCTCTGTCACCCTTGACACGGGCATTGTTTTGTTCATGCGCTTGGTCAAGAGGAATTTCTGAGAATGCCCTGTTGGTCTTTTGCACTGTGAAGTGGCCTGCTTTGAACTCATTGCCGATCATTGTAAACCTACAAAGAGAACAACAATGACAGATATCCCATGTTGTTAAAGTAGAATGGCGGCCATTTTGGAAAATGGCTGTCAAAGCTGACCAAGGCAAAATCTCGAGTGGTTCCATATCCAGAATTGTTCAGAATACATGAGTCAACATAAGTATGTACCAATTTTGGTGCTTTTATGAAAAGTCGAACAATTGGTTTGCTATGCTGCAGTACTATTATACAGTATCTGTAGGATAGTAATGAGATTACCTCGAAAATCCGATTTAAAAAAGTCTTAGGCTTCGTAGCTTATCCGCGGCTTGCAATTTTTACCAGGAAAAATAACCTTACGGAAGGAATTTCTCTTCCGCCATCATCCGAATAATTTCCCGTTTGCACGAGGACAAAGACTAAGGATAGACCGACAGAATAAGGTGTCTCATTAAACTGTGAGATTTAGAATGATTAAATTAGAGATTTTAAATGCAGCGTTGAAAATAAAATAGAGGATTGTCAGCTTCTTCTTCACCATGTCAACCCCGCAACGGTTCTGGGCCCCTTTCGCGACCAAAATTGTTTATTTCACCTTTCTAACTTATATCGCACTATACTTAAACAAAACGTATGGGCACGCACTATACTTAAACAAAGGCACGCGGTTTCAAAGTTGTTGTTGTTGTTGCTGGTGGTGTTGTTGAACTGTCGTTCTTTTTTATTTCCAGCCTTCTGAATGTAAAAATGTAGGAAAATGTTACAGAGGGTAATCACATACTGGGAGAAATTAGCCTTAAACCTTACCTAGTTAACACAGCACCACCCCCTGTGTGGTGACACCTAACAATCTTAAGCTGACAGTTTTCCCAACTTAGTTTACATCGAGATGGCTCCTCTTCGTTCACGGACCATGATACATTATACAATCATACCTTTACTATGAAATTCCTCCATTTACCCCACAAACTTAACAATATTTTAGGGGGAAACCCCCCTTACTCTCCCTTTGACCCACATTTCTCGAATGTCATGAACAATCTTTGGTACATCACGGGTGATGAAGGATGTGGTGAAGTTTCATCAGAATTGTGTGTTGTGTCGGAGAAGAAAGCAAATACCTATTTTGGGGGGCAACCCGCTATAGACCCCATTAGACCTCGATTTTTTTTTTTTAATGGCGTGAACAAACTTTGATACGTAATGTGTGATGAAGGTTGTGGTCAAGTTTCATCTGAATTACTTATGTAGCTTCTGAGAAGGAAGGAAGTACTGTACCTATTTTGGGGGGCAAGGGGCCCGAGTTTTTTTTAGTTTTGTTTTAATGCCATGAATAAACTTTGGTACACACACGATGATGAACATTGTGGTAAAGTTTCATTGAAATCGTATATGTAGTTTCAGAAAAGAAGTTGCAAGTATTTGTGGATGGACGGACGGACTGACAACGCACCATTCCATAAGCTCCCCGGAACTACATTCCATGTGAGCTAAAAACAAAGGCAAAAGGGATAAACTAGGGTGGCTTCAGAACAATTTTCAAATTTGATGCACTTATTTCGTCTATTGCAGTTGCTTTTTTATTTAATAAACTCATATTTTAAAGGAAATGTAATTTAATTTACCTTGGATTAACAGCGTACCCCATTTTAAACAGGTTGTTCTTAATCAAGTGCATTAGAGAAGTCCCCCTCCCCCCCCCCACCTCCCTCGAGAGAGGATACCCCCTTCCTCTAAAAAATAGACTTCCATATTATCCCATGTCTGAGATCCTTCCATAACAGGGTCAAAATAACTGCCCCCTACTCCTCCCCCGAGTATAGACGCCCCTCCCAAGATCACCTTTCATTAAGAACCCCCCCTCCCCTCCCCCAATCAATACCTTTCATCTGAGGCATCTCATGGTAGTTATGTTGTGGAGTGGAGGTATGTTTGAAAAAACCCTGAAAATGGCTTGAATCCTGAAAAGTCCTCTCCCTACCCTCAAAATAAATATTGTCGTCATGACATTTGCAGGTCCAAGATGCTTCAGGGTCGACATATAGCACACATCTCCACACACGGTTTCCAAGTTTACTTCAAGCATGGAGACAGAAACATGTACAAACTGCCATTATAAGGAGTAGAGAAGAGAATATAATCCCTTCTACTTTTAAATAAGCCACGTGATGTGTCTTCTTGCTTGCTTGCTTGCTTATGGCTGATGGGTAGTTATCATTTTTTGTTGGGGCGTGGCTGTGCCGCTGATGCTGTGCTTCCATACCAACACAGTGGTTCTCATTTTGCTGACCTCAGAAGGATGACAGGCGAAGTCAACCCCACCCGGTGTTAATTCAGCAGCCAACGGGACTCAAACTCGGGACCCTAAGATCCAAAGCCAGCCACCCTAACTACTAACCACTAACCACTAAGCACTACAGCGAACACCAGGCTTTTTATGTGATGTGTAATTGCTTGGAAAGAGATTTAAAACACAAGTATTGATTTGCAGACCACAGACCACCTCATCACCCATAATTTGCTTGCTATGGTTAATAAGGTTTTCCATCGTAAACCCTTGTGGGCCCCTAATTTTTATACCACACAATAAGATAATTATTGAAGGCAGATTTATCACGTATAATGCAAAATGTTGTGCAAACTATTTGTTCAATAATAGTGATGAGAGTCAAACTTCAAATCCTGAGAATTTTGAGATCTGATCCATGTATGCAATAAGCCTGGTGTTCGTTTAACGGTTAAGGTGGCTAGCTTAGGATCTTAGGGTCTTGAGTTTGAGCCCCTGTCTTGCGTTAAATAGCACCGGGTGCGTTGACTCGGCCTTTCATCCTTCCGAGGTCCGAGAAATGGAAACGAGGAGGGAAACAGGAGACAGAAAGTGTGCGAAGAGAAGGGAAAGAAGTTTTGGAGGATATTGGAGAATGAGGAGCGAAGGAAGTCAAGGGGCATTTTGGAGTAATTTCTGCCATATTTGCAGGGAACAAATTGGGGGGGGGGGGGCAAAGGATATCAGTGAACAAGAAATTGCATAGTCATCAAATGTTTGAAGTTGAGTTGAGTTTCCCTTTAGAGGCATGAGCATGCTGACCCGTTCAATTCCTGAGAAGACAGAAAATGACTATAAACTTCTGCTTTGGTGCTCTATGAGCACAGAACAATATTGCATTGTGGAACGCATGCTGTGGTTCGGTGGGAATGTTAATGGGGTTCCCTCATTTCCAATCGCCTGGATGTTAAACAACGTGCAGTGCCTTTTAAACACCTCTCGGCCAATATATTGTGGTGTGCATGAAAAGCACAAATCTATCACTCGCACCACCCTGCCCACCTGTGGCATTGCCCCCAGGGTATCCAAATGGTGATTGGCCAAATTTAAGGCGTGCGGGAAGATGGTTGTTTACTATCAGGACAATGCCGTCAAGAGAAAGTCATCTCCACGCTTTTAATTAACAGTGAATAGACAATGAAAATAGTGGCAAACAATAAGCACAGTTATATTGGGTGGTCGTTAGACTACCGTTATTCTCAGGTTTTCCGTCTGTCTGTATTTCTGTTGGGTGGTCGCTTGACTACCGTTATTCTCAGGTTTTCCGTCTGTATGTCTGTCTGTTTGTATGTAATGGACAGCTCTGGAGGCCAGAGGAGTCAACTGATTTTGATGAAACTTGACTGGTTCATACCAGGATCTAGTTGTATGCTTTTGAGCACCGTTGCTATGGACGCCATCGTTGCCTAGCAATGGGACTTTGAATTTTTTTTTTTAAATCCGAAAAAAACAATTTCGAAAATCAAAAATGTGCTTCCGCGCTTTTATGTGCACTGTAATCAACCTCTTTGTCAAAGCATTTCAGCCCGATCCGTCAAAAACTGTATGACTAGTATGCAATTATATTACTATATGCTTTCACCCCAACGTTCACGTTGGGATTCCCTAACGTAGGGTTAGGGAATCGAACACAAATGATGAATGGACAGTTGCTCGTCATGTTCCGATATGGAACGACGAACGGCAAAAATGCCATCTGATGTGTTCTCTTATCTACATATTTCAAATTCGCCTTAGTCGAGCGACCGCCCATGTTGCCTCACGACTTGTTTGACAAATTACTGTGACACAAATGGCAACAGGGGGCACAAAAACTGACAGAACCTCAATGGGATGACACAAAACACGTACTTAAATAATTATAAAATCCCACTACAGCCGTGAACCTGCACAACAAAGGATATAGGTTGGTTCAGAAGATTGGGATTCTCAAGGAAGAATCTTTCAAATCGAAGAAGATTAAAAAAAAAACAACTGGAGATAATGGGGGTAAGGTGGATGGCCTCAGGCCTTTTGACAGATGGAGCTATGCAGTGGTGGGAAACGGAGCCCAGTGATGTGCAGTCGGCAGAGCATGGCAGGCACAAATCAAAGATGAGGGTTGGCTTGCTAAAGAGCAGCTGATGGGCTTGCCTGTACTCGTTTCCAACTGACAAATGGAATAATTTCCTGTGCCTTCTGTCAATCGCCAACTCTCCCAACCCCCCGGTACCAACTGTCCCACGTCCACATAGGCATGCCTTCTTCCAGCTGCACCTTCTGGGCGAGTTTCACATCCTATGGCATCTTGCAAGTAATCTCATGGCAATTCATTCTGGGGCTCCACTGTGGTCTCTGGCATACAGAATGGCATTGACTTGTAGCAGGAAAGGTCATGAGGGAAAACTGTATTCATAAACACCGAACAGTGGTAGAGAGGAAAGCAGGCCCTTGGGACATCTTTGCGGCATTTTAATTAATTAATGTCGAATCTCCCATGCCTGTGGCATTGCAAGGGCATTACACAGCACAGCATGGAGATATGGCACTTTGCCTTTATAAAACAGGTGTGCACAAATGTGGGCCCGACCTCTTCCCATGCACGTAACTATATTATGACCATCAAATTGTGCCTCGATTTTAGGTCATTGAATCTTCCAATCCCACAAGGATGGATCGGTAAGGGACATTAATTAATGAAGCCATGAACTGTAGTGGAGTTCGTGATGAAAGAATCATACCAGAAAGGAGGGAGTACTGTGAACATGAAATACCACTAATAATATTATATATGTTCCCTTACCAGAAACTTCAACACAGGAGACTGATAGGGGTAGAATTGTCTAGGCCTTTAGTCTCCGGGTCACTCCAGGTCTTTACGTTCCATACCCTGTGGGTGACGTGATGGTCTTTTAATGCAAATTAACAGGTCACTTTTAATGTGATAGGGTGCAAGAAGGATAGTAATCCCCTGATATATAGTTAGAAGAAGGAGGTCGAGCTCCTTCCTGGTCTTTATGAGGTCTTAGAGAATATGCAACTCTCAAAATGATGTACGGTTGCAAAAAGAGCCTGTTTGCGCACACGCCGTGTCGGTGTGTTTCCACTGACTCGGTTCTGTTCACCCGGCACCTTTAACCTGCCGTTGCCGGCACAAAATCTCATTCAAATTGTCTTTTTTAACGGGATTTTCTCCATTTAGAATCTTCATAATTTCGTGGCAATTTCAAAATGGTGAACCACAATTGTTCTGTTCCGAAATGTAAATCATACTCTGAAATATAGGAATATGAGAGGTGTCGGGTTCGTACCATTTTCTGAGTACAAGTGAGTAGTGGCAGTGTATGTAACACACACACACACACACACACACACACACACACACACACACACACACACACACACACACACACACACACACACACACACACACACACACACACACACACACACACACACACTCCAACATTTACCATTAGATGCAAAAATCTAGTATTTTTCTTGTGCTCTGGAACCAAAAAATGAATATATTTATACCAACTCCCATAGCTCCCACCTCCTGACATGACTAATAGTAAATATCATCATTTTCAACTTACCCTGTACGTTTACAAGGCCCATCTGTGTATCACAATGTTCAGAAGTACCGAATCCGGTTCTGGGTTTGGAGCGTCGACAGGTCTCTTTCGGGGCTCTCTGCTGACTATCTCAAAATTAAGTTTCCGGTCATTATCTGTCCCGTTATAACTGTTTATTTTCTCACCTGCATGTTACTGTGTGTTCCTAGTTTGGTTTTGTTTCAAAAATAGTGCTATTTTGTGAGATTTCATCAAACTTTTCTTACCGGGTGCTTGAGGCCTATCCTTGAGGCTTGAGGCCGACTGGTTCCCCTCAGTGCACGATCGTGATTATTTGTTTTTTCTCCCCCATCCCTCCCAACGAATCACTCTATTTCTTATCTTAAAAAAAAAAAACGCTACCTTTCTCCGATTCTTCTTCTTCTTCTCCTTCTTCTCCTTCTTCTCCTTCTTCTCCTTCTTCCTCTTCATCATCTCCTCTTTTTCTTCTTCCTCTTCATCATCTCTTCTTCTTCCTCTTCGTCATCTCCTCTTCTTCCTGTTCGTCATCTCCTCTTCCTCTTCGTCATCTCCTCTTCTTCTTCCTATTCGTCATCTCCTCTTCTTCCTCTTCGTCATCTCCTCTTCTTCTTCCTCTTCGTCATCTCCTCCTCTTCTTCCTCTTCGTCATCTCCTCCTCTTCTTCCTCTTCGTCATCTCCTCCTCTTCTTCCTCTTCGTCATCTCCTCCTCTTCTTCCTCTTCGTCATCTCCTCTTCTTCTTCCTCTTCGTCATCTCCTCTTCTTCTTCCTCTTCGTCATCTCCTCTTCTTCTTCCTCTTCGTCATCTCCTCTTCTTCTTCCTCTTCGTCATCTCCTCTTCTTCTTCCTCTTCGTCATCTCCTCTTCTTCTTTCTCTTCGTCATCTCCTCTTCTTCTTCCTCTTCGTCATCTCCTCTTCTTCTTCCTCTTCATCATCTCCTCTTCTTCTTCCTCTTCGTCATCTCCTCTTCTTCTTCCTCTTCGTCATCTCCTCTTCTTCTTCCTCTTCGTCATCTCCTCTTCTTTCTCTTCGTCATCTTCCTCTATTTTTTCTACAACACTTCCATGACCTAATCTGTTGAAAACTCTTTCAAACATAAATAATAATAATATAAACAAACTATCTCTTAAAATGCTTCATCTTCCTCTTTCACATGTGTGGTACTCTTCACTGTGTCATAATGCACTACTCTGCTACTATTCAAACAGACTGCTCTCAATTCGACCTTTCCTTCATACCTTGCCTAAAAAATCCAACTGTTACAGCGTTTCTTCTCTCCATTCTCTGAATTCGCCTTTATTGCATCCCTCAAGAAATGTGTTTAATCACATCTCTGACCTAAAACTTTTCAAAACCCCAGTTTGCTATGAATGTTCGCTTTCCATCACCCATTCTTTTTTTCCAACTTCAGTGCCAACTCACCCCTCTCACCCCTCACTCTCAAAGCAACCATCCCACTCTTCTCCCTCCAAGCCTCCCTCTCACTTCTCTTAAAAACTCCCCCCCGCCTTTCTCCCGCCATTCATGCCCTCACTCATCCTTCTCAAAGTTCCCCCCCTCTCATCCACAAAGCTGCCTCCTTCCACTGCCCTCTTACCTCCATCTCTTCACTCCACCTCCTCAAATCCTCAACTGCCTTTTTCCCCCTCTCTTGTCCCTCTCTCCCCCAGCACCCCAGAGCCTTTTCTCCTCCTCATCCGCCTCCCTCCCCGAGCTATTCTGTAATCCCCCACACTCTTTCAACAACCCTCCTTACCTCCCCCTCCTCCCTTGTCCAACCCTCTCCTCCCCCCACCCCCTGCACCCAAAGCCTCATCCCCTCCCTCTTCATTAAAAGTGTGGACCTCAAATATCCGGGGCCTTTGCTCAAACCTTTCAGATCTTTCCATACTGGTTGCCACTGACAAACCAGACATAATCTGCCTAACAGAAACTTTCCTCCCCCAAGACGTGTCTAACTCCCAAGTATCTCTCCCTGGTTACTCCCTCCTCCGGTTTGACAGATCTGAGCCTCGCCCTGGTGGAGGAGTTGCTCTCTTCATCAAAGACTCTATTCCTCACTCTCCATGCACTGCCCTCACTCCCCCACACCCCCAGGAATACCTCTGGCTACAGCTTCCCTCCACTCCCACCTCATGTTTATATGTGTACTGTACCGTCCACCAAACAGAGATGACTCCATCTACACCTCACTATCCGAAAACATGGACCAACTTCTATCTTCTCATCCAAACTCTCTCTTCCTCATATGTGGCGACTTCAATTGTCATCATGCCAGTTGGCTAGGTGTGGGTACCTCTCTCACCTGTCATGACACCTCAGCAAAGGTTTTCTGCGACTCATTGGGACTGACTCAATCGGTCAACTTCCCGACCCGGATCTCAACCAATGGTACTCCATCTCTTCTGGATCTGATTTTGACAAATTTCTCTGACAATATCTGCTGCTCTTCCTTTGCTCCAATCGGTTCTTCTGATCACGTCCTTGTCAAAGTGGACATCTCTCTGGCTATTATCAGAGAACCACCTCACCGCCGTCGAGTCTGGCATTTCACTCAAGCCGACTGGCAGGGTCTCCAAGCAGCCATCAAACTTATGGACTGGTCTCCTATCGCTACTTTCTCCAACATCAACTCATCCTGGGAATTCTTTCAAAGAAACTTGCTCTCCCTCATGCAGAGATTTAGCCCATCTCGTCTTCAGTTGTCCTACCCTTCCTCCCACCCTTGGTTCAGTGAAGCTTGTGGCGAGGCAGTTGTCCTGAAACAACTTGCCTTTGCCTCATGGAAAGCAAATCCAACTGAGGGCAATCTCAGTTCCTTCCATAAAGCTCGGAACAAGTGTGTATCTACCCTCAGGAGAGCCAGAAAACAACATCTTTCTCATCTCAAGTCTGAACTTTCAAACCTCTCTCCCTCCTCAAAATCCTGGTGGCGTCCAATCAAATCTGTTTCTGGTGTATGTTCCCCCTCCATCCCCTCCCTTACCTCAAATGGCCGCACTGCTGATACCGCACGTGAAAAGCTGAATGCCTAAACTCGGTGTTTGCAGCTAAATCTTGTGTCCAAAACCCATCACTTTCTCTACCCACCTTTCCCAGTCGCACCCAACTGTCCCTGGACTCTGTCCTTTTCTCCTGACAAGGTGGAGAGCTTGCTGTCAAACCTCGACTCAGATTCTGCAACCGGTCCAGACGGCATCAGCCCACGTGTCCTCAAAGCCTGCTCTTCTGCTCTTGCTTACCCTCTCTCTGTTCTATTCACCCTCTCATTTGCTCAAGGTCATCTGCCATCTGCTTGGAAATCAGCAAATATCACTGCCCTGCATAAAAAGGTGCAAAAACAGATCCCTGCAACTACAGACCAATCATCCTTCTCCCAATCATCAGCAAGGTTCTGGAATCCATCATCGCTTCAGACATTAAGTCCTTCCTCTTCTCCAATGGCTTGATTTCCGATCATCAATTTGGTTTCAGACCAGGTCACTCTACCCTGAATATGCTGCTTCTGCTCTCCCATCAATGGATGGAGGTCCTCAATGCCAGACAGGAAATCCGAGCCATATCCCTGGACATATCAATTGCTTTTGACACAGACTGGCACCCTGCCCTGCTTACTAAACTCTCTTCCCATGGTATTCAAGGCCATCTCCACTCATGGCTCGCAGACTTCCTCTCCTGTCGCAGTCAACGTGTGGCCCTAAATAGAGTTATTTCATCCCCTCTTCCTGTCCAGGCTGGAGTTCCTCAAGGTAGCGTTCTGGGCCCTGTTCTTTTTCTGGTTTTCATCAATGATCTCTCCGACTCTCTGGAAAATCCTCTATATCTCTTTGCTGATGACTCCACCCTCTGCCATACCATCGGTCATCCCTCAGACCGGCAAGCAGCAGCTTCTTCGCTCACTGCAGATCTGGATAAAATCACAAACTGGTCCAACACGTGGAACATGTCTTTCAATCCAGACAAATCTCACACTCTCACGATGTCTCTTCGAAAGGACCGTTGAGAACCCCCCCCCCCATCCACTTTCTCTACAATCCTCTGGAAGAAGTCTTTTCTTTCAAGCTTCTGGGTCTCCCCATCTGCCATGACCTTTCCTGGGAAAGCCAGGATTTTAAACCTTGCCTCCAAAGCCAGTCGCCGACTGGGAATCCTCCATCGTGCAAAGTCCTTCCTTGGCACACCTTAGCTCCTGACCACTTACAAAGCTTTTGTCCGCAGCCTGATGGAGTACTGCTCTCACCTCTGGGCTGGTGCTCCTGCCTCCCAACTTTCTCGGCTTCACGCTGTAGAAACCAAGGCATTTCGGATCATTGGCATCTCCCGCAATGAGGCTGAGTCTTTGGGCCTCTCACTCAATCACCACAGGTTGGTCGGTGGTCTTTCTGTCTTCTACCGTCTCCTCTCCAGCCTTGCCCCCCCCTGCTCTCTCTGTGATTTGTCCCCACCACATTTCCACAGGGCGCTCAAGGTCTGCCAACAACCCCCTTCTTGTAAAACTACCAAAATCACGAATCGCTGCTCACCTTCACTCTTTCATTCCTCTTTTTCCCCGCCTTTGGAATAAACTCCCTCACTCTATTCATTCCCATTCTTCCCTCCAGGCCTTCAAAACAGCTGTTCACCACTACCTCTTATCATCCCCCATCCAAATCCTCGATCTTTTCTACCCCCGATAATCCACCCAAGCCCACCTCCTTCAAATTCCCTGCTTTCTTTCCTGAAAGTCCCTGTAATGTCCATCTTCTATTCCCCATGTTCCCCGTCCCATCCCTCTCCGTTCCACAGATCTAATGTCTCTGTTCCCCACTGTTTTGTCCTTCCCATTCCCCCTCCCCTCTTGTCCCATGCCCCCCATGATGTGTGTTGTGTGTTAGCTCTCACACGAGCCTCGACAAGGTATACAAAAAAAGAAATCCAGATAAACAGTCCATTCACTGATAGCGATCCGTCAGAGGTTTACGTAGCACGCGCTCGTCCACTCAGGCCTTGTAGCGACCCACATGATCGTGAGTTTGCAGTTCGAGCAGGTGCCCATTCGGCGAGCTGACAACGTTGTCAAAGTCTTTCGTTGTGCGTCGAGGCACAGCCCTTTCTTTCAGGTACTCTCCCAAGTATTTTCGACTTATTTTAGAGCTTTGTGAGCCATTTTAGGTAACAATCCTTATCCCGGACACATGATGCACTTTCTTTCGCCCTGAAGGCTGACATTTCCTGGGTTTATGTGCATGCGTACGCGTAGGGGGTTTATGGGGGGTTTAGCATTCCTGGGGTGGATGATGTCATTTTGAAAATCACATATTTAAAGAAAACGGCACAAGGTGTGGGCCCATTGTCCCCATAAGACTTAAATAGAAACCCAAATGCAAATTTTCTTTTTTAATGAAAAACATGGAGAATCATTAATCACGGTCTCATTTGAAGGGGAAAAAAAAATTGAAATTTTTTTGCCATTCACAAAGTGTCGAAAACAAGCTCGAGTGTCGATTTTCGATTTTGCTATTGACGTCACATCTGGAAGCCGCATTAATCCGAATGGCGGCTTTACATGGAGAAACAGTGCATGACGAGCTCGGATTCCACCTTCATGAGTTCTCTAATGCTTTAGGCCTCAGTCACATTTGCTCTATGGCGAGGATACGGCGGCCGTACGCCCTCTGAATTGACAAACGTGCGGCGGCCGCAGAGAAACTGAGGTGGCCTCAGGGAGGCCCTACGCGGTTTGGCTATATTTTGCAGGCCGTAGGGTCGCCGTGGAATTATAGCGCGGAGTTATAACTTTTTTTTCATTACTACGTTCGCCGTTGCAATTCGACAAGCCAAGCTATGACGTAGATGTGTTCCACGTCGACCATACGTAGGGCGTACGGTGGGCTTGCATTATTCTTGCGGCTGCCGTAAGCTCTTCTCAATGAAAAATGAATTTTCCACCCCCCCAAAAATTACGGCAGCCGCACTATATCCACGGTCGCCGTACGGTGGCCTTGCGGTCTGTGTGACTACCTGCGAGCAACGCAGGGTCGACGCACGGTTTCCCCTACGCCTGCCGTGCACCTACGTACGGCCTCGGTGGCAGTCTGCGTCGACCGTGCGTCCACCATGCGCTACCTTTAGAGATCGGAGTATAGGTGTTTTCCCCCAGTGGCACGTGGTGCCCCCAGAATCCCAATTTAATTCGTTCCAGGAGGCTGTTCGGATTGCAAAAAGTTCGGATTCCAAAAATATTTTCCCAATAAGAAATAATGGAGTGAATTAATCCGTTCGTGGACCCAAAGAAAACCCACTTTCAAGACACTTTAAACTGAAATTCCCCATGTTTAAGATAAAATAAGATGAGTAAATGACCTTCGGTGGCGGTTTTATTGTATGTAAACTGGTACAATCACCACATCCAAAGGTCCACACAGGCTCGTGCTCCGGCCTCGGTTCCGGTCGCTCACGCACTCTGCGAGAGCGCTGCCCCCGGGGCAGCTCATCAAACATGATGCCCCCAGAACCACAATCACTTTCATCAAACGCATCGGGCCGACGTAATCATGGATATTCCAAATTACAACCGGTTTTGCTGTGAAATTCAATCCTTGCCCGACAATCCGTCACACCACATGATCGGATTGCTTTTTTTGTTATTAATTAAAACACAAGATGTTTAAAAAAATAAACATCACAAATGAAGGTGAAAACACGAGGTAAGGCCAAATTTCCACGGTCACACAATGTAGCAGTCACATGTTTTTAGCAGCGTCTCGCGTAGCGAACGCTGCTCATAGAGAGCTCGGCGTTATTCTCCTTCTCATCCTCCTCCTCCTCCTCCTCCTCCTCCTCCTCCTCCTCCTCCTCCTTCCAAAACCTTAATCTCTCGGCTCTTGTAAATACAATATCCTAATTGCCTTAAATACTGAGCACATGTACACATCCTCACATAGACGGTGCCTTTTGAGAGCGTCTATCATGAACTTTTAAATATATTCGGACATTTGCTTTAAAGTTTCGAAAAGTTGACGTTACTATTTAAAGATTATTCCATTTATCGTATTGTAATTTCATAAATACAAGATATATCGTAAAGACATTATGACGCGTTTCGCTATTGGCTTAATGAAGGCATGTGACGAAATGTCAGAAGTTGTTGTTGTTGTTGTTGTTGTTGTTGTTGTTGTTGTTGTTGTTTTTAAAAAAAAAAAATTTTTTTTTTTGGCCGACAAAACCTTTAGGTTTTGGACGCTGCTCTTGGACACATTTGTCCTTGTTATTTTTCGGGGAGCCGCACGGCGGATTTATAAATTGTGGAGACCGAAAACATGGGTGTGCCGTACGGTCTTTGATTTGATGTCGCACGGTGACCTTAGGGCGTTCCTGCGGCGGCCATAGAATTTTCAAGGCAGACGCAAGGTGCCTGCAAGGCGACCGCAGGGGGACCCGAAGCCGAACGTGCGGCCAGACGGACGGTAATGAATGGGTTAATTTTTTAATTTTTTTTTACTAGTTCTTTTGTTTCGGCTTGTCGAATTTCTACGGCGAACGTAGAAATGAAAAAAGTTATAATTCCACGGCGACCTTACAACCTATAAAATATAGCCAAATGGCGTAGGGCCACCCTGAGGCCACCTCAGTTTCTCTGTGGCCGCTGCACATTTCTGTCAATTCAGAGGGCGTACGGCTGCCGTATCCTCGCCGTAGAGCAAATGTGACTGAGGCCTGAAGTATCGATCGACACACGAGAGATGCTTTCACGAGGACTTCCACCGACGAACTGAATGAACAAAGCGTGAAGATGCGGCTCGAACAGGTGGGGGAGACACGTGAACAAACATGAACGCTACGTTGTGTTCTGTTTTTTTTAAATGTATTAGGTTTTTAGGGCCAAATTTTCTAGAAAAAATTGTTCGGATTCCAATTTGTTCAAACAATGGGGCGTTCAGATCTGGGGGCACCACGGTATATTATAGTTATAGTATATTCAGTTATATATACTGGTATATTTTTATTTCAGGAAATAAAAAGAACTGGTATATATACTCACTCGTTACCGTCCGTCTGGCCGCACGATCAACTTAGGGCCCCCCTGCGGGCACCTTGCGTCTGCCTTGAAAATTCTATGGCCGCCGCAGCGACGCCCTAAGGTCACCGTGCGATATCAAATCAAAGACCGTACGGCACCCCCACATTTTCGGTCTCCACGATTTATAAATACGCCGTGCAGCTCCCCGAAAAATATAAAGATATGTGACTGCTACATTGTGTGACCGTGGAAATACTGCGGCCGCCGTATATTTGCTAGTGGCGCAGATTTTGTAGATCCCACGGCCGCCGTGGCAAATGTGACCTCAGCCTTAGTGGGGCAACTTAGCACAACAATTGTGCATTTTGTGAGGAAAGCACCAAATTTGGCACACTAGTAGCCTATCATATTATGAACAGATTTGGATATTGGGCCATCTCAAATTCAGCTGCTGATGGCTGTTGCAGCCATTTTCCACTGCCATCAAAAATTTTGACATGGCCCAATATCCAAATCTGTTCATAATATCTTCTTCTTCTCCTTCTCCTCCTTCTCCTCCTCCTTCTCCTCCTCCTTCTCCTCCTCCTCCTCATTCTCCTCATTCTCCTCCTTCTCCTCCTCCTTCTCCTCCTCCTTCTCCTCCTCCTCATTCTCCTTCTCCTCCTCCTCCTTCTCCTCCTCCTCCTTCTCCTCCTCCTTCTTCTCCTCCTCCTTCTCCTCCTCCTTCTCATCCTCATCCTCATCCTCATCCTCATCCTCTTCTTCCTCCTCCTCCTCCTCCCGTTCGGGGTCGCCACAGCAGATCATCCGTATGATCCGCATAGTGATTTGGCACATGTTTTACGCCGGATGCCCTTCCTGACGCAACCCTGGTCGCCTCTTTACAACACAGGGATATGGTACACCTATTTTAACCGGGGTATACACTGGTACTCATTTCGCCGACCTCGGAAGGATGACAGGCTGAGTCAACCCCCTGGTGTATTAATTGTGGCCCAACGGGGCTTGAACTCGGGACCTTTTGGATCCCAAGCCGCTGCCCTAACCACTGCGCCAACACCAGGCTATATAATATGATAGGCTACTAGTGTGCCAAATTTGGTGCTTTCCTCACAAAATGCACAATTGTTATGCTATATTTTGCTAAGTTGCCCCACTACTTCTCAGAATGTTGTTCGTGATCAGTGGGATTGTGAAGAAAATATTGGAGACAAAATTAGTCCTGAAAACGCTTTCAGGACTAATTTTGTCTCCAATAGGGAGGGATTTTGTATTAATTGATAAATCGGTTTATATATTACTTGAGCAGAAATACCCATCATCACCCGACAGAAGGGGCACCGTGGACAAATAGGTGATGAATGCTTTGTCCCACCGTCACGGGCTGACAAGGTGTCTAGTATTGTATGTTACGAGATTGTCCTGTTTCATACTTTCTCCAGATGCCATTTGTTGATGTTGATGTCCCACCCCAGTGGAGGCTCCAGTGGAGGGGGGAGTGGTGCTCTGGGGGAGAGGGAGTGTGGGGTGGTGGTTGATATTGTGGGGGGTGGTGCTGGTGAAGGGGGAGGATGGACCCTGAAAATTTTAGCGTCAAAGGTCAAGTCCTCTTGGAGGAGTGGATGATGATACTTTCTCTCCACTCCAAGTAGATGGTGGTTCATTTGATTTGTAGAAATTTGTGTTCATATTATAGAAAATTATTTTTCTGGTGCTCTTGTGATTTGGTGTTTGATTCACCGCTCAAATCGTCCATGTACACGTACTGGTAGCTTGATAGAGATGGTGTTACAGTTTCAAGCGACGGCTGTTTCTTCCACTAAATTGTGGGTATTGAATTCTCTCTGAATCGTGGCGGATGACCACAAGATCTAGCCACTGTGTTCTTTCATAACAGTGCTCCGTAACATGTTCCGAGGCAAATTGGGTTTATGTCCGTCACGAGCCTTGGAGAAGAGGAGGGGGATGATGTCAAGTAAATCATAAAAGAGTGCCACATGAAAATTGGTGCAAGGGTAGGGGCACCATGAAGGTTAGTGATGGGGGATCTTGTGTGAGCCCCGCGGAGGACTTACCGGAACGGTGGGAGTGGCAACCAAGGTTGCGGAGCCCCACACCAGTCCACCGCACACATGATGAAGAACTGACACCACTGCATGAGCATTGCCACTTTTCACAGGAGCAGGTTTCTCTTTGTCTTATCATCCCATTTCTCTGTCCCGTGTTCCCACGAATGAAAGAGAGAGGGCATATGCATGAAGGCCGTCGTGGTATCGGGAACGCATTGTTTGTTATTAATTACTTCCGCCACTGAAGGTGAAGGAGGTTATGTTTTCACCCCTGTCTGTCTGTGTGCAGGACATCTGAAAAGTTGTGGACGGATTCGGACGAAACTTGGTGGACATGTTGGGTGTGTGACAAGGAAGAAATGATTCAATTCTGGTGAATATCCGGATCCGGATTTGGATTTGATAATATTTTTAATGCGATTCTTCACCATTGAGAGATAGTGCTAAACCAATATAAAGCATATTTCAAAAAAGTAATGGGCCAGATATGTTCTCCTGGATCAGGCATTACGTGGCAGAGATATGCCCTCTACCGAGTGCCCTTCCAGTTATCAATTGTGATCGCCGCTGTTCAGTCGTGTTCTTCCTCCTCATTTTCTCAGGTCAGGTCAGGTATCGGAGCATGCACCAGAGCAGTGTGTCGCTGCGTCCACTTTCCGCCGGTACTCCAGGAGCCTCCGTCTGGCCATCCCCCAGGCAGGTGCCAGGCCCATCCCCATTTCCTTGAGATGCCGAGATCTCCTTGAGATCCCATCTCATTTTCTCCCGAGATGAAATCCCTGTTTTGAATGAGAACGTATGTGGTGATCAGAAGCGGGCTCCATATGGTTTAGTGAGCATTGGTTTATTTAACCGTAAGATGGCATGATGGTCGTTTATGACACCTGACCGTACACACCGGTGTCACGGTCTTTTAAGACGCTTGACCGTAATGATATGTTCCCTTTAAAGGAACTTCGACGCAGGAAGAAGCCATTTGGCTCATCAAAGCCTGTGCTGATGTTGCCAACATATGGTTGTTTATCCGTGCTCTACCCTTTTGAAATGGTGACTGAGCATCAAGTAAGGAAGCAAGTCTTTAATATGACTCAGTTGGGTTCGGGGCTGGCAGGATAGCCAAGAGGGACATACATTCGCCTCTGAGCTATAGAGTCTGGGTTCGAATCCATACCCAGCTGTAAACTGTCATCCTGGTGTTTCGCAGGTAGCGTGATTCATCGACGTGTGCACCGTCCCTCGGATGGACGTTAAACTGGCGTCCCGTCTGCCAGCATTAAATGGTGGAAGTTAAAGATCCCACAGTGTGCTTGGCGCAAGTTAGGCGAGCTATCACCGGCACCATGATCGAATTACAAATTCCTGCTCTAACCCACAGGGAGCACTGCATCAGTGGCACCACTGCGCTCACAGAAAATGATGCCACCTGCAGCCATGTGCCACGGTTCGAACCACTGACCTCCCAGCAGATGCTCTCGCTATTACACCACCGAGTCTGGTTAAAATAACATGGAAAAATAAGAAATGTTAGGGATTTGATCATCGGATTTAAAGGTCCCATGACACCCAAAAGTACTGAAATTGCATATATATATATATATATATGTCCTATAGTCGTTTTTCATCGTGATTTCTGATCTGACAATGTTTTTTTCACAATACTCGTTCTGTAAAATGTAAAATTAAAAAAACAACTCTTAGGGAACGCCCCTAAAATTTTTGCCGAAATCTACTGAACGACGCGTAACCCACATTACGTCATCTCCAGAACAACAAAGGCTGCACCAAATTACTCGGGTTGGTGGTCTACGTGATTCTATTGGCTTTCTGTGTGTTTCCACATTTAATTGGTCGACTCAAACGCTTCGTTCATTTCTGCTTTAAAAAAAATCAAACATTTGGTTTTGAATAATGGATGACATGGACTTTGATTTATCTGGTAGCAACAGTGAGTGTGAGAGAAATGAAGGATTTTGGTCTGAATCAGATGGAGAATTGTCGGATAACGTAGTCGCGGGAGGTGAAGTTCAGGCACCTGGAAATGGAATACGGTCTTCCTAGTTCGAGCCCGAAGCAGGACAAGCGGAGGAAACTGGCGATGAAATTCCCGGCGTTCATGATGATCGGGAGGACATCGAAGGAAGACTTGGCAATAAAAACTGGTTAGACTAAATCCTATTTGTAATTCAATAATGTAAATTCGACTTGCATACTGCTCGATATCAGAAATATTTTAGTGAGGTGACGTGACCAGTGCAGCGCAGCGGACATGTTGCTCCGTGGAAAATGAATCGCAAGCAAGGCCAGCCCATGTCATCGGCCTTATCTCTCCGCGCATAAAACGAAGTAATCTCGCTGTCCGGATACAATGAAAACTTGTGTGCAGAACATGGGGGGGGGGAAAAGAAAAAAAAAACAGTTCTATTCACTTGTCTACTCTTTCAATAAAGCATGAATAAACTAATGCACATGCACCGTACCAAGCGCGCACACGCATTTTCAATATGGCGGTGACACTGAGTGCCAAATCGTGAAAGACGATGGTAAAATTCAACATTTCGACTTGTTAGAGGAATTAATTGAACAAATAACATCAAGCGTCAGAAAGAGTAAGTTTCAAAAATGTGTATTATGCCATTTCCAAACCCGAGTTTGACAAACTTCTTCGCTCGGAAATAGGCATTTCCAACATCCACCTTGGCCTCGGGCACCTACGTAGGTGATACCAGACGTTTGAATGGAGGCATATCTCAGGTAACGTACACATTTAATGTCAAAAGTGATAAAATGAAATCGTCTAGATCTAGATAGATTTAAAATTTCTACATCTAGACCTAGGATTTGTTTCTCTGTTATTCTTAGATGAATCTATAACCAAAATTACCTAAAATGTCTAACTTTTAATTGGGTCTTCGACTTAGGCTTAGTCATTAGTGCCAGTGGCATTGTGTGCCATCGTTGTGGCGATAAACAACAATAGCTCCGATCCCGCAATACAACCCACGCATCCGCGACAGGACCATATCATGATCACGTATTCTGCGCCAGTAGCCACGGATGGTAACGTGCGCTGGGGCCTGGCCATTTGGGCTGCTGGTATGATATCGGACTTTGAAATGACTTACCCTTATTTTCTTCCACTTCTCAGCAGCTGTCCTCGCACCCCTTTTTTATCGGCATGAGGAACGACATTGCTTTTGATGATGGGTACTGCATCAGGTTTCAGCCTCCTCAACTCCTTCAAATTGAACAGCGAATAGAGCCCGTGATCAAAGTCACTGTCTTCGAAGTGGGCGCTGAAAATGACGCTCGTGTCGGTGGGGCCTTTCCAGTTTCCCCTCGTCAGCTTCACTTTAGATGTGTATATTCTCCGAAGATTCTCATCTTTCGGGAATACATGAAGGTTTACACCGTCTCTGGTTGTATTGCTGCATCCTGCGACAATACATCTTGCATGCATTTTCGAAAGTAAGGCTAAAACTCTTAAAAACTCCCGTGAAACAATCACAGGAATTAAGACGATCAGTGAGATAGCAAACAAATGTGCACAATGCATTTGTACGTACTTTATACGGCGCGCGACGTCTCATCAATCGACTCTGAGCGAGTCGCGTTCTGGATATGACATCAACGGTCACGTGACCCGCGGTTCGCTGATCTCCACTTTTTTAAGGGGCGGGGCATAGCAAGTTGTGAAAAGCACTACAAATGTTCGAAATATTCGTCTAATTATCCCATTGTTGATTTAAAAAAAAGAAACATGGGTGATTTATTCACAAGGAATGTTAAGTCAATGTATAAATAACCAGAAACTTTTGAATTACATGGGACCTTTAAAAATTGATCATCGTTTATAATTAGTCTTTTTTTAAACATGTTAGGGACATTACCTGCTAAGGCAAATAAAACGAGAACGGAACTCAGGCTGAACATGATGGTAGAGTTGGTAGAGCGGATACTTGCTCTGACAGGCTGAAACGGTTTACGTTTTGTATCCAATGATAGGCTGGGATCTACATCGGGACCTGAACCAAAATGGAATCGGATGGTTCACCGAACCAACTCATCCCCTCCATAAGTTTTTGATACATCTTGCTCACAAACACACAAACAACCTCTGTCCACCGAAAATAACAAACAAAAAAAATTTGAAATGTATCCTGCAGATTGTGTGCTTCAGAACAGAGGAGGACTTCGTGTTGATGCCTGAGGACTGGCTCCTCCAGTATGGGACTCCACTGCATCGGTCACGAAACAATGAACCATCAACAGAAATCCAGACAACTTGAAGTTTCACCAACAGCACAGAATACAGAATACAGAATACATCAATTTGATGAGATGCACAAGGTAAACTTTTAAAATGTGGAATTTTACTTGATTAGACATTCCCTGAGTTTAGGGGCACATTGCTTTATATGCCATGATCAGTCAGGAGATGATACCGTCGTGGAATAGGCATATGGACTCGGCCGAGGAGTCTGCACTTTCGGGTTATTGTCCGTGGAGAGATCTGTCCATGTCCATCAGGGTCTCCTCTTGTTGGTCAGTTTCTTCCACCCTTTCAGGATGGCACTTCGACCATAAAGAGTATAAACATCTATAATCCTTACACCAAAGGATTTCCCTTCCCATGAGCCCTCCAGGTGCATGCGGGGTGGCCAGAGAGGTGCTTCATCCTGAGCGTTCTCTTGTGTGATGTCACCATAACGGTGACGATGTAGTCAAAGCAGGTCTGTTTAATAAATGTCGCGCCCGGTTGCCTGCAGCAAGTCCCGCCGGATGCAGGAATTGGACGTGATTGGAAACAGTCCGAGAAGATACCCGAGAAGATCGCAATTCCAATTATCGATCAATCCAACGGCGATCCGCCCCGGGTGCTGGGGAGGTACACCACGCCCTTGGAGCAGCAGGAGTCCGTATCGGGAGAAGAGAGTCGGTTTGGGAGCGGGTGGGAGCCCAGCGCTCGGAGGGATCGAGGAAATTGGAGGAGGCTGCGGGAGATCGTAGGCAGCCGGGAATTGGAGGCAGAGAGTGGAGACGTCGCAGGAAGCTTGGAGACGAGACAAACTCGGGACATTGGAGAGAGAGAGACAGAGAGATGCGATTGTAGGGACAGAGGGCTCAGAAGTGAGAGAGTCGAACATCAACAAAGAGTGTCCGGTAGTCGAGGACCACAGACCCCGAAGTCGAGAATCAATTGGGGGAGGACAGCTAGTGCGACAATGGCGAGCAGCTCGAATGGGGGACGACCCGTGAACACACTGCGGAGGCATCGCGGAACCTCTCAGGTTGGTAAACCCACAGCATACAGATGGCCCCTTGTTCTCACGGTCATCAGAACATCGACGGATCGTATTAGGAAGCCGATCTTCTCTCCCTGAAAGTTTGTAATTTACATTCATCGCAAACTTTCACAACCAACTGTCACCATGCCGTGACAATGAACGGGTTTCCGCGGAACGCGAGTTTCCTCTAATATGTCCATTCATTACCTGTCGATGGATCGATGTGCGAGTATCGATGCGTGCAGGTGAAAGAATGTGATATTTAATAACAGGATCACTGCAGGGGTATGTCGAGTACTAGTACTGGAAACGGCACTTGAGCTTGACACTATTGGTGCGCATAAACGGACACCATCGATATATCTTGAATATGTGCGGAAACAGATATCATGGAGATCCAGATATTGGTGATGATGATGGAAATGGAGAAATGGGATGAAATCATGGAGATTGGGATATGTATGAGCATAATTGAAATGGGCAATGTGAATGAAGATGAGAGTGCAGTGAGGATGGGTGGATGGATGATCAGTTGAGAGAATTGCATGGAGGATGTGTAGGTAGTGATGGAGGTGTTCTCTGTACTTCGAACAATTCGTACATCTATCTTTCAGAGCAGGGCGCGGCTGTTTATCGGAACCCGGCACGCCATTTTGAACCCGACCCCTCTTGTAACCCCATCCCCTTACATACACTCCCACCGTCCCTTTTAGCGTGATAAGATATTTTGCTTCAATTGATTCCGTCCACCGGGTTGTCCCAGGAGAATCGTGAACGGACGGAGCAGCATTGTTTGCAGTAACTATCGAGCTTACAGTCGTGCCGGTCCATGCAGATGAGTGATCTCGGGTTTGAAACCCACAAACCATGTCGATCGGTGCCCTTTCTGCTGTGCTATGTTTAGGCCGGTGGACATACCTGCTCGAAATTTCTGCACCAACCTCCCACCATTTCGGGGTTTAAAATTGTGGCTACCATTGAGGTCGACTATCGGACTGTCGGGATGGTCCAGACGAGAGAGAGGGACCCGCACTGGCCTTTTGAGCCATCCAGCCTGAGTTTGAATCTCAACTCTGCTATAAACTGCCAACCTGGTGTTTCACAGGCAGGGTGATTCATTAGATTCCTCAATTTGCACCGACCCTCGAATGGATGTTAAACTGGGAGTGCCATCCACCGACATCAGTTGGTGGACGTTAAAGATCTCACGGTGTCTTTCACGAAGAACAGGCGAGACCGAACTCTCTCTTGGGCAGATTAAATGTTCGAGGGTTGATTGTCCAGGCAGAGGATCGCAGTGAAACGGATCGAGTCAATAAATATTTGTCTCTCGTTGGGAGCCATGCACATCAAACCACGTGCTTGCTGATCGCCCTTCTTGCCTTGAATGAATGTCCCGAGCTGCGTCCATTGACCTTAATCGGGCTGTCAAAAGGCCTGACGAGCTGTAGAAGATGGACCAACACCAACAACCGCTTTGAATTGAAAATTTGTCTTGGTGGTGAAGGCATGTGGCGATCTGCTTCGGCGGCACCTGCTTATTGGGCAGGTTCATTGTTTTCCTGGACCCAACCATTCTCCACACTGAGTCCACTCCGAGCCCCTCACCGCCCACGTTGGCGGCCAATTTTCCAGGTAATGCAGAAACGGACCGAACTATTCTCTACACTCTGAGTCCTCTCCGAGCCCCTCACCGCCCACCTTGGCGGCCAATTTTCCAGGTAATGCAGAAATATTTTGTGTGCTGTTCATCCTGGTCGTGTGCTGGGTCCAGCAAGCACATCTCAAAAGGCGACTCCATTTCTCGACCAGAGGTGGACGTAGAGCCGACGGGATGGTGCCGAAGACCTTAGCGTTGAGCGTTCTCGTACAACTTCGATTCCCGACCCGACGATTAACCGTCGGATTTGCGCTCGCTTTTCGGACAAGGCGTTGTATCACGATTTGTGCCCTTCCTCCGAGACCCGATGGACGTTAAGACTGGTGTCCCATCTGCTGGCATTAGCTGGTGTTTGTAGACACCGGGACACCGGGCTTTTCGTCTATCCGAGGGGCGGTGCACATCGTGATGCAATTCCCTGCCTGCAAGGTACCATTCCAGGTTTATAATCGGGCCAGGAATCAAACCGACACCAGACGGCTCAGAGGTGATTGTGAAATATCGGCGATCCAGGCAACTCGTTCTCCTTGTTGTGTACAGTAATTAAGAAACCACGAGGGGACGCCATTGCTGTAACCGTCCAATTCGCCTCGAACATTCACTTCCGTTTTATGCGCTGCCTCCTTTATCTCCCGTCCTTTTGGACCTCACATTGTTGCTCTGAGCAGAGGATTCATATCGAGTCAACTGGAGGAAATGGAACATTGAGCATCCGAATAATCCTATACATATATCCCAGCAAATACAACCCATTGCTTCACTGACAGGAATATTAAGGGGGAGGGGGGACAAATAAGGGGGCTGAAAGAGGGAGGGAGAGAGGAGGGAAGGGAGGGAGAGAGGAGTGAGGATGTAGGAGGGGAGAGGAAGGGGGTGGGGAGACTAACACCTCACCAAATGCTGCTATACACTCTGGGAGGGGGTGGGAGTGAGGAGGAAGGGGGAGGGGTTGGGAGGAGGTAAGCATGAGGGGAGGGTGTCGACTTGCGTTTGGTAGTGGGACTTGTGGAGAAAGTGGGGGGCGGATAGTGCAGGATTGAACCAAATGGGCTACATTAAAACAGCACGCAGAGACCACCGGGCGATATCCATGGGGAGTGCAGAGGGTAGGGGGTAACCATGAGGGTAGGTGAAGGGAAGGCAGTGTGAGGGGAGGGGTAGGGAAGGTGGTGTGAGAGGAGGGAAAGGGAAAGGCAGCGCAAGGGGAGGGCAAGGCAGCATGAGGGGAGGGGACGAGAAGGCAGCATGAGGGAAGAGGAAGGGAAAGCAGTGTGAGGGTAAGGGAATGGAAAGCAGCGTGAGGAGAAGGGATGGGCAAAAACACATGCCTTAACAGCAACATTTTCTTTTTAACCACTGGGTTCTATATAAAACCGAGTGGGAGCATTTAAAACCCATGCTATCTACCTGCCAAAGGCCTGCATGCATGCATGCTCGCACATGTAGCGACCTTTGAACCCCTCCGGTCGGCTCACTCCGAATCAGATTCGAACATGTACACTATGGGGAAGCCGTTTTAAATTCAAAACTAAACTGTCAGTCCTTAACAGTCCCCTGAACAGAAAGCGAGGGTGGGATAGAAGAGGGGAGGGGTCAAAGAGAGGGAGCGGGGTGGGAGAGAGGAGTAGGCGTGGGAGGGATAGGGGTGGGAGAGAGAGAGAGAAAGGTGGGATAGGGGTGAGAGAGAAAGAAGGGAGGGAGGAGAGGGGGATTTGGGCAGATGTGACACCTAGATTAACGTTCATCCGAGGATGGTACACACATTGATGACTCACCCTGCCTGTGAAACACCGGGATGACAGTTTATAGCTGGGTCGGGATTCAAACCCAGTCCAGACAGCTAAGAGCAAGTGTACATACCTCTCGGCTAGCCTGCCGTGATGTGGCAATTTATTGCTTTGCAACAACCGAAAACATTTTTTCCTAATTGTAATCATCTAATTTATTTTATCTTCCAAACTCCAGTATTGAACCGTGGTATCGCTATCGAAGCTTGAAGAGCACGTGCCAAGTGGCTTTACCAAGCACTCTGACAAAATGGTTGAAGAAACTTTAAAAAACGAAATGCTTAATTTTTCATGTGTATTTATCTATGCCGAAGTGACCAGTCATCTAATGAAAGAAGATCGTACAAAAAGGGGAAACGTGGTGTGAAATAAAATTACACATTTTCAGCCAGCCAGCCACCACCCGATGCACTGCAGAACAACACACGGCCAATGCAGGCAAGTGACCCCCAAACTTTGTTCAAGTCGATCAATATACAATATTCAGTGACAGTGCGAATATTAAAGAGCACTCAACAAGTGGCCTAAGTGCTCAGGGAAGCACTCCAATAAAATGGTTGCTAAAGAACGGCTGGCTTGGCAAGCGAATCGCGATCACCGATCTGTCATATTAAACACCTCCCGGAGACACCCAAAATTTCACTGTCACCTAATTGGATGAATGAACACTTCTTTTTTTAGCAGTCTGAACAGCTGTTAAGTTCATTGAGCATCGTAGTAATCATATATGTATATATATATGTGGAACACTACTTCCTTCACTCCTTATTTACCCTTGCCGAAGAAGGTATTGCATTTGGGTCTGTCTGTTTGTTTGTTTGTTTGTTTGTTTGTTTGTCCGCACAGACCTTTCATGTTTTGCTCCGCAACCGTTTGTTGGATTGAGACGAAATTTCACCATCGGTGCGACTCCTAATGCAGAATGTCTTGATCACAATTATGACATCATAGGTCACGTGGTGCGGCAGCCGTGTTGGAAAAACGGAAAAACTTTGGACCTCTGTATCTCTGAAACCACACGAAGGAAAAAATTTGAAACTTGGCACACGGAAAGTACTCCTCATGGGGGAATAATAGTGATTTTTTTTAATGATGTCATATGTGCCTTCATTATGACGTCATAATTGCATATGTAGAATGCTACATCTGATTAGTATGAAAATTTTTGAAGGTCATCTAGGGATAAAATGGTCCAGAGAAAAGAAATTGATGACATCATCAGTCACGTGATTCGGTAGCCATATTGCTTTAAAAAACATCCTTCAAAAATCTTCTCTGAAGTGGCTGAACAGATCGAGGCGAAACTTTACAAGCATGACCACATGACCTCTGTATGAGGAACAAAAGGTTCATACATATGACATCATTAGGTCACATGCTTTGGTAGCCATGTTGGATTTACCCCAAAAACCTATAAAAAAAATCTTCTCTAGAACGGTCGGACAGCTCAAGGGGAAACGTCACTCAAATGTTCCCCAAGCTTTGGGTATACACGCTTGTTAAGGAATAATTGATAGGTCACATGGTTTGGCAGCCATATTGATTGAAGAAAATATTAAATAATGTTTTGTCTGGAAAGGCTTAATCAATCGACATGAAACTTCACAGTTATGATGTAGTTGTACTGGGGAATACATGTTTCAATTTTCAACTTGGGCGGACGCAAGGTCTGGCAGCCAGAAGTATTTAAGTTTTTTTTGATCCGGGTTCTTTTTAATTTTTTTAAATTTTTTGAATAAGGCTCACTTGGCTGTGCTTGGATGGGTGTGTTTGGGTAGAGGAGTAGCAGCTGAAATGCGAATCCTATCCAGGTTCCTCCTGATGACTTAATCTTTGCTTTTTGCTTGCTTGTGGTTCATTTTGATTACTCCAATGCAGGACTGTACCTATTTGGTCTTCTTCTGTTTTTCCAACATGGCTACCACTACACGTGGTCTATGACGTCATAATTATCATAAAAACATGCAACATGAGTCGTCGCATCTTTGATGAAAATTTCGTCTCAATATGACAAGCGGTTGCGGAGAAAAACATGAGAGTTGTGTACAGACAGACAGACAGACAGACAAATGAAAAATCACTCATAGAGTGATACTTGAGGAAATGGAACGGCACTCGGTCAAACACATGCATACCTTCGCCAGGCTGAACAGTTTACATTTTGTATTCCACTGATGGGCCGGATCTGAATCCGGACCTTAACCAAAATCGAATCCACTTTTTCTTGTCACCAAACCAACTCATCCACTAAGTTTTGTCATAACTCATCCACTAAGTTTTGTCATAACTCATCCACTAAGTTTTGTCATAACTCATCCACTAAGTTTTGTCATAACTCATCCACTAAGTTTTGTCATAACTCATCCACAACTTTTTGAGATCTCATGCGATATATATGTTTTGGCCTGATCTCTCAATGGTGAAGAATCACTGAAAAAATTCTCAGATCTGGATTTGGATCTTCACCAATATTAAGCATTGCTGTCTTTGGCCGGTCAACGACACAGCCAAAAAAATTCAGAATTATTGCTTGAAAACTGTGGCCAAGAATCATGTGACAAACAAACAGACAGACAGACAAACGCTACAGACAAAAACTTGGCAAAACATTTTTTCGCCAAGTCATAAACAAACGGTCCCAAACACAATCGGCGAGGGTAATAATGAAAAACGTCACGGGTCAGGGTTGGGTGTCCAATCAAAGTGGGACGTTTTAGTACCCGGTCATCACTGCTAGCAGTTACAAAGTGGCAGTTCCAGTTATGTCTCTTATTAATTATGAAACACACAAAACTACACAAACACCACACAACACACGTTCTGATGAGGGCCTGCATTCTCTGATTGCTCTTTTTAGTTTGGTTTTGCAAAAATACCCTGATTATGTGAAATCATATGCAGAGCAAGGTGGCCATTTGTCACATCACGGTCATATTGTCTGTGAGGAAAGGACAGTGAGGAGGATGCATTGTGGGTGAAACATTTATCATTGTTGCCTATTAGGAAAGTGTTAAATGACTCTGACAAACTGGTGTCAATCCAGAACCTAGAGACCCTGCAGAACCTACATGCTCATTGGAGACCCTGCAGATGAGGAATCAGAAGGGATTGTCTGAGCTCAATGCATCCTTTTTCACCCCTTTGTTTAATCCCCGATGTATGCATGAAGATGTTCAATTAAACATGTCGGGGTACCTGTGGATACCTGCAGGATCTCATCTTTGCTTCATTTCGTTTTTATTACGTACACCGGTCATGACAATGGATCGTCGTGTGGTGGATCCACCCATGTGTATGAAGCAGCTATATCACTTAAACCGATAAGGACTCAAACAATGTACCTGAGTCATTCATCTGAAATCACCAAATTTAAGAAAATGTTCCCAGTTGATCCCCTCAGATTTACTTTAAACTTTCATAAAATACTTCCCAGGTATCAAAATGAAGCTGCGTAAAATTTTAGGTCCATAGATGCAGTCAACTCCGAGATATTGAGGGTTGAAAATGTGGTTGTGGCCCTATATTTATGGTTGTTGCGAGCATCACAAAATGAACGGCTACTTTTAAACACCCACAACTTTTTTAATTTTAATGCTAGAGCCTTGAAATTTTCAGAGATTATTCTTCTATAACTGCTCTGTAAGAAACAAACATAAAACAGAGTATACATCTGTTAAATTTTATGACCTGATCAGTTGAAATCCAGAAAAAAAATGTTGGTTTTGTATGAAGACCCAACTTTGAGACCCCATATATTTTTATTGACCCATCCCAGAAGCTTGAATTTTTTTCATGTAATAACTGTATGGTAGTAGTATTCAAATACATGTTTACTTTTCTTAATCAGTCATATATAATACAGTCATGATCCCTCAAAAATTGAAAATTTTCATTTTTCCCCGAAATTCAGGTGAGGATTGCAAATATATGACAAGGTATACCACTTCAAATTGTTCACCATTAGAAAGAGCATATTCAAGTTTACAAAAGTGTCAAATATCAAAGTGGTATATATATTTTTAAAATATTGTTGTGGATTTTCGCCCGTCCGGCATGCAGGCGACCGCCTTTAGCTCAATTGTGGCCGCGCGTGCCCACCGAACGAGCAATCGAGTCGCAGCTTTCGGATCAACGCTGAAACCCAGCTACGGCTGTTTTTAACCACACCATAAACCAGCCAACTCTCCTGTCCACTCACTACAGGGTCGATCGCCGAATTGTCGATGTACCTCATTATTCGCGCAGACAGAAATGCCAGGAGTTTATACCTCAATGGAGCCTGCACGAAAACAAGCCGCTTTCAGCAGCTCATTCCGTTTGCGATTGCCGAGCGGTTTTATATCGCCAAGCCCCGTCGGACCAGATGTACGTTTTATCGGCTTATAATCAGCCAGCTAATTATTCCGAACGCAATTATGGCAGTCAATGGAGGAAGGGACGCAACGAGCGGGTGACATTCACAAATGGGGACATTTATTTCCACACAGGCATGCAAGCAATGCAATGAATGTGGGGAGGGGGGTTGGGGGGGGGAGACACGAGCAAAAACCTTCAGCCGATGTCTATTTATTATGTACATGCCCTTAATCAGTTTTACTTGGTAGACAAGGCGCCATAGACTTTCATGCAAACCCCAAGAAAGAAAGAAAGAAAGAACCAGGCTCGTAAGCCTTTATAATTGCTCGGAGCCGGGATGACCGAAGGCACTCCGAGAGACCAAGCAGGCTACCTGCCACCCTATTGGTGACTTGCTGGGCGACCCTCGATGCCTCTGCCCGCACTCCAACCTCCGAACTCTCCAAGCTCTCTTCCCGACTCCACTACACCAGCGCAGCGCGAACTTGAACGCTCTCTCCCAGCGCTCTTCTCCAAGTCATTCGTTCCTTGTAGACCACCCGGCGCCTCCTCAACCGCTCAACTGGACTCCAGGCTCCAAACTCAACTCACCAACTCGACTCCCTCCACCGACCAACAACGCTCTCGGGAGTTGAAACGCGCCTTTTTATAGCCCGGAGGGGAGGGGTCGCTTTGGGCTTACCACCCGAAATGAGTGCCCTCCTTCCTTTCACCTTTGAAACTTCACCCCCGGCTGGCTCTGCCCCTTTCGCCGTTCTGATCCAATTCTGCCGTCAAACGCGGCCGTGTTTGAGATCACTTTGCCACTGTCGAGAATGCCATCGTGTTCGTTTGTTGGGATGTTGTTGTTGGTGAAAAGATGGCGGTGTTGTGGAGATGCTGGTGAGGAGAAGTTCGTTTGTTTGTTGAGATGTTGTTGCTTGTGGAGATGTTGTTGTTTGTGGAGATAATGGTGAGAAGTTCGTTTGTTTGTGGAGATTGGTGTTGAGGAGATGTTTGCGGTTGTGGAGAAGGTGGTGAGGAGATGATGGCGGTTTGTGGAGAAGATGGTGAGGAGATGTTGGTTTGTTTGTGGCGATGTTGTTGTTTGTGGATATGATGGTGAGGAGAAGTTCGTTTGTTTGTGGAGATTGGTGTTGAGGAGATGATGGCGGTTTGTGGAGAAGATGGTGAGGAGATGTTGTTTGTGGATATGATGGTGAGGAGAAGTTCGTTTGTTTGTGGAGATTGGTGTTTAGTTGTTAAAATAAAGATAGAAAAGAAAAACACTACCTCAAAGGTTCACAGCCCGTTATACATCGGTGGGGAAATCTAACCTGGACACACACTTACCGACATAACTTATCTTCGGGGAACCTGAATGGTGATCTGTGAATTTCCACAACCGTAACAATATATATATATATATATATATATATATATATATATATATATATATATATATATATATATATATATATATATATATATGTTGTTGTTCATCTTTCGGCTGCTCCCGTTAGGGGTCGCCACAGCGGATCATCCGTTATGATCCGCATACTGATTTGGCACAGGTTTTACGCCGGATGCCCTTCCTGACGCAACCCTGGTCGCCTCTTACGACACAGGGATCAGGATTTGGGTTTCGCCATGATTCCGGGCTGCTCTATACCCTGCCCAGTGCAGAGCCCCCGTCCTCAAGCGATCCTCCAACCCAAGCCTCCGAGTAGCCGGATTACAGGCGCACGCCACTACGCCCGGTATATATATATATATGTATATATATATATGTATATATATATATATGTATATATATATATATATATATGTATATATGTATATATATATATATATATATATATATATATATATATATATATATATATATATATATATATATATATTTTAAACTGTTGTTTACACAGTCGTGAATACATGAAGTGTGTGCATGGTGTGGGCACCATGGTAATCATGAATGATTAGTTCTGTGATTTAAATTAATAATACAAAAATATCACATGCTGCAATAACAATGTAATAAAACATTTCACGTAAATGATTTGAATAGGTCCTTGATCTGCTTTTCCAAGTCAGGTGCGAGCTTGTCCTGCCTCCCAGTTGACGTTAGGGGAGCATCAATAACCTTCATCATATTGACCAAAGGAACCCAACAAATGTCCTCCCTTGAATGTAACTATATACACTGCTGACATCAGCAGATCAGCCACTATTCCTGAGTTATATTTTTAGCCCCAGCCAGATGAGTTTAGCTCTTGCTATTTGCAAATGAGAAACAAAGAATTACAAATTCAAATTTCAAAGTATTGTGTTCATGGTATCCTAATAGCAGATGATATGTTTGTACATTGTATATACATGTACTACACATATGGATATGTACTACATGTAAAAGGACTGTTCATTAAATAGCACACACAATGTGCACAGCACTGGCAGAACATCATTTATTCAAATATTTTTGAAAATATTGATAGAAACATTATACCACTTTGATATTTGACACTTTTGTAAACTTGAATATGCTCTTTCCAATGGTGAACAATTTGAAGTGGTATACCTTGTCATATATTTGCAATTCTCACCTGAATTTCGGGGAAAAATGAAAATTTTCGATTTTTGAGGGATCATGACTGTAATATATATATATATATATATATATATATATATATATATATATATATATATATATATATATATATATATATATATATATATATATATATATATATATATATATGTATATATATACAGGACTGATTAAGAAAGGTAAACATGTATTTGAATACTACTACCATAGTTATTACCTGAAAAAATTTCAAGCTTCTGGGATGGGTCAATAAAAATATATGGGGTCTCAAAGTTGGGTCTTCATACAAAACCAACATTTTTTTTTCTGGATTTCAACTGATTAGGTCATAAAATTTAAGACTGGTATACTCAGTTTTATGTTTGTTTCTTACAGAGCAGTTATAGAAGAATAATCTCTGAAAATTTCAAGGCTCTAGCATTAATATTTAAAAAGTGGGAGTTTAAAAGCAGCCGTTCATTTTGTGATGCTCGCAACGACCATAAAAATAGGGACACAACCACATTTTCAACCCTCAGTATCTCGCAGTTGACCGCATCTATGGACCTAAAATTTTACGCAGCTTCATTTTGATACCTGGGAACTATTTTATGAAAGTTTAAAGTAAATCTGAGGGGGTCAACTGGGAGGCCTCCAGTGATATGAGGTGGAATGACTCACCTCCTACAATCAGGTCAATAGCTGCTGTGCGCACTCACTTAAGGCTCCATACACTCATGAAAGGCTCTCCACACTTAATAGAGGCTCTGCACACTCACAAAGACTCTACAAATTCACGAGAGATGAGAGGCTCCACACACTCACGAGAGGCTCCACACACAGAAGAGGCTCTAAACACTAACCAGAGGCTCGACATGCTCACTGGAGACTCGAGGCTCGACACGCTCACGAGAGGCTCTACATGCTCATTAAAGACTAAAAGCTCTACATGCTCACCAGAGACTAGAGGCTCGACACGTTCACCAGAGTGTCTACACGCTCATTTGAGGCTCAACACACTCACCAGAGAATCGACACTCACCAGAGGGTCGACACACTCACCAGAGGGTCGACACACTCACCAGAGCGTCGACACACTCACCAGAGCGTCGACACGCTTACCAGAGGGTCTACACGCTCATTCGAGGCTCAACACGCTCACCAGAGTCTGTACGCATTCACCAGGTGCTGTGTGCTCATGAGTGCTCGTGGCTGTGCACACTCTTTAGAAAGTGTGTGCACTCGCCACGGGCTATGCATACTCACGTGCGGCTGTATGTATAGTTCACTGTCATAACTGGAGCAAATTAGCACGTACACATCAATTAAACCCCTGAAATGCTTTTGCAAAACAATTTTAAACCAATTGGACCAGTTCGAGTGCGGTCTAATTAATATCTAATGATGTGCGAATAGCCCTGTCGAGATCCACCCCTCCACTCCGTGGGGAAACGGTGATGCCGACCCGACCCGACCCGATCCGACACGACCCGACGCCATGCGAACTGCTCGTGCCGCAGCGTCACGCCCGAGCACGTGGGCGAGCAGTGCGGGAAGGGTGGGAATATGTTTTAAAAAAAACAACCGCATTTCGACCCCCACGTTTCGAAGCCACTGCGGCAGCGGATTGCGCGGCTCGGCTCGGCTCGGCACACTCGAAGGTTCCCTGGCTTCCCGGCACCGCATCGTGATCAATGTCCGCCCAAAGGGTCCTCATGAATATTTCACCGTGAGCGGGCAACACCCAGATTAGGGGGACTGGGGAGGGGGTACATCCCGTCGGTCCTCCTCCTCCACCACCACGCATGTCGCAGAAAGCCGGCGGTCTGGGTCGGCACCCGCGCGTATTGCAGGGCTTCCCGCCGCGATGCTGTCGCTAGTGTAAAGATCCACCGACGGAGCGAGCACTCGGGTCCACCACCGACATCGAGACCTTCGACCTAGTGATCGGCTGGGCTGGGGTGGGGGGAGTCGTGCGAGAGACCCTGCAACGACTTCTTCGTTCTTTTCACAAACACATATCTGCAACATTGCAACAACATCGGGTCGGCGACTTGAAAGGAAATTAAAGCGCGAAATCGATATAACGCGCAACGACGACGACGACGACGCGTTCTGTCTCAGACGCCATCGACGAGCGATCCCAAGGGGCGACACCAGCGGGACAACCGACCCGCGTCAATCGCGGCGGCCACGATCTGGAGGAGCTTGCTGGGGACCATGGCCCACGCCGCCTCGCATCTCAAGAAAACGCGGGATGATCCGCCGCCGGTGAAGCCTGCGATCATTCTCAGTCGCGCGGACACGCAAAAAGCGTTGCAAGCGAACGGGGAGAGCGAGACGACCGAAGAGGGAGAGTCAAAGGGTCGACGATCGAGCGGGAAGCAGCGACGCAGAAAGGTGAGAGATGTTTGAGAGAGAGAGAGACAGAGACAGAGAGAGAGAGAGACAGAGAGAGAGAGAGAGAGAGAGAGAGACAGAGAGAGAGAGACAGAGAGAGACAGAGACAGAGAGAGAGAGAGAGAGACAGAGAGAGAGAGAGAGAGAGAGAGACAGAGAGAGAGAGAGAGAGACAGAGAGAGAGACAGAGATAGAGTGACAGAGAGAGAGTGACAGAGACAGAGAGAGAGACAGAGAGAGAGACAGAGAGAGAGACAGAGAGAGAGACAGAGAGAGAGACAGAGAGAGAGAGAGACAGAGAGAGACAGAGAGAGAGAGACAGAGAGAGACAGAGAGAGAGAGAGAGAGAGACAGAGAGAGAGAGAGAGACAGAGAGAGAGAGAGAGACAGAGAGAGAGAGAGAGACAGAGAGAGAGAGAGAGACAGAGAGAGAGACAGAGAGAGAGAGACAGAGAGAGAGAGAGAGACAGACAGACAGACAGACAGACAGACAGACAGACAGACAGAGTAATCGGTGCGGCCGTGTGAACCAAGCACGGATCGTAATATATAAGGAGCGACTTGGGATTGATTACCTGTAATGTGGATACCACGGAGAAAATGGTGGAGAAATTGTGTGTGTGATGTTTGTGTTGGCGAGTTGAGATCTAAAGTGTTCGAAAGGGCCGATTGTCGGTTCAGTTGCTTTGAGTGGTGCCGGCCTGGTGTTTGAGTGGTGCCGGCCTGGAGTTTGAGTGGTGCCACCCTGGTGTTTGGGTGGTGCCGCCCTGGTGTTTGGGTGGTGCCGCCCTGGTGTTTGGGTGGTGCCGCCCTGGTGTTTGGGTGGTGCCGCCCTGGTGTTTGGGTGGTGCCGCCCTGGTGTTTGGGTGGTGCCGCCCTGGTGTTTGGGTGGTGCCGCCCTGATGTTTTTGTGGTGCCGCCCTGGTGTTTGCGCTAAAGGAAGACGAGTCTCCCGAGCAGGGTGTGTTGGGAATTCAGATGCTTTCGGAGGTGCTGAAAACAAACTGGAGAGGTGGTAGTGTGAGTGCTGCACCAGTTACGGTGTGAGTGCTGGACCGGTTATATTGTGTGTTGGACCGGTTGCAGTATGAGTGCTGGACCGGTTATATTGTGAGTGCAAGACTAGTTATATTGTGAGTGCTGAATTGGTTACGGTGTGAATGCTGGACCAGTTACGATGTGAGTGCTGGATTGGTTACAGTGTGAGTGCTGAACCGGTTACAGTATGAGTTCTGGATTGGTTACAGTGAGTGCTGGATTGGTTACAGTATGAGTGCTGGACCGGTTACAGTATGAGTACTGGACCCGTTATATTGTGAGTGCAAGACTAGTTATATTGTGAGTGCTGGATCGTTTACGATGTGAGTGCTGGATTGGCTACAGTGTGATTGCTGGACCGGTTACGATGTGAGTGCTGGATTGGTTGCAGTATGAGTGCTGGACCCGTTATATTGTGAGTGCTGGACCGGTTACAGTATGAGTGCTGGACCGGTTACAGTATGAGTACTGGACCGGTTATATTGTGAGTGCTGGACCGGTTATATTGTGAGTGCTGGACCAGTTGCAGTATGAGTGCTGGACCAGTTATATTGTGAGTGCAAGACTAGTTATATTGTGAGTGCTGGCCCGGTTACGATGTGAGTGCTGCACCAGTTATATTGTGAGTGCTGAACCGGTTGCAGTACGAGTGCTGGACCAGTTATATTGTGAGTGCAAGACTAGTTATATTGTGAGTGCTGGCCCGGTTACGATGTGAGTGCTGGAGTGGTTACAGTGTGAGTACTGAACCGGTTACAGTATGAGTGCTGGACCGGTTATATTGTGAGTGCAAGACTAGTTGTATTGTGAGTGCAAGACTAGTTATATTGTGAGTTCCGGACCGGTTACAATGTGAGTGCGGAACCGGTTACAGTGCGAGTGCTGGACCGATTACAGTGTGAGTGCTGGACTGGTTGCAGTATGAGTGCTGGACCGATTATATTGTGAGTGCTGGACTGGTTGCAGTATGAGTGCTGGATCGGTTATATTGTGAGTGCTTGATGAGTTATGGTGTGACTGTCAAACTGATTATAGTTGAAGTGCTGGAACAAGTGTAGTTGTAATGATGGAACCGTTATGGTGTGAGCACTGGAGTAATTAAGGTAACTAGCTAAACTGCCCATATATGACAGATACACCCGTAAATAGCATAAATATTCTCTTTCAGCTTGTATAACCATGTTCTGTGATAGTTTCATTTTTGAGTTGGTTTCAAAATGAATTTTTTTTTTCTGTGCAACATGTATCTTTACAATTTAATTCTAGCTTGTTTCGCCAAAAAACATCATGCACTCATCTTAATTTATGAACGAGATGGTATTCATAGAATACTTACCTCGTGCAGTGTTGAGAAGGACTTGGTGAGAGCCAACCCTTCTGTTGGAAAATTTGCAATTAAAAAAAACTTAAATTCAAATCAAATAGAAGACCAAATTAAATAAGTCCTGCATTGGAGTAACCAGAAGGAACCCGGACAAGCAAATAGCAAAGATGAAGTCATCAGGAGGAACCTGGATAGGACTTGGGTTTCAGCTGCTACTCCTCCACCCTCAAACCTATCCAGGTGCAGCAAAATCAGTCTTATTCAAAAAAAAAAAAAAGTTAAAAATCAAATAATTCTGCCTGCGACACCGTGCGTCCAATCAGGTTGAAATTTAAAACAAATATTCCCCATCACTACTGAATCATAATTTTGAAGTTTCATTCCCACCTGGAACAAACTCCCACACTCTCTTCAAATCCCAGTCTTCCCTCGAGGTCTTCAAAACAGCTGTTCACCACCATCTTTTATCTTCCCCCATTTCAAACCACGATCGTTTCTACCCCCGGTAATCCGGACCCTAAACCCACCTCCTTCAAATTCCCTGCTTTCCTTCCTGAAAGTCCCTGTTGTGTCCATCTTGTTTACCCCGTGTACCCCGATCCATCCCTCTCCCTTCCACAGATCTCCTCATGTCTCTGTTCCACACTGTTTTTATCCTTCCCTCTCCCTCCCCTCTCGTCTCCTGCTCCCCCTGTGCGTTTCTGTGTATTAGCTCTCACATGAGCCTCGACAGTGTATACAAAAATAATTAATACAATTGATGCATTGCTTCAAGAGGTAATTTTAAAAATATTTAATTCATTCCAATATGGCTGCCAAACCATGTGACCTATTAATTATTCATGAACACCCTGGTATACCCAAAGGTTGGGGAACGTGTGTGAAGTTTCCCCTCGATTGGTCCAGCCGTTTTGGAAAAGAAGATTTTAAAATGTTTAAGGGTAAATTCAACATGGCTGCCAAACCATGGGACCTATGACGTCATACTGGGGACATTTTTGTTCCTCTTGGAATGGCAGTCATACCTGTAAAGTTTCTCCTCGATCTGTTCAGCCATTTGGGAGAAGATTTTTGAAGGTTTTTGTATGTTTTTTTTAATTTTAAAATATGGCTGCCGTACCACGTGACCAATCACGTCATAATTTTTTTTGTTGTTGACCAATTTATCCCTGGATGATCCTCAAGCATTTTCATACTGAGCAGATGTAGCGTTCTACATATGCAATTGTGACGTCATAAAAAACACGCTTATTCCCCATGGGGAGGACTTGATAGGTGCCAAGTTTCAATTTTTTCCATGCAGCAATTTTGGGGATACAGAGGTCCAACGTTTCTCCTTTTTTTCCAACACGCCTGCCACACCACGTGACCAATGATGTCATAAATATCATTACATGTCAAAAATATCTTGTCTTTCAATCCTGACAGATCTCACACTCTTACAGTGTCTCTCTGAAAGGACCATTCGAACCTCCCCCCCCCTCATCAACTTTCTCCCTCTGAATGAAGTCCTTTCATTCAAGCTTCTGCGCCTCACTATCTGCCATGACCTTTCCTGGGAAAGCCACATTTCAAACCTCGCCTCCAAAGCCAGTCACCGACTGGGAATCCTCCATCATGCAAAGTAATTCTTCGGCCCACCTGAGCTCCTGACCACAAACAAAGCTTTCGTTCGCAGCCTAATGGAGTACTGCTCTCCCCTCTTGACTGGTGCTCCTGCCTCTCAACTTTCTCAGCTTCACGCTGTGGAAACCATGCCATTTAGGATCATTGGTATCTCCCGCGATGAGGCTGAGTCTTTGGGGCTCTCACCACAGGCAGGTCGGTGGTTTTTCTGTCTTCTGCTGGCTCCTCTCCGGTCTCGCCCACCCCCCCTCACCCCCACGCTCTGTCTGTGACATGTCCCCACCATATTTCTGCAGGGCGCTCAAGGTTCGCCAGCAACCCCCTTCTGGTAAAACTACCAAAATCATGATTCACTGCTCACCTTCACTCTTTCATTCCTCTGTTTCTGCCTTTGGAATAAACTTCCACATGCTCTTCAATCCCATTCTTCCCTCCAGGCCTTCAAAACAGCTGTTCACCACCACCTCTTATCTTCCCCCATCCAAAACCTCGATGTTTTCTCCCCCCGTTAATCCACCCCAAACCCACCTCCTTGAAATTCCCTCCTTTCCTTCCTGAAAGTACCAGCAATGTCCATCTTGTATACCCCGTGTTACCCGCCCAATCCCTCTCCCTTCCATAGATCTAATGTCCCTGTTCCCCACTGTTTTGTCCTTCCCTCTCCTGCCCCTCTTGTCTCATGACCCCCTTGCTGTGCGTTGTGTGTTAGCTCTCATACGAACCTCGACGATGTAGTAAAAAATTTTTTTTACAATATTATACACGAGCAAATGCCACCCGTCGCTTCACTGATGGGGGTATGAAAGGGGGCAGGAAGAAAAAGAGGGGGGAAGAGGGAGAGATGGGTGGTGGAGAGAGGAGGGAGGCGAAGCGAAGAGGGGTGGGGAAGAGAAGACAGTGTGAAGTGAGAGGAAGGGAGGGCAGATGTGCGGTGGAGCATTAATTACCGCCCGGACACGTACGGAGACAAATACCACCCGGACCGCGTCCAGACAAACACCGCCTGGATGCATCCACAGACAAACACCGCCCGGACACGTCCACAGACAAACACCGCCCGGACATGTCCACAGACAAACACTGCCCAGATGCATCCAGAGACAAACACTGCCTGGGCGCGTCCAGAGACGAACACCGCCTGGACGCATCCAGAGACGAACACCACCCAGACACGTCCAGAGACAAACACCGCATGGACACGTCCAGAGACGAACACCACCCGGGCACGTCCAGCGCCAAACACCGCCCGGACGCATCCAGAGACAAACGTGTCCAGAGATAAACACCATCCAGACACATCAAGAGACAAACACCTCCGGGGCATATCTGGAGCCATGCTGGCCAAAGATAAATACTGCTTGGACACGTCCGGAGACAAACTCCCATTTGGCCATGAGAGAGAGAGACAGAGACACACAGAGAGACACACAGATATATATATATATATATATATATATATATATATATATATATATATATATATATATATATATATATATATATATATATATATATATATATATATATATATATATATATATATATATATGTATGTGCTTTATGAACAAAACACATACGATTGGCTAATATCTGCAACAACCCAAAAATAATGAGTACTGGTTGCATTTATGAAAACGTTGCATTTATGTTGACGTTTTAGGGATATGTTCATAAACATTAATCTTTATAAACAGCCATGTGTGACGGGTGAAAAAAAATTTGGCTCTGTAATTTAGAAAACATGTTAATACGGCAAACGGCTTGGAAATCGGGTGTTATTTCACAACTCACTCAGGGTGACGGAGCATGAACCACTCGCTCAGGGTGATGGAGAACGGACCACTCACTCAGGGCGATGGAGGATGATCCACTCGCTCAGGGTGATGGAGCATGAACCACTCGCTCATGGCGATGAGCATAAGCCTCTCGCTTAGGGTGATGGAGCACAAACCACTCACTCAGAGTGATGGAGCTTGAAGCACTCGCTCAGTGTGATGGAGCTTGAAGCACTCGCTCATTGTGATGGAGCACAAACCACTCAGGGTGATGGAGCATGATCCACTCGCTCAGGGTGATGGAGCATGAACCACTCGCTCAGGGTGATGGAGCACAAACCACTCACTCAGGGTGATGGAGCACGAACCACTCACTCTGGGTGATGGAGCATGAACCATTCTTTTTTTTTTAAGTCTGTTTGTTTTTTTCCCCAGATTTGATTTGATTCTCTGTGGTGCACCTTGCGAAACGTCCAAAAATATACACAGATCTGGTAGATGCTATGGATAGGCAGTCCCTCTGAGGGACAGGGCGTGAGATCTTGCAGTGAATGCATTAAATTATATAGCTCAATGAAGCTGGTTAATTTTGGCACGCTCCTAAATTTTTTGTTCACCCAATATAATTCTCTAAACAGGAGTAAAAGACTAGTTTAGTGCTTTGGAAAGTTCACATTTTCGTATTATCAATGGAGAAGGAGGAAACATGGCCTTGTCGCCTGTGATATAAACATTGCAGATAATCTGCCATCTTGCCTGCTCATCTGTGCATGCCTCATATGGTACATCGGTTTGGGGTTTGTGCAAACGTTATAACCTTTTTTTTGAAAATGTCCGTTTTCACCAGATTTGCTTTGATTCCCTGAAGAGCACCTCGTGAAACATCTGAAAATATAGAGGCAGATCTGGCAAATGCAATTGATAGGCAATTCCTTTGGGGGAATTATCAGATTATTTATCATTATTTCTTTAAATTATCAGATTTCACAACAGATTTCGACAGTTATTTAATCCGGACGATATCCAATCCTCAAAACCGAAATAATATTTCGATAATACACTTTAATTAGTCTGTGAGAGTAGATCGTGGAAAATCGTATCATATAATGTATGAAATCGCTCCAAGCTCCAAATGTGAAATCTATAGGACTTACAAAAGTGATTTATACAACGATTCGTAGCTATGATGAACAGGCATTCAACAATATGAGTGAGGAAAGTGAAAAAAAACAACTTTATCGTTAAGAAATGGTTGCGGGCTTGCGGCCCGTTCCAAGTCGCCTGGTTGAGCAGGCCAAAAAAACATGGCGGCTTCAGACCCCAGTAAGGTTACCCAGGAAACGCCTTAAGACCCCAGAGAGCGAGGTGGCCGAGGATCGCCTGATGAAGGGGATAATTAAATAAGGCCGTTAATTCTCTTCAAAAGGGGTGTTTTAATTAACCCAAACTCCCAATTTTCACTCTTGCACTTCCTTGGAGTTTTCTTAGTATGCATGCAAAGGTTCAGGCTGCTCGGTTTTACAGTTTTGGAGTAATGGAGGAGACACACACACACACACACACACACACACACACACACACACACACACAAACACACACACACACACACACACACACACACACACACACACACACACACACACACACACACACACACACACACACACACACACACTGACATTTCTTAGCATGGATGAGTAGTCGCACCTATGGTGAAAATTCCGTGTCAATCCGACAAGGGGTTACAGAGAAAAGGGAAAAACAAAATGCAGACACGTATGTACATTTCATGTATGCGCTCACGGGACTGATCACTTGACCCTGCTTTTCGCTTTGCAAGCACGGGCTAAAAATGCAATCCCTGAAGTTTTGGCTACATGCATGCATATATATATATATATATATATATATATATATATATATATATATATTACTATTATATATGCACACTGTATATACTATTATATATATATATATAGGGCGGGGCGATGCGCCGTCGAGATAAAAGGTCACGCGGAACGAGAGGTCGAGTGGGGGAGTGGGTCTGGAGGTCTGGAGGTAGTGGTCGCTCTCTGTCTGGGCCGTCGACGTCGTTCTCTCTCTGGTCCATGAGCTCTCTGTCTGGATCGTCGACGTCGTTCTCTTTCTGGTCCATGAGCTCTCTGTCTGGGTCATCGACACCACTCTCTCTCTGGTCCTGAAGCCCCTTCTGCCCTCCAGTCCTTTCTTGCTCGGCTGTGGGTCGTGGAAGCACCAGCAGCAACGCCGGAGAGAGCTCGCTGACCACGCCAGGGGCCCGAGGACAGGCGCGGCTATGCAATGCCGTGGGGAGTCGACGTCGCAACCTGCCCACCGTCGCGCCACGAGAGCACGGGTAAGACCCTTCGGTCCCGCGAGCCTTTTCGGTCATCCACGGCCCATGACCATAAAGGTTTACGAACCCCGTCTACCCCCTTGCCTATGAGAGGGTTTTTCTTTGCTTTTGTATGACTGCTGTAGCGCCGTGTCCCTATAAGTCGACCTGTGTAAGTGACTGTACATTGCTCGTATTCGGTGGTAACGCTTTCTATATGTTTCTTGTACATTGCATGACTGCCTTTCTTTTGAATACGTGTGTGTTATAATAAATGTCCTCGTGTGAAATGTATCCCGTTCATCGTCTTTTTCCCTTTTGAAAGTGCCATCTTGAATCGCGGAATAAATTAGTAGAGGGTTTTGAACGCCCGGTAAACAGAATCACATCAGTCGAGGTCGGCGATAACACTGCTCGGTTATCTCTGTAGCACGGAACGGACCGCTTAAGCGGTTCGTGTCCTAGGCCGACCTGCGGTGAGGTACGATCGCCCGGTCGACTACTCGCGCAGGTACTTAGGTAGGTCGAATTTGGCGAGCAACCCTATCCTGCGCGGGTGGGCAATTGGCACGATCGTGGTGAGGTTAAACCCCCACCCGTGACTGGCTCCTGGCGGTAGTTCCAGGAGGGTCATGACTGAATTGTCCGTCCGGTGGGTGACGCGGTTGCGATTGGAGTTACGCAATCGCTCGCACGCCAGGCAGGCCAGAATTCGTAACAATATATACTATATATATATATATATATATATATATATATATATATATATATATATATATATATATATATATATATATATATATATATATATATATATATATATATATATATATATATATATATATATATATATATATATATATTACACATTTTTAACGAAGATGAAGAAGGCACTTCCAACCACAAGTAAAAAGTCGATCGACTCCGCTAATTTGAGCAAAAAATCGAGAGCAGACCCGGTCTTCTGTCATCCTGTCTAAATCATCCCAGCATGTCTAAATGGTTGAATGTCCTGAAAAAATAATCCCAGCATGTCATCCTTAAAAATCATCCCAACATGTCTAAATGGTTGAAGGTCCCTGAAGGGGTCCAAAGGGTCAGGTAATGTGTTCTAAAGGATCTAAAGGGTATGTTGCAATCATCGTTAGGGGTCTTCAGGTTTGAGAGTTGACATGGTCTACAGGGTCTAACTCTGAAAATATGAAAAAGAGATATGAAGGTCTCGGGTTCAAAAGGGTGTAATGGGTATAACTATAAGGTGTCTCAGGGGTCGAAAGGGTCAAAAAGGTCGAATGGATCAAGGAGTCTAAAGGCCCAGTCACACCTTGACGTTTTAACCAGCTTATGCCGATTTTTGGATAATTTGTGTAAAACGCTGGTACACGTCGAATACGTTATGGGTAAGTTTTGATAACACTGTCATACGTCGTAGTACGCTGGCTTTAAACGTTGTACTTTGCGGTTATCCTCAAATTTTCCATGCTTGAAATTTTAAGACTTATGCCAGCGTATGACTCACACGTTCCACATAACGCTGGCCATAAGTTGTAGGCACGTTATGCGATCGTTGACACACGTCGACGCACGTTACTTGTGAGTTATTCATAAGTCGAAACACGTCGAGGTAATGTTTAGCATACCCGAAACTTATTTCTAACGTATGAGTAACGTGTTGTTGACACACGTCGACACGCGTTACTTGTAAGGTACTCATAAGTCAAAACACATCAATGTAATGGTTAGCGTCAGTGTTCCAGACTCCCTGGTTTTTTTTTTCTTCGGTATGACGGTGATGTTGACACTTCGATTTCTAGTGCGGTTATAATATAATATAATTAATAGGCTACCGCTCAAAGATTTAAATCATAACCGCACTAGAAATCGAAGTGTCAACATCACCGTCATACCGAAGAAAAAAAAAAAACAGGGAGTCTGGAACACTGACACTAGCCGTTACTTTGATGTGTTTCGACTTACGAGTACCTTACAAGTAACTTTTGTCGACGTGTGCCAACGTACACATATCGTGCGTACAACTTATTCCCATCGCATGCGGAACGTGTGAGGCATACGGCAAGTACGTCGTAAAATGTTTAACCGTTTAAAATTACAAGACGTACTCCACTTAATACGACGTATGATAGCGTACTTTAGCGTTCTATTCACGTATACCAAACTTACCCATACCGTATTCGACGTGCGCCAGCGTTTTAGAGGCATTTTTCAGAGGTCGGCATACGCTGGCAAGATCGCCAAGGTGGAGACTGCGATGTTGACACTTCCATTTCTGCGTCGGTTATGATTTGAATCGTTGTGCGGCAGCCTTTTAATAGGCTACGCCACGTGATCGTCGGCGATACGTGCAGCGCGCTATGCATAAGTTAGACTATCGTTGGGCATAGGTTGTGAAGGCCGACAACAGGCTAAGCATTTGTTGGTATAAGTTATATTTAAGACAACGAAACGTTCTGTGTCCGTTACTAATATGTTATGCAGATGACCAACTCGTTATGAATACGTCCGAATCTTTAAAAAAAACATCAAAAGTTCAACGTAAGCCAGCGTTTTACATACATTTTGATACGTTGCCATTGCTGGCTAAAAACGTCAAGGTGTGACTGGGCCTTAAGCAGGCTGGAAGGGTCAATGAGTTTAAAACGGATCTAATGCTTCTAAAGGTGGGTCTCAGGGTCGATGAGGTTTCAGGGGTATAGAAGTATCCATCCATCAGGACCATACTCTGTACAGAGCGTCAGTGCTACCAAACAGTCTCCTGGTCTATTGGGCACAATCCTGGACAGGTCACCACCCCAACACAAAATACTCAAATGGCTCAATCATCCCAGCAAGCTGGTTCTCATTTTGCCAACCTCAGAAGGATGACAGGCTGAGTTAACCCCAGCTGGTATTAATTCAACAGCCAAGCAGGATTCAAACTCAGGACCCTAGGATCCCAAGCATACCACCATAACCAGTAAGCCAACACCAAGCATATGATGTGAGTGCTCCATCGTTTATAATGTGAGTGCTCGACCTGTCAGAGAGTGCTGGACCCGGATCAGTTGTTATGTGGGTGTGAAATTGGTTACCGTGTTAGAGCTGTGTCATTTATAGTGTGAGTGCTGGATCTGGATCAGTTGTAGTGTTAGTACTGGACCGGTTATTGCGTTAGTGCTTGATCGGTTGTAGCATGAGTACTGGACCAGTCATAGTGTTACTGCCGGACCGGTTATGGTGTGAGTGCTTGCTTAGACCTGGATCAGTTATAGTGTAAGTGCTGAACCTGGACCAGGTGTCATATCAGTGCCGGACTGAGTGTAGTGCGAGTGCCGCACTGGTTGTAGTGTGAATGCAGCACTGGTTATGGTGTGATTGCCGGACTGGTTGTAGTGTGCATGCTGCACCACTTGTAGTGTGAATGCAGCACTGGTTGTGGTGTGAGTACCAGACAGATTGTAGTGTGAGTGCTGGACCAGTTGTGGTGTGAATGCTGGATCAGTCATAGCGTGAGTGCTGGACCCAGATTGGTTGTCATGTGAGTGCTGGACCAGTTACAGTGTGAGTGCCGAACCTCGCCAGGTTATAGTGAGTGCCAGACCAGTTGTAATGTGAGTGCTGGATCTGTTTGAGCCTGGGGAGTAACCGGTGAAAGCTATCTGTCTGGGTTCTTCACGACATCTTTGTTCTTTGTTCCTTTCACATTTCGTTCCACTTTTTCATATTTCTCTTTATTCATTCTAATTTTTGCTTCTTCTTTTCTTTTATCTCTTTTACTCTCAATTCCTCTCCTTCTTTATCTATCTCTCTATGGAGAAGTGATTTCTTGAAGAAATGTTTCTGTAAGGCTCATGTGGCTGTGCCTGGATGGGTTTGAGCGTAGAGGAGTAGCGGCTGAAACCTGAATCCGATCCAGGTTCCTCCGGACGTCTCCATCTTTGCTCTTCACTTATTTGGGTTCCTTCTGATGACTCCAATGCAGTGTTTTGTCTTCCGTTTGATTACAGTGTGAGTGTTATGCTCTAATTATGAAACTTTAGTAATATTACTGTAATGATGGGATTTTCATTATCTGGGGCTCTCATGGTGGAACTTTTATAATAGGGCCATAACGGAGGAACCTTCATAATAATTATGGCTAATAGCTCTAATGTTTAGGCTAAATCATAAATCTATAATAATGCAACTCTCATAATAGAGCTATCATATTGGAACTTCAATAATATGTCTACAATCATGGACTTTAATGATGGAACTTCAATAACTTGTCTGATCAGTGATCAAGGCTGGTGGATCTTACATCACTGGCCCCATTAATGATCACTGGCCTTATGTTGATGCCAATATAACTATTCAAACTCCCACACTGATGCTCATTTGATATCAATTGACAAATGTTTTTGCCATGTATAGTTGATAATTTTATTGGAATTAATATTCCCACCTCTGGAGAAGCAATTCAGGAAGAGAGGTTTCTGGATAGATTGTGCAGGTGCATCTAAAACGGTTTTAGACAATATCATCATCACAGAATGAGCAACATTCTTCATTGAAAACGTTTCCTTTATCATTGTGGAATATTTACAACCGACTGGTAACTCAACTCAGCATTTGTGTTTAATTGTGTCCTTAATTTGTATAATGTCCTCAAAGTTCCAGGATCATTTGCGTGGAACTTGCAGATCGAAAGTGTTGTGATTTTGCTTGAAATCCTATTCTGGGAAGTGGAACTCACTTCCTGAAATTGGAAGATCAGGATCAGGTACCTGGGCTAGTTTATTATCACAATGTCTCATGAACACCCTTCTCCTCCAGACCCCTCTGGTTGTAACGGCGTTTTCAGTACAGTAAACTATTTCCCCCACTTTATGGAGCGCTCCGTATCAGACAAGATTTTTTTCCTCCGTGTTTTGTGCGTGTTGTCACCCCCCCCCGCCCCGAACCCTCCCCGGCCTTCTCTCAAGGACTCTAACCTTCAATTTGTACTTTACTGCCATTTGCAGAGAAGGGCACAACGTGGAAACTAGCCCCGAATTCCTATAATTTCTGACCATGGCATTTCCATGCTCGCTTTAAAATGCTGGTCAATGGTGTACCAATCCGATGAAGACCCCCCCCCCTCCTCCTCCCATGCCCATTTGGCAATAACTTTACATAGTATATCATGGTTTGGAAGGCTGTCTACTATCTTCTCAAATTGCGCTTTGTCACACCACCATCACCACCACCACCACCACCACCAGACCACAACAACCACTGAGCACCTTGGTTTGAACCAGGCTTCTTGTTATGCCAGTGTCATGTTCCACATGTATGGCTAAGATCTATGCATCGTCCGATTTCACACATACAAAGTCCACCCGCAAATGCTCTCGTAGAGATGCGCTTCTGTTGCTGTGCTACCATTGTCTGTTCGTTTGTCTACTTCGACATTAAAAGTAAACATACAGTCTTGGTGGTGTAATGGTTCGAGCGTGTGCTCGAAATCTTTAAGGTCGATGGTTTGAACCCTGGCAGGGTCATACCAAAGACTTTTAAAATGGTATGTGCTGCATTCTTGCTTCATGCTCATCATTTAAAAACGATAGAGCATGGCCAAACAACCACAGGTTGGTAACCGATGCACATGCTTTGATGGGCCTTATGTTCTCCTGCACGGTCCTTGTAAGGAAACTCATATCATTGAAGTTATTTTGTGTTCAAAGCTCCAATGCGTTGAAAGCCTGGATAGACAACTTTTAGATAATTATGTAAAATTAAGCCCAAAATATATTTACTCTTCATTATTGAGTTGAACGTAAAGCAATTCGTTTTATGACTTGCAAAATACAGCATGTCGGGTGAGAATGGGGCATGACTGACTGCACCATCTTACTGACTTGAACAACAAAACTTTTTAAAGGGTGTGATCAGTGTATTGATCGACGTTGCTCCTCCTGGAGCAGCTAATGGAAACTAACTAATTCACATTTGCATTGCTCCCCTTGGCCACCTTTACGCATCCTTTTTTCCTTGTTACCTTCCTTGGCTCGTCCCGGATTGCTGTCTCCCTGTAGCAATTGCCGCAGTTTGAACAGGCGCGTAGCTGGCGTGAGGCCAGGCACAGCCACCGCCCTTTGGCAATTCCTGCCCAGCATGCGGCTCTTCTCAAGGCATACGCACAAGTGCTTCAACGTGCGTGTCACCATGCGCAAAAAAATACTGAAAGGGATACGTCTTCTCAAACATCTTAACCACGACCCAAAAGGGACAGGATAAGCTCGCAATGGATCTTTGCAGACTTTGTAAAATGGCAATGAAAACCAGGTTTGGACTGAAAGGAATCGATATATTCACAGAATGATATCTCAACAGGCCGGTACAATGGGCCACCACCGACAAGCGGTCACGTGGATTTGGAAACTGCACCAATATCCCCCTACCAAATAGGCAAATCGGGTATGGGATGCAATTGAAAATTAATTGTTGTGTATTTCTATACTCGTGATACAAAAACTCGATATCCTGAGAGTATCAATTGTTCATTGTATTTACTATTTTTATTGACATCAAACGATTCAAAATAATATTTTGAAAATTCCATACAAAAAACAGTTTTACGTTATGAAAACAGAGTGAATACGAGAACAACATTTGGTAGAGCGCATACCCTCAAAAGCTGAAGAGTTTACGTTTTGTATCCCACTGATAGGCCGCATCTGGATTCGGACCTTAACTAAAATCTAATAGGCTTGTTCTTCTTATCTAACTAGTGAGTGAGTGAGTCACTCATTGGTTCGAAAGAGCTTCATATATATATATATATATATATATATATATATATATATATATATATATATATATATATATATATATATATATATATATATATATATATATATATATATATATATATATATATATATATACACATACATATATATATACATATATATTGAGTCATAAAGATGTGTATATATATATATATATATATATATATATATATATATATATATATATATATATATATATATATATATATATATGCCTGGTGTTGGCGCAGTGGTTAGGGCAGTGGCTTGGGATCCAAAAGGTCCTGAGTTCAATCCCCGTTGGGCCACTGAATTAATACACCAGGGGGTTCACTCAGCCTGTCATCCTTCTGAGGTCGGCGAAATGAGTACCAGTGTACTGGGCCGGTGTATACCCCGGTTAAAATAGGTGTACCATATCCCTGTGTCGTAAGAGGCGACCAGGGTTGCGTCAGGAAGGGCATCCGGCGTAAAACATGTGCCAACTCACTATGCGGATCATACGGATGATCCGCTGTGGCGACCCCTAAAAAAAAGGGAGCAGCCGAAAGAAGAAGACATATATATATATATATATATATATACATACACATATATACATATATATATATATATATATGTATATATATATGTTTCTGTATATGTATATATATATATATATATATATATATATATATATATATATATATATATATATATATATATATATATATGTATGTATATATATGTATGTGTATATATATATATATATATATATATATATATATATGTATATGTGTGTATGTACACACACACACACACACACACACACACACACACACATTCACGTACATACATACGAGCAAATACCACCTGTCACTTCACTTCTGGGAATACTGATGGGGGAGAGGGAGAGAGGGGTGGGGGGGAGAGAGGGAGAGAGGGGTGGGGGGGAGAGAGAGAGAGAGAGAGAGAGAGAGAGAGAGAGAGAGAGAGAGAGAGAGAGAGAGAGAGAGAGAGAGAGAGAGAGAGAGAGAGAGAGAGAGAGAGAGAGAGAGAGAGAGAGAGAGAGAGAGAGAGAGAGAGAGATAGATATGAGCGGGGGGGGGTTGGAGGGAGAGGGGACGCAGGAGAGTGAGAAGGGGGAAAGCGAGAGGATGGAAGGGGAGCGAGGAGGAAGGAGTAGTTCATAGGGTGGGGGAGTGAGGAGGCAAGGAGAGTGAGGAGGGGTGTGGGAAGGGAAGACAGGATGAGGGGAGAGGAAGGGAAGGTAGATGTCCGGTGGAGCGTTAATTACAATTTATGCTGTCTCATCAAAATGCTTCTGTACAAAATTAGAATGAAGATGGAAACAAAATAATGTCTGAAATCTATTTTCTACCAGTCATACTATAAATACCACCCAAAGAGGAACACTGTCCGGACATGTCCAGAGGTAAACTCCCATCTGGACATAAACACCGCCCGGACACATATACGGTGTCCCAAAAAAATATACAACTTTTTAAAATTCTTTGATTGATCCTAAAAAAAGCAGTAATTTTGTCACTAATGCTTCATTTCTTGTTGCAGAGACCCTGAAGTTTATTTTGATACCAAGCAAGCACCAGAAAAATGC